>NC_047672.1:2522500-3122500 GCF_011762505.2 Arvicanthis niloticus
AGATTAGGACCAAGTGCTGTCTGGAGTGTGGCCAGCAATGGACTCTGAGCTCTACCCATCAAAGCTTAGTTGGAGACAGCCTCCATATTCAAAGCCACACCTTCCCCAGGGTAGTATGCAAGAGTGAGGCAGGCTAGAAGACCTGTAAACTTCAGCCTCCTGTGGGAGATGTTCACTCCAGAACTCTGCAGAATATTCTAGTGTAACCTGGAAAACCCAGGTGCTGATGTTCAAATTAGGAAGATGGGTGAAATAGAGGGCAAGGTCACGTTCTAGAACCTTATGGGTCATTAATCTGACATTTCCATCACTCATGTCTGACAGACAATCCCTGTCCTACTCCAAAACACACTTGAAAACAAATTTTCCAAATTGCATGGATCAGAATCAAGAATGTTGTTCTTTGCAGTTGTCTATTGAATTATGGGGCCCCCAGAGAGCCCCATAAGTTCCCATGTCTTTTTCTTCATGGATGCTGATGTAAAGCACTACACACGATCCACTGCTGTAGAGGGGCTATTAGATATGCCCCAGACTACTGGGCATAAAAGCTTTTATGGCAAGCTGTCAAGACCCAGCAGCTAGTACTAACAGACCTCACCAGCCTAGCAACATAACATATAACAACATCTGCTTCCTTATCATTCTAGTTAGTGAGTTAGAAACACCCACCCTGGGACTAACTGCTTCCTATTCCAGATATTTCCCATTATGTTCAAGCTGCCAGTGTGTTTCCTGTACATTAGGATGTTGTCCTGGAAACCTTTGAAGCAACAGAGGTGAAGCTATCCACTGACCAGCTTCAGGCTATGGAGCCCCTCTTTTTAAGGGCAAACATGGGTCTCTTTGTGGCACCTAGCTGCAAACAGACCTTAGTCACTACAACAGAAATATCCCCGTGAATTGTCACAAGCAGAATTGCACATGTGCTACTTTGGTGGTTCTTCTCCACAGCAAGACTGTGGCATTAAATGTGTTTAAAGATACATTACAAGCTGAGTCTGTAGGCGGTGTGTTGTTTTGAATTTGAATCAGCAGTGTAAACAATATCATGTTTCAAATGAAATTTCTACAAAAACACTCATCCTAGAACACAACATAAACACTACAGATTTGACAAATAGGCCACGGCTGCTGTGTTGGAAAACACTCGTGCAGATGAAAATGTTTTATTCACACCACCTCTTTCCTCTGCTTTGAAAATGGTTCCTGTGGCCAGCTTTGAAATCTGCTCCTGGACAACAGTGCTCTATTCCGCTAGCTTGAGTGACATATGGGAATGCCATTCCATAGTTCACCATCCTTTTCGTTGGAAAATGGGTGTCTCTTTACCTCATTTTTAACAATGTTATAGAGTTCTTTTCTGGTAGCAACTGGCCTGGGTCTGAGGTTTACCTAAATTTGGACTTGTATTGACTGTTTTTATTGCTGGGACCAGACACTTATGCATAACAATTTGATGAGTAAAGGCTCATTCATTGCTTTGGAAGGGTCTCTCGGGTGGTCACGTGGTACCGTTGATAATGGCCTGTGATAGGGCAGAACCTCATGGGGGCTGGACCATGTGATAAGAGCTGTTCACCTCATGGTGGATAAGAAACCAGGAGCTAGAGAAAGAGAAAGGGGCCATAAGAGATATAATCCAATGAAGCACTTCCAGGGACCCACTTAGGTAACATCTCCCAAAGTTTCCAGGCCCTCTCTAAATAGTGCTTTCAACTGCTAATGAATGTAAGAATGAACATAATGCCCATGGAGGGCACTGCACAGTCAAACTTTACTGGGATAGGCCAATGCCTCAAGTCATGTTGTTCAAGGAAGCTCAAAGAGTTCTAGTCAAAGTAATGCCTGTGACAATGACATCAGACATTTTGGATCAAGGAACACTGATTCTAAGGCAAGGGGTCAAAGAGTAATGCCCACATAAGACTATGAAATAAGAGTTTAAGACTTCAGGGTAAAATGTAAGGAGCACAAAAGTCCAGAATTCATGGCTACAGACATGGACTTTCATAGGCAAGCATGTGTCTCAGACTACATTGCAGACAAAATGGGAACTCGGTGTGTATTGAATCTTTCTTCCAGTTAGTAACTTTTGGTTTTCTCTTATCTGCCCTAAGCTCAAACCCATTTTTCCCTCTTCTCCTTTCCCTCTTGCTCTGGCCCTACTTACTCCAGGCCAAAGTACACTGTAGCTGTCTTTAGACACCCATATGAGGGCATCAGATCTCATTATGGATGGTTGTGAGCCACCATGCAGTTGCTGGGATTTGAACTCATGACTTGCGGAAGAGCAGTCAGTGCTCTTAACTGCTGATCCATTTACCAGCCCGCTCAAACCCATTTTTAAAGAAAAACATTGATGCTACTGGCTGTTGCCTGAAGGCCTCTGAAAACTCTGCCAAGTACTCAGACCTCACTGGGCCATCATTGTCCTGTCAGAGTTGGAATCATCAGCTGCCTCTGTAAGCTCTCTGGGCCATGATTGGCTCTCTGGGCCCTAATAGGCCACCACTTCTGGGTATCCTAAGGCTTCTCATCCTGCAAGTGTCACTCTTAGATTTAAGTGCTGGTCTAATTTTATCCCTGCTGTGCCAAGTGTGTCAGCAGCCAGGATTCTCCAGTGAGGTACAGCTTCTGTGACTGCAGACACTGATGTGAAGCTCACAAACCTACAGTATCATTCTCTTACACATAGCATGAGAGTCCTTGTAAGACTGAATAGAGAAATCCTGTTTTGTTGAACGTGGCATAAATGCAATGTATTATTCATAAGCAGTTCATTCAAGTGGCTGCCGAGGATGAGGAGCCTAACGTCTGTAAGTGGAGGAGTGTACTGGAAGATGGAGTGAGCTGTTAGGCTCAGATACTCCATGGATGTTGTCTTCTCTGCTTCTGATGTGCTCCAGTGAGGAGAAGGGAGCAGGCTTCTTTTAGATGCAGACTTCTAGGTCCACTCTGAGTTTCTATGCCGGTCTCCTCATCTCCCCAGGGAAAAGGTCTGAGGTTTCCACCACTTAAGCCCCCTATCCCTCCCCTCAGCCTCCTTTACAAACCTAACTGGGAAATGAATCTTTGGACTTAATTAATTAGTATTTTTTCCTGCCAAATCAATTTTCTATGCAGAGTCATTATAGTTCCCTGGAGTCTTTGGATTATGGTATTTAAAATCTAAAACTTGATTGTTTTTATTTTCTTCTATCAGTTTTCACTTCAGCTGGAGCCTCTGAGAAATGGCTAATGTGACAATCGGAGGTGGTCTACGTTCCCGCCTCCTTATCATGGAGGAATACATTCCAAGGCCCCATCAGTGGAGGCTCAGAACTGAATCCTATAATTGAATGCTGTATCCATCTTAACTGGGTGTGGTGGTTTGAAAGAAAATGGCCCCCACAGGCCCATAGGTAGTGGCATTATTAGGAGGTGTGGCCTTGTTGGAGAAAGTGGGTCACTGGGTTGGGGGGAATGCTTTAAAGTCTCAGAAGCTCAAGCTGTATGGGAGTCTCCTTCTGCTGCCTCAGATCTCTTGGCTCCTTCTCCAGCACCATGTCTGCCTGCATGCTGTCATGGTTCTCACCTCTGAACTCACCATGAATTAACCTCAGAAACTGTAAGCCAGCCCAGTTAAATGTTGTCCTTTATAAGAATTGCCGTGGTCATGGTGTCTCGTCACAGCAGTAGAAACCCTAACTAAGATACTGGATGTTTATTGTATGCTGTGATCATAATCTTTTCCAGTTGAAGTTTGATACAAAATTCGCATGGATTTTTGTTTTTTGTTTCCCTCAAAACTTCATGGATAGAATGTATGATCACACATCTTTGCAGCTTCATTATATAACTTTTTTTCCTCTCCTTAAGTCAAGAACTTTTGTTTCATTTGCAAAAGAGCACCTCATAGATTCCTTCTGGCGTGTCTATCAGCTTGACTAGATTTAGAATCACCTAGGAGATTGGTGAGGCAGACCTTTGCAGTGGCTCTGAGGACATTTCTAAGGAAGATCAGCCGAGAGTATGAGACTAGCTCTGAATGTGAGGGCATCCCACAGGCAGAGAGCCTGCATCCTTCCTGCTCTGTTTCTTGGTCAATCATGAAGTCCATGCATGAACTGCATGCGCCCACCACCGTGATTATCTGTCAGACTCATGGGGCCAAGCAGCTAAGAGTGAATGAACTTCCTAAAGCTGTGAAGGGGAAAAAAAAAAAACAACAAATTCTTCCCTTGTTAAATTGTTTCTGTCAGACATTTGGTCACTGGATTGTAAGAAGCAGTCAGCATGAGGTCAGCTGTTAAGAGCCAAAGCTGCTTGAATGTAAGCACTGCAGTGCTGGGATGGCGATCTGATAGTGGAGCCAGCCATTCAGTAACATCTAGGTGGGCGTGTCCAATGCAGTGAATGTTCACATCCCAGACAGGACAGAGGAGGATGGTGTTTGATTTCATCACATTCCTCAGAACAGTGTTTTCCGCAATTTAAGACAATTATTTATCTCTGAAAATTTTCTGTTTAATATTTTTAGGTTATGGTTGACTGTGGGTACCCAGAAGCATAGAATGCAAGACTGACGAGGGGCACTGAAATAACCAAGAGTGGACATAAGAGTGTTACTTTGAACAAATAACTATATGACTTCCAAAAAAAATTGCTTGGCATCCTCTCCCTGCCTCAGCATGTTGGTATCGACATTCAGCTTCCAAATTCAAAGTGATTGTCACTCGTTAAACCATGACATGGTGTAATATCAAAGCTTCTTGTGGGCTGAGAAAAGCTAGAGTCTGTCCATTCTTCTGAGGTACTTTTATTGTTTGAAAACATCAGGTGAATACATTTTCGGTATCATTGGAAACTAGTTCCCAGCTAGTTTCTTCTACTCAAGTCCAGTCTCCTGCCACAATGGGGAAAGAAGGGGCTATTCACTGAGGTTTTGTGTTACTGTGACCAACTCACCTGACTGACAACTCAAGGAGGGGATTATTTCTGTCCACCATGTTAGGGAAGTCGTGACAGTGGAAGTGTATGGCAGAGGATACCCACTTCATGGTGGACCAAGAGACTGTTTGCAGGAACTATAGGAAAGGCTCTATCCTTCAAAGTCTGGCTCATTGTGGTCTACTTCTGCCAGCCAGGCTCTATGACCTCTCAAAATAACACCATCTTCTGGGGAAGAAGGATTCAAAACACTTGAGCTTCTGGAAGGGACATTTCAGATTCAAATCCCAACATCCCATCCCTGGCTCCCAAAGGCTTATGTCCTCTCAGAAGGCAAAGTGCATGTAGTTCAATGTGAAGAATTGTTAAAGTCTTAATGGTTTCAACAGTCCCTAAAGTCTCTTCTGAGGCTCAAAGCAAATGCTCAGTGGTGAGCCCTTCTTATAAAAAAAAGTGACATACCCAGGATACACTAGCACAGGACAAACAGTTGGAGAATATCACAAAGACACCGACCAAAGCAGGCCTGAAAGCCAACAGGGAAAACATTAAATCCCGCAGCTCTAAGTGTAGAATCGAGGCATGTGGTACCATGACGTGAACTCCAACAGGCTTGGGGAGCCAGTCCTGTCACTATGGCCCTTCTGCCTGTAGCACATTTGAAGTTTCTCTTGTGCTGGTCGTCCTACTCAGTGGCTTGTCTCAACAGATGCTCCTGTTTCCAGCATCTTCAACCTCTGGATTCTCATTGTAATTTGGTTTTAACCCTTACACCTTCATGCAGGCTTCACCCAGGGTCTTCCTGTAGTGAATGCGGCCACACCGCACACTGTCTGCCTTCATATGCTTTTCTCTTAAACCTTGGTGCAAACTTCCATCACCCTGAAACTCCTGTATGCCCGATGCCTGCAAAACCAACACCACATGGCTAATGTCAAGCTCTGTGGCCAGCTCAGCAAGTGCCCCTACACTCTTAACCCGGGACATCAGCAGGCCCTGGGTGCCTGCATGATTGCACTCAGAAAAATACTTCCCTAGATAGCCCTGTTCAAGCAGTGCCTCACTGCAGCTCTTTCTAAAAGAATTTTTTTAAAAAAATGTATTTATTCTTTGATACCCTGAGCCTACAGTGCTGAAGTCTCTCAAATCACAGTTCCTTCTGACTTGGGGGAAAGTCTGCAGTTTCTTTGTATCGGCACTGATCTGATTATTGAGCATGCACACATGCTTTATCTGCAGTTTTGCAAGCTCCCCTTTCTGGCCAAGCTGCATGTTGTTACTACGAGTGGTTCTTATCCATCATCTACTGTGATTTTTGCTCCTGATTCTCATTGCAAACCTGGCTAAAAGCAGCCACACCACAGCCCGGACGTTATGCTATATTAAATGTTTGGGGTTTTTTTTTCTATCAAAAGTAAAGTCAATTACTTAAAGTTTAGCTGTATTGCAAATGTCAGGCCATGAATAAATGTTGACAAGGATTTTGTTCATGTTTTCTGTGAACAACACTGATTCAGATTCCTAGTAGAGTTCTTGTTTGTACCTAAAAACCTCAGGAGCACAGGCTTGTTTTTCTCTTTTCAAAATATTTATTTCTGTTTATTTTATGTATCTGGGTATTTTGCTGGCATATCTGTGTACCATGTGCTTGCAATACCTGGAGAAGTTGGAAGAGAGTGTTAGAGTCCCGGGGAGCTGCTGTATGGTATGGGTGCATGGCCTCTGCAAGAGCAGCCAGTGATCTTAAGTGCCGAGCCATCTCTTCAACCTTGAGAAAGACTTTTTGATTCATGGTTACTAGGGTTTTGATATACTATAGAGGGTAAGGCATGGATGAATTCAGGGGAGAGGGATTGTGGTAAAAACCTCACTATGGTGAAGTAGAAAGCATGAAGACTAGGCTAGAGCCACAGCCAGGTTAATCTTCAAAACCTATCTCTGGTGACTCTCTTCTGCCAACCAGCACCCTCCCACCCCCAATATCCTCATGACTCCCTCCATAGTGCCTTAAAGTAGCACCACCAGCTTAAAAACAATTGCTTGAAATGCAAGCCTGTGGGGGATATTTCAGATTCTAAACAAGAACAGGATTGTCCTCTCCAGGGCTGTCAGCGGGGATCTCCTTGGTCCCTGGTGGGTGTCTGACACATCCTGTCATTCAGGAGTCACTAAGTACTGCCAGTACTTGTTGGGAGCCAACTCATAGCAGAAAGCGGCTATCAGCTTTGCAGCCATCTTGAGCCATATACCCTGACATGAGACTTGTTTTTCAACAGCCTACAACAGCTGAAGCACACTCTGATATCCCACATATTTTGTTTTGCTGTTTAGTGCCCCCAGCTGCAAGGCGAATGTGGTATCCACGTTATACATGCCTGTAAAGCATATGTCATATCCACACCTGCAAGGCACTGGTATCCACATGCCTGCAAGGCACTGGTATCCACGAGCCTACAAGGCACGTGGCAAAAGTGTATAAATACCCCAGATTTCCCTTCAATAAACGAGACTTGATCAGAACCTCTGTCTTGTCTCCATTCTTCGAGTCTCTTCCCCTTTATCCCCACTCTCTCTCGCTAGACCCTGACCTGCAGACTGAAGCGGCAGAGCGGTCTGAGACATTTTGGCCCCCAAGTGTGGAGCGGAGTGGGCCTCAATATTTTGGCTCCCAAGCGTGGGGCAGCTCGGGCCGCAAGAAGTACTATTCTAGGGCACCTCTAGCACACACTCAAACCTCCAATTCCTCCTGCAGAGCAATAACCCATCAGTTTCTAGCTGCTCCCAGTGACTCCCTAGGTAGCCCCATCCTGTGTGGGCTGTCCTGTCTACCTGAGGTGGAATACAGGTCTCCCAGCATAGCTTGGTATCCTCCCACACTTTAAATATTAACAGCAGCCTAATGTACATTTGATGAGGAATGAGATCCTTGGGCTGGGTCTGAAGCACTTCATGGAATCAGGACCACACAGTCCCAGTCTGAGGCTACTGTTCTTTCCAGCTCTTCACTTCCCAAGCAAACCTCTGTCTCTGGGAGAGTTTGATCTATCAAGAATCTTCAACTCCTTATGTTTTCTTTTCTTTTTTTTTAAGTTTAAAATAGTGCTCACCTATTCTTTGCTTTCTGCTCCTGAGTCTCATTGTAAACATGGTTACAAACAGCCAGGCCTCGGCCTGAATGATATGCTGGCTTGAGTTTCTTTTGCCAAATCAATTTAGGCATCAGATTTCATCAAATCAAAAATTCTACCTCATTCAAAAATTTAGGCTACAGGGAAAATGTTGACAAGGTTTTCTATGTTTTATTTGTTTATTTTTGTGAGTAGCTTCTAATCTAATGCGGAATGATGGGGAAGGCAGTTTGGAGTCTGCGGGGTTGTGCAAGTGTGTGCTGTCAAGGTTCCTCACGTCATGCTGTGTTTTCTTTCAATCTCAGCTATTTCACAACCCATGACTTTTTAGAGTCAGCTCTCCTGTTTGTTCCTTCCTGAGGTTACGTATAACCACTGCCCCTTTTGTACCCTGGGAGGTTGCTGGAGAGTCTTGATGCACAACCTCATGTATGGTATTGAGATTTCATTTATTAATGAAGTGTCCAGAAAGCATCATGACAACATTCAGCCTAGGATTTGAGGCACCATTCCATCAGAATGATATAAAGCTCATCTCACCTTAGGGTTCTTTCTTACTCACTCTCCCCAGGGAAGGATTTGAGTTCTGAGAGCCAAAGGTGACAAGATTCCCATGGAGAAGACACTTAGCATCTGATTCTGAGTCATTTGTATTAGGAAGAAGTCCACGGACCTTTCTGGCTTTTGTACAAGTCACTGTAGAAAGGATGTCTTCATTTGGAAATAGAAACTAGTTCCATTAAGTACTGTCTTAAATAGGGTTTTACTGCTGTGAACAGACACCATGACCAAGACAACTCTTATAAGGGCAACATTTAATTAGGGCTGGCTTATGGGTTCAGAGGTTCAGTCAATTATTGTCAGTGTGGAAACATGGTAGCATCCAGGTAGGCATGGTGCTGAAGGTGCTGAGAGTTCTACATCTTCATCTGAAGGCTGCTAGCATAATACTGGCTTCCAGAGAGCTAGGGTGAGGGTCTTAAAGCCCATATCCATAAAGACACTTCTTCCAACAAGACCACACCTACTCCAACAGGGCCACACCTAGGAATGGTGCCACTCCCTGGGCAGAGCATATACAAACCATCACAAGTATAAACTTGTGGCAATCTAAGGACATTTTCACCCATATGTGAATACTGATCAAGTCACTGTCCCAATCATGTGGCTCACAGAGGACAATAATGAAGAGGCTTTTTAGGTTAGTAGGTCAAAGTTAGGAATAGAAAGCAATGTGTTCAGCCTGTCTACTTTTGAGAGAGGAGACCTTGGAATAGTGTTCTGGGCTGTGGCTTGCACTCCCCTCTAGTGTGCAGGACATGGAGGGTGCTAGCTACTCTTATTTTCAGGACTAGTGAGACAGTGGAAAGAGGCCATTGATCAACTACTCTCCTATTGGCCAGAGATCTGACTTGGAAGATCTGGATCAAGTCTTACAACATTAGGGTTGGTAAGGGACAAGAGGGAGCCAAGGCCAGAAAGCAGGTGGCACTGTGCTTGCTACACATGCCAGGGCTCTGCTCCTGAGGGAGGCTCTGTGATAAGGCATCTCTGCCTACTCCTTACCCCTTTAAGAGTCAGAAGGAGGATGTGCAGAGAGAGTTAAGACAGGAAGGACATGCAATGGGTATCGAGTGTTCAGACATAACTCTGCCAAATTCTGATGCTCAGATGTGTTCTAATTTGGCAGAATTTTGAAGGAGTTTTTATTAAAATATTTTTCAACAGGGTAGGAATGTAAATGAGGTGCTGCATCTGTGGAGTTGGAGCATCCTTCAGGGGTGGCTCAGCAGAGCAGTTTGTCTTCCTTCTGCCTGGCTTGTGAGCCCTGACCAATATATTACCCTGCAGAACAGAAGATCCAAGAAACAAATCCTTCTGGAAAGCTCAAGAGATTTATATTCACTGTTTTTTCATTCCCTCTATATAAGCTAAGCATTCTGGTGCTAGGGATGGGACAGACAGAAGGTGTCCATGACTCAGATAAGGCTGAACACCTTGGTAAGTATCAGGCATGATGTGAAGTCTTGGAGACCTAAAAGATTCTAGAACAATCCTTCGCATTAGGAAGGGACAAGGACACTGAGGGATGAGTACTTGCCCAGCATGGGGAGTCCTGGGCTCATGGACGGTTAGAACTCACCATGGTGAGGTCTTGTGCACCCCCGAAAGGAGGCCACTGCTGGTACACATTTTTAAAGAGGGGGAGAACTACTTTGATGAACCAAACAAGAATCAAAAATCAGGAACTATGCTACTGGGTACTCCAAGAGAAGGAGGGCAAAGAATACATATGGCTTTTAAACTGAGGCATGTCAACAATTTAATCCCAAAATATCATTTTTAGAATGTGTCTGCTCTGTTGCCCGTGTTGTATCAGGTGGTTCTTACTGTGTATTGATTTCTGAAAAGTACAAGCTGCAGGAGATTGGGCTGAGTTCAGTGGGTGAGACACCCACTGTGCAAGCTTGAGGAACAGAGTCTGGATTCCCATCTTCAGGCAAATGCCCGGTGGATGTGGCAGCCTGATTATTAGAACTCCAGAAACAAAGATGAGAGCGTTGAAGGAAGACACCCAACACAAACCTCTGACCTCACACACACACATACGCATGCTGTCACTCATGCAAACATGCTCACACACATTCACACACACATGTACACTGATACACACACAACACCACACATTCACATACAAAACACACCACATCTGCTTTCACACACACACAAACATACCCCACATCTGTTCACACATGTACACAGACACATACAAACACACACACACATCCGCTTACACACACTTGCACACAGATACACACATACACACATCCACTTACACACACAAACACACCCCACATCTGCTTACAGACAGACACATACATACACTCACATCTGCTTACACACACATGCACACAGATACACACACATAAACATGCTTTTGCTCATGCAAACATGCTTATATACACACACATACTACATCCACTTACACAGACATGAATACAGATACATACATACACACACAACACTACACACATACACATACACACACACACACACACACACACACACACATACACACACACAGAACTCTGAAACCAAATCAGTTCCGCTTTTCTTTAACACTTGTCAAAAGTTCACAATGATTAGGCCTCTTGACACACACAGCTTCTGTGAAATGATGACATCCACCCAGCAGGCTAGTCACTGAGCGTCGTTTTCTTTGTTGTGAAGATGGAAAACATCTCCTGTTGTGACAAATAATATAAAAACTCACAGTGATTCCTTCATTACTGAATCATCCGCCGTTTCTGAAGATGATGGACTGTGTAAGACAGTTTTTACCAAGTATAGGAAAAACAAAACCTCTGACTCTAAACACAGTATTGCAAAATATGTAAATGAATAGTTCCTCAGAGATGGCGGTGTCCATGGAGTCAGGTTGCTGAACGTTCTCACCTGAGACAGTAGGACATTTTAAAAAATGCAATTGGCAAATTAGCCTTGAATCCCGAGAAGCAAGATACTACTGGCTAGAACATCTAGTTTGCTGTTCCTGGCTCCCTGTGTTTAAACCAGCTTTCTGCTTAATACCACTTTGCTGGCTTTTCACAGCTGCTTTGTCAATCAAACCCCCTAGCATCAGGGATGGAAATTTGGCCCTGTCCTTAGGGTGCTTTTCAGGGATCGATGTTCATAGATTTATGGTTTGTGGAAGTCTCTACCCGTCTGTGTCTTGTCATCAGCTACTTGTAGGGAGTCCCAGGACCCACTGAGAGACATCCATTGCCTCTTGTGATTCCACAGGCTCCCAGCATCCTCTGAGAGACGTTGCCAGGGCATGGCCAGATGTCCCCTCTTTCACAAGGTCAATCTTTATGTAATTATAAGCTGTTCAATAGTCCTGTCTTTATAACTTCATGATGAAAAGTACATGGTGGAGTCAGAAAGAAGGCCTTGGGGAGGACATCTTTGAATGGGTGGTTCATCTGCTTTACACTAGCATTACAAGGCACCGGGGAGAAAAGGTTCATTTAGCTCACAGGTCTGGGAGGTTGGATAAAATGGCTCAAGCTTCTGCTAAGGTCTTGTGGATAATGTCACCCAATGGATGACATCATGGTAAGACCACATGGGAGGAACAATAGCCTGGTGAGACAGGGAGGCAGAGGCAATTCAGGGTGAGGGTTGCTTTTTTTTTTTTTTTTATTTCAGTTCACTTTATCTACTAGTTAGTGGGATTCCACAAGAATCACACGAAACCTTCCAAGGGCAGTGATCCAGTGTTCTGGGCCCCTTCCACCAAGCCCCACTTCTTAGAGTCCACAACCCAACAGCACTACATAGGAGACCAAGCCTTCAGCATGCATCTAAACTGCAGTGTACAGGAGAGAAGCTCCACGTATAATGCTTTCTCAACCAATTGAGATTTTTATCCCAGTGGCAAGGTGCATGCAAACCCAGAGCAGATGCCAGGTGGCAGTTTAGACATGGCTCTGAGGTATCTTGAAGTGGTAGTTTGTTAATCTACTCTAAATTCCCTGGCAGGAGTGTTTGAGCTCCTTGCTACCACCTAAATGTTTTGAATTCAAGAATGAAACCCACACACATGCAGCCTCATTTTAAATATACCCTAAGTAGCTCAACGGTTCGACCACTCCCAAACTTCCACATTGCTAATGTCTCCCCTCTGATATTCCTAAATTATTACTTATTGAAAATCTATATTTCATCTCTGCTACCCCAGACCCAATCAAGGGAGTGGCCTCTGGGGCTGCTCTTCTCTGACTCTTACATGGTTGTATGTTTTCTCTCCTGCAGCTCCCAGGCTTGAGTTTCTGCTTCCCCAGAATGGTTATTCTAAAAACATCTTCTTCCCATGGTCGCTTTCCCAGAAAATCTAAAGTTTCTCCTTTGTCTCCCTGCCCAGCTATTGTCTGCCAGCAACTTTTATTCACCAATTAAAGGCGACTGAAGGCATGGGCCCTCAGCGTCTTACAAGCAGACATGCAGGTTCCCATGTAATTTTGGGAGCTGAACTAACACAAGTAGCATTAGAACCAATCCGAAACAGAGTCTCAAGGAGAAGAGAGGCAGAAAGACATTTACTATGTTGGCAAATAATTGCTTGGCTTCATCGTGAATGTGGGCTCTGCACAGCTGCCTCTTTGGACATCTTTCTTTGCTTTTGGTAAATGAAGTGGAAATTTCTAGTTCTTCGTAAAGTCAGTTATGTCAAATGATGTTTTGCTGGGGCACACAGGTGAAAGGGTGTCTTGCTAAAGCAAACACATGAAACACTCTTTTCTTGAAGCAGACACAGGTGAAAGGATGTTTGGACATAGCAAACACGTGAAAGGACACTTGATGAAGGAGTATAAATATGACCCCGTGGACAGTGGAAGACAAGCACTGAGCCTTGGTTTGGTTTGCTCTGCCTCACTATTCTTTGCTAAAGACACACACTTATTGGTTTGCCTTACATAGTGTGGTAATGCTGCCATTGAGAGAAACTCGTCCAAAAACTGCTTGTGAGGTCCCTGTGGTGGCTTGTCACTTCTGTAGCCTCACCTCAGGCTGGTTGGCCAGTCTTGCAATTTCTTCAGGATTGAATTATAGCAGCCTGGTGTCTGCTTGCTGAAAGGACTGGACTGTAGCTGCTGGCTCATGCCTGGTGTCTGCCTGCCTAGAGGACTTCTCTGTAGCTGCTGAGTTGTATTTGGTGTTTGCTATGGGGCTGAACAGCTGCCAAAGATGATCAAGCTCACCCTCAAAGAACTACTGTTGAACAGGTTCTCTTCCCCCATATCCTAATAACCTTTCTCTTCCACTACTCTGCTGGGTAATGGACTAGGGGAAAGGTTGAACCCTTATTAAAAGTGGGTTGCAAAAAAATTATGCCTAGGTGGTGCCCAACGTGGCTTACATTAACTATGCACACAGAGAGTTTGCAACTAGAGGTCGAAATGCTTGGAAAGCAAAAAGAGCCAGGGGGAGAACAACAGAGTTCAGGCTTGGTGAATGAGACTCAGAATGTAGCACACGATGAAAAGGGGAAAGAAAATAGGCTGGAAGATAAAGTGCCACATAATGTGCTTTCATTACCAGGCGACTAAAGCACCTCAGTGAGATCAGTGCCTGGAAGAGCAGTAAGCAGCACAGGCACAAAGGGTTGATGTGTAACTGAGTGCACCACCAGAGGATTTGCTTGGGCCTACACAGGCAACTTTAGTTTTCCCAGTCTTTGTGCAACATATGCCTGCTACTGATGGAATTCCTGCCTATGATGAATTGATTTGACGACAGATAGAAATACTAGAAATAATAAAGCATTTTAAAGACTATTGTTTTATATAGTTTACATTCTTCCTTTGTCAAAGAAATGCTAACTATCTGTGCTACACAGCATAGGGTGATCCCCCAAGATTGGAAGGGATTGGTGTCAGCTGTTCTAGAAGCTTGTCAACAATTACAATGGTGGTTGTGGTGGAGGCACAGAGCTACAAATCTAGCCCAACACAATTTAGCAAGGGGAATAAATGTTACTAAAGACCAGCTGCTTGGTGAAGGGCATTATGCTGACTTACAAGAACAAATCAGGTCTGGTGATGGTGTAACTGAACAATGTTGTACTGCAGCTTCAAGAGCTGGGGATCTGGTTGAGGAACGTGGGGGAAAATCCACCTCATTTACAAAAATAATACAGGTTCTAGAAAAGCCCTTACAGAACTCTTACAAAGCTGTGAACAGAGCCAAAGCAGACCCTAAAAACACACATCATTGGTAGAAATATTGGCCTTTGAGAATGCGAACACCAAATGTCAGGGAGCACTCAGACCACTGAAAGCACATGGAGCCCTGTAGATGAATGGATAAAGGAGGCAACTGGTATTGGCTCTTGGGAGTATAATGCAAATATCATAGAACAAATTGTGGCTAGAAATATCAGGAATCAAAATGCTCGATGTTTTGATTGTGGTGAATTTGGTCATTTCCAAAGAAATCTTAAGGCTAAAAGATTCAGAGCTAAAAAATAACATTGATTCCAGAGAATATGGTAACTGGAGAAGAGAAAAGTTATTAGGATAAAGGGGAAGTGGACCTGTTCAGCAGTGGTTCTTTGGGGGGGAGGGTGATCTTGATCTTCATGGGCAGCTGTTCAGTCTCGTAGCAAACACCAAACATGACTTGGCAGCTGCAGACCAGTCCTCTAGGCAGATAGACACCAGGCAGCTGTAGTTCAATCCTGAAGAAACTGCAAGACTTGCCAACCAGCCTGTGGTGAGGTCGCAGAAGCAACGAGCCATCACTGGAACCTCACAAGCAGTTTTTGGGCATATTTCTCTCAATGGCAGTGTTAACCACAAGTTGAACTCAACAACGCTATGCAAGGAGAACCAATACATGTGTGTCTTTAACAAAGAATAGCAAGGCAGAGCAAACCAAAACAAGGCTCAGTGCTCGTCTCCCACTGACTGTGGGGTCATATTCATACTCCTTCATCAAGTGTCCTTTCATGTGTTTGCTATGTCCAAACATCCTTTCACCTGTGTCTGCTTCAGGAAAACAGTCTTTCACATGTTTGCTTTAGCAAGACACCCTTTCACCTGAGTGCCCCAGCAAAACATCATTTGATGTAACTGACTTTAAAAAGAACTAGATGTTTCTACTTCACGTAAGGACCATAGGTAAGGACCTCTCACAGGTGAGGTATGGAGAAGTGAAAGGGTCCACGGGCACAGGCAAAAGGCTTGTCCTCAGGAGCCTCCAAGCCTTGCATATCCCTGCTCTCCTCACAGAGTCAGCAGAGCTCTGAGAGTTAAGTTCATTTGAAGCTTTTCAGGAATACAGCTACTGTGTGAAATACATGTCTCATCATCTTTGGGAGTAGTGTGTGTGTGTGTGTGTGTGTGTGTGTGTGTGTGTGTGTGTGTAGGTAGCGGAGATATCAAATGAATGAAGCTCCTGATAAAGACATGCTGTCTGCTAGTAAGCTTTGCTGTTATCGCTTGCTGTCATTTACAGGTGCCAGCACTTATTCTTAGCTGCTGTCCCCATGTGGGTCACTACTGCTCAAAAGCAATGTGTTTACATCAGTGACTAGATGACATATCCCCCACAGAGCCTGGACTTCTCTGAGCCCGCAGTCTCCTTGATTGGAATCATAGGTTTTGTTTGTTGGGGGAAATGTTTGTATGCTTTATTCTAAACCAATAAACATTTCCCAGACCTGAAGGAACAGAGCAGCTCAAGAGGTACAAGTGATGCCGATGGCTTTGCTGCCCAAGAGCAGGGCGTCAGAGCTGGTCTGTGACTGAGCTACATCTGTACATCGAGAGATGGGCTTTATCCTCACCCACCTCCATGGTGGGGTTTTGTCTGGCTTGAGCTTACACAGGCCTTGTGCATGCTGTCACACTGCTCTGAGTTCATATGTATAATTGCCATGTTGTGTCCAGAAAACAGTTGTCTTACAGTCATCAACTGTCTCCTGCTTGACCATTCTTTCCGTCACCTCTTCCTCAAAGATCCTTGAGCCTTGGGAGGGAGCAGTGTGATGTAGATGTTTCTGAATTATCAGGGGCTGCAGTTTGAACTTTTTTGAACAACTTGAAATAAATGAGAGTTAAAATGTCTTAAAAATCAACCAAGAGTTATTTTAACATCTATAAAACAAATGGTCTAGCAGAGAGAAGATTTTTACAGAGAAACATCTGAGCCTCTCCTGTAGCTTATAAGAATATGGAAACAATGGAACCAAAGAATTAAAAATTTCTTATGACTCTGTGCTAGGGGAAGGAATTGTTTGGAGCCCCAGTGCCAGCTAGAAAGGAAGTTGTCTCCCAGTTTGGTCCATCTTACTGGACAGACTAGTGTCAAGACACTGATGTGTCAGTGTAGGATAGATCACAACTTGACCAAGCTGCATGTATACTTCTTGTTCTCTGTTGAAACTGAAATTCCTAGGGGTCACTCATACCCATGTTTGAGCCCTGTGCCTCTCCACCAACTTGTTTAAAACATGCCTTGATTTACAACTTATTTGTTTTGATATTATGAAATTAATACCATCTTGGGATATAGTTTTGGGGGTGACCTGAAGCCCTGTTTCTGAACCATTCTCACATTTGGCTCCAGAATAAACTATCTCTTATTCCTTTTTAGGTTAGAGCTATGTTTCAGTGTCAACACACCCTAACAACTCTGGGGACATTGCTGTGGTTAAGCATGTCCTCTCAGCATGGTCCTCACTGGTACGACAGCATTGTCTTACAGACATATGCAAAGGATGGATCCTAAGTAAATAATTATAAACAAATAAGGCAAGATGTCCAATAGAGACAAAACCCAAAGCCCTCAGTTTAACTCCTTCTATCTTTCTCCTCAAGCATACGGCTGTGGACATCAGGAGTGTTAACACAACTGGATGGTTACGTCATCAGTCCTTCAGCTATAAGGGATGTGAGTGTCTAGCTTATTGTTGCTCTCTGTTGAGTGGGGGCTGAGCTGGAGTTTTGGAATGGAAAGGGCCTGACAAGCTATCTGTTGGCTCCACAGTGGGGCCAGGCTGTCTTTCTCTCAGACCTCCTGCAGCTAGGTAACTAAAACCTTGGGAAGGGCTTCTGTGCACAAGACTGTAGTGAGGAGAAGGCTTCAGGAAGGGACAGGGAGCAGGGTGGTATCAAGTGAACCTCAGTTACAATTTCACCTTCTTAGGTCAATGCAGAAATCAAAAGGTGGAAAGCAATGACCAAGAGTGAAGGGAGTTCTGATTTCCACGTGACCCATCTGGACAAGTGTCACTTCACGATCAATGGCCTTCACGTTGGACTTTGCAGAGAAATCACAGCGGGCTCATGTGTGTGCCTTCATTGACAGGGCTTTTAATGTAAGAGATGTCTGGTTTCAAATGCATAGGAGGCCAGGAGTTTGGAGCCTCTTTCACACAGGAAATGGCCTTCTTGAGGGTCCACGGCTGTGGGCAGGGCTAGCATTTACACTGTGCTTTATCTAGGTCTCTGTGTCTGTGCCTCTGCTCTGTGGAGGTCCAGGTTCTGTAGCACCTTAGCACCTCCCTGGGTCGGGTCAGAAAGGGCAAATCCAAAGAAATGAAATCTGCCTTTTTCCATTTGGCAGTTTGCAAAAGTCTACTAAAATGAAATCGCCTGATATTACTTCTCTAGACCATGAGCAGACAGCCAGAAGGGGAGATCTGATTATCTCCTAAACTCTGCCTTGCCCTCTCCCCTTGCTGGCCGGTTTTCTGTGAGGAGCAAGAACTGTGATTCAGCCACCCCTCCTCCCCCCTTTCCAGATCCTTCTCTCACACCCCTGCAGCTTGGTCTCTGCAGCTTCGTGATGTCCCTAAGCCTATCCTTGAAGCTGCATTCCTTTCTAAGCTTCCCCTTGCTCCCCTTGCCCTCAGAGTGAGTCCATTCTCTCAGGAAACTTCATAACCCGACATCCAGGGCTCCTCTCTGCAGTCTCATCAGGGAGCACAAACCAAGAATTCTTGTGGCTTCCATGTTGGGGAGGTTTGAACTATACATGTCTGGGCACTCTGAGGTCTCAGAAAGAGCCGTCCACACTTTCCCATCTATCAGGATTTATTTTTTTCTATGATCTCAGCTTTGAACTTAATGTGGATGAAGTGACAAAATTGGTTTCAAGTCTCATAGAAACCTTGACCTTTAGTGTGAGGAGTTCACTGAGCCAATATATTGAGCCTTTCCATTTTTATATTTGGAAAGAGGATTTCCCAAGGCAGCAGGTAAGTGATGGGGGTCCTCTAGTTTGTACTTAGCTATGGTAACCACTCCATAGCCATCTGGTAGCAGTGGTAACTGCCCATGTAGCCATGGGCGGGTAGTAAGGGCTTCTCTCTGCAGTCTCAGGAGACAATGTAGTTGAATTGGGTTCTGCATCTAACTGGCTGTGTCTTCTGGCTGGCTTCTGGTATCTCAGTCCTTTATATCTTGGAAGTCCATTCCCTGGGCCTTGTCCATCTGTGATCAAAGAGATCTTAGGAGCCCTTTTGGGTAATTGAGTGTTGAGGGACTACTGAACTTTAAGGATCATGCCTCACTCCCCAGTTCTGGGTTTCCACTGTGCCGTGTTCCTTACATGTTTGGGTTATGGCAAATCTCCTAATTAAAGATAAGAGACCGTCTAGATGGTGCAAATACCATGACAGTTGGATTTCAAATGTTTTCCTCCATCGATTAAAATGGCACTGGATGCATACCTGTATTTATGCACTTGACATTACATTCACCATTTCCCTTAGTTCTCTTTCCCTTAGTTTTGGAGTCTGTGACTGTCTGAGAAGGAACCTGATTGAGCTCAGCCTTTCCTAAGGCAAGCTCATTAGGGATGGTGTCCTACAGAGATACCCATGACACTGGGCAGCACTCACCAGGGCAGTGTCCTACAGAGATACCCACGACACTGGGCAGCACTCACCAGGGCAGTGTCCTACAGAGATACCCACGACACTGGGCAGCACTCACCAGGGCAGTGTCCTACAGAGATACCCACGACACTGGGCAGCACTCACCAGGGCAGTGTCCTACAGAGATACCCACGACACTGGGCAGCACTCACCAGGGCAGTGTCCTACAGAGATACCCACGACACTGGGCAGCACTCACCAGGGCAGTGTCCTACAGAGATACCCACGACACTGGGCAGCACTCACCAGGGCAGTGTCCTACAGAGATACCCACGACACTGGGCAGCACTCACCAGGGCAGTGTCCTACAGAGATACCCATGACACTGGGCAGCACTCACCAGGGCAGTGTCCTACAGAGATACCCATGACACTGGGCAGCACACACCAGGGCAGTGTCCTACAGAGATACCCACGACACTGGGCAGCACACACCAGGGATGGTGCCCTGTACGGATGCCTCTCATTGTCTCCATTTGTTCATTAGAATAAGACAAAGTCTCCCTGAACAGCACTCTCTCCCATCAGATTGATTGTCTTATGGGACAAATATGGGACATCTATCCATGAAGCAGGACCCCACAGGTCACGAGCAGTCACCTGACACCACTCATGCCCCACAGTAAGTATAGCTCTGGATCCCAGTACGTTCGGGGCTATCAGTCATTTCTCTCCCCTTTGATCATTTACTGGAGTGATGTTTGCCTTCGGTGGTTTTTGTTTGGAAGCAGTCATCAGTGGGCAGAATTAACCTTGCTCCTTCTGCCCTCCATGTGGGTCAGTTCTCTCAGGCACCGTTAGGGTTCTCTGTCTGGTGCATTGCTTCAGGGCTCCGGTCTGCACTGGGCTATGCCAACACTTTCATAGCAATCTGGTAAGGTCAGCTTATATGACTCTTTTAGCTAGGTCAGGGGGAAGAGCCTCCAAAACAACCTGTCAGGAACTTGCTCTTCCCAGGACCCTGCTGAGCTCACGGAGTCCACAAGGTGGCGCATGAGCCGCAGCCACGGGAGATGTCTGTGGACGCGCTGTTTTCCGCACAAGAAAGGAAGCCAGAGAGTCCATCAGGCCTGCCTTTCTCGCACCTCATGGTTCCATGATTAAATATTTCCATCTTATATCTGTCTCTAGGTTTTCTCTTGTAAAATCAGGTTCAGTTTTCTGCGGCTTCTCTAATAAAGCACACGGCACTTGTTTAAATTCTTGATGACTTGATTTCATCCCTTGGACTCCAGCAGGCACCGAATTTGTTTTTAAAGCCCTGCTACCTTAAAGTGATATTTTATAGTGTTTGGAAAACTCTCATGCTCAACAAAGGATTGTATCTAGACCACATAGGGAGCTCTCAAAACCAGAAACACATAATCCTTCTGGTGGGAGGACTAAAGCATGGCCTTACATGTGACCTTATGTAAAAGACATTTAAGTGACTTACAGATCTGCAGACGAGATGATTACAGGTGGGAGGAACAGGGGCTGTCGAGCAGTGGGGGTGGGAGGCAGGGGTGTGGCTACACAAGCCACCTTGTAATGTCGGCATAGGTAAACATTAACTTCAGGTAGCTACTGTATGGAGGTACATTTAAAAATATCCTGGAGATGTGAAACTACACACAGCTGAGCTTATGCAGGGATATCTGAACACACTCTGGGCATCTCACCAGCACCAATCCTGCTGTTGATGTGGAGTGTTTAAATAAGATGCTACCACTGGGGGAAACAGGGGTGTGGGGGGGGGGAATAGGGGTGGGGGGGAAATGGGGTGGGGGGACTGATGCATTGGCTTCCTCTGTAAAGGTTTGGCAACTTCCTGTGAAGCTTTTTGTAATTTGAAAATGTTGGACTACAGAAGTGTGTGTGTGTGTATGTGTGTGTGTGTGTGTGTGTGTGTGTGTGTGTGTACATGTGTGTATATGCATATGTGTGTATGTATATATGTGTGTGTATATATATGTGTGTGTGTGTATCTGTATGTGTGTGTGTGTATCTGTATGTGTGTGTGTGTGTGTGTGTGTATGTGTGGGTGGGTAGATGATCACACATAAACAGGTTGTTGTATGTAGAAGCCCAAGGTTGAAGTCCAGTGCCTTCTTTGGTCTTTCTCTGACTTCGTTTTTCAGACAGTACCTCTCACTGAACCTGGAGCTCATAGATTCAGCTAGACTGGCCAGCCAATGGACTCAGGTATGCTTGTCTCTCCATACTTTCAGCTCTGTGTTTACAGATGCTGCAGTACCCAGCTTTTAAGTGGGCTCTGGGAACCCAGACTCAGGTCCTTGTGCTAACACGGCAAACACATTACTCAGTGAGCCATCCTACCAGGGCTACAAATCTTTTTAAAGGTGTGTGTATTTAAAGTGGACAGCATGATGCTCTGGTACACATAGTGAAGAATGACGACAGTGAACCCTTTAATGTCTCCATCGCTCACATGGCTACGTGTGTGTGTGTGTGTGTGTGTGTGTGTGTGTGCACGCGTGCACGCGTGCCCAAAGCCTACTTTCTGAGCACATTCCAATATACTGTACTTAGCTATAGCTCTCATTAGATGTCTAGACTTATTCATTCCACACAACTGAATTCTGTATCCTTTGACTGGAGATTTTTCAATGTAAAGTGAAAAGAATGTATTCTAAAATGTGCTGGAGATGAAAAGAATTAAGAAAAAGGCTTACAACAGAGCTATGGTGAGAAGGGCACTGGGCTGGACCTACCACGGCTGGGTTCAAAGCCTGATGTGTCTGTGACAGGGGAATGGTCCTGATAGGGAACTTCAGGCCTATGGATTTTAATTGCCTGTTGATACCATGTGGGTTGTTATGGCTATGAGAATTTTAACTTTTTAGAAGGGGACTCAATGGACTCAAGGGGCTGTTACCAGGCAAAACATTCTCTACAGCCTGGGGCACGGTCACATCATGTGGTAAGTGTTTGTTCCCCCTGCAGCTGACAGCAATGAAATATTTCTAGCTAGCAAAACTGGGAGGGGGATCACGAGGTTCCCTCTGACGAACAAGGAACACGTATTTGAGGTTACCAGTAAGTCTGGTGACATGTTGTAAATGTGTATTGGAAGATCACACAGTAACCTGTAAGTACATACACTCCAAGTCCAAACAAACATCGGTGGGCTGCAGAGGACTCAGTTTGGAAAACGTGTAGAGTGAGAATTTGAGTTTGGACCTCCAGTGCATGTGTGAGCAGACAGTTGTGGCAGTACATGCCTGTAACCCTGATACTCGGGAGGTAGAGGCAGGAGGATCCCTGGGGCTCCCTGGCTGGCCAGTCTAGCCGAATCAGCAAGGGAATAAGGTAGAAAGTAGAGGAAGATACACAGTTCTACACTGGATTCCACATAACATGTTCCTATGTGCAAGTGCATGCACCCCCCTCCCCCCTCACTATTTAGGAAGATACCTGAAGTTGACCTTTGACCTTCATGTTCATGTGTATTCATGAATACATACATGTGTACTGCCCCATGCATGCCTGACACAAATAAATATATGCTATGTGCTGGTTACTTTTTGTCAACTTGACATAAACTAGAGTTACTTAGAAGAGGGAACCTCAACTGAGGAATGGCCTTCGTCAGATTGACCTGTAGGCAAGTCTGTGGGGCCTTTTATTGATTAATGATTGATGTGGGAGGCCCAGTCCACTGTGGGTGGTGTCAGCCCTGGGCTGGTGGTCCTGGGTTGCATAAGAAAGCAGACTGAGCAAGCCATAGGAAGCAAGTTAGTGAGCAGCACTCCTTCATGGCCTCTGCTTTAGGTCCTGCCTCTAAGATCCTGCCTTGACTTCTGTTTACGACGAAGCTGTTATATACATATGTTATGTATAAGCTGAAATATCCCCTCTCTTCCTATGTGGCTTTTAGTAAGAGTCTGTCACGAGAGCAACTAGGATGAAATTGTTATCATGTGAACCTGTGTTCACATATGGAAACCCTGCTTCTTTTCAATAAATTTGGCCATGTTTTTAGGCTTTATACCATACCATTTGAAAGCCCTGTGTGTGTGTGTGTGTGTGTGTGTGTGTGTGTGTGTGTGTGTAGGCGAGGGCTCAGTATACAAGTACAAACATTCTATGTGTGAGTTACACCCAACCACAGGCTTATTCTTTTCACAGCAATTTGTTTACATGGGGGAAAACTAAGAGAAGATCCTGGTGCCCTCAGGAAAGCTTCCTTTTCAAGGAGAGGAGAATGAGAACTCTCAAACTTGTTACAAAGTCTTCCCAACCAAGTCTCCATCACTGGGGACTTTGTTCTCAGTGTCCACTATAGAAAGCCAAACTGATCAAGAGACTTGGACTCTGGGTTAGGAAATCCCTCTCTCTCATCTGAAGACGCCCTCTACCTTGACCTGTTGAAGTTCCTATTTTCAAGACTGGAGTGTTGTGGCGACTCCAAGATTATCTTGTTGCTATTTATTTATATTAATTTATTTATGATACAAGGTTTCTCTGTGTATCTCTGGCTGGCCAAGAACTAACTCTGTTGACCAGGCTGGCCTCGAACTCAGAAATCTGCCTGCCTCGGCTTCCCCAGTGCTGGAATTAAAGGTGTGCACCACAAAGCCAAGCTCCTGTTCTATTTTACATTCAGCCGCCTTTCTGAACTGAGCCATGAAACATTTCCCTTTTCTATTGAAAACACTTGCAGGCTGTAAAAGATTGAAATTCAGGGACCACAAAGCTAGTGATTGGTTCACTCTCCTCTGCTCTCACCCCCCATGGGTCCACTCTCCTCTGCTCTCACCCCCCATGGGTCCACTCTCCTCTGCTCTCACCCCCCATGGGTCCACTCTCCTCTGCTCTCACCCCCCATGGGTCCACTCTCCTCTGCTCTCACCTACCTATTCTAGCCTCTCCTCCCTTCCCCATGCCCATTTACATGTACTTCCAGCTCTTCAATCTCAACAGAGTCCTACCTCCAACTCTACAGAAATGCATGCACATTTGCAGGTTATTTACCCCCTGAGCTGACAGAATCCCCTCCTGGATGGGGGGTATGCCACCCACTAATTGTTCACATGATATGAAAAAAAAAATAACCAAAGCTTGTTAGCATGGCTGCCATTATCTAGTTTTCTTGCTTCTAGGCATTTCCTTGCTGCTTAAGTAGCATTGGATGCTGACTCACTGGGGGACTTGTGGTTTTCCAGCTAGTAGCCACTCCCTTTTTTCTTGCTATGTTTTACCTGGTGTCTTAGGATTTCATACAATGCATTTTGATAACATCCTTTCTCAGATCCCCCCTAACTCCTCATAGATCTGCCCCCATCTTTTTACCCTCCCCACACTGGGACCTCTTTTTTATTTCCTAGCCACTGACTCCATTTTGCTGTCCATACCTGTGAGGCTGTCCACTGCAGTGTGAGCCGCCTTCCAGGACCAGTGGCCGTTTCTTGCCTGAGTGATTTCTGCAGCTGGGGCAGAGGGCAGGAGACATAGAAGTCTAGGTTCCCAGGACTTGGAAAAGAGCCCATGTTTTATGTTGAACTTGTAAGAAGTGGGCTTTAGAAGAACGGTGGGCCTTATGCACTGCTTCTCTTGACATCGATAATTTGGGTGTTTAATTAAGCTTTCTGGCTGATGTTCTGGCCTTTCTGTCCATCTAGCTGATGGTAGCAGACACCGACAATGAGGAGAGGTTGGAAAGCAGCGTCTCATATCCGCCGGCTCCATCTCACAGTTGTGCTTGAACTGGGGGGATTCCTAGTTCAGACTGACTAAACACTAAACAAGCTGAAAATGGAAGTAAGACACAAGCTTAGGAGACGTTAACATTTAGAAATAAGTTGCTTAACTGTGAATGTCAAAGGAAGAGGTTTGTCCCAACTATGCTGAGAACTCTCCTTCCCCCATCCCTATTCTTGGCCTCACATACACCGGGTTCTTTTGAGCTCAGCTTCTTAAGATGTGGGTTAGGATTCAGTAGAGCATGGCAGAACTGAGCGTAGAGGTTGTGAAAAATTGGTAACATATTTCTGAACACACAATAGCTAAGATTTATCCAAGATAGAGTGCATAATGGACTTGAAGTGTTTTCAGCAGTGTTGTGTGGTGTGTATGGCATGACTTCACTGCATGTGTGGTGTCTGCTCAGATTCCAGATTACTGAAGTTATGAATTGCAGAACTTTTACTGAATGTGGGAAGTGTTTTCTTATAAAAACAATTTTTTTAATTCAGAGCATCCACGCACATGCTGTCTGTCTGTCTGTCTGTCTGTCTATCTATCTATCTATCTATCTATCTATCTATCTATCTATCTTTCCATCTATTTCTCTTTCTATATATAATCTGATGAATTAATTTAGTGTTGCTAATATATATATGTGTTTAGGGATGATTGCTTGGGTTGAATACCATAAAGATTGTAAGAGCCAGAGGACCATGCCCTCTTCTGTGAGGTAATGCCTTCTATACATGAAATCTTAATAATATGCTCTCTGAAACAAAACCTGCCCAATGATAAAAAGCTGATATTCCAATGTGGATGGGGGGAATCTCACAAGGCAGCACCCCTAGATGAAGAGCCACAGGCAATGTCTACTGAGAGAGGAAGAGTTAGAGTCATCTGGGATAAGCACCCTGATAAATTCCATTTGAATGAATGATTTTTGAGGATGGGCTTTGAGGGGGTGAGCCTTCAGCTGTGCCTGCAAGGAGCAGATGTACTTCTCCTTGTGGGTGATGGACATGCTCATTTCTTGAACTTTCACTTCGAGGGACTTATGTCATCGTCTAAGCATGCATGTGGCACCACTGTTTTGATATTGGAGAAGTGTTTACATACTCTGTCCCCAAGGTGTCCTCGAGGGTGTCTTTGTAAGCCAGCTGTTTATTCTGCCTGGGGTGATAGTTGTGCTTCCTAGACTCTCTTGGCTTCTGTCAGTGGGTACTCCAGCGCAAGTGAGGAGGATGCAGCTAGCCAGGACTAGCAGCTAGCTAGGGACTGCGCTTCACACTGTACAGCAGGCAGCCTCTCCTCTGTATTCCTAACTCTGTCCTGGCAGCCCTGTGGGTTCATTCTGTTCCTAGCTACAGACCTTCATCATGTCTGCTGCTGGCAGTGGCACCTGCCATTGCTGTGACATGGGTGTCCTCATGACTTTGTCCAATACGCTGTGTACCTGTATAGACAGTTCCCATATTAATTTCCTGGTGTTTGAAATCCTGGCCCAGTTTCTCTTTCTGACCCTGACTGATGATGCTCATCTTGTTTCTCAGCATTTCTTCTATTGATTAAAAGATAACTGTGCTCTAGAGGACAGAGGGAAGGGGGGCTAGCTCGAGGGCAGATGACAGGCACTAAAACACAACTACGTGGGGGGAATGCGTGCTAGTGGTTCACAGCTCAACAGAGCTAACCCCAGTCATGGATTTCTATCATCTCTTTTATAACCAGAAGAGAGGCAGCTGAAGGCTCCCAACTCAGATGATAGACACTTGAGCAAACAGGGATGCTGATTGCCTTGAGGATACAGCAATGCTGGTTGCCCTGAGGATACAGCAATGCTGGTTGCCCTAAGGATACACAGATGCTCATTGACTTACTGCACCCTCAGTTAATTGTCTACTTTTTGGGTTTAAGCTTCATAAACAGTGCTACTTCTGCATGGTGGACATTGTCGGAGGCTGGAGAGTGAAAGGCCTAAAGAGAAGTGAGAGGATTCACTATGTGTTGTCTTGAAATTTGGTGACTGCCAAATGTATGAGAGGTGTCCCTCCTGCCCTGAACTCCTAAAGAAGTCGACACCAGTGTGGAAACACTGCTTTTGGAAGTGCCTAAATGCCCGATTCTTGGCTGATATGAGCTCTGTCCGTGATAGTGGTAGCAGGCAAGGAGTTAAACCTGAGCCTTCTGAAGGTTTAACTCGGTATTTTCCATCACCGTCCCTCGTGGTGCCTGGCCAGGAGTGCAGGGCTGCTCTGAAGCAGAGAGCTGAGTGATGCCCCCATTGCCCTCTCAAGCATTTGTGTAATAAGATTCCTTTTGATTCTTGGAAGGAGCAGATTTGGTATCATTGTTGAACATTTCCAGGAGTCTAGGCTCAGGTTTTCAAAGTGGAAGAAAATGGCCCTGACTTGAGATAGCACTGACTGAATCAGAATGCCAAGTACTGCCCGGAGCCTCCACCATGTCTTGCCTCCACCAGGAGTTTCTGATAGGAACGATTTTAGAAATTGGATTAGGAGGGTCTTCATCAGATACTGCTCTGTGCCCCGAGCGATGGCTCTTTAGGCAAAGCACAGTGTGGCCTCCACTTAAGCCCTGCAATGGCCTCATACAATTTGATGGATCGTTTAGCATTTATCAGCCTCTGCAGTTCCATGCCCAGAAGTGACATTTCCCTGGAATCAAAGTCTTTAAAAGCTTGCAGGAGCACTAGATGAGATGGGCGGGTGATTTATTAGGCTGCTAGGCGATTCGAAGTTTCTTTGACTGTGGCACAAATGCCGCTTAGTGCCCGGGATGATGATAAATGATGCTCTCATGGGAGTGTGACCTCAGAGAAGGTGTGTCTCACTGCGGTGAGCCAGACAATTTCCTTAGTATAAAATAAAGTTCCCAGCATTTTCTTCTTTGAAGGGAAGTCATGGATCCTTTGAAGATTGAATGAAATATAAAACTATAGGTCCTTTTACTAGAAAAGTGTTTGTGGGCTGGGGTGATGGCTCAGTCAACAATGTGCCTCCCATACAACCATGAATACCCAAGTTCACATCCTTAGCATCCATGTGAAAGCTGGATACACACGTTTGTATCCCCCAGCTTTATCTGGGAGGCTCATTAGCCAGCCTACCTAAGTCAAGGTAATGAACTTTATGGTTTCAGGGAGAAACCATACATTGGAGGGTGATCAAGAAGATAGTGGACTTTGATCTGTGGTCTTCAAACACATTCTACATATATGCATGTACACCAGCACATACCACACAGGTACAACACACACACACACACACACACACACACACACACACACAATTGTTATAATTGTGGGTATAGGCTTTGTAGGAATTGTGGGCTGCAGACAAATGATTGATACTATAGATTACATCCTGCTGATAGGTGATGGAGAAACTGGTAGACACTCTCAGTAGTTGGCTTTCTAGGATGTGTTCTGTTATAGCAGAAAGCTGCTCATGGCAGTGTATGGTTACAGCAAGTCAGTGTGTGCTCAGGCAAAGCCTCCTCAGTGCTATAGCGCTTCTAATGCACTTACTTGGTTAGTGTGTGCACATGCATGTGCGTTTGTGTGTACATGAGAGAGAGCACACGTGTGTACACACATGTGTGTGCACATGTGCACTTGTCATGGCATATGTGTGGAGGTCAGATGACAACTTGTGGAGTTGCTTTTTTCTTTCCACCATTCCGGTTTGGTTGTCAGACTTGATGGCAGTATTTTTTCCACTAAGTCCTGGTGCCAGTCCCCAAGGGGTAGTGGTTTTGCAGATTTGATGCTTTGCAGATGTTTGGATATGATGCTATCTGACTTTTTTTTTTTTTTTTTCATTTCGTTTTAGACATTTCTATGTGGTTTGCCCTCCTCCCACAGTCTAGAAACCTTGCAAACTGACCAGCAGCTTCATCTTTTCGGACCTCGTGTTTCTGTTCTTCTGCATTACCCTGTAGCATCTTACATAGTTGGCTACTCCATCTGTGACATCTTATCCCATTCCTTCTCTGCCCTGCCGCTTTCTTTGCTGGCTCCTTCTCATCCCACATCATAACTGTTCTGTGTCCTGGAGCTTCTTCCTCTGACCTTTATTTCATCTCACTCTGCACGTAATCTCTACATGACTCTGTTCAGTTTTGTTGCTTTCAGGCTCTCCTGGATACTGGTGTCTCCAACACTGGCCGGCGTGGTGAGATCTGTTCCATGAATCCAGACACTTTCTTCAGCTGTGTAGTTGGGTAAATGAACATTTGCAAACAAATGAAGCTCATGATTGCCATAAGCCCACACCCCCGCCCCCAGCCCCAGATGAGCCTGGAGGAACAGCACCTTGGAGTTTAGGAGGAGAAGAGCACAGTGCTTAGGTGAACATTTGTGAAGCATCTTTTGTGCTTTTTGTAGCTTATCTTATCTTGGCAACCAAGCCCATCTAACAGTGTACTCAGATTTCTAGCTTCTGAACCTATAACATTTCTCTGTCTCTCTCCACGTGCTTTACAGTGGACCAAAGCAACTACACTTCTCACATAGGCAACCGCAGTAGTTTCTCTGCTGCTCTTCTGGACTCTTCTGTGATATTTTAACCATCTGTCTGCAGCAACCAAGATGGCTCCATGCACAGTCATTTTACATGCTACGAGTTTCCTTCCAAAACCAGGGCCTTCTCACTGTTAGAACGAAAGAAAAACAGAAAGCTTCCTTCTATACCTCTGTGTCTATTCATCTGTGTGTGTGGGGGGGTGGGGTGGGGTGCATGCACACACATGCAAATTGATGCCAGAGGTCAATGTATGGCGTCTTCTTCAACTCTTCTCCTCACCATTTAGGACAAAATCAGTCACTGAACTTGTTGCTTCCTGATTTTAGCAAGTCCCTGGGATCCTCCTGACTCAGTTTCCCCAGTCCTGGGATTATAGATTATTGCCGCCATGCCTGGCTTATTTATGTAAGTGCTGGGGTTCAAACTCAGCCAATGTGCTTGCACTCTTGTGGATAGAGTCTCCCCAGTTTGCTCTCTCATGCCCTCAGATTCTGTACTTCATCCTACCCAAGCTCACTTAGTGGCTGTGGTGGTTTGAATGATAATGTCTCCCACAGCCTTGGAGAGTTAAATGCTCGGCTCTTGGTTGGCAGCGCTGTTTGGAGAGGCTTGGGGCCTTGTTGGAAGCAGTGTGTCACTGGAAGTGAGCTCTGAGAGTTTAAAGACTAGTGCCATTCTAAGTTTGAGCTCTCTCTGTTTCCTGTTTGTAGTTGGAGATATGAGCCCTCAGTGGTTTGCTGCCAGGTCTGCGATCTGCTGCCATGATTGCCCACCATGCTAGACTTTCAATGCTCTGGAGCAGAGAAAGTTGATTCCGTTCTAACATTTTATCTCAGCAATAGAAAAGCAACTCACACAGTGGCTGGCTTTAGACTTTTAAAAACATGTACAGCTTAACTCCTTTGAGGCTAGAGGAGAATTCCAGAAATTACAAGACAAATTATTTTTCACATGCATGCTGACTTAACTCTCTGGTCAGGTCAGATGTAAGCTTTTTGGGAACCGGGAACTAATTAATGCTGCCTCCAGCATTTCCCCCTCCTCTGCCTCCTACCTTCTACTTTATTGGGTCTCTGGGGTAACTTGCACTAATCCTCCAGCTCCTTTCAGGCTATGTCAAGTGCTGGGAGGTCAGAGGGAGTTGGATGTAAGGCAGCTTCTCTCTTGGTTTAGAACTGTCAGTCAGGCAGAAGGAAAGAAGGAGAAATTGTAGCCATCAGACAGACAGACAGACAGACAGACAGGCAGAGAGAGAGAGAGAGAGAGAGAGAGAGAGAGAGAGAGAAAGAGATGTGCCAAAGCAGATTTCCAACTTAGGCAGAAATGCATCATTCTAACACAGTTTGAAAACTATGGCATGCTAACTTCATTAATATTGGGTTAGTAATTGACAGAATAGTGTCTTAGTTGCTTGCAAGAATAAATATAATTTCCCAAAGTGCATAGCTGTCTCCCAGACTGTAACCAGGAGAATTAAACTTAATTGAAAATAATGATATTCCTAACTTGAATGGACACCACACAAGGTAAACCGTCACCTACCTGCCTTTGCCCTGATCGACATCTTCCATTCAGTTTTGTCTGATACACAGTAGACTGGCAAGTCAAAGAACATTAGAGAAAAAAATCCTTGCTGTTTCAGGTTCCCTACTCAGCTTTACGCATAGCCATTAAAACAAGGTGTGTGGCTTGGCCCTGGGTGGTGCCATGTTCAAGACTGGAGACAGACTTTGCTTCATCTTTGCAACAAAACTTTGTCTGATGTCAACAGAAAGCATACGCCTGCTAGGTGACGGCCCAGAGCTTCTTTGTTGTGCAAGTGCAGTGAACCCCCAGGCAGGAACTATGCACAAAGCTCAGTGCTCTGAATGTAGGAAGGAAGACTAAACACATCTTGTAAATTTTAAGTTGTAGACTCCAAGAGAGCTGAGCAACTGGATTCGTTTTCAACAAAGTAAGATACTTCCACCCTGATTAGCAGCCTTAAAGGGCTAGCAGGAATGAGTGCCATAGTGATAGTTAAAATATCAAAATACAAAGGTAAAGTTCATAAATATGGATAAAATATGAAACATATATAATAGATAAACTATATTTAAAATGTGTGTGAAATATAGAGCTTCTTTTCTCTTCAATCTTCAGAGGAACTTGAGGCAAATGTGAGATTTTTCTAGCTTAGAAGACAATGAAAATCATGCTGGGAGACTGCATCTAGGGCCTTTCCCAGACCCATATGATTTCTTGTGTAAAATAAACACTTAGTAAAGTGTATTGGCTGGTTTTATGTGTCAACTTGGCACAAGCTGGAGTCATCAGAAAGGAAGGAGCCTCAGTTGAATGAAGAAATGCCTTGAAGGCATTTTCTCAAGTAGCAATCAGTGGGGGAGAGGCAGCCCATGGTGGGTGGTGTCATCCCTGAGCTAGTGGTCCTGGGTTCTGTAAGAAGTCAGGCTGAACAAGCCAGGGCAAGCAACATCTCTCCAGCCCTGGCATTTTATTCTTTTTGATATAATCCTAAGTGGAGCTATTTTTTATTACTTCTTCATATCATTCCTGTTAGTGTGTATAAATGCAACTGATTTTTGTGTGTCAAACAGCTCCTGATAAAAATCCTTAAGAAAGGAAGAGTAGATAGAAACTATCTCAACATAACAACAACAAATCCCACATAGATAAAGCCTCCAACATGCATTAGCCAGTGTCAAAACTGAAATTAGAACTTACATATTAGCCTGGCTTATGTTCATTAGTCTTAAGTTCATTGATGTGGGAAGACCCAGCCCACTGTGGGTGGCACCATTCCCTGGGTTTGGGTCATAGAGTGTGTAAGAGAAGAGGAAGTGAGCTGAGTGATAGGAATGCATACATGCTGAGCTGAGTGATGATAGGAATGCATACATGCTGAGCTGAGTGATAGGAATGCATACATGCTGAGCTGAGTGATGATAGGAATGCATACATGCTGAGCTGAGTGATAGGAATGCATACATGTATTTTCTTTGACTTTGACTGTGGATGTGATGTAAGCAACTGTTTTAAGTTCCTGCTGCCTTCTGTGTTTGCTTGTCCTATTACTGAGGTTAGAATATTAAAGTTGATATCATTATTATAGAATTGCTTATTCTTCAATTCTGTCAGTTTTTGATGTGTGTATTTAGATGGTCTCTTATTAGGCATATAGATAATTAATTACAGCTATATCTTCTTGATACATTTAACAAAGACTTGAAATATATTTGAAATATATTTTGTCTGGCATCAACATAGCCACTTCTGCTTTTATTGGTTACTAATTTCACAAATACCTTTTTCTAACTTGTGCTGTCGATTTGAAAGTGAATTTCTTGTAGACAGTTGGGTCATGTGGTTTTATCTGCTCTGTAGATCCTTGTTTTTGATTGGAGCATTTCAACTATATCTCAAGTAATTATTCATAAGGAAGGCCTTAGATTTTTTATTTTCCAATTTGTTTTGTATATGTCTTAGAAATTTCTGTTGCTTGCATCTTGCATTTCTGTCTTCTTTTGGTTTTAGCTCATTTTTTTGGTAGTGAGATGTTGACATACTTTATCATTTTCTTTTGTGTATATTCTATAGCTATTTTCTTTGTGGTTGCCATGGAGATTAGATTTAGTATCCAAAGTCTTAACAGCCTAATTTGAATTTATGGTAGTTCAGCTTCACTGCCATGCAGGTGATTTGCCCTCGTACAAGTCCATGTCACGTCTTTCAAGTTTGTTCACGCCATAGAATTATATCCTTAGGTATCGGGTCTTTGAAAACATAATCCTTTTAAATGTTCCAGTGTTACAAGTTATACAGAAAACACAGTGTAAAGTTATAAACCAAAATTACAATAATGATAGCTTTTAGACTAATCTTTAAAAAATCCATTAGTGTCTTAAATCATGCACAAAACAAAAGTGAAGTTACCCACTATGGTTATTTAAAAACCAGCCTTTGTGATTCCCACGGACTCACCTTTCCTGAGGTCTTCCTACCATCCTGCAGTTTTGAATTACTATGTAGTGTTCTTCTATATCACCCAATAGGACTCTCTTGAGCATTTCTCATGAGGCAGGTCTAGTTTCAAGAACTCACCAGTTCCTTCTGGCCTAGAGCACTCTAATCCAGCTGGCTTAAACTTGTGACATTCTGTTTCAGCATGCTGAGTTCCCATTATGCCCACTTATAAGTCACCTTTGAAAAATGTTTTGTTTTTGTTTTTGATGTAGGAATTTTGTTTAATCACATTTTTTGTTCTTCCAGTACTATGAATCAATCAGCCTGATACCTCTTGGCTGCAGAATTTTCTGACGAGAAATCCAGTTTTAATCTTATTGAAAGTTGCTTCGGGGCTGGAGAGATGGCTCAGTGATTAAGAGCACTGACTGCTCTTCTAGAAGTCGAGTTCAGTTAAGCAACCACATGGTAGCTCACAACCACCTGTAATGGGATCCAACAACCTCATCTGGTGTGTCTGAAGACAGCTACACTGTACTCATATACATTAAATAAATAAATAAATAAATAAATAAATAAATAAATGTTAACAAAAAAAAAAAAGAAAGAAGAAAGAAAGACAGCAAGACACACAGCAAGAAACAAAAGAGCCGAGCACTGAATCCCCACTGCGTGGCACAGCGCTGGAAATGTGGTGTACAGAAGACCCACTCCCCGGCGCCACTTGTGGGGGGCCCCGAGTCCTTCTGATCGAGGCCCAGCCTGTGGATGGTGTGAGGTGGGTTGCTGGGTCTTCCCAGAGTCAGGTTGCTTGCAAATGTAGCCCAAAGCGGGTGATAAACTTCATCTACTGCACGAGACCAATAGTCAACAAGTACCTTAAGGGAAAGTTGAAAAGAACTTTGATGAGAGAGTTGGGGGGGGGGGGGGAGCGGCGAAGGGGGCAGGGAGAAGAATGTTGCTTCTATGTGTCAAGTTGCTTCTTTGTTTTTGAGACTCTCCAGTCTTCAAACATTTGATTATTGTATGACTTGGTGTGGCTCTCCTGAGTTCATCCTACTTAGAGGTTTTTGTGTTTTTCTTACCTTGGAGGTTTATGTTCCTGCCACTCCTCAAATTAGAGATAATTTCCATCATTATTTCTTTAAATATCTCTTAACCCCTCCTCCTTCTCTTTCTGGTATCATGTAATAGACATCTCAATTCCCTTCACTGTTTTTAAAATGTACCGTTGGTTTTCTTTACTTATAGCTTTTTCTTTCTGTTCCTGATATTTAATAATTTCCACAATCTAATCTTCATGTTCCCCAATTCTTTTTTTTCTCACCTAAATCTGCTTTTGAATCTCTCAAGTGAATCTTTCAACCCTCAGTTACTATGCTTCTCAGCTCCATACTTTCACCTTTAGTTTCTTGTAGGTTAATGTCTCTTTTAACATTTCCACTTCATCTGCTATTTTTTGATTTCTTGTGAGTCTTATCCTAGTTTCTCAAGCATCTTTAAGTGAGTCATTTAAAAGTCTTTGTCTAGTAGAACTTCCATCAAACCCTTTCAGAGACAATATATATTAAGTACTTTCTCATTTGACCATACTGTATTGATTTTTGCATGCTTTCTGACATTTTGTAGAAATTGGACACTTGTATCTAATAAGAGGATAGTTCTGGAACTCCAGACCCCTTTGTTCCTCAGAGTTTATCTATCTATCTATATCTCTCTATCTCTATCTCTATCTCTATATCATCTATATCTATCTATATCTATATCAATATCATCTATATCTATATATCTATATCTATATCATCTATATGTATAGCATCTATATCTATATCTAGAATATCACATATATAGTATATATAGTATATAGTATATTATATAGCAATCATGTATATATGACTATTATTGCTGTAGTCTTTTTGTGCTCTAGGATCAGCCTGAAGTATAAACTTTAAGTTATCTGTAGTATTTTATGAGACCACAGTCATGTCTGATGACTTGCTGATTTTTTGTTCAGGTACCAGTGCCTCTAACAGCATGGCAGGTAGTAGTTAAAGTCTTTTCTATAGATGGAGTGTTACATGTTCAAATACATGGCACAGAATGGCTTTATCTTTTAAACGCACTAGCAATTTCCCTAAGATTTTAAGCTAAATTAATTCTAGTAATTTATTTGACCCAAAATGATATTAGATCACATGCTGGTTAATTGTCACTGTCAACTTGATACAACTGAATCACCTGGGAAGAGTGTTAATGATGGAATATTGAGATGGAGTTGGCCTGTGGGTATGTGGTAGGGAATTATCTTATTAATTGACATAGAAAGACCCATTTCATGTATCATTCCATAGGCAGGGGACCCTGAGCACTGTAAGACAGGAGAAAGTTAGCTGAGAGCCAAGTGAGCAGGTATAGAGTCATACACTCATTCTCTCTCTGCTCTCGACTGTGTTTGTGTGTGTGCGTGTGTGTGTGTGTGTGTGTTTATTGTGGGGAAGTTTCTACTATAATTTCCCCCATAATACTGTACTGTGCTCAGAATTACAGTCTCAAATGTCTCTTTCTTTTCCAAGGTGGTTTTTGTTGTTGTTGTTGTTGTTTTGTTTTTGTTTTTGGTCAGGCAGGGTTGCTTGTTACACAACAGAAATGAAACTATGATATTTCACCTAAAAACTTGATTTACAGTGATGTTTGGCTGTTGCTAAGTCTCACATGTGAACTCTAAGCTCACAGACACAAACACCATGAAAGGAGCTCAAGATGAGGGATGTGGCAGTGGCTGAATGGCATCTGGCAGAAAAGCTTTAAGCCACCATGTGCTGAATAGGTGAGAAAGACACACATGAAGCTTTTCTGAGGGTCCCCTCTATATTCAAGTCTCTGGCAAATCCCCTACAATTATACAACCTGTATGGAACTAATAAGTAATTGAAACACAGTTTACTTAATCTTGCAGAGAAATTTGGATTGAAGCAGGTAATTAGCACTTTGATTTGAAGACAGCCTAGATGAGAACCTTGCCATTTCCATGGGGACTACATTTTCTTCATTATGACCATTTAGAACTCTCTACTATTCAATTACTTTGATGAACTCTTTAGGTCAGAACAGAACAACCAAATGACTAGTCCTGTGACTTACCCTTTATTATTATATCCACGAAACCCAACAAGGTATGAATTGCATTTCTCAAGGTGACGCTGTATTTCTACTTGAATTCAATTCAACTCAGGCCTTCATTATTGAGTCCCATCTAGGGGCCAGAAGACCATGACCTCTATTTCAGACCTTGCCACTTCCCTCTGTGCTAATGACTTACTGTTCATGAGGCGCTGGGTCTGTGAAGTTGGATAATGTCCTTGTTATTTCCTGGCATTATTGGATTAATCATACTTTAATTTCCTTGTATGTATGCGGGAAGAGGCTGCCATTACTGCTGTTATTACATACAAACCTGCAGGAACAATGTCTGTGCTAGACTAAAAGCTAGAAGATCAATTGGTATTACTTACTTTTCTGTTGCTGTGATAAAATACCATGACCTAATATGACTTTTGGAAGAAAGGCTTTATTCTGACTTAAGGTTCTGGGGAGGGAGGGAGGGAGGGAGGGAGGGAGGGAGAGACAGACAGAGAGAGAGAGAGAGAGAGAGAGAGAGAGAGAGAGAGAGAGAGAGAGAGAAGACACAGGAGGCATGGCAGCAGGTGGCTGGAGCAGGAAGCTGATCATTCACATTTCAACCACATGCAGAAAACAAATTGAACTAGAAGTGGGGTGAAGCTAAGAGCACTCAGAGACCTATTATTCCCTGTGATGTTTGTCCTCCAACATGGCTCCTCTTCCTATAGGGCCCATGTTTTCTCCCCATAATATCACTAGCTAGGAACCAAGTGTTCAAATAACTGAGTCAATTCTCATTGGATAGTTCTCATTCAAACCATCACCATGATACAAGTGTCATACTGAGTTCTACGTTTTTCATGTCACAGAAAACAAGACGAGAATGATCCAGATATTAAAAACAAAACAGAAACTCATGCTTGCGGACTTTTCCCTGTGTGCTGGCAGAGCCTTCACTGGTTCAGATGCTTTCTGATTGTCTGCTGGGTACATCACCTCTATGCTTTCCCACAGATTCCGGAGTCTGGTGATCATCTAAATTTGGAGGGCTGTCTGACCTGCAAGCTGAACCTGTGTGTTTTTCCCTCCAGTGTCCTTCTTTCAGTCCAGTACTCTTGTAGCAATCAATAACAGACACATCATGGAAAGCATTTGGCAATCTGTTGTCAACTTGAAACCTCCTGGAAACAGGATGCCAGTGTTTGGCCAGCTCTTGATTCTCAATTTGTCACATCCTCTGTCTGTCCTCTTGAGTGGGTGCTGTCATTAAGCATTGGGCCCCAACAGTGATGAAGGGGTGTCATTTTAAATTAAAAGGCATGCCAGATTTCCCAGCTGTGTTCTCCCTTCTGCCTGACTGGCTGTCTTTCTCTTTCCAGCTCCACTCACTCTGCACCTGGTCATTCTCAGTCTAGAGGAGAGTTAGCTGCCTCAGCTCCTTGACTCCTCATCTTTCAGTCAGCCTCCTGTGCTGCTGTGAAACACAGAGAGTGGCTAGATCACCTAGAAGGGACTCCTCTCATTGTGACCTGGAACAGCCAGGGGTTGAGGTTCCATGTCTAGCTCATCACAAGGGCACTTGATCCAGGAATCACAGTCAATTTCTAGATCCTACGAAACCTCTACCTCATGTAGTTGTCCTGTCCTTGGTGTTTGAGAGACCCTTGTGATGTTGTTGGAAGCACACAATATTTGTGATGGTTTCAGAGGCAGATGTTGGTGGACAGTAAGCAACACAACAGGCTGTGTAGATGGCTATGGAAAAGCAGTGTCTGTCTTGTGCCAAGCACTACAGACATGGTTGAAATCTCATTTGCATCTCCCATTGTTATTTTACTGAAACCTTCCAGTCACAGGACAAGTGGACAGTACTGCCTGTACCCCCCTGGAAGTCCTTCAGACCAACTGCGGTTGGGAATACATTTTCCCTGACTAAATGTGCATCGTACCTGCACCCTATATAGTAATACATGCTTAGTATCACTCCATAATTAAACATGTGTTTTCTTCTGACCAATGTATGCATTAGGTGGGGGAACTTGAGACCAGATATCACTGGTCATGTTTGTATAGGCCAGAGTATTGTCAAAAGTTGTGGAAAGAAGCAACTTTTAGAGCTTTGTAGATTTTGGAATAGTGAAAATTAGATCATATGTCTGTCCATCTGTCCATCTGTCTGTCTTTCCTATCTATTCACTTACCCTTCCTATCTTCTATCTATCAATTAATTGATCCATCATCTATCATTTATCATCTAAGTGCTTCTCAACCTTGTTGCTGTGACCCTTTAATACAGCTCCTCATGTTGTGGTGACCCCCAACCATAAAATTATTTTGGTGCTACTTCATAACTGCGATTTTGCTGCTGTTATGAATCATAACGTAAACATCTGTGTTTTGCTATGGTCTTAGGTGACTCCTGTGAAAGGGTCAATCAACCCCCAAAGGGATCATGACCCACAGGCTCCTCTGTCATATATAATCTATCTGTCTATATTTAGAATGTTTCTCTGTTTACCATCTATTTGAGAAGGCAGGTAGGTTGTATAACTTGGAGAAGTCTTATACTGTACGGCCTGTGAGCTCAAGAGCCAGGCCGGCCAGTGGATGCTTCAGTCTGAGTCTGGAGGGCTGTGATCCAGGTATCTTGAAGTCTGAAGGCAGAGGGTGAATATTCTAGACCTTGTAGAGTGCAAACAGCCTCTCTGTTCTTTTGGCTTCTACTCATGGGTAGAATGATGTCTTCTCACAGTGGAGAAGGATGATATTTTATATTCAACCCGCTGATTGAGACACCTGAAACAAGGTTAACTAGCTACCTTAGCCCAGCCAAGCTGACACACACAGGTAGTCACTGTAGAACCTCATGTCATCATCTATGGTCTAAAAATGAAAAAATATGAAGTTTCCAGAGGCAGCATAGCTTGCCAGAAGTCAGGCAGGGAAACGCAGAGCAGGACCCTGAATGTGGGTCTTCGGGCCCAGGCTTCGTACTCTTGTCTATTTGCCTCATGCCTGTTTTGTTTTGTTTTATGGAAAACTCTCCAGGAGCCTTAAACACAGTCCATGCTTACTATAGTCTTGCCTGTTGGTGGCATCCCTAGGGAACACAACACACGTCACGGCCACCTGTTTATATCTTCTCAGCAATATGGCCCCTTAAGTCCTGGATACCTTGTGTTTTTGTTTAGTCTCAAGTTTTTGTTTCCTTTACCCTCTTGACATCACTGAAAATTTTTGTAGCTTTCTTATTCCTTTTCTTCCCTCTCCTTCCTTTTATTTTTTTCTCCTCTTCTTCCTCTTCCTCTTCCTCTTCCTCTTCCTCTTCCTCTTCCTCTTCCTTTTGTGATTAGGTCTCATGTAGTCTATGCTGTCTTTGAGCTCTCTGTGGCTAAGTATTATTACATTCAAGTGTGTGTGTGTGTGTGTGTGTGTGTGTGTGTGTGTGTTTGTGTGTTTAGGGATATGTGTGGGCCATGGTGTACATGTGGAGATCAGAGAACAACTTTGGGGAGTCAGCTCTCTTCTACCATGTGGAGCCCAGGGATTGAACTCAAATCATTGGACTTAGTTGGGAGGGTGTTTACTCACTGAGACATCTGTCTGCTTTACCTTGAACTTCTGACCCTCTTGCCTCTGCCTTCTGAGTGCTAGGATGGCAGCTGTACACTGCCACAACGACTCTGCAGTTATAGGGATCTAACCCAGGACGTTGCAAGTGCTAGGCAAGTGTTCTACCAACTGAGCCTCATTCCCAGAGTCTCTGCTCAGCAGCCTCCCCCATCTGCCTGGTTGTTGGCCATCATAAACACAGTGTCCAGAGCCTCAGGCTTATGTTAACAGTGTTGACCTTCCTGTCCTTGCAGTGTTAGTAATACCTTAAGCCTGCAGATCGATGGCTCTGGCACCTTCCCAATGTTTTCCTGTGTGTGTGTGTGTCTTTTCCTACAAGATGATTGCTCCTGTGACTGCCATCATGAGAGCCCACAAGTCTATAGATTCAAGTGGAATCAGCTCAAATATGTAACTGGCTGGTGTTTTTCCTGTTGGAACTGAAACTATTTTAGATCAGAATTTCTCAAGGTGTCTCATAAAAGCCTTGTCTGTGAAATATTCCCAAATAAGTTGACCTCTCTTTGTTAGTATTAGTCAGAGAGGGGCAAGGAGCTTAATGCAGAGAATTAGTTTTAGAGGGTTTTTTTTTTTTTGAAGAAAAAAGAAATGAAAAAAACAGATAGGAGAGTAACCCAGATTCGGCAGAAGCAAAAGGTGCTACCACCCAAGGCCCGTGGGACAACGGGAAGAGCAGGTGTTGGTGGAGATCACCAAGGCAATGTAATTATGGAAGAGCTGTCTGGTGAGAGATGAAGCCATTGGATGGGGCGTGGATGTTATCATGATTTGTGTTACTGGCTGAAGCTCAGGAAGTGAAGAAGAAGAAGTCCCCCCCCCCTTTTTTTTTATCTCCATTGCTACTGTATCCTATTTGGGAGATACAGTTCTCAGCAACCCAGAGAGGATGATGGACTACATCTGACAACCTACAAATCACATCACCAGCACAGCTGTCAAACGGTTGGCAAAGTTTTCTACTTGCTGCACTCTGCCTGTAAGCTGCTTATGTAATTGACAGGAGAGTGTCCCTTGGACAGTCTCAGGATGTAGTATTGGCTGAATAGGAAGGATGCAGAGAGCTGCAAAGATGACTGAGGAGAGAAGGTGATTGGATGGCTTCCTGTGTCTATAGAGCTCAGCATGCATGCAGATACAGGATGACATTACCATCACATGGGAAGGGGGCTGTGCTTGTTAGAACAGGAATGACCCCCATAGGTTCACAGATTTAAATACTTGGTCATTATGAAGTTGCTCTACTGGACAGGGATTAGGAGATGTGACCTTGTCAGAGGAAGTGTGTCACTGGCTTTGGCCAGGCCCGGTGTCTCTTCTGTCTGCTGCCTGTGGATCTGAATATTGTTCTTTCAGTTTCTTCTCCAGCACCATGTCTGCTGGCACGCTTCCATGCTTCTCACCATGATGACAATGTACTCTGAACTGTAAGCCAGCCCCAATGGAATGCTTCTCTTTATAAGAGTTGCCGTGGCCACGATGTCTCTTCACAGTAATAGAATACTGACCAAGACGGAGCCACCAGGTAAGAAGTCCCCACGTTTATGATGAGGGCTTATATATATTCCTGGTCTCTCTGGCATCTTTCAGGTGTAATGGTAATATTGACTCAGCCAGCTGCATTTCCCAGTAAACCCTGATTTGGGATGGTCTGAGACTCTTTTTGTCCTAGTCACATTGAGATATGAGTGTTCACGAACAGCACTTTTGAAATGTTAATGGATGCTAGCCCACATTTTGAAGATTCACGATGCAAAGTGAGTGTGCCAGTTCAGTGGTTCTGACACAAGGAAGTCATTATTATTACACACCAGGCTATTCCTTGACTCTGAGAATTGTTCTCTTACCCAAAGTCTTGGGAGGTTTTTAATCAGGTCACTTTGGGATTGATTATTTAGTCGCCCCTTGAATTAATTGCTTTCTAAACATGTTTTCTTTAATTAAGTTGTAAATTCAGAGCTTAAGCCAGAAGAACAAATACTTCTTAAAAATACACGTGTTTGGGGGCTGAAGAGGCGGCTTAGCGGCTAAGAGCACACACTGCTGTTGCAGGGCACCTGAATTCAATGGCCAGGATTCATGTTGGGCAGCTCACAATTACCTATAAATCTGGCTTCAGGGGATTTAAAACCTCTGGCCTCTTGAGATCCCTGGACTCGTGTGTGTGTGTGTATATGTACACGTGTGCATGCGCACACACCTACACATTTTAAAAAACAATAAAAACAAATCTTTAAAAACATAAACCACACGTTTTCCATTTAGTTAGAGATGGAGTGGGACTCAATGGCACCCTGCCCCACCCAGGGGAGCCAATGGCAGTCTAGAGCTACTGGGGGAGAAGACGTTATTGCCTCAGTGACATAGCACTGCTCCGGTGGACAGCTCAACACCCATGACTGTTTGAACAACCCTGGCTAGACCTGTCAGGGGCAGCTTTGCTTATACACTGAAGGCCTAAAATCAGCCATAGGCCTAAGTCAGCTGCTAACACAAAGTCTTGGATCTCTGTGGAAAAACACTAGAACAGATGGCTAGAAGCTATTGTAAACAAGCAGCTTTGATAGATAGTTGCCAGGCTCTAGTCATAGACCTTGTAGATAGGTGACCTTGGTGGATAGTACCAACATAGATTAGAACAAGTGAATCACAGACAGAGTCATAGTGTCCTGTCCCCTGAACCTTCACCCAGCTGACACTCTGTTCTGGAAGACATCTGTACTCCCTCTGAACATCTATGCTTCTGCGTCATCTCCTTCCCCACACCCTGCCTTTTTGTGTATATACCCCCTGTGTGAAAAAGTAAAAATAACAGTTTGATCAGCCTATAGACAAGCCGTGGTTCTTTGCATTCGCTTGTTTTTCCCCCATTCTCTCTTAGGTGATCTCCCTAGATCCTGCTGGTCAGGACATAAACCCAATGAGCCACAGAGAAAACACAAACTCAAGACAGAAAGACATGGGTGAGATAGGAGCATCGTGGTAGGAGGCGGGGCAGTTTGTAAGAATGGGGGAGGTGGAGGGAGGTGGAGGGGTTAAGTGTAGAGAGGATGCATTATATACAAATGTGTAAAATTGTTATTAAATGACAAAGGAAAACCCACATGTGCATGCAAGGTTGTGAACAGAAATGACAGCAGCCTAAATGAACATTCACTATGACATACGTGATAACACGGAGGAGAACTTAAAACCTACCCAAGGCCCAGGCTCACCTCGGCCTCCGAGACTGGCAGTGGCAGTGCTACAAGAATGTCAAAGCAGGGGACTAGGGACATGCTGGCCCTAAGTCATTCCAAAGCCATTCAGCTGAAGACCCCAAACAGCTGAATCAGTGGATCCCAGCCTGACTATAGGACAGAGAGTTGGACTGTTGCAATCTGAGGGGATGATCTTGTCAGCAGTGGGAAGAATAGAGGCACAGTTCTGAACCAGCATCTGAAGAAGCCCAAGGATGTCCATTAACCACAGAGTTGGGTTTTATGATGAGGGCTTCCCAGAGATCTTTATCTCATATGAAACCTGCCTGTCTCCCAGTAAACAAGTGGGTGACTGCGTGTGGTCAACACACAGGTATTAGCTCAGAAACCTAGAAGACATATGTTGGCTGTCTGTCACACTGAGCAGAATAAGTAGCAAGGATCCTTTGGTGTTATGCCTGTTATCAGTCAGTGACTCATATAGAAGTAATCAATTCTTCATGGCTGAGCGGAGTCCTGTAAGTGTCGAATTGTACAGTTTCTGATCCCCCTGAGTTCACTCACATAAAAGACCATGGTAATCTTAGAGGCATTATCTAGACTTGGTGTTTGTCTGCTGTTGGTTAGGCAAATGTCGAGCCAAAATACCTGCTCGGGGGAATTAACAGTTTCATTTGTCACTAGCTGGCACACAAACTTTTGGTCCTCTTTCTTGCTGATTGAGTAATGGTCTCTGAGAAGGAAAGCGAAAGGTGGAATGCTTCTCTGAGACTGGAAAACTGATAAAAGAAATTGACTACCCCATCTCTCTCATTTTGATGAGGCACTCTTTCTGTTCAGATTAAATGAGCATGTCAAAATAAATAAGAAAGTATGGTTCCTGTGTATGGTGGATGCTAGGTTCCCGATGGGGGAAATTGATCTGGCGGTGAAATGGGGTATCACTCACTCTCTGCTCGAGGAAGCCTTTATTCTTGTTCAGCATGGACCCATTTCCTCCTGTCACTGGTACACACTCTAAACCACCATTTGAGGGAGATGCCAAGCTCTGCTTTTGGAGGCACAGTGGGCTTTTCTTGACTGCTGCTGCTTGTGGTTGGGGCAATGCATCCAGCTCTTAGGCCCTCGCTTCTCCTGTCCTTCCCCTGTGGTTTTATGAGGGTAGACTTGCCATTTGAGCAGTATGAGCCTTTTGCAGCCATTGATCATGCTTTAAGACTCTTCTCCATCCTGTAGAGCACAAGATGCCACATGTGCTTGTTTGATTTTGAACCTAGATTGGATGGCAGGAACCTGCTTTCTGCTGCCCAGAATCCATCTCTTTCTTCAGTGGATGAATAATGTGGTAAATTGAGAGATGGCTTCTTCCTCCATTATTGGCCATATGTTTTCTGTCGGATTGGCTCCATTCTCAGCAACTATCAGTTAATCTCATTTGGTTGCCATAGTGATTGATTCAGGGATGGGGAATCAAATGAACTCAGAGCCATCTCTGGGGGTATGAATGAAAGGTCACTCCCAGCTTGAACCCCTTGGAACACTCAGAAGTCACCCTGGGACCATGAAGAGAGCCAGCATCAGAAGGCAGATGCTATAGGATGTCTGATGAGGAAATCATTGGTCAGGTCAAGTGTCCACAGAGGATTTTCAATGTAAAGGCTAGTAAAATTATTTATTCATAGTTAAGCTCATTTGAACCATTTTTTTGGTCATAAATAATAATGTGACCTCAGGACACACTTATCACATGTCCTTAAACTTGCTATCAGTCTTCTGTATGTGGGCCTGAACCAGGACACTGGTTCATCTCCAATCAGAACCACGTCTGCAGGTTCTTTCTTTTGCATGTCTCTGTGTGCAGTACGCCATTGTCTAGGTTCTTTGGGCTCATACTAGGTTGCCTTGTGCTAGTCCTGTCTCTGGCAAAATTTGCCATTGTTTTTCTGCTTCTTTCTTCCATGAACTCATGTGCCCCAAGCACCCACTCTGTGCGGTTTCCTGTCTCATACAATGTGTCAGTCCCTACAGCAGCTAGCTTTTCTTGTGAGGAGCTGCCTCGGGTCTTGCTTGGCTCAGCAGCATTGTTGGGTTCTGCCACTGGGTATCAGCACACCCACTGTCTACTTCCCAGGGGTGTGTGACACTGCAAAGTGCTTACAGGCACTGTTCTCTGTGGCTTAAATGTGCATTTCCCTAATGATTAGTGACGTTAGGTGATCTTTTTGAATATTGTTGTCCATTCTTCTTTGTGGAAATGTCTATTCAGGTCTATTACAACCTCCGTGTGTGTGTGTGTGTGTGTGTGTGTGTGTGTGTGTGTCAGGGTCTTTTGCTGCTGCCCCCTGAGCTTCTGGGGATTCTCCTGTCTTTGCTTCCCATCTTGTCACAGGAGCACTGGGACCATAGACACATGCTACCATGTCTGACTTTTACATTGCCCTGAGGATTCATGTTCTAGAGAGTGTTTTACCATGGAGCTATCTCCCCCAGACCTTCTTTGTCTTATTTTTGATTCAGCACTTGTGTGTAACGTTAGTGAGGTGGGCTTTTTATGCATTCTGCCTACCACCCATAAGGAAGTGATAATATGTATACTTCATTATTGATAAGAAGAGATTTCAGACGTTTCACCAAAGGAAATAACAGGTGAATGAGGCAAATATCAATACAGACAATGAAAGATCAGAAACCAAACAGAGAAATGCTTATGGGACTTGCCAAGCCTTCCTTGGGGAGTCCCAGTCATCTGCCCTCTTTGAGAGCTTCCACTCTACAGCAGGGAGGGTGGAGTTTGTAATCACCTACAATGCTGGTTTCAGATTCTGACCTATCCTATCAACATACTTAATGGACCAGATAGGATGGAGCCATTACATCGCATGACTACAGAGTCATACTTCTTGGGACAGAAATGGAGTCTGCATCTGTCATCTTTCTGCAGATGTACCAAGGGTTCTGGCCACTATTGGCAGGCAACACCCCAGTGGCTTATTTAACATAAGCAATCTCAGAACTTGCTTTGTCAGGAAGGAAGGAAGAGGACCTAGCATTAGTAGATGTAGCTTACATTGTCTTAAGAACAATCCGGTGGTGCTGCCATTGTGAAGCACCCAGGTGGGCTCGTCTCTGATGCTGCTGTGGTCTGAAGCGGTCCTCAAGTTGGGATGCTGAACCCTAACAACCAGCATGACAAAAAATGAAGAAACTCTGCCTTTTGGCGGTGACACATATTAGTGGTTTGTTTTCATGTCCATTTGCCACAAATTAGAATCACCTGAGTAGAGAGCCACACCCAAAGAACTGTCCAACTGCCTGATTGACATGGGAAGGTCCTCTCTGAGTGTGGGCAGGACCCTCTGGTAGCAGCTCAGATAAAATGATTATAGCAGCAGGCTCCCTGGGCTTCCCTCTTGCCACTTGGTTGATTTATCCTGCCACTGCTGTGGGTTCCTTCCTGATATCAGAACCAGCTTTTCCTTCATTGACTAAGGATTAGAGCTTTTTGGGAACACTTGGAGATCCCAGAGCCAGATTGGGACTGCTAAGGCACCCAACCTTGCAGGCTGAGGAACCACTGGATTGTTGGCCTCCCCAGCAGGAGACAGCCACTGTGGGATGACTCCAACCACTGAGACACCCAGCCCTATTGGGTTCCCAGAATATCAGGTATGGTTCAGCTGCTTTTTAAATATAAAAACTCTTGATAAATTCTTGTATCATGAGGTGTGGCCCTTGTAAGACAGGCTCAAGGGTTTCTTCTCATCCACCATGAAAGGTTACAAAGAGAAGACAGACTCTTACTAAACACCAAATCACATTGACTTTGGACTTCAGGTCTGGAGGAAGAAAAGAAAAAAATTGCTGCTGTCTGTAAACCACCCGGTTTGTGAGGTTTTGTCACAGAGTCCACAGAATAAGGCAGGTGTGTTGTCTAGCTGCTCTTTGTAATGAGAAGTGTGATTCCATTGTCCTGATAGCACCCAGGCATGTGTCTGACTTGAGAATGTTGCCATGTCAAGGGGACACCTTGAGGACCGACTTTACCTTCTCCATGCAGGATGCGCTTCTGGGTTGGTAGAGCTGACCACTTACTGCCTGCCACTTAGTGCTGACCTTTCCCTCATCACGTACCATGGGCCCTTTGGGGTTGCCTTAGTTATGTACGCTGTTGCTGTGATCAAACACCCTGACAGAAGCAACTCAGGAAAGGCTCACAGTTTGAGAATGCCGTCCACTATGGAAGGGAGTCCAGGCTGCAGGTGTTGGATGCAGCTGCTCATATCATACCCACAGGCAGGAAGAGGAGAGGTTAGAACTAACCTAGTCTAAGCAACCAGGCACAGGTGTGCCCAGAGGTCTGCCTCCAAGTGACCCAGAGAGGTCAACAAGGTTAACCACCACAGGGTCCTCCTCAGCTGTAGTCCTAGCTCTATATAGGCTGGTGAGCTTTCCCTCCAGATCCAGACCAACGTGCTGAAGCACCCTCTTCTGTGCCTGCTGCTGTGCCTGCTGCTGTGCCCTCTGCTGTGCCTGCTGCTATGTCTGCTGCTGTACCCTCTGCTGTGCCCGCTGCTGTGCCTGCCCTCCATGCTTCCATCCCCCTTTGCTCTCCTTCAATCCTGGCATATTGAAAGCCCAGGTTATTTTGATCTTTAGTCTAAAAGTGATCTGCTCTCAGATATAGCCATGTAATAAGTATAAAATCCAGTTACCCCACACCCTGGATTTAAGTCTACATCCCTGCACCCCTGGTTCTCACCCTGTACCCCACACCCTGGTTCTTACCCTGCACCCGGGTTCTTACCCTGCACCTTTGTTCTTACCCTGCACCCTGGTTCTTAATCTGCACCCTGGTTCTTTCCCTGTAGCCTGGTTCTTACCCTGTACCCTGATTCTTTCCCTGCACCCCTGGTTCTTTCCCTGCACCCTGGTCCTTTCCCTGCACCCCTGATTCTTTCCCTGCACTCCTGGTTCTTACCATGCACCCCACACCCCTGGTTCTTTTCTTTTATTTCAGTCTTGCAGTAGATTGTATGCACTGCAGGATTTTTCTTAGTTTGGTGTTGTTCTCATCAGGATCTCATTATTGGCTACCCTCATTCAACTCTCTTGAGTTCAGTTATCAGTCTGAAGTACAGATCACTGTTTCTGTTGAGAATGTCACTGATATCTCGACCTCCACCAGATGACACAGTAAATACTTGATGAGATTCAGTGCTGTTCCCATCATCCAAGCTGTGGAAATACCTAAGTAACCTGTGTCAATGGGAACTGACAGATGAGTGGATAAAGAGAATGTGGAGTGTATGCGCAGTGGGGCCTTAGTCAGCCCTTGAAGGAAGTGCTGTTCACAACAATATAGGAGAACCTGGAGAACAGCCTGCTCCTTTTCTAAGCCAAGCATAGAGCCACAGGTCCTCACGGCTGGGTGAGATGGATTACCAGAGTAGTGTAAAGACCAGGCGCTGGGAGTGTGCACAAAGCTTCAGTCATAGAGAAGGTTCTGAGTATATAGTGTTCAGCACGATGACTTTAATTATCCATGTAGGTCACATGTGAGATTTACTAAGAAAGTTGACCTCAAGTGTTAATACTTGTCACACACACACACACACACACACACACACACACACACCACCACCACCACCACCACCAGCAGCAGCAGCACCACCATTATCATCACCATCATAGGGTAAGAAAATAAATGTTATCTATCTTGATCACAGTGACTGTATTTGTTTATCAAACCACCTTAAATGCATGTTACTTGTATCTGTCAATCATCCCTCCTTATGGCAGAAACACAGAGTGTTATCTAGAAGAGCAAGCTGACCAGCTGGTGGCTGCTCTCAGTAGCTGTTCCTGAGTGTGTATAGCACAAACAGCCAGAGTCCCCAGAGGAGCTAGCAGGCACAGAGGGTGAACTGCCTCCTCATACTGGGAGGCAGCTGGCTCCACTCTGCCATGAGGACCTTGGTTGGGGACTTTGGTAGCGGGCTTGTTTCTCAGCAGAAGGGTTAGAGGCAGGAACATTGCACTGTAACTGGGAAACTTGGGGCCTCCTAGCTTTGTTGATAAGAGATTCAAAAACAGACTCAGAGACAGTTTTGTTAGAGTTGGAGAGAAAGCAGGGCAGACAAGCTGTAACTCTTGGCAGCTCCTGGGAAGAGGGAGGTGAACAGAGGGACAAAGAAAGCTGTGCCCTCTGCAGAGGATGTTGGCAAGGTAGGAAGGAATGAGAAAGTCCTGGGGGTTCAGGGAACGCATGTTGTGGTTTGGGGTCAATATCTGAAAAAGATATAAAGAGAAGGAAAACAAAACAAAATCTTGCCTAGTGCGGGACCATGGATCTAAGCAGAGGGAACTCTGTGTCCCAGGACATAGGACTGTACCAGCAACAATGGTTAGACACAGGCTGGGAGACTCAGCAGAGCGGGCAGTCCCTGTGGCTGCTGGCCATGGTCTGACCCATAGGGCCTGAACATAAGAAAGCATTAGCAAAGATGGCTTACCACTCTCTGGTTGTCTGTCTAGGCTGTGATTGGAGCTTCTGCCTCTGCCTCAGAGGTCCTGGTTCTCAGACTGCTGGGTTCAGACTAGAATTGACACCATGAGCTGTACTGCTGGGAGACACTGAGACCACAGCAGGTTCAGTTCTGAGTTTCTTTCAGAACAGCACTAGTGGTGGAGTGGGGCTTATCTGCCTCCATCTTGTGAGCCAGTCCTCTTTAGTGATTCCCACCTGTCTTAGTCAGGGTTTCTATTCCTGCACAAAACATCACGATGAAGAAGCAAGCTGGGGAGGAAAGTGTTTATTCAGCTTACACTTCCACATTGCTGATCATTACCAAAGGAAGTCAGGACAGGAACTCACATAGGGCAGAAACTTGGAGGCAGGAGCTGATGCAGAGGCCATGGAGGAATGTTGCTTACTGCCTTGCTTCCCCTGGCTTGCTCAGCTTGCTTTCTTACAGAACTGGACTACCAGTCCAGGGATGGCACCAGCCATAATGAGCCCTCCCACCCTTGATCACTAATTGAGAAAATGCCTTACAGCTGGATCTCATGGAGGCATTTCCTCAAGGGAGGCTCCTTTCTCTGTGATAACTCCAGCTTGTGTCAAGTTGGCACACAAAACCAGCCAGTACACCACCTTTCTCAGCCTCTCTGGGTTTAGTCTGACTTGGGTACCCTGGTCCATCCAGTGTTCCTCTGAAGTCTTTGACAGTCAGATTACCTGTCCCTGGTACATATACCTGTGTCCCCTCCTGTCCTGTCATCATAGTTGGAAGGCTCATTGCATTCCTGCCCTCTGGTGTCCCTGAGGGATGTGTGCACAGATTGTTGGCTGCTATGTGCTCTCCTTCGTGTACCACTCCAGAGGTCTCACAGCTGGGATCTGGGAGCTGGGTGTCTCTGTCTTTCTCAGTCTCAGACCCTAAGGCAGTCTGTGAAAAGACTCTGAAGACTAGTCTCCAGTTGGATGACCTGGCTCCAGTCTCCCATGCAGGGGATTCTTTGCACTGGGCCACATGTCACTTCTTAGGATGGTTCTGTTCAGATGAATCTTAGCTCACATTTCAAAATAGTGAAGTATGAATAATTTCAATACCCAGTGCCAAAGAAAATGTCCCAATGATTTGATTAGCTGACAACCACCATAGACCCAAGAGGATCTGAGAAACAGGGCATAAACCTTTGGCTCCTGGGTGTGGAGAGGAGGCACAGGCAATTCCAAAGGACTGTCTAAGTGACTCCAAACAGAACTTGATCACATTAAGTATTTAGGAAAATGCAATAATACAGAAGCAGTCAGCATCTTATTGGTCTTTTAGATGTAATTTGCAAGTGGAAAGTAATTTTAAGGGGACAAATATTGAATGTTCATCGCCATGTGAGTGTGTCCAGCACAGTCTCCCAGATTGGATCAGCAGGGAGCCTCTTGGGTTGTAATGATCCACTTGCCTTCTCCAAGAGTTACAGGCAGGATTGTTGAAGCCTAGCACTGCTTTGCACCATTGTGGAGATGAACTAGAAAGAAAGTGACCTTTCAATAGTGGAAAACTTAATTTCATGAGTTTCAAGCCTTACTACCCTAATTCCTGTATCCATGTGTTTGCTCTGGCAAGTTTTGCCTTCATCTTCCAAGTCTGGGATGAGTATCTTCAGAGTCCTGCAGCTCAAAGACACCAGGAGCACAGTAAGTTGGACTCAAATTTGTCACATGAATTGGCTACTTGACTTGGAAAACCTTGAGGGGTGAAGGTTTTATCTTCAGTGCTAGGGCCTTTCCAACTAGTTCTGATGGGCAACTCTAGTTTGAATAAAATGTCCCCTACAGGTTAAGACATTCGAACACTTGGATCCCAGTTGATGGCACTATTTAGGGAGGCTTTAGGGGTGTGGCCTTGCCAAAGGAGGTATGTCAGTAGTCCTGGCTTTGAGGCTTTCAGACCCTACCTCTCTCTGCTTCCTGCTTGTGGTTTAGGATGCGAGCTCTCAGTTTGCTGCTCCAGCCACCATGCCTGCCTGCTGCCATACTTCTTCACCATGACAGTGATGGACACTGATCCTTCTGGCACTGTAAACCCAAATAAGCCCTTCTTCCTACTACAAGTTGCTATATTAGTCAGGGTTCTCTAGAGGAGCAGAACTTACAAATGCAGAGCTTAACAGATCTTACTGAGGGAGGAAGGTGGGACTGGGATCAGTAGCTTAACTGACTATGAAGTGGCTGTTGAGCCTGTCTCCTATCACAACCTGTGCCTTAGCCACTGTTCTATTGCTGTAAAGAGACACCATGACCAAAGCAACTCTTTTGGCACACAGACAGGTGTTAAAGTAGTAGTTGAGAGCTACATTCTGATCTGTAGGCCAGAAAGGGGTGGGGGAATAGGGATAGAGAGGTGCCCTGACCAGCAGGGCATTGAACAGGGGTTGGGGAGGTCATTTGAAAGAGAGGATGGGGGACACAGTTGAATGCAAAGAACCATGGCTTGTCTATAGGCTGATCAAACTGCTGATTTTACTTTTTTCACACAGTGGTTATATGCACATAGAGGCAGGATATGGGGAAGGGGATGACACAGGAGCATAGGTGTTCAGGGAGAGTACAGATATCTTCCAGAACAGAGAGAGTATTGGTTGGGTGAAGGTTCAGAGGACAGGTCACTATGACTCTGCCTATGATTCACTTGTCCTTATCTAAGTTGTACTATCCACCAAGGCTACCCAAGGTCTATGACTATCCACAAGACCTATGACTACTTGTTCTTATCCACACTGGTAAATTTCCACCAAACCTGCTTGTTTACAATATTGTATAGTTAACTGTGTCAGTGTTTTTCCACAGAGACCCATGACTTTGTGCTAGCAGGATGACTTAGGCCTATTGCTGATTTTAGGCCTTCAGTGCATAAGCAAGGTTGCCCCTGACAAAGGGAGGGAGAGATTGGTAGAGAGAAGGAGAGAGAAACAGTGACAGAAACAGAGAGACAGAGATAGAGACAGAGATAGAGGGACAGAAAGACACAAAGAGGAGACAAAGCCTAACTTGGGCTTTGGAAACCTCAAGGCCCATCCCCAGTGGTACACTTCCACCCTCAAGGCCACACCACACAATCCTTCTAATCCTATCAAAAAGTTTCACTCTCCAATGTCTAAATATTCAAATATATGAGCTCATGGGAGTCATTCCTATTCAAACCCCCACAACATGTAATTCAGACAGTGTAACATTATTGTTCCATCTCTCTCCTCCTGGAAGCTGCTTAAACCTCCATCTTGCCAACCCTGTTATTTCTTGTGTCAAATTCCAACAAAATTGTCCTTGAATTACAATATAAAAGAAGTGGTCTTGGGAATGGCTGCATGTTTGGATGCTTTGCTCACACCTGTCTGTGTTCCAGAACCATTACATAGTAGACTGGCTTTTGTCTCTATCTGTAAGTGTTCAAGATTAGACCATGGAGGTCACCAACAGCAGTCCCTTAAAGTAACCAAGGCTGGTTTTTGGAAGTCCCTACAGTCATTTCCCACTATCCAGCAGGATCATCTCCTGGGGGTCAGCATGGTCATTTCTGGAGGTCAGCATTGTCATTCCTGAAGGTCAGCAGGGTCATCCCTAGAGGTCAGCTTGGTCATTCCTTGAGGTCAGCTTGGTTATTCCTAGAGGTCAGCAGGGTCATTCCTGAAGGTCAGCTTGGTCATTCCTGAAGGTCATGGGTTGCTTTTCTTTTTGTCTTCACCTGACTTTCTGTCTAATCACACACTTCTGAGGAAGAAGGTGTGCTGCTAAGAATCTCATTGCTCTACATAGTGAGTTTGAGACCAGCTTGGGCCACACAGCAAGGCTCTGAATAATAACAATGATTTTGCTGAGATTTCATGTGCACACTGGTGCTGTCCTTGAGAATCTGTTTAGACTGAGCTTACCCTAAAGCCATCCACTTCAACTCAGCCCCCTTCCCTCCTCAAGGGCCCCTCAACCATGTCACCTTGGAGTTCCCGATGATCTTCGTTTGTTCTATATTCTGTGGCCTGGCAGTAGATGGGCCACACTTGGAGGTTCCAGCCATGGAAATCCAGGGAAGCCAGGCAGAGCCCTGAGGGATGATAAGCCTCAGCACTGCACAGGAGACCCTATGACAGCAGGCTGCAGCAGGCAGTGGCATTCTAGAACAGCTTGGAGTGTCAGATCCAACAGATTGGGTACATTCATCTTAGGAGGTGGGAAGGGGCTGAGGCCAGTAATGCCTGTAGTGATGATGGACAGGAGCAAGGACAGACATCCTGGCTCCTAAGTGGTCAGCAGAGTGACTCCCAGATGTGGCTTGGGCATAGGAAGACTGTACAATAGCTGGGCTATGTATGCAACAGTTCCTCTTTATACTGCAGCAAGCAGAGGGGCTTCTCGGGCTTGTGTGCTACTCAGTGGTGTGAAGTTGCATCACAGAAGGCCTTCTCTCTTGGAATAATGTTTAGGAGTAAGGTGGGATGGGGTTCCTTTGGTCTTCTGTGAAGATGAGTGGATGGGATGTTTCAAAAAGACAAAAACACTCCAGAAAAACACAGCAAGTCTGGAATCAGAAGGATGAGCCTAGCATAGAAGCTTTGTGTGTGTGTGTGTGTGTGTGTGTGTGTGTGTGTGTACATGTGCTGATGTATTGTGTGTGCATATTGTATGTCTATATATATGATTAATATGAGAATGTGCAGTGTCTGTGTGTTTTTCAACCTGTAGAAGGTATCAGCACTAGAAAGTAACAAGCCTGATGGCATGAAAGTAACTTTCTGAGGCCAGGAAGTGGGGGAGAAAACTGTTGGGGGTTGTGTATGCCAGAGGAAGGTATGCCTAAGTCCTCCCTGGGCAGGCTTTGTTCTGGGGTTGTTAGGAACAACATGCCCTTTACTCATACAGGTGTCTGTTTCCCTGACCATCTGTTGAAGACACAAAAGCCTCAGTTTGCAGTTAAGACAAACATTTAAAAAATAATCATGTAAGGTGATATGTTAACTGGTCTGGTTACAACACTCATTTCCAAATGCATGCATATGAATATCAAAACACAAAATTATATTTCTATCAAACTGTTCCTAAAAACAACCAAAACTTCCACTAGTTAGACTCCAGAGACCCAGGCTATTTTCTATGAATTTATGGTCCATGTCCTTATTTATGACTCCAAAGCAAGCAGGATTGTCTCTCCTCTGTTCCAGCATGTGCACAAGGTGACCTTGACAGAAGGGGAGAAGGCCAAACAGTGGGTGGCCATGACAGTTGAGGCTCCTTTCCCAGAATCCTGTGCTCAGAAAGCATTAGGCAGCATTGTTGTTTTTATTCAATATGCAAATTACTTGGTCCTGACCAGCTTCAAGGAAAGCTTTGAGAACATCAAACCAGATCTTTATCTGGAAATTTACTTATACCCATGGCTCCTAATCTAAGCATCTCTCCAGAAGACTAGCCTGCTCTGCTTTCTTCTCTGTTTTGCATAACTAGGACCAAGTGTTGGCCTCTGTTCCTTTTATATGACTGTAGGCTGCATATGCAACCCCTCATACGTCCACCCAAACCTGGTTGAGCTTGGAGTAGAGGGTTGACATCTATCCATTTGGTAATCTGTGGGCATTTAATGAAGACTGATCTGGAGTATTGAAGCAGCCAGCCTCTGGGGTGCAGAAGTCTTGAGATGGAATCAGAGGGCCATTAAAGATGACTCAACTTGAGGGACCTGAAATGCAATAGTGTGGCTGTCTTGGGTTTAGACATGGTATAATACTTGTGTGAAAATGGTCAGAAAGATGTGTTGGTTATATCTTGCTAAACATGAAAAGGCAGCTTAAATGTCATATATTACCTGTTCTGTTACATGGAAAAACTTAACATCTAGTACACACACACACACACACACACACACACATTTATGTATATGTATGTGTATGAGTATGTGAATGTGTATATGTATATTCAGAATAGCTTCCCTTAGGTGAGGGTTCTGTGCTAGTTACTTGTCTTCTTGATGTGGTATAATAGCCAATAAAAGCAGCATCAAAAGGTTACTTTTTTTCTAGTTCACAGTTTCAGGGTGCAGTTGATGATGATGTCAGGAGTATGAGGCAGAGGGAGCACAGGTCTGTGAATGCTGGTACTCAGGGAACTTTTTTCTCTATTCAGTCCTAGACTCCAGTTTCAGGAGTGGCTCTGTCTACTTTCACCCCCACAGAGGTACTCAGAGATGCATCTGCTAGGAGACTGTAAATCCCTTTAATTGACAGAGATTGAAAACCATCATGGTGATATACAGAGTCCTGGCCTTTCTCATCTGCTTGTTGCACAGTTTGGGGTCTGGAGTTCAGAAAGAGCCCAGTCTTTCAGTATGAGCAGAAGAGAATGTGGGTCTCAGTTCCTAATCACAAATGAGTGTCCTAGAAGGCTTGCATGTGTTGAAGACCATGTTTTCAAAGGATAGAAGCAGAAATGGCCCAGGAATGATAGTGTATTTTGCAGATCAAATGGAGAGAAGACTGCTTCCCAGCCAGCATGCTTTAAGATCCTGGAATTTTTCAAGTGTAGGAGAGAGCCTAAGACTTTAAAGCTGGCTGCATATGAGTGATGCCCTTATTTGGGGGTGATGTTAGCCTTGTGACCTGAGAGCTAGAAAACACTCTTCAAAATCTTCTTAGTGTTTTGAATGAAGGTTTGCAGCAGGGAATGAGGTGCAATAAGTAACTCTGATAAGTGTTTTCCTGGGGAGTCAGTAGCTCAGAGCAGATCAGTAACCTTCCTTGCTGGGCTCAGAGCTATTGCTGTTTCCATGCCAGGTAGATCCCTGCAGGCTCTCAGATGTTTCCATGGAGCTTGTCCTGTTATTCTTTCAAAGGTCTTAAAGAGCTCTGTGAGGGGAGATGGGGGGGGGGGCAACATTTGGGATGTAAATAAATAAAATAATTAATAAATAAATAAAATAATTAATAATGAAAATGAGAACAAAAAATTAATAGAAAAATGTCAAGTCACATGGTCAAGATTAAGATGTTTTGTTTTAAATGGTTTTTGTTCTAAATTTTATCTATTTGCATAATTTAATTTAAAATTTTTATCTATTGTATGTGCATGCTTGTGTGTGTGTGTAGTTCCTGAGTAGGCCAGAACAGGGTATCATAGGCTCTAAAGCTGGAGTTGTAGGGGGTTGTGAGCTGTCTGACATGGGTGCTAGGAACTGGAGTCCTGTGAAAAAGCAGTATGTACTCTGAACTGCTGACCTGTTTCCAGCTCCCTCTATTTTAAACTGTATTTTAAATTTACTGCTAACTTCAAGTTCATAAAGAAATAAACTATTTTGTTAGAAGTCTTCACTCTCAGATTCTGCTCGATTCACTTCTCAGGTGAGAATGGAACATATCTGCCTGCTTATAGCTAAGAATCATACCTCATCATGATGAGCCAATCAAGTTCCCAGGACTGTCTCTGAGGTCCTTTGATACACTGAACATCGTCTGGAATATGTAGGGGACAGGTTGTTTCTAGACTTGTCTCTTCCTGGAATACTCTGATTGTGAGGGTCTTAATTCCTGCTCTGTGCCTGTCTCTCAGTGACCTTCCTTGTGTGTGTATAGGGACAGTGTCCTGTGCCATATCTCCACACTGTATTGAGCACCCATACTTAGGCTGTTTTCTACCCAAACTGGTTTCAGAGTCTCCTTGATCCCTGCTCATCAGCAGAGTCATTTTTTGTTAGATCTTCTGAGCTGCATACTTCTATTCTAAGGAGTGGTGCTGTATGGCCTGTGACGGTGCAGGATGGCCATGCAGCTGACTGTGGAATGTTATCTGGGTTGTTTATGTGGGGTTGCTTTTCATTCAGTTTTGTTCAAATGAGGGTGCCCTCATTTCTCTGATGAGAGGAAACTTCCTCTGCAGCCTCATAAATATGTTGTTCTTCCTGTGAGTTGTCAGACAATACTCACTTTCCACAGTGGTACTTATGTGTCTGAGGAAAACAGTGTCTTCTAAAAATTGTTACCATGAAGATCCCAGAGCTCTGTGTTGTCATGGTGATCTTGAGCTGTCAACTTGAGAGAACTTAGAGTTAGCTGAGACAAAAGACTCTATTGAAAGATTGCCTAGTCTGGCCTGGCCTGTGTCATATCTGTGGATGATTATCTTGAATGTCAATTAAGAAGGACCAGTCCACTATAGGCAGTACCATTCCCTAGGCAGGTAGTCCTGAACAATATAAGAAAGCCGGCTGAGTATAAGACTGCCAGCAGGCATTCCTCACAATTCCCTGATGTAGGTTTTGACTGTGAAGTGAGTGTTGTTGTTGTTGGGTTTTTTTTTTGTTTTGTTTTGTTTTTTTTTTTTGGTTGGAGGTCATGCTTTAAGGAAGAACAAGTGGGAATGCCTTCAAGTTCCTTCCTGCTTCAGCTTCCCTCAGTCATGGGGTATGCAAGCCAAAGAAGCCCATTCTCTCATAAGGTGGTTTTAGTCAGAGTATTTTATTAGAGCTGTAGAAAGGGAACTAGTATAGAGAGAATCTCTTGTGAAATGTATAAAAGCATTCACCTGTCAATAAAATGCTGTTTGTCCAATGAGCTAAGGCAGGATTAGAAGGTGGGACATTGAGAAGAGAGATAGAGGAATTCTTGGTTTGAGAAAGACAGTTGCATGAAACTAAGGACCAGGTAACCAGCCATATGGTGGGACTTAGACTACTTTAAATGGGATAATTGAGTTATGAGCTAGCAGAAATGAGTCAAAACTCTTCACCTAGATATTAATTCATATATGAGAAGTCCCAGAGTTGTTATTTTGGGTAACTTATACATGGGTGGGGAAGCCCACAGGTACAAACCAGAACAGAGTTTTAAGTTGTCATTGTTGTATTATTTGAGACTCTCTAATAGGTACAATCCTCACATTAGGGTAGAAATGCAGCTGTTCTATAGACTGAGCCTGCAGGTGGACATGCAGCTGTTCTATAGACTGAGCACTTACATGCTGCAGGTGGACATGCAGCTGTTCTATAGAATGAGCACTTACATGCTGCAGGTGGATGTGCAGCTGTTCTATAGACTGAGCACTCACTTGCTGCAGGTGGACATGCAGCTGTTCTGTAGACTGAGCACTCATGTGCTGCAGGTGTACATGCAGCTGTTCTGTAGACTGAGCACTCATGTGCTGCAGGTGGACATGCAGCTGTTCTGTAGACTGAGCACTCACTTGCTGCAGGTGGACATGCAGCTGTTCTGTAGACTGAGCACTCACGTGCTGCAGGTGGACATGCAGCTGTTCTATAGACTGAGCACTCACTTACTGCAGGTGGACATGCAGCTGTTCTGTAGACTGAGCACTCATGTGCTGCAGGTGTACATGCAGCTGTTCTGTAGACTGAGCACTCACGTGCTGCAGGTGGACATGCAGCTGCTCTGTAGACTGAGCACTCACGTGCTGCAGGTGGACATGCAGCTGTTCTGTAGACTGAGCACTCACGTGCTGCAGGTGGACATGCAGCTGTTCTATAGACTGAGAACTCACACACTGCAGGTGGACATGCAGCTGTTCTATAGACTGAGCACTCACGTGCTGCAGGTGGACATGCAGCTGTTCTATAGACTGAGCACTCACGTGCTGCAGGTGGACATGCAGCTGTTCTATAGACTGAGCACTCATGTGCTGCAGGTGGATGTGCAGCTGTTCTATAGACTGAGCACTCACGTGCTGCAGGTGGATGTGCAGCTGTTCTATAAACTGAGCCTGCAGGTGGACATGCAGCTATTCTATAGACTGAGCCTGCAGGTGGACATGCAGCTGTTCTGTAGACTGAGCACTCACGTGCTGCAGGTGGACATGCAGCTGTTCTGTAGACTGAGCACTCACGTGCTGCAGGTGGACATGCAGCTGTTCTATAGACTGAGCACTCACGTGCTGCAGGAGGATGTGCAGCTGTTCTTACTGCAGGTGGACATGCAGCTGTTCTGTAGACTGAGCACTCATGTGCTGCAGGTGTACATGCAGCTGTTCTGTAGACTGAGCACTCACGTGCTGCAGGTGTACGTGCAGCTGTTCTATAGACTGAGCACTCACGTGCTGCAGGTGGACGTGCAGCTGTTCTATAGACTGAGCACTCACGTGCTGCAGGTGGACATGCAGCTGTTCTATAGACTGAGCACTCACGTGCTGCAGGTGGACATGCAGCTGTTCTGTAGACTGAGCATTCACATGCTGCAGGTGGACATGCAGCTGTTCTGTAGACTGAGCACTCACCTGCTGCAGGTGGACATGCAGCTGTTCTGTAGACTGAGCATTCACGTGCTGCAGGTGGACATGCAGCTGTTCTGTAGACTGAGCACTCACGTGCTGCAGGTGGACATGCAGCTGTTCTATAGACTGAGCACTCACGTGCTGCAGGTGGACATGCAGCTGTTCTGTAGACTGAGCATTCACGTGCTGCAGGTGGACATGCAGCTGTTCTATAGAATGAGCACTTATGTGCTGCAGGTGGACATGCAGCTGTTCTATAGAATGAGCACTTACATGCTGCAGGTGGATGTGCAGATGTTCTATAGACTAAGCACTCACCTGCTGCAGGTGGACATGCAGCTGTTCTATAGACTGAGCCTGCAGGTGGACATGCAGCTGTTCTTTAGACTGACCATTCACTTGCTGCATTTCTATATCTTCAGTTCATTTCACTGAAATGTTGCATTTTTGAACAGATTTGTTTTGTGATACCAAATGGTGATGAACAAATGATAATCTCAGCAGTGAACTTACATTAGGGCCATTGCTTCCAATTGCACAGTGTCTTTACTCTTTGGGGCAACTCTCTGTGGAGCTGTTAACAACTAGAGAAGTTGCCAGCACTTGAAGGTAACAAAGAGGAAAGGAGCTGTTTTATGTCTAGATATCCTCGGTGCTCCAGGCATAGGACCAGATGCAAATACAGCTATCATCTTCTCTATCATTGTCTTCTCTAGCGTCTCCATAACTGTTTTCAAGACAGTCTCTGTAATACTGACATGAGCAGCTCAGGAGACACATTGTAGACATGACTTTCAGAAACATGACATCTTCATAGGTGGGTATATTTACATTTGAATAAGGTACATTCCGATATTTATTTAAAATCAAGTCTATTAAAGTATAGCCTATAGTGAAATCTGCCTCTTTTATTATTTAACAAATGTTACAATTTGTGATCACCAAAGCAACTTATGTAAATATATTCATTGCCCTGAAGAATGATGACATAGCCCTTTGCAGTCAGCATTGCTCTTCATTCATTCTTCTAATTTTGACAAATATTAAAGTGATTTCTGCCCTCAGAGCCTGCTTTTTCCTAAATACCATATTAATGGATGTAGTGGTTTACATAGAAATGGCCCCAGAGATTCATATGTTTGAATCCTTGGGCATAGGGAGTGGCTCTGTTAGGAGGTGTGGCCTTGTTGGAAGAAGTATGTCACAGGTTTTAAGGTCTTAAATACTCAAGCTATGTCCAGTGTGGTGCACAGTCTCCTTCTACTGCCGGTGGATTCAGTTGTAGAACTCTCAGATTCTTCTCCAACACCATGTCTGCCTCCAAGCAGCTGTTTCCCGCCATGATGATAATGGACTAAACCTCTGAAACTGTAAGCCACAGTCATAGGGTCTTATAACAGCACTGGAACTCAAGCTAAGAAAATGAAAGTATAAGGTGTATGATGTTTTAACATCTTCAGAGTCCGAGCACAATGCTTTGAGACTTATCCATCTGTGCTATCAGTGGTCTGTCATTTTTATACCTGTGTTGTATTCCATTGTATGAATGTGCCACAGTTGATTCATTCTCTGTATGACTGATATTTGTGTTATTTATGGTTTAAAAATTGTATTTAAAATTCATTAAGAATTTTTTTGTACAGAATTTTTTGATGAAGAAGGGAACAATATTAGTCCTCTGAGGGTAACCATGACCTTTCTCTTTTAAGGTTGTATACAGTGCATGATGATAAAAAGCTAACTTGATTCTTGTTTGGGCTAATGACCCTGCTACTTCAAGAGAGAGTTTCAGCTGTGGGACACGGACCACAGAATGCACAAAATCTCTTCCTGTAGACATTTTGTGCATTGCAGTGTATCTGCAGAATATCTTCGTGGCTCACATTTTCGAGCAGCTGACTTTGGCTTCTGCTAGCTGAGATTCAAAGAATGTAAGTACCTATTAGGGAAGACAGCCCTGCCCCACCTCCCTAACCCTGCACGAGAATGGCCACAGGCCATTTGTACCATTCAGTAATCCAATTCTTGAGTACTTGATGAGAAAAATAAAATCCACATTGTCACAAAATCCTGTCCAAAAAAAATGCTTACTGAATTTTAAAAACAATTTTTACAAAATGTCTGCAGGAGGATATTTTGTGCATTCTGTGGTCTGTGTCCCATAACTCAAACTCTATGTAGTAGGGTCATTAGCCCAAACAAGAATCAAATTAGCCTTTTATCACATCACGCATTATATTTGACCTTAAAAAAGAAAGGCCGTGGTTACCCTCAGAGGGCTAATGTTGTTCTCTTCTTCAAGATTCAGAATTAATAATGACATTTATGATACCCTGAGTCAGCTGCACTATTTTATAGTAAAAAACATCTTTGCTTGGAATTACCCTTTTCCTTGTATTTTTTGTTCTTTAGGGCAATGGTCTGAGAAACCCCAGTGGGAATCACAGGAACATGTACATAGCACCAGTCCAATTAGATGCATGTTTCATTTTGGGGTTTTAAGACTGTTATCCTGGATTTCGTAGAAATCGAGAGCTAGAGCGTTGGGGAGTCAGACAATTGGGAACTTCAAATTGTAGAATGCAACTTTATCTGTTTGAAGGTGTTTCCAGTTGAAAATAGAAGGAATATTACTTGAGGCTTTTCTAGAAGTTTCCATTAGAGTTCCTAGAATTTGAAACAGAATGCTAAGATACACAGACTTCAGACTGTAGTAGGAAAGGGCACTGGAATGTTAAATTTTAAACAGAAGTCTGCACCAAGATGATGTAATGGTATCCCAAACTAGAGGCCATGCTTTCTTCCACTCCCATCCTGGGACTGCATGTCGCCACTTCCCCTTGCCATCTACTTGGGAATTCTAAGGGATGAATAGGCTACACAACTGTCCTCAGGACGCTGCTGGTTGAACTCTGAGACTCATGTTGCTTCTGACCCATCAGGGATAGCATGGGCCTCTGCCTCTGTTCTTGAGGTAAGGGACAGGGAGATGATTCACAGCTGGAACTGCACTGAGCTAGTTTTTTCTTTTTCCTTTTCAGAGGCAGATTTTATACTTCATTAAGTTCCTCAATGACATCAGTGCTCCAGATGAGGTTCTTTGACATGTCTTGCTATACTGGCTTTATACTAGAGGATTCGATCCTGTCTGATTACAGTGTTTGACTTTGAATACTGACTGTGGTGATCCAAAGCCGGTTCTCATACAGAAGAGTCTGTGTTGAGTAGCCTGGCAGGTTATTTTTCTGTAATGATGACAGACTTTGCTCAGACACAATATCCCTAGACATTAGAGAGAGAGAAGACCATGACAGATGTCACATACATATCTGTGCTATCCACCTTGTGGTGGCACAGTGACTCACTTCCCTCCAAGTGTATGTGCTTGCAAAATTCTCTATATTCTTCCTTATCATTTGAGCTTCTCTGTGACTGTTTGACAGTTGCTTGTTTATTTTATGAGGCTTTCTCATCTTTAAAAATTGTTCGCTAAACAAGAACATACGTTGTTACCCAGCCCACCACCAGTGTGTCCAACAGAAAGTATTAAGCTTGAATGTCACATTTTACAAATGTGCACAGTGGGTTTCTATTCTACACACTGGGGTCAAATGCACACAGTGGGTTTCTATTGTATACATTGGGGTCAAATCCACACCACCAGGAGGAAGGAAGCTTATTGTGAGAGGGTTCTGTCTTCTTTTGTGTGTTACATTTGGATCAAATATAGTGAACATATATCAGAGAGTTTAATTTTGGGCTGGAGATGTAGCTCAATTGGTAAGTGCTTACCAAGCATGTGTGGAACCTGAGGTTAGGTCCCAGTGCCATTCAAACTGGTGTGTGGTAATGCAACCTGCAATCCCAGGTGGAGGCAGTAGGTGGCCAGTGAATCAAGGAGGATCAGAAGTTCAGATGAGTCACCCTCTGCTACATAGCAGGTTCTAGTCAAGCTTGGGCTCAGGATCTGTCTTGCAAAACAATTATGTGAGTTTTATAAATTTTTGATATAGTAGAAAGAAATTTCTCTACATAAGATCTGCACATTTTGACATTGTAAGAGAAAAAAAGAAAAACAGAAAAAGAGGCAATGTGGGTGATAGAGGCCAGGCACAGGGTGGTGGTGGGGGATGTCAGTCTTGACTAGGGGTTTCTAGCTTTCCTCTTTGCCGACTTACTTTTTAAAATTTGTATATTTATTTATTTTTATTGTATAAATGTTTTGCCTGCATGTATGTCTGTCTGCCATATGCATACCTGGTCTCTCTGGAGGTCAGAAGAGGGCATCAGGTTCCCTGGAACAGGCATTACAAGTAGCTGTGAGCCACTGTGTGAGTATTGGGAACAGAACTCAGGTCCTCTGCAAGAAGAGCTGGTACTCTTAACTGCTGAACCATCTCTCCAACCCTGCCAACTGGCCTTTTTATGTGCTGATTTTGTAAGGCTTTGTCCAAAGACATCACCTCACTTTCCTCCTTCCTCTCCTGCACAAAGTGGGAGCATTGACCTTCTACAAACCAACTACTGGAGACTGCAGTTATAGCATGTAGTCACCTATAGACTGGTTATAGGCTGGTTATAGACTGATTGTAGATTAGTTATAGGTTGGTTATAGACTGGTTATAGGTTGGTCATAGACTGTTCATAGGCTGATTATAGGCTGGTTATAGACTGGTTATAAAGACTGGTTATAGGCAGGTCATAGGCTGGTTATAGACTGACCATAGGCTGGTTATAGGCTTCTTATAGACTGGTTATAGGCTGGATATAGGCTGGTAGTAGATGGTTTTTTCATATCTGTATCTGCTCTGTTGCTGTGCTTGGAAACTATTTTGTCTTTCTCTGACTAGGGAGCAGATCCATGCAGAACTCTGGAAGATTTTTTTTTTTTAATGTGAGATTTGGTCATGGATTTCTGACATCTGAGGAGGCATATGGGGAAGGAAGCTGAACAGAAGAACTGCCTTCAGGACTGAGGGTAGAGTGGTTCATTTGGGCAATATTCTAAAATAGGATCAACCAAGAGGTTTGTGTCCCAAGTTCTAGGCTATACTGCATGTTAAAGACAGGCCTACAGCTTTGAAGATGATAAAATCATTTTGCTGGATGAAATGATGACCATGGGAATGGAAGGTGCTAAGGTGTGGGGTAGTCTTTTTGTGTAGACTACAAGCCAGGGCTAGGGAAGTAGAGCAAGTGTGCAGTTGCATGTCTCACCTTCTGCCCACATGTTCTAGCCGTCTGAGTCAGGGTAACTGCGCACACTGGGCTTTTATAAAGATGGCAGGCACGAACTTGAGGTATCAGATTCCAGTGCTAGACTCTGTGAACTGGGTTAGTGGAGTTGTGATCTCATTATCAGTGTGGCCATGAGGCTGCAGGATAAAGTCTAGGGTCAGGAAGATGGCTCAGGGGGCAAAGAGGGTTGCTACCTTGACTGACAACCTGAGTTCAATATTCTTGATCTAATGTTGTAGAGAGAGAAACAACTCTTGAAAGTTTTTTCTTTCTGATTTCCACACATGCTCCATGACACACATATGCCTCCCCTTGGCATATGTAAACACACACACACACACACACAAACACACACACACGATATACATGCATACTCTCATACATGAATACATGAATATAATAAAATTGATTTTTTTTTAAAAAATATAAATTATGTTTTAGGAAAAAACTAAAATAATTTAAAATTCATACATAAAATAATTAAGAAAGAAGGAGTTTGAAGAATTATTCCATCAGGAGGCTTCAACAACAGAAGATTCACTTGATATCATATTGCTTTCATGTCACCAAGCATGAGTATCTTACTATATTACAAAAGTAAGATGCCTAAGAGATTGAATGATCTTATTATATTTAAAAATGAGGAACCGTTTTGAGCATTTGTCGAAAGCAATTGGAAATGCACATTACATAAGAACGGCAGTGATGTTATGTTTGAAGCAAACAGAGTGCTGGCTTGAAATGCATAGAGATGTGGACCTCAGCTTCTGATGTGAAGGATGGGGAGGAAGAATGAGACTCCTCACCAGACACATCTTACTTAGTCTCTATTTGCCTTCCCTTTCTGCACATCTTGAGTGACAGCAGTTCCAGTCATCAACTAAACAGATCATAGGATCACCCGAGAAGAGAATCTCAGTGACAGAGTGTCTAGGTCATGTTGGCCTATGGTCTGAGAGGGATTGTCTTGATTATTAAAATAGGAGGACCCAGCCTGAAAGTGGGTGGCACCATTCCCAGGCTTTGGGCCCCAGCCTGTGTAACAGTAGAGGAAGCCAGCTGACCACTAAGCATGTGTACATTCACTGATGTCTGCTCTTGACTGTGGGTGTGATGTCACTAGCTGCCATGTTCCTGCCACTGTGACTCTTCCATAGTGATGGTATCTACCAGCAGTTCTCTGCCTGTGGGTCAAAAATCCCTTTGTGAGGGTTAAACAACACTTTCCCAGGGGTCACCTAAGATCATCAGAAAACACAGATATTTACATTATGATTAACAGCAGTAGCAAAATTACAGTTATGAAACAGCAACATAAAATGAAATAATTTTATAATTGGGGATCACCACAACATGGTGAACTATATTAAAAGGTCACAGCATTAGGAACCGCTGCTCTACAGCTCAGGATAAATAAAGCTAAAATAAGTTCTTTCTCTCAGAAGTTGCTTTTTTTGTTGGGTTGTTTTATCCCAGCAACAGAAATGAAACTAGGGCATGATGGGGTCTGGGTGACGGTGACATTATGCTCATCCTTACATAATGGCATTCTTCCCTCAAACAAGCCACAGCTTCATCTAAGCTAGTTGGATAGTGCAATTGTCGACATACTCTCAGATCTTTGGGAAAAAAGACCAACATTCCATCTGAGTGACATCTTCCTTGGTGTTTCATTAAGGGACCCTCCAGGCCATCAGCTAAAGGGGCAGATGGATAGAACAGGTGGACCAAATAAGCTGCTTTTATTACCTCTCTGGTGTGTCAGCTGAAGGACCTGAAAAGTCAAGGTCAGAGGTCACACTGAGAGCTGAACTTTTGCCATGTCTTTCCATGCCAACATACTCCTGTTCTGATACTGAGGCTTGTTCTTGTCTCCTCTTAATGTCAGACCTCTAGAATTGGCTGTGTCCACATCTCCACTGTCCACACAGGCATTCACCAGGAACCCAGTAAAAAAAGGCTGCAGGTAGCTGTAACACCTAGATGTGTTTTCATTTTGTGGTTAAAAATTCTTGAAGATGAGATTATTCTTTGGTATTTTTATCTCCCCTTAGTGGACAGACTGCATTCAAGTTAACTAGAGGGAAATAAAATAGTTCCTCATGAGAATGCCTTCAGAGAGTCAAATGTTTGGGGAGTTTCTGAAAATAAGGGCTGTCAGGAGGGTAAAGCACAGGGAGCTGTGAGGAGGAGGAGGATGTTGGGAGTGATGGCCATGCCACAAATCCCAGCACTCAAGAGGCAGAGGCAGGTAAACTCTGTGAATTCAAGGCCGGCCTGGGTGTTTCAGGCCAGCCAGGACTATGTAGTAAGATCCTGTCTCAAAGGATTGAGAGAAGGGACAGAGATGGCCGATAGAGCTGATCTCCTGGTCAGTCCCTGGGAGGTTTTAGGCATGGAATGGACTGGCCTGCACAGTGAGTAGGAATGAGTTAGTCATGCTGGATAGTCACCCTTGCACCTGCAGAGTCCTGCACCGTGGTACTACATACCCTGCACACACTGAGACCTGGGAGAAAGCATCTGCCCCATAACATATGATAGCACAGATTCCCTGGATGCAGAGTATCCTTGTAGGCTCCTGAGCTGGGTGTTGCATCTCAGAGTGAAGTAGCTTTAGTTTACCACTGAGAGTGAGGTACCCAGATAAGGAACGTCTCAAATCTACCCTGGGGCACACCTTACCTAAGACCCTTTCTGTAGGGATTAGCAGCCTATGAGACTCACTGCCATCACTGATGCTAGTACATGACAAAACGGGTCTACACACAGGGCTTTGAAGCAGGCGTCTGCTCTTCTCTTATGCTGCTTAACTCAAAAGATGGACTTTAACTGTTCTCTTTATGAGATAGTTTTGAAAGATAGGTTTGTAATGTTTTCTGTTGCCTGAATTTGCAGAGAAAAACCATTGTATTCTGAATAAAGAAAGGGAAAAGTCCTCACACAGTCTATGACTGTGACTGCCTAAACAAATAATTCAGGCAAAAGAAAGATCCAATGATAATGTCTTAGACTGAAAATCAGAAAAAGCTTGCGGCCATGGGAGACACCATAATAAATTGCAGCTGGACCACATGCAAGGTCAATCATAGGATTCGAAGAGGAGGGAAGGAAGGAGTGGGTGAGGATGAGGAGGAAGGGGATGAGGAGGAGGCACATGGCAGCAGCAGCAGAGACAGAGGATGGCATAAAAAATGACACAAGAAAAATTTCTCTGAGATAAAAGATGAAAGACTTCAATTGAAAGATGTCATGAATACTAATTCTCATAAATGAAAATGAGTACAATAGTTAGACACATCCTCAGTCAAGTGTGAGAAGCTGGGAACGGAGAGCTTCTGTTAAAAGCTTCAGAGAGAATAAATCAAAGCACTTTTTTATTTCCCTTAAAGAAAATTATGAGCACTGTTGTCAGAAAACAAAAGAGAAGTACTTTTAAGCCTGAGGGGAATGGTTTTAAATCTGCAGCCCTTTACCAGTCAAAGTAGCAAGAAACAAGAGACAGGAAAAGTATTTGCAGTCATAGAAAGACTCTAGAGGGTTGGGGTTGCTCAGTGGGAAAGAATACCAGCTATGAAAGCATGAGGATCAGAGTTCAAATCCCTTGTGTCTGTGTACAACATGGGTGTGAGTGAACATGCTTGTAACCCTAGGATTCATGGTAGAGTTAGGTAGATCCTGAGAGTTCACTGGCCAGGCAGCCCAGTCCTATAAGCAGCCAATCAGAAATGCAGGGTAAGTGAACTGAGGGGCTACAGATGGGAGGCCTACAAGTACAGACCCTGGGACCAGGTTTCCTCAGTTCTAGTCACTCATTGTATTATTGTTGGGAGCTGACTTTAAGCAGAAAGCACCATCTGGAACCATATACCCTGATAGAGACTTGTTTTTCAAAAGCCTACAACAGCTGAAGCACACTCTGATAAATATATTGTTTATCCCACATAGCTTGTTTTGCTGTTTAGTGACCCCAGCTGCATGGTGCACGTGGTAAAGTGTTTTCACCTGTGTTCTCTTGCTTGTGCTTGTAAATACCCAGGATTTCCTTGTAATAGAGAGAATAGAGGAAATAAAGGAGTAACCAGACTTGACCACACACTCTGGTTTGTCTCCATTCTTTGAATCTCTTCCCTCTCCTTCCCCACTCTCTCTCTTGACCAGAGCACTTAGCCCCAAAGCGTGGGGCAGTGTGAACAGCAACATTAGTGGCTCCCAAAGCGTGGGGCCGCCAAGCGTGGAGAGTGCAGTTCTCAACATATTATCTTATAGGGATTTTGTGAGGGACCATGAGTTACTATATAAGAACATGTCACACACACCATATATTACACAGGTAACCTTTATTAACAGCACTGCAGACATTAGCCTGTGGTGGAAGCCTTCATGGTGACAGACAGAAGACATGGGGGTAGTTATCTTTGTCTGTGGAAGCCAGTGGGGGGGGTCGATTTAAGGAAGATGCTGAGTTTTACTTTACCCTTCCTATAACTGTTATTGTGAAAATATTTCTTCAGGTCTTGAAGACATCCACCTATAGCATTGTAGATATTTCTGAAATGTGTTATGTCATCAAGGTTCTCTTGAGGAATAGAATTGATAGGTTGAAAATATATATATATATATATATATATATATTTAAATATATGTACATATATATCAGTTCTAATATATATAAATATATAAATATAAATATATATGTGTATATATGTACACACACACACACACACACACACACACATATATATATATATATATATATATATATATATATATATATAAGAATGTATTAGATTGGCTTGTAGGATATTGTCTGAGAAGTCCAGCAATGGCTGTCTCATAACAGATCCAAGTTTAAGTCCCCAGTGTCCCCAGTGTGAGCTCACTGTTCTTATCATAGGTCTTCATATGTAGGCATGACATAGCAAGTCCATGAAGCCAGAGGGACTGCTTAAGTAGGACCCCTGAGGACTCAGTTCACCATGTGGACAGATGTTGACCATCTCACGCCTTGGTTCCATATCAGATTGTAGAGCTGTGACATCATCCCGGTGCAGAGATGGGCAGGAATGTTGGGAGATGAATGTGGTCCACACCATTTCAGAAGGACCAGGCACCAGACTTTTCATGTTGAGCCTCTTAGCTTTCCTTTACTTCCACTGACATACAGGCAGTCTGGGTTCATCCATCTTTTATACTTTGGTAGAGAGGCCTCAGAAGGCACACACACACTTGAAAGGACATATGCATACCATGTATTTTAATTAGATGTAGTGTCTTAAAGTCCCCACACACCTGATCATGACTGACAGGCTTTCATTTTGCCACTTGTCTTCAGGAGAGAAGTGATGTTTTTCACATTGACCAGAAATGAGGAAAGGCATGACCAGGCTTAGTGTTAGTGGAACCAGAGCCACAGTCAAGGGTCACTGCTGTTATGGTTGGGAAAGATTGTTCCAAGGACATAGTTATCAAAAAGCATCTGACACCTGGGGGTGCAGCATGAGCAGTGGCATGTTGGACGTGTGCCTGTGTGAACATCACATGGCTAGAACCAAGATGCCCTCTCCTGTATGTACATTTCCTGTGAGCATTAACATTATGGTTAGCATAACCTCTCTGACCTCTGATTTCCCAAGATCCTTGGGATAGAACCTTGAGGCCAGGGTAGGCAAAGACTCCCAATGATCTTCTGAGCCAGAGGGAAAGATCTAGCTCTGAACAAGAAGTGTGAAAATATGAACCAGTGTTCACTCCTGGCAGGAATGGTGCCTTTTCTGTTGCTTCTTGTCTGAGGTCCACTCTTTTTTCCTTTCTCCATCCTTTTTGTTAGTTTATATTCTAGGATTTCAGAATAAATGGCTATTACATACTGGGGAATATGAGCTGCAAAAAGAAAAAAAAAATCTGGAGCTCACTGTTGAATTGTGTTGAGGACCAGGATAGCTCACAGCCTATTGATGCTGGCCATCTTTCCAAGGATAACTGACACACTTGATTGTGAAGGGGCTGGTAGGTGACATCTCTGTTCCCCAAGGCAATGGAAGCTCCATCATTCTATCTAATCAAATTAGCTCCTGTCTGCTCCAAGAGTCAGGTGCAATCATCTCTCAATTGGCACCTGATGAGCAAATGCAAACACTGTCAGGGTATGGAGCTAACAGGACATGATTGGTGCTAACATTACACAGTCGTATCACAAGCCCTACTATAAAGTACTGGGTATGGATTTTCTGTCTTGTGCTAAATCCATTTTCTTTCTCACAAAAAGGACCAGGCAGCTGTTGAGGAGAGGAACTACATACCTGCTTTATAGATGCTCCCGTCTCTGCAGCTCTGTTTTCCAGGTGGAAATTGTGGGAATCTTAGGATCAAAGGCTGTTTTAGTTTTATTCGGTTGCTAGGACATTGGGCACAACGAGAAGTGACTTAGGGTAGGAAAGGTTTATTTTATCCTACGCTCACAGGTAACATTTGATCACTGAGGGAAGTTGATCTTTGAGGGTGGGGACTCAAGCAGAAACTGCCTGCTGGCTCTCTCAGTCTGATGCTCAACTAGTTTTCCTAAACAGCCCAGGACTGACTTGTATCTTAGGCCTTCTTACATCACTTAACAAACTAGGCGGTCCCCCACAGACATGCCAACAGGCCAATCTAATCAGGGCAACTCTTCCATGGAGGTCTTATTGTCAGATGACTCTAGTCTGTGTTAACTTGCAATTAAAGCTAACCATGACAGAGGGCATAGCTGGATCTGACCCTCCACTACATTCCACAGTGATACCAGCTTGTAGTAGCCTATCAGTCTCCACCTATGCTGTTTGGTTTCTATAAGACAGAGCTGAGAATCAGTGAAGATGAATGAAACCTCTTGTGCATTGCAACAGTAAAAAGTAGAAAGGTGTAAAATCTGGGAAGTTAAACCCATCCAATGGGAGTCTGTAACTTTAATTTTTTCAAACATTATTTTTCATGATGGTTCCTAAATGCTTTAACCTCCCTTCTATGCCACCACTCACCGGAAGTAGTAGAAAAGAAAGGATACGGGGCAAGTGGACCTGTTTAGAAAGGTTCTTTGGAACTGACCCCGTCTGCATTGATAGGAAATCAGCATTTACTTCACAGGTCAGCAGTTCAATCTACTCGTAAACACTTCACAGACATATCAGAAGTCCAGTTCACAAGTGTCGGGATAGCAGCAGCGGTGGCGTGACCTAGCAGGAGCAGCCAGGCCTCAGCTGAATCAGCTAGTCAGCAGGACAGACCAGGGCCAGCAGGAACTCCAGGAAAAATTCTTGGCTGTGCCTCTCTCAGTGAAGCAAAGATCAGTGAACAACAAGCTCAAGAAGCTTTGCAAGTCTTAAGCAAGCCTTAAGCTCTGCCTCTGTCACTGTTTAGTCCTTTCTATACTCCCTCCAAACATCTCATGTTCTTCATGGGTCTTGCCTCATTATGTGTCTTGCCTCAGCATGTGAGTCTGACTCAGCAAAACTCTACATGAGTCTGTCTCAGCTGACATGACTCTGCCAATCAGCTGAGTCTACAGAAGTAGCAAGAAACTACAGCACACCACCAGAAGTTTTTTTGGTGCACTTCTCTCTATGGAGTCCTAACAAATGAAGCTCAGCTACTCAATGTAAGGCGGACTAAATGTGCATGTTATTAGTGAAGAATCCTTCATCATGTGTTTCACGTGTTTGCTTTAGCAGAACATCTTTTCACCTGTGTCTGCTTCAGCGAAACGTTCCTTCACATGTCTGCCCTAGCAAAACACCATCCAACATAACTGACTTTCCAAAGAACCCTTAAGTTTCCATTTCAAGAGTCAATCATTTCACCCTAGAATGTACTTCAGGGTTAGTGGAGCTGGTCTTTCTTGTTAATTCCCTAGCCCTCCCAAGGTAAAATGGCAAAACACAGCAGTGTTTTTGAAGTAGAGAAACAAAGCAAGAGAGAGGAAGAAGAAATATGGGGCTATAAAACTGATGAAGGGGTCTTCTTAGTGTTTACTTTTATTTAACTTATTAAGATGGACCCAGGATGTGTTGAAACACCATGGTCAAGAGTGACTTATGGAAGCCAGGGTTTTTGTGGTATAGTAGAGGGAGAGAGTCCATCTCGGTGGGGAGGCTTGGCAGTAAATGTCAGGAGCTGAAGGCTGAGAGCTCACAGTTTCAGCCATAAACATGAAGCAGAGAAGGTAAATTGGAAGTAAGGAGAAACTATATGTCCCAAATTCCTCCCTCAAGAACATCCTTCCTCAGCAAGACTCTACCTTCTGGAGGCCCTATAGCCTCCCAAACCAGTACCACTAACTAGGCATCAAGTGTTCAAATGCATGAGTCTCTGGAAGACACTTCTCATTCAAACATACACAAGTCTATATGAAGCATGTATAGATTGCTTCCTGGTCATTATTCCCTAAATGTTAAAACACTGAATAAAATATGTGGCATTTATGTTATGCTAGGTATGTAAAAAAATCTAGGAATTATTTAGATGATACTTTGAGATATGCTTGAGCTATAGGCAGACACCATTCCCTTTTATAGAGGGGCTATGGGCATCCACAGATTTTGCTCTCCATGAAGGTTTGCTCCCTACATCCAATCCCCATGAACACTGAGGGAGAATGATAGAGTTCACATTTATCTCCCATTGTCACTGCTCCTTTTCCTGCTATGCTTATCAAAACTATGGCTGTATCAGCACCTTTCCCACAAGCACTCCTGGATGGATGGCTTTCATTCTCCTACACAGCTGCCAATGGCAGCAGAATCTGGAAGACTTACGGCCACACCAAGGGCACATCCTCTCATCCCCACAGAGGCTGCTGAACCAGCTTTTCCACTTCTCACTCAAATATCCATAGCTTTCATGTTATCCTGGGACTCTTGAGGTTGATCAGGGCTGGGAGAAGTAGTCATTAGGGCTAATTTCCATTATCAACTTGATGGAACTGAGGAGACAAGCATCTGTGTAAACGTGGGGTCAATTATCTGGATTAGGTTAATTGAAGAAGGGAATCCTGCCCACCATGGGCAGCATCATCCCATAGGCTGGTGTCCTGGACTGAATACAAAGGAGAAAGCAAGCTGAGTAGTTGTCTATCTCTGTTTCCTTACTGTGGAGGCAGTGTGACCCTCTGCCTCAAGCTCCAGCCACCTCGACTCCCCCATCATGATGTATACACTCAAGCTGCAAGCCCTAAATAAACCCTTCCTTTCTTAAATTGCTTCTTGTCACAGCAATGAAACAGAAAGAGGGGGGAATTGCTCTGTAGCTAGATTCTTCCTTGCCAATCCCAGACTGGCAATGGCCATTTTCTGGGGACTCAGTTTGAGGATTTTGCAAGTTTCTTACAATGAATTCTTTGCTACATTCTCATTGGTTCTCCTGCCACTGGGAGGGTGCCTCACCAGATTTTGGACAAGTCCAGGGACATCAAAGCCTCATGCCCAAACTAGGATCCCAGTCGTTTAGGGATTTCCCCCATCTTGTTTCCCTATAACAGAGGGTAAAGCTAAGAGAGCCCGATAGAGGTTTGATGATTCAAAAAGTATTAAAGCAGGGAAAGGAGATGAGGAACTACCCCTGAGGGGGTGTGAAGTGTCTTGTCATGCTCAGAGCCAACTGAGCCCATCACACACCTCTGTGGTTTTGGGGCAAGAACCAACTGCTCTGACTGCCAGGGTCATCTGGAATATGTTTGGATGACATTAAGACAGAAGTAACAGTCTGAAGACAATATCACACAACTCAAGTCTGGACAAACTGGGAAGAAAGGAAGCATGGCTGTAGCTCCTGGGTGGCCAGTGAGTCATAACTGGAGAGGAAGCCAGAAGAAAATGAGGGAAAGGTGGCACCTCTGTCGTGTAGTTTAATGAGGTAGCTTCCGAAGCTCTCTGAACCGCTAACTTTGCATGTTTCTACCTAGTCTCTTAGAGAAAACTCTACTGCTCTAATGAAGGTGCCGAATGGCTGCTTTTTAATGGGCTTACTTTCTAACCTGCACATCCAGAAGAGACAAAAATAAATCCCTCTGTGTTCCATCCGCTCCAGAACTCCAGGAAGAAAGCGGTGACAGAAAGCTGGGAGACGGATTGGAAACCTTTCTTACTCTGTGGCAGAGAATGATGATGGAGTTGAGATAAATAATTAGCAGAGACTGTCTGCGTAGCCATGGTAACTCACACATGAAGGAAAAGAAATGCACTTGGGGTTCTTTGTGAGTATGGGAACGTGACAGGGTTTAGACTCCTCAAAACTTTGCAGTTTTGCCTGCATGGCTGATTACTGCATCTCCCTCCTTGTGAAAAATCCCAACTTTTATTTCATCCACAGTGCTCATCCACTCAGGTCTTTTCAGAAGTAAAGCTGATTATAGAAATTTTATTCTTCACCTTTGCTTAATTCTCTTTATTAAAGATTACAGAAAAATCTCATCACTGCAGACCAGTTACTCTAAAACCCCCTTGTACACAAGCACTGCAGTTGGACTTTGCATCTCTCAGTTCTGCATCTGTGTGTCCAGCCAACTGAGAATAGAATACATTGGAGGAATGCATCTGTGCTGATGCTACAGCACAGCAACTGTTTGCACAGTATGCAGTGATGTAAGTAATGTGGAGATGCTTCAAAGTCTAGGGAGGGCATGCAGGCTTCATGCAGACATGGCCATTGTGTTATATTATTTGTTATTATTTTTCTATTTATATCTATGCATATGCCTGTGGGGGTTACTGTGCATATGACCATGTGTGCCCATGAAGGCCACAAGAGGGAATTATTTCCCTTGTTATTTATTCCCCTGGAGCTGGAATATCAGGCAATTGAGAGTTATCCAATGTGGGTGCTGTGAAAGAAACTCAGGTCCTTTGTGAGAGCAGCAAATGTTTTTAATGATGGAAGCACCGTCTAGCCCACTTTGGCATTTTATATCAGGTGTGGATGTATTCTGTATTCTGAGGTATCCTGGAAGACCACACTCAAGCTGGAATACCAGATCATGGCTATAATAAGCTTCCTCCTTCAGAATTTCATTGATAACAGACCAAGAGCCAGACCAAAGCTTACCTCTGTGCACTCTGAAGAAGAAGCCACAAAATAACCATTTTCATATTCAAACTGGATTCTGAAGAGAACACTCCATCAGGAAAATGCTTGCTGTATAATCAGGAGAACCCATCTTCTATCTCCAGAACTCACCTAGAAAAGCTGAGTGCTCTAGCACATGCTCAGATTTCAGCACTGGGAGGGAGAGACAAACAAACCTCTGAAGTTCACTGGCCACTCAGCTTAGTCTAGTTGGCAAGTTCAAGGCAAGCAAGAGATGCTGTCTTAAGGGAGGTGTCAGACACTAGGGAATGACACCCAGAGTTGATTACTGGCCTGCACTTGTCTGTACATGCATCCCATTCCACCAACTGCTCAAATTATGACCACAAGTAGACTGCTGGTCTACCTAATGATTGAAAGCATTGAGCATATTTAGGTTTTAAGAAATAGCTCCTGAAAAGGAAAGAAATTCTAAAGAATTTTTAAATCTTAAGTTTTTATCTCTTCTATGAAGCAGGCAGAGAAACCTATAAGTTATAACTCCCTCAGGAGGGGGTCACCTTTCTCTCTGCTGTAATAGGCAGTGGTACTTCATTCTAGAAAAGAGTTTATAAATTTTATGTTTCATTTTAATGCAACTTGCTCCTCTGACAGTCCATAGGGTTCATCTTTCATTGTTTGTGTATCTCAGGCTAGCATCACTGTGCATCTGAGGATGGCCTTCATCCTTCATCTTCTGGGTTACAGGGATACAGTACTATGTCTGGCTTATGCAGGCTTTGTGCATGTTAGGCAAGCACCCTACCGCTGAGCTGTACCCTTAGTCTTTGCTTTCAGTTGTCATTGAGTTGCTGACTTCTAACCTTCCACTGGGGCCTGATGTCACTGTGGACCTGTTCTGACCCTTTTCCTGCTGAACTGCTGTGTTCAGTGCCCTGGATCACTTGTCTCTGCTTTCAGTCCTAAGAATGAGAGGCATATGGAAAAGGGTTAGAGGTTGGAGGATGAGAGCAGAATATTTATCCCATTGGGCACCCTTTGAGGATGCAGTTGTGGTCCCAACTAAAAGCTGCTCTTCAGGGTGAGCTGTCTGTCAGCATGTCTTGCCTCGGAGAAGCTGACAATTTCCTCTTCACTTGTTCCCAGAGTTCAAGGCAGACACAGACCACACTGGCCTGGGAGCTGAGTCTTCCAACTAGGTCTCTTGTACAGTTAGTGCCTTTGCAGGTTGCTATCCCCAGGTTTCTCAAAATTTACTTTTCTGGTTTTGATGGGAACTCTGACTGTTACAGTCTCCTTATATTTTTGAACCTAAAGAAGCAACACGGAGGGTTGTTTCTGTACCAAAGAAGGAATGAGGTAGAAGCATTTTTTGTGAAGACTACTGTGTTTCTGTTATTCAAAATTGCCAAAGTAGTTTCCTTATTATTACTAAATTTGAATCATAGAGAGCCAGTATGATTCCTAAATAATAATAAAAATCTGTGCCTAGAAAACAAAACAGATTGCAAAAAGAATGGCTCATAGTGATTTAGTGAATTGTCAGGTTTCCATTTCATAAATAACAAAACAGGAATTAGGAGCATGCCAGAACACATTAGCTCTCACACATAAATAAAAGAGATTTTATTAGAGTTGGTGAATTGTGCATCCTTAATTCACATTGTCATTTGTGACACTTCACTGTATATCCTTGGGGGCTTTCAAGTCCTTCTGCTTCACTTCAGCAAGACAAACAGAGAGTGAGGCCTAATAGGGCTGTAGTTATGAGGCAATAAATCTCATTTTTTCATGTTTCATAGAGTCGTATTTGGCTCTTCTTCCTTTTGATTCTTAGCTTTGTCAACTTGACTCAGCCTAGAGACATTTAAGAGAAGAACCCTGATGAAAGCATTTTTTAAGATCAGGCCTATGGGCATGCCCATGGGGGGATTGTCTTGATTGTTACTTAAAGCAAGAGGGATGAGCCCATTGTGGGCAGCACCATTCCCTGGGCAAGTGGTCCTGGCCTGTATAACAAAGCTAGTTAAGCATGAGCCTCTGAGTATGCCAACAAGTAGTATTACTCCATGGTTTCTGCTTCATGTTCCTTCGCTGACATTCCTCAGTAATTGATTGTGACTTGGAAGTGTAAGCAGAATGAGTCCCCTTTTTTCCCCTTAGTTACTTTTTGGTCAGTGGTTTGTTTGTTTGTTTGTGTGTCAGAGTAACAGAATGGAAACCAGAACACCCTGACACACCAAGGCAGACCTTTAGTGAAAATGAGATATTCTGTCTCTTTCTGCTCACCTCTCTAACTCCTCCTTTTTTCTCTTGGTGTAGATAAGTGAAAAGAAGAAAAGTGTGTTTTTAAGGTTTCAAGGTCAGAATAAAGGAAATTTAGTTGGTGGTTTGGGTTCCCTTTGATCCTTACTTAGCTTCTGGCCAAAGGAAGCTTCTAGGCCAGTTATGTTGCAGAGATGGTCAAGTACATGATTGTGTCACACTGGCAAAGTCTCAAAGTATTGGGTACAGCTTATGGTCCACAAAACAAGGTAGATCTCTCTGTTTCCATACACGTAAAATCCAGTTAGAAGACGAGACCAACACACTGAAATTCAGGGAACAACAAAGTTCCTCTGGGACCAATGTGGAAGGAGGAGAGAGAACAGGGTCTCTGAAGAGACCTACACAAATTATACCTGGGTCACAGAGGAATCTTACATCAAAGATGTCTGTAGGGAAAGTCCCCTGTATGCTTCAAGACTCCCAGCCTAAATTCTGGGGCATCCCAAGTTCTCTCTAAAAGTTCTAATTTATGCATACATTTGTGTTGGTGCACCTGTGTGTGGAAGGGTCTGCAGAAGACAGAAGAAGGTGTCTGAGGCCCTGAAGCTGAAGTTATAGGTGGTTGTAAGTCATACAATATGGGTGCTGGGAACTGAACTTGGGTCCTCTGCAGGAGCACCAAGCACTGCAAACTTCCAAGTCTTCCCAGCTTCCATCTCAAACTCTTGATCAGAGTGTCCCCTTCTCTTCAGGGCTAAATGGCCTTCAGGAACCTCCCACTCAGTAGGTTTGCCATTGGCAGCCTCTGTTCTTGCTGCACCACACTGGAAACTCTCCACTTGCTTTCATATTTGATTCCACTTTAAAGCCCTTGTGTGCTGGGTAATACTGTGATAGGAACAGCATTGCACAGAGTGTATGTGCTGCTCTGCCCAACCTGGTGCTTCTCTGGAAGGAGGTTTTTGGGGTGCAGGTACCTTGACTAACCACAGAGGAAGGGCATGAGTTCTCATGAACCACCCAGATACCCTTCTGGGATGAGTAATCCACATTCAGGAGTGATACTGCAATGTGAGGAGCCGAATTCGCCATTAAAAGATGGCGCAGGCTTCTGCTTCCTGGTTCTTCACGGAAGCTTTACTTGAGAATGCGCCTGCGCATGGTGCGAAAACCGAGTATGACAATTGGATGAAAGATTTGAGCCAATGAGGGATCTGCACGTCTCCCAAAGCTCTATTTAAGCAGCGGGCTTTCTGAGCTCAGCGTCCTTCCCCTTTTCTCCATCTTGAAGAGCTGTTCAATAAATGCTGTCAGAAGAATCCTGAGTGTGGCGTGCTCCTTATCGGCGAGGCTGTGCGCTACATTTGGTACGGAAACCCGGGCTGAGCCGAAAGTCTCGGAGTTTTGACCAGTCACGAAGGACCCTGTTGGCTCGCAGAGGATTCAGAACTGGCAGCGCGGAGAGTCTAGACGCTTTTCTGCAAGGTATGGCGGATCTTGTTTGGCTTGCCATTGCTCTTTTTGTTTGGGCGGTGATAGTCCTTGCTTGTTGTTTGTGTCTTAATTGTCATCAAGAGGGGAAAGAGTGCACTTACCCCCCCCCCCCCCCGTGTTTACAGGAACTGTAAGTCACTGTTACTTAGAAAATTGTAGAAAACTGTGCCAGTTCGCCCACTCCTATAGATAAAGGAAGCATGGGCAAACAGCAAATAAAGCCGCTTCTCGCAGTGATGCAGACGTTGCTGCAGGAATGTGGTTTGAAGATTCTGGGGAGGGTTTTGATCAATTTTTTAAAGGAAGTGGACCGAGTTGCTCCGTGGTTTGTCACCACCGGATTCTTATTTAAAGGCTCCTGGGATAAACTCGGAGCTGACTTGATCAGTGAAAAGGAAAAAGGGAAGTTAAGACCAGGGACATGGCCAATATATAAAATGGTTAGAGCTTGCATAGAAGACGTTAATTGCCAAGAAAAGGTGAAAGAGGGACAGAGAGTTCTGGCGGAACATCAAGATAGCCTATCAGAAGCAGAAAAGGGAGAGAGCGCTAATAAAATAGAAAAGAAAACTAGGATAGAGAAGAAAACTAAGAATGAGAAACTAAATAAACAGAAAAGGAGGATACCCCAAAAAGGGATCCTCATAATAAAGTGAAAAAACATGTAAAATTATTATATCCTGTTTTGAGTGAATTTAGTAACTTGAGAATAGATTCGTCCTCTTCCTCATCTTCAGAGGAGACGTCCTCGGGGGAGGAGGAGGAGGAGGACACGTCATCAACTTCCTCATTGGAGGGGAGTTCCCCTGAGCCTCTCAATTTGGAGAAACAGAGGGAACTAGAAGAGGAGGCAGCTCGTTATGAGTCCGAGAGATACAGGCGGGATCCGCCTTACGCACCAGGGTATGTCCCTCTGCCCCATCGATAAAGGAGGTAGCTAAGATAGAAATGAAAGGACCAAAAGAGAAACTAAAAAAGATATCATCAAATTCTCTTATTACTGCCAAGGAGATTAAAAGGATAAGAGTAGCCTTTCCTGTCTGGGAGGATGCCAATCAGGCTAGACACCACTCTCCATTGGATTTGAAGCAATTAAAGGCCTTGGCTGAGTCGGTACAGACTTATGGAGTTAATGCCTCCTTTACTCAAGCCCTACTTGACAGGCTTACAGCCAATGCCATGACACCAGAAGATTGGTATAATACAGTTAAGGCCTGTTTAACCATGGGACAGTATCTGGATTGGAAGTCTATTTTTCATGAACATTGTACCTTACAGGCAAGACAGAATACTGTCCAGGGGCATCCACAATGGAATTTTGACATGCTTACGGGACAGGGACAGTGGACAGTTAATCAGACAGCCTACCCTATAGAGGTATATGAGCAGATCAATAAAGCAGCTGTGAAGGCGTGGAAAAGTCTGCCTAATAAAGGTCAGGTTACAGGGAACCTGACCAAGATTATCCAAGGGGGCAATGAGCCATTTTCAGACTTTGTGGCTAGAATGATGGAAGCAGCAGGGAGAGTTTTTGAAGATGCTGAGACGGCTATGCCTCTCATAGAACAACTCATTTTTGAGCAATGTACTCGAGAATGTAGAAATGCTATTACACCTTGGAAAGGAAAAGGATTGAATGCCTGGATGAAAGCTTGCAGGGAGATAGGAGGACCCTTATCTAATGCCAGATTAGCGGCTGCTGTTTTAACAGTGCAAAGGGCCTCTAATATTAAATGCTTTAAGTGTGGGAGGATGGGACATATACAGAGACAATGCAGAGCTTCTAACCCCAGTAGCCAGGCTAGCCCTAAACAGCCTGGGATGTGCCCTAGATGTAATAAAGGGAAACACTGGGCAAATGAGTGTAGATCAGTCAAAGATTACAAAGGCCGACCATTCACTTCTCAGCCAAAAAATGGGCAGCCGGGCCCACGTCCCCAGGGCTCATAAATGTATGGGGCAATAAAGGAAGTACAGAACCAGTCCTCGCTGCAATAAAAGAAGAATCAGCCAAGAGAGCCACGTCAGGCTCTGCGGGATTGGACCTCTGTGCCACCACTAGAGCAGTATTAACACCATGGGGTGTCAGCCCATACCCTCTGATTTTTCAGGCCCTCTGCCTAATGATACAGTAGGATTGGTGTTAGGGAGATCATCAACAATCTTAAAAGGATTAGTTGTTCACCCTGGAGTTATAGATCAAGACTTTACTGGCCAAGTAAAAATCATGTGCTCTTCGCCAAAGGGAGTTAGTTCTATAAGCCCTGGTGATAGAATTGCGCAACTTTTGATTCTTCCCAGCCTCCATTCTTTATTCCCTAGCAAAAATGTAGTTAGAGGAGAACAGGGATTCGGTTCATCCGGAGGCCAAAATGTTTTTATTTCCTTAGATCTAGATAAAAGGCCCACCTTAGAACTTAAAATACAAGGCAAATCCTTTACAGGACTTCTAGATACAGGAGCAGACACTACCATTATATCCACCACTTGGTGGCCAAAGGCTTGGCCTGTTAATCGTTCCTCGCAAACCTTACAAGGTCTGGGCTATGAGTCTACCCCCGATATTAGTGCGAAAACATTGTGTTGGGAGGATTCTGAAGGCCGACAAGGAACCGTGATTCCTTATGTCCTACCACTACCCATTAATTTATGGGGAAGAGATTTTCTTAAACAAATGGATTTTAGACTTACCAATAATTATTCTGTACAGAGTCAAGATATGATTAAGAACATGGGGTGTGTTCCAGGAAGAAAGTTGGGAAAGACATTACAGGGCAGAACAGAATCAATCAATGCTGTAGAAAAACAAGACAAGATAGGACTGGGTTTTTCCTAGGGGCCATTGAGGATGCTTTGCCTATACCCTGGTTGTCAGAGGAACCTGTATGGGTTCCTCAGTGGCCGTTAACCTCTGAAAAATTAGAAGCAGCGAAATCCTTAGTCCAAGAGCAATTACAATTAGGACATCTAGAGATTTCCCGGTCCCCATGGAATATGCCCATATTTGTTATTAAGAAAAAATCAGGCAGGTGGCGGCTGCTGCATGATCTTAGAGCTATTAATAATCAAATGCAGTTGTTGGGATCAATCCAGAAGGGACTCCCATTGTTGGCCGCCTTACCCAGGCATTGGGAAATTATTATAGTGGATATTAAAGATTGTTTCTTTTCTATACCCCTACATCCTAAAGATAAAATCAGGTTCACCTTTATGCTTCCCAGTATTAATCATGAAGAACCAGATCAAAGATATCAGTGGAAGGTCTTGCCACAGGGCATGGTGAACAGCCCCACTATGTGCCAAATATATGTTTCATCAGCCATTGAACCAGTAAGAAAACAGTTTCCAAAACTTAGAATTTGTCATTACATGGATGACATACTTTTGTGTGCCAACAATGGAGAGGTTTTAAGACAAGCATTTGCCATGTTAATTACTGCCTTACGACAGAAAGGCTTAGTCATAGCTCCTGAAAAGGTTCAAGAGGGAGAGGTAGGAAAATTCCTGTGAGCAATGATTACTCCTGATTATGTGAGACCACAAAAAATAACTATTAGGAGAGATATGTTGAAAACCCTAAATGATTTTCAAAAATTGTTAGGGGATATTAATTGGATTCGCCCTTATCTAAAGCTGACTACAACTGAGCTTCAACCCCTATTTAAGATATTGGAGGGGGACCCTAATATCACCTCATCAAGAGAGTTAACTCCTGAAGCATCAAAGATATTGGATAAAGTAGAATCCGTTATACAATTGGCTCAGTTAGACAGGATTAATCCTGAATTATCTTTCCAATTATGCATTATTTCTTCCCCACAACAGCCTACCGCTGTGCTTTGGCAACAGGGACCATTGTTATGGATCCATCCACACAATTCTCCTGGAAAAATACTTGAATATTATCCTACTGCCGTAGCTGAGTTGGCTTTGAAGGGACTTCAACTAGCTGTAACACATTTTGGGCGATACCCTGATACGATTGTATGCCCTTATACCATGCATCAAATTCAAATGTTATGTGCCTCACAAGATGCATGGGCAATTTTGAGGTGTTCATTTCCAGGAGATATAGATAATCATTATCCCAAACATCCTTTGTTACAGTTTACTCTTAACAATGCCTTTATTTTTCCTAAAGTGACCAAAAGTATGCCTATTGCAGGAGCCCTAGATATTTATACAGATGGGTCAAAAACAGGCATTGGTAGTTATGTGTTTAATAAAGTCCCTACTCAGATTAAGTTTAGTTATACATCACCACAATTAGTAGAATGCGCCATTGTGGCTATGGTGTTACAGAAATTTTCTGAACCTATCAATATTATTTCAGATTCACATTATGTTGTCACAGCTGTTAGACAACTTGAAGTAACTGATTTTATTCATCCTAGAAGCACTGTTGTAGAGGTCTTTAAGAGTATTCAAAAATGTATCAGGAATAGGAAATATCCATTTTTTATTCAGCATATGAGGGCACATACCTTGCTCCCCGGACCCATGTCTTATGCAAATGCAATTGCTGATAATGCTACCAAAGAATTATATTGGGCAAGCTCACCCTTAGAAAATGCAGTTGAATTTCATAAGCTGTATCATGTTCCAGCTAATACCTTGAGGTTGAAGTTCCAGCTAACACGTGCTGAGACACGAGATATTGTTCTTAAATGTGCCTCCTGTGCAGAATTTAGACCTCCCTTACTTATAGGAGTTAACCCTAGAGGTTTACAACCTCTTCATGTTTGGCAAATGGATGTCACGCATTATAATGTCTTTGGGAAACAGAAATTTCTCCATATTTCGGTTGATACATGTTCTGGAGTTATTCATGCCACCCCCCTTACAGGAGAAAAGGTGTCCCATGTCATAACTCATTGTTTGGAGGCATGGGCTGCTTGGGGAAAGCCCATTCAGTTGAAAACTGATAATGGACCAGCATACACTTCAAAAGCATTCCATCAATTTTGTATACAACTTGGTGTACGCCACGTGACTGGCCTACCATACAATCCTCAAGCACAAGGAATTGTGGAGCGTGACAATGGCATGCTAAAAACCTATTTACAAAAGCAAAAGGGAGGAATAGGCCCCAATATGGGACCTAAAACTTCTATTTCCCTTGCCTTATTTACATTAAATTTTTTAAATTTGGATGCTGATGGGCGGTCTGCAGCTGACAGACATGTTACGCCCTCTCACACTACTAAAGAGAGTGTTAAATGGAAGGATGTCTTATCTAATCAATGGAAGGGCCCGAATCCGGTTTTGGTAAGATCTAGGGGAGCTGTTTGTGTTTTTCCGCAAGATCAAGAGAATCCCATTTGGATCCCCACAAGATTAACTCGGACAGTGGAAGATTATGAAGCACTCGTCTCTTCCATTGAAGATAGTGCTTTTGGAGATACTGATAACGGTGGTAATGGGGGTGACCAGATGGGGAATTATGTCAACATTTCCATTGCCTATGCCGGTAATGTATGATGCACAGGTTTTTCCCCCCGATTCTTTATTACAAATGACTCCTTGGGTTTGCCCTTTTTACCCATGGATGATAATGTTACCTCAGTTAAAGATAACAGATCAATGTTTTTGAATGGCAGCCTCTGTTTTACTACATCTTGGAGCAGTCCCAACCAATTATTAGTAAATTTCCGGGGCTGTGTGTTACCTCCATTCAATATGAAAATTTTACTCGGGTAGCTAACCTTTCAAGAATCTTATCTCAGCAACTATTGCAGAATTGGACGGCTGATTTTGATGAGACCATGTGACGATTGCGGATTGCCATCATCCAGATCAATTCTACTCGCTTGGATTTCTCCCTGACCCAGGGACTTTCCTCGTGGATCTCTTTGGTTTTTTCTTACTTTAAGGAATGGGTGGAGGTAGGGTTATTTGGCTGCATGATCTTTGGGGGAGTGCTGCTTACCCTCTGGTTGCTCTGTAAATTCAAACAACAACATCAAAAGGATAAGGTGGTGATCATGCAAGCATTGCTTGCCGTGGAGCAGGGAACATCCCCTCAAGCCTGGTTGAATCTGCTTAAACAATGAGACACCATCACTTAACAGGATATCCTGAGGGCTCGTGTTCCCATTGCACCAGGTATCCTAGTGGTGGTCCTCCACACTTCCCAGGGCTCAGGTTCCCATTGCACGGGATAAAAGGTGTGGAGGGTCTCATACTGTTTAACTGCCTTGAACGCCTATCGGTAGAACGGTGGGCTAGATCGGCAACCTAACAGTCCTCGATTGTTGTTGTAGTTTAATAAGGAAGGGGGAGATGTGAGGAGCCGCATTTGCCATTAAAAGATGGCGCAGGCTTCTGCTTCCTGGTTCTTCATGGAAGCTTTACTTGAGAATGCGCCTGCGCATGGCGAAAACCGAGTATGACAATTGGATGAAAGATTTGAGCCAATGAGGGATCTGCACGTCTCCCAAAGCTCTATTTAAGCAGCGGGCTTTCTGAGCTCGGCGTCCTTCCCCTTTTCTCCATCTTGAAGAGCTGTTCAATAAATGCTGTCAGAAGAATCCTGAGTGTGGCATGCTCCTTATCGGCGAGGCTGTGCACTACACTGCAACACTCTTTTTATGATGCTATCCAAGTCCCATGCTGACCCTTCCCACCTCAAGACCATTGGGTTAGTCCTGGGTCAGTGCTGTATTAACTAATTCTTCATAATTTCTCTTTCTTTTAAAAACTAGAAATTGATCATGGGTCTCACACATGGAAAGAAATCGTTCTACCAAGGAGCTCTACTGCAGCCATGTGTTTACTTTTTACTTTGAGACAAAGCATCACCAAGTTGCTTGGGCTAGTCTTGAACTTGGAATCTTCTTGCCTTAGCCTCCCAGTATCTAGTATTTGGGGCCTGAGCCACCAAACAAGGCTGCAGCCATACTTTAAAAGCACATTTCTACGTGAATATTTTGTCCTTGACCTCTTGAACAAGGGTAGCTCTTTCTCACAAGGCTTGAGGAGGTCATGAGGATATGATGCTCCTAGTGAATAGTCCAGGTGTCTTGCTCAGCTCACTCTCCTGTTGCCCTGTTGCTGGTGGAAGGCAGGAGCCCATCCTGCTTGACCTGCATATTTTACCAGACTTCTGAGCATTGATCTTTAAAACTCAGAGAAGAGAGTGGCCAGCTGCGAGTGGAAAATGTTTTGTTGCTTGGTTTTGCTCACTGAAGGAGGAGAGGGGAGAAATCTGTGAGAGCCAATTTTAAATACTTAATTTAAATTTAATGAACAATTTCTTCACAGGTGCTCAATTATTTCCATTTACAAGTGGAAGAAATTGAGGCTTAAAGGCTCCAAGTGACTTATCTAGGTTGACTCTTGGTTTCTGCCTGCCCCCCCATTCTTGGTTGATAAAAATGGGCATTGAATTCTAGTGATAATTCTAAGTCCATGTAATGAATAATTGTTAAATCTTTTTGAAACTTAAGATAGTATGTGGGAAGACTAGGCCCACCCATTTGGGGTGTTAAGAATCACAAACTTCCTCTCTAGCCCTGAGATTACAAGCAAGAGACTATTACCCCTTTTAAATATGGGGTCCTCAATCCTCTAAGGCTGGAATTCAGGTCTTCATGCTCACAGAGTAATGACTATACAGCAGAATCGTCTTCCAGCTTAGTGGGAATTACTTCTGATCAGGAAGAGTAGGCTTTCTACCTGGGAAGGATGGCTATGAGCCATGAGAATCAATGGGTAAGAAAACACTGGCAGCTTATGCAGTATAATGTTTTGGCATGCATAGTTAGAAGTTCAGGGGCATGGTTTAAATGTTTCCTCTCACAGACTCAGCTTGCTTGAGCATTTTCTATAGGCACTGCTCAGAGGATAAAGATGAGAAATGTTTCCTCTTCATAACCACATATTGTGGGAAAATGCACCTGCCAGCTCTGTTGCTGTTACAAAGCCACATAGCTCTGGAGGTGCTCAGGCAATGTGAGGACGGAACATACAGAACAGCAAACACCCACAGGTCAGGGCATGTGTGGGGAGAGGACAGAACATATATTCACATACCCACAGGTTAGAGGATGTGCTGGCGTGGGGGACAGACAGAATACATACCTAGATACAAGCAGTATGTCTTCTCTTTCCAGCATGCTTGAAGCTACGTTTGGGTTTAGGTTTTAGGTAATTTTAGTTTTGTCTGTACTGGAAGAATAATGAGACAGAATGCCGTTGTCACCAGGGCATTCCCTGACAAGACAGCAATGCCTGTGGGTCAATAAAGGGCACAGAGACGAAGCACTCCAGAGATGGTTTCAGGGAACGGGGTCTGCTCTACTGCACATGAACAACTACTTAGATAGCAGAAGCCTATCAACTGTTACTGGTTTGCACATCTTCTCGAATTGCACAGTGAGTACTCATATCACTGGGGTCTCTATGTGGAATAAACACATAAGAGGAGTCATAGAGGGTACCAACTTGTCCTCAGGCCAGCTTCTGGCTACTCATGCTACTTCAGAATTCAGTGTTCTGACTTCTGGAAATACTCAGGCTCATGGTACGCCATGATTCTTACCTAGCAGAGCAGTGTGGCACACAGGCTGATCACCAGTCATGCCTGCATTTTCTCCTACACAGAACTTGATGTGGAAACTTCTGGAGGCAGCTCTGATTCCAGGCATGGTGCTAGCTCGACCCCTCTTTAGCCTGGTTGCTAAGCTTGGAAGGGAGAGTCAGCCATGGGAAGCTCTGTTCATGGATGAGGAACAACTGGTATGGATTCTGGATCTGCTGCTCCTGACATGACCATCACTTAGTTACTAACCAGTCCTTATACACTAACAGTGACATGGGCAGAGCCCAGCTCACAGGGCTAGTGTGAATTGTCACCACCTCTGAACATGTGCTCATGGTGGGCTTCACTAACCAACCTGTGCAGCCAGAGTTCACGGCTCACATCTGCTGCTAACTCTCAGGGCTGATGGCCTGAGATCAGGGCCACAGACTGCAAAGAGACAAAGATCAAGCAGGAAACTGGAGCAGGTATTGTCACTGTTAATTCTTAACTACTCACTGCCCTCAACCATGCGATGGAGATAGATAAAGTGTCTTATTCTCTTACAGGATGGCACTGAGGGTTCAGAAGGAAAAACTCAAGATGATAAAGATTTAAAGAGGAATAGTCTGATGAAGACCTGTGTGCGGAGATTTGAGATTACTGTTCTCATTACTGTGCTTTGATGGAGGAATCCCTGAGGTACTTGAAGGGGCTGTAGCAGGAGGCATAACAATGTCCACTGGCCACTCATTTTCAGTGGATCTCTGTGTCTGTCTGTCTGTCTCTGTCTGTCTCTGTCTGTCTCTGTCTGTCTCTGTCTCTGTCTCTGTCTCTGTCTCTCTCTCTCTCTCTCTCTCTCTCTCTCTCTCTCTCTCTCTCTCTCTCTCTCTCTCTCTCTCAATTCATAAGCTCCACTGAGAATTGTCATCATAGGAAGAAGTCCTGGTCACTGATCATGTTCAGACAGATACAGTCTGAGAACCACCAACATGTGTGAACTAGGGAAGATTAGCCAGTTAAAATGGAAACATTTCTATTTAAACTTACTCATGTTGAAAATTGGGACTGATATTTCTCAAATAATACACACTGGCCATAATAACTGGGAAGGCCTCGCCTTTATATCTGACTTCCATGAGCTTCCCTGAGTGTCACTGACTTCTGACAGGGGTCCACTGTTGAGGACAAAGAAAGCCAGGTAAGTCTGTGTATATTCAACCAAATACTAATCGAGTCTGTTTTCAATGTGATTTATTAATCATATTGATCTGCCTCCCTAAGCCCAGAGCAAATTATTGGAGCAATGGCTTGTATTGCCTTGAAAATGTCACATGGATAAAAATCAAATTGTTACCTTCTGTGTACTTGGGGGATAAATCAGAAAGTCTATTCTTCTGGTATTAAGTGTAATGTGCTAATTTGTTGTTTGGAGGCACTCAGGGTCTGGTTTAGTGTGGCAACATTTATCAGAAGGCATCCCTGTCTCTGAGAAGCAGCTAAGTGACAACTCTAAACATAGTGTCAACAAGTTGCTTCCATCTCTGAACACCTGCTCAGGTTGTGTTTCACCAACCTGGCGGGTCATTACACACACATGCTGCAAACCAACAAGGCTAACGGCCTGGGCCCATAGACCAGGGGCAACAGAATCTTCTGGAGCCTTGCAGAGCCAGGTGTTTGAGCTAGAAAATATCCTGAGTTCTAAGCTCTCAGTCTGAAGAGCTCCAAAACATGGCTGATCTAGAGTTTTCTGGGGCCACAAGAGAATTGTGGCTGCTGAGACGTAGGAGCGAGAGGTAGCTCAGAAATTTCTGTCCACTGTTACCATGCTCCCGGGGACCACGCAGGCCCAGGGGAGTGGCTGTAAGCTATGTCTCTGGATCAGGACACTGAAATCATAACACAGGTGTTCTGAACACGTGCATTGATTGCCTCAGGGCTGTCCTGGCACAATGGGTGTCAAGGTAACTACTGCCACCCAGGCCCTCTTCTACCCCACCCCTTGCCACCAATCCTTAGCTCTGGGCTTCATATCAGAGCACAGGCCAGAGTCAGAGAGAACTTAACTGCAATGAGTTCATCACCCTGTGAGGAAAACTGCAGTAAGATCTATAAGGCTCTTAGAGTCTTCTCCCTAGGCCCCAAACCCCAGTACCTACCACACTCTGAGCTACGTGGACTTCCCACAGGTGCAGACCCCCATGTGCTTATTTTTGTATACATACTCATGTATGTACATACTCATATACTATGTATGCTTGTGTGCATGTATGCACGTGCACATACACACACATACAAACACACAGAGATATCATTATAATTTGGAGGTTGGATGTCTCCTAATGGCTCGTGTTAATTTAAATTAGCCTATTTGAGCAGTGTTGAGTCTGTTAGGGAAGTAAGTCCTGGAGGTGTGGCCTCAAATGAGATTGTAAGACACTAATCTTTCTCTCTTGGTTCCCTGTCTCATCCCCAAGCAACTGCTTTGCCATATGCCCCTATTATAGTATGCCACCCTTATCAAAGGCCAGAGTCCCAGAGAAGCTGATCTTGGACTAAGGTCTATAGAATTCTGAGCCCTGAATAAACCCTTTCTTTTATGAGTTAATTCCCTCCTGTATTTAGTCACAAGATACATGCACACATTCATATACTCTAATTGACTGACACACTCACATTGTACACACAGTCACACAAGCACTCACAATGCTTACACATACCCCACACAAATACTCTTACACACATGCTCTTACACGCTCAGTCTTAGACCCTTACACTCTTACATCATCACATCCACACACATGCTCTTACACACTCACAGAGTCTTAGACCCTTACAGTCTTATATAGTCACATACTCTGACACACACAGATACCCACACACATGTTCTTACACACACATTTATACTCATAAATACTCATACTTTTGCTCTCTCTTCACCTACCCATCCTTTTTTGTTTGAATTCAAACTCTAGGATTTCCTGGTCATCATTTTCTTTTTCTCTTAAAACTGACAACTTGGTGATGACAAAGGTGTCAATCATAATGCTTTCCCGTCACTCATGTTTGTTCCAGTGTTTTAGAAGGCTGTGTGTTACCGTAAGCAATGAATAAATCTAACTTGGAGAGGTGTCAAGCAGAGAGCCTTGCTTGTCTGGCAAGTCCCTGAGGAACTGGGTGGCTTAGGGGATCCTAGGTAGATGGGGGTAGGCATATACATTCCTGGGGTCTAGTTGTGAAGGCTTAAAAAATAAATCTGGGTTAATGAGCTACTGGCTAGTGATTTGCTTAGCAATACAAGGGTTCTCTTCAGTGACTTTACAGGTACTGTTCTGCTGGCTGTAGGCTTTATTGAAGGGAAAGTTACACATGATTGAATCCAACATTTGTTTTCTGTACACTATTGATGCTTTGGAATATATTAAAATCTGCATCTTCATGTCTAAGTAGATGATCAATTTTTAAATCACTGTGCAAACCTGAAAAAAATTTCAGCGCAGCCTTTTCCCTGTGTTCTTTGGAACAAGCTTGTAATTTTCTTCCTCAGATCCTAGATTGTGTTGTTTAGCTACTGAAACACACGCTTTCTTTGACTGCGTGCACTGCATTTTCCACATTTCTCCTTAAACTTCTGATTCATTCTGTTTGAAGGTATGTCTAGCCCATACTGGCCCTAAAGTGCTAAAACTCTGTTTCTTTGCCTCTTTTTTTAAGTTCAAAGTGCTGTATTATAACTGCAGCAGGTTCATCTTGCTAAGACCAGCCCCCTAGCATTAATTTCAGCCTCAAATTGTAAGAGTGACTCTTTGCATACCACACATCACACAGCTAAGCATTCTTTGGTTCACTCCAATGGAAATATTTTTATGTAGGGTATTTAACCCAATTGCAATTATTTAGCTCATAGCTATTTCTGCAGACCTGAACTACAGCCCTAATTTGGTGTCTGATAATTTTTTGTTTGTTTGTGTGTTTTTTTGTTTTTTTTTATTTTGTATTTTATTTACATTTAAGATGCCATCCCCTTTCCACATTTCCCCTCCCTAGAACACCCCTGTCCCATGCCCCCCCTTTCCTTTTTGCTTTTATATGATTTTTTTAAAATGTTAATCAAAGGATTTATAAGTTTGGTAATGCTCAATCAGAAGTGTAACCCAATATCCAACCTAGATATAAAAACTATCCTTGACTGGTGGAGACATGTGAACATCTGCCTCCATGCCCCCTCTCTCTTTCTCTCTCTCATCACCTAGCTTCTCCTCTTCTTCATCTTCTCTCCTTGTTCCATCTCTTCCTTTCAGTACTCCTTCCCACTTAGCTCCTCCTACATATCACTCTTCCTGTTAAAGTAGAACTTTTCTCTCAAAATACAATTAGAGCATACTTATTCCTAATTGTACCAGTGAGGTACAGGATAGTCCTAATACCCAGTCCATCATTCTGTTGACTAACCAGAACCTCTGTCATCTCTTCTAACTAAAACACTTACTTTTGATCCTGGCTTTTTGGCTTTAGAATGAATGTCTGCTGAAAATCATCTACTCAGATCTTTTCTCTCAAAGTAAATAGCCAGGATTGGTTATGAGACTATAGGTCTTCAACCCCATCAGAAATCCAGAATGACTGAGTTAACTGAAGTTATGGGAAGCACTAAGCATAGCTTCAAAAACTTAGCCAATTTATAGAGACCGCTGAACACCTGAAAAGCCCCTATACTACCGAACGTTGGAGCATCAAATCTTCAGCCTTCTGGCCCAAAATCATCTGACAGACCTTAGTGATGCAGAATTATTAAGGGCTGATTACTCTGTCTAGGCAGATATAATCAGTCGACTATTCTGCATGTGTGTCCTTTTCTGGAAAGTAATTTGTCTGTAGATGGAGAGAGGCAATTCTTGCCTAGTGGCTGTCACTGCACAACTGGAGTATCTCCAAGGATGCTCAATTTCTTCTTAGAATCCACGACAGGAAGATGTCAGGAGCAGACAGGTCTCTAATCAAAATGAACATTAATATATAAATATTTGTAGCGTCAGTTCTATGGACTTCTGATGTTTTGAAAACCAACTATCCATGTAAGGTAACCTGGACTGTTGTCTGTTCACTCCTCTCAGCTATTTCTAAATAAAATATGGAAAACACCCTAACAATAAACTCAAAACCATGAATTTGCTATAGTCCCTTAACTCATAGGTTAACCGTCCCAAATCAGTTAAAAAAGTTAAAAAAAGGGCTGGGTCTAGGCCTTGTATTCCTAAATGTGTTATACAGGCACAATGCCCATGAGAGTATCAATATTCATTTTTATATTAATAATCTCATTTTTATATTAATAAGAGGCTCATACCAATGAAAACCTTAAATTTGAAATCAAAGTAAATTTTGTACCATTTAAGAAATTATAACTTCATCTTGATAATAATTATACAGATTTCTACCAATAGGTTATGGCTATGCAGTAAGTCCTAGCTAATCCCCCCTGTTCCAACAAAACCACTACTTGTCCCTAGAAAAACAGACCATTATTAACCACATTAGTCCCCAAGCTCAGGGAATAGGGGCGCTGACTCTTCTTTAACTTCTTCAAGCTGATTAAGGGTGTTGAGATTTTAGAAGAGGGGTGGGGGGAAGAGTAAGTTGATAAGCCTCTGATGCTGTGTCTTCACTGAATCCAGATGGAATTCCAGGACATCGGAGGTTTGGGCAGGTCTGCTCAGTTTGCTTGATGAGTAGATACACCAAGGCTGTGTATTCTGCAATATACAATTCTCAGAACAAGTTTTAGTATCAAGAAAAAAAATTTCCCACCCCCAGGGGGCTGACATTTTTTTTAAAAGATGTTGGTTCTGACAACTTTTTTTTTTCGCTTGTTAAAATTGGTTGTAGTATTTACGTTTCAGATTTTATCCCCTTACCCTACTTCCTCCCACCATCCAGAAACCTCCTATCCCATCCCCCTCCTCATGCTTCTATGAGGCAGTGACCACAACTACCCCCCCCACTATCCTCTCCCTGCCCTCACATCCCCCCCCCCATTGTGTGTTCATTTTTTTTTTATGGGACCAAGAAACTCCTCTCCCACCTATGTCTGACAAGGCCATCCTCCCCTACATATACCTCTGGAGTCTTGGGTCCCTCCCTATGTGTTCCCAGGCTGGTGGTTTAGACCCTGGGGGGCTCTGGTTGTTTGGTATTGTTGCTTTCCACCTGGGGTCACTAACCCTTTCTGCTCCTTCAGTCCTCTCACTAAGTTCTCCATTGGGAAACCCCTGATCATATCAGTGGTTAACTGTGAGCATTGTCCTCTGAGTGTGTTAGTCTTTGGCAGACCTCTAAGGAGACAGCTAAATCATGTTCCTCACATTATGCACTTCCAGCCATCCACAACAGTGTTTAGCTTAGGTGGCTGTACATGGGGTGAATACCCAGGTGGAATGGTCTCCTGATGGCCCCTCCTTCAGTTTCTGTTCCATGTTTTGTTTCCTTATTTGCTCCCTTGAGCATTTTTGTTTCTCATTCTAAGTAGAACTGAGGCATCCCCTCTTGGTCTTCCTTCTTCATGAGCTTCATGTGGTCTGTGGGTTGAGTCTTCGCTAATCCAAGCTTTTGGGCTAACATCCGTGGAGATATGTTTGTGTAACTATCTTCTTTTGGGGTTTTTGGAAGATTACTTTCTTGCTTTTTCTAGGTTGTAGTTTCCCTCCTTGTGTTGGAGTTTTCCACCAATTATTCTTTGAAGTGCTGGATTTGTGTTGAGATACTGTGTAAATTTGGATTTGTCATGGAATATTTTGGTTTCTCCATCAATAATGATTGACAGTTTTGCTGGGTATAGTAGTCTGGGCTGGCATTTGTGTTCTCTTAGGGTCCGTATGATATCGGTCCAGGATCTTCTGGTTTTTATGGTCTCTGGTGAGAAGTCTGGTGTAATTCTTATAGGTCTGCCTTTATATGTTACTTTGCCTTTTTCCCTTACTGTTTTTAGTATTTTTTCTTTGTTTTGTACATTTGATGTTTTGACTATTATATGGCGGGAAGTATTTCTTTTCTGGTCTAAACTATTTGGAGTTTTGTAGGCTTCTTGTATATTTATGGACATCTCTTTCTTTAGGTTAGGGAAGTTTTCCTCTATAATTTTGTTGAGGATATTTACTGGTCCTTTAAGTTGGGTGTCTTCCCCCTCATCTATACCTATTATCCTTAGGTTTGGCTTTCTCATTGTGTCTTGGATTTCTTGTATATTTTGGGTTAGTAGCTTTTTGTATTTTGCATTTTCTTTGACAGTTGTGTCAATGTTTTCCATGGTATCTTCTGCACATGAGATTCTCTATTCCATCTCTTGTATTCTTGATACTTGTGTCTATGACTCCTGATTTTTTTTTTTTTTTTTTTTTTTTTTTTTAGGTTTTCTATCTCCAGGGTATTGTCCCTTTGTGATTTCTTTATTGTTTCTACTTCCATTTTTAGATCCTGCATGGTTCTGTTTAATTTCTTTTCCCATTTGGTTGCATTTTCTTGCAATTCCTTAAGGGATTTTTGTGTTTCCTCTTTAAGGGTTTCTATCTGTCTACCAGTGCTCTCCTTAAGTTCTTTGAGAGTGTTATTTATTTATGTCTTTCTTAAAGCCCTCTATCATCATCATGAGAAGTGATTTTAATTCTGATTCCTGCTTTTCTGGTGTGATGGGGTGTTCAGGGCTTGCTCTGATGGGGGAGCTGGGTTCTGATGATGCCATGTAACTTTGGTTTCTGTTGCTTACGTTCTTGCTCTTGCCTTTTGCCATCTGGTTAATTCTAGTGCTGCCTGTACTTGCTGTCTCTGACTGAAGCCTGTCTTTCCAGTTATCTAGCTTGTGTCTGATCTCCTAGGGGTCCAGATGTCTCTGTGATGTTTTCCAGCTGCACTGATTACAGTGGTACCTCTAGGATGCCTCAGGATATGGTGCCTCCAAGGTAGTAGTCCAGCTAGGTGTCTGCTGTTCTGGGTGCAGTGTCTCCTCTAGGATATCTCCGGATATGTTGTCTGATGCTCTGAGTTCAGTTGTTCCTCTGTGGCTCTGGGTTGAGTGGACCTTCCAGTATGTCTCAGGTGGAATCCGGGGTCCACACAACAACAGACCTGGCAGAGGTCTGATCCAGGCCTCAGATCTGAGAACTAGTTTCTAAGACACTGTCCAAGTTAGAGCACCTGGGATCCCTGCTTCCTCTGGGTTCTTGGAGGTTGGGGGCAGAGCTGCCACCCAAGATCTGCTCAGTGCTCTGGCCCAGACCGGAAGCTTGTGTCTGATAGTTATTGGATTTTATTTGTGGGTTTCAATTTCTTCCTCCTCTTTAAACCACCTCTAGAAATTTTAAAAATTCATTCTTTCTTAAAAACAAGCAGTTTATTTGTTCTAGAGTTATTTTCTGTCTACTGGTTTAGAAATTTTAGATTTTATTTCCATCCTTTTTAGCTGTTAAGCTCAATTTTGTAATTTTCATCGATTTTCAATTTTATCTATACATTTTTATTTTATATCTGGCTGTGTCTAATCAGTGCTGCTGAAAGGGTTAATATTTTTTTTTTCAAAATCTCTTAACAGGCTGGGCAGAACCAAGAGTGCAGGTCAGCTTGGTCGTGAGCTCTGTGTTTCAGAAACTTGGCTGACCACAAGATAGATGGTTGATTACGAATAGGCTCTTAGATTAGCCTATACAAAATGTTCCCCATGACTGTTCCTTGGACCCTGTCACAAACTGAATAATGGACTGGGACTTTCCACAGATACTCTCCAATAACCCTCCTTCACCCCCCCTGGGTTGTGGTTTCCCCCTTACCCTGGGGTCAGATCCTACTGTCCCTGTATGGGTCATGGGTCTTGACCTCAGCATACTTATTAAAATATACCTCTTGCTGATTGCATCAAGTTCGTTGTCTTGTGAGTTAATGGATGGCCGCAAATTCCTGAGGCTTAGGTGAGGTCCTCCCTTCGTGGGGGCCTTACACTGCTTCTATGTACACGCTTGTGGAGCTCGTTCCATAGGCAATCTACTAGTGCACCCCCCAATGACAGTCCCTCTCCTAACCACAGTCAAATGTCAATAGCCCCTCAGTCTGGAGTGGGAGTCCCTGCTCCCTGTCATGCTGGGATGCTGACTGGCTTGGTCTTGTACAGATCACATGCAGACACAGCTGCTGTGGGTCCTGTCACAGCTCTCCTCTGCACACTCCAGCTCTTCCTGACAAACCCAGAAAATGGTGTTCTCCGGTTCCCACTATAGGCATGGTCTCATCCCCAGGGTTCCAGTTCATGTAAGGGGCCCAAATAGGAATATTGATGGAGTCCTGTACTTCTTGAAATTTCTTCAACCAGAAGAGTTCTGCAGTTGCTATGATCCTTTTGAGTTACGGGCTATAGAACACCTTCAGTTTGTGAGTCTAGTGTTTTCCCACTTCCTGTCAAAGACCCATCCCCTAAGTCTGGCAGTGTTACAAAAGTGCTGTGTGTTCCTTTCACTGCCCCTCCAGAGGAGTCACCATATGACTGTCCCCTTATGAACAACACCCATGCTGACCTCTGGATTAAAGGGCGTATCCCAGGTTCCCCACTGTAAAGACCTCATTTTCTCTCTACTATTAACAAGTGCTTTGTGAAGAGAGGTTTTTGGAACTGAAAATGTTTCCTATCATGGTTTCAAGCTACTAATTATATACATGTGGTCCGTGGACTCCTGCTCAGACTCCCTGAGTGAGAATCTACCCGTGTGACTCAGGTTTTGTCTCACATCTCTCCCGACCTAGTGATTTTAATCCTCCTTATGTTGTTTCCTAGCTCTTGACATAGATCATCTTTTATTATTATTATTATTATTATTATTATTATTATTATTATCATTATTATTATCATTATTATTATTATTATCATTATTATCATTATTATTATTTCATTTGTTTGTTTTTGGTCACTTCCTTCATTTTGGGCACAATGAAATGCCATTTTGAAGCATCTGCCCTGAATCTGCAGTCTGTCATATTTCCAAAGTGACTTTTCATAGTGGAGGTTATGAGCAGAAGCCAAAGTCTTGACAGTCCGTGTGCTCACTGAGACAGGGAGCTTTTCTTCTCTTCTCTTCTCTTCTTCTCTATCCTTCTTTCTCTGTTTCTCAGTCTCTTTTCTCGGTCTTTCTCTTTCCATCTCTTGTATCTCTTTCCCTATCATCTCTCACCTCTCTTTTTTCTCTCCCTCTCTTCCTTTTCCCTTTCTCTCTCTCTCTCTCTCTCTCTCTCTCTCTCTCTCTCTTCCCCTGTCCTTCTCCCCTTTCCCTTTCATTGTTTCTGTCTCTCTCATTCCTCTTGTCCCCTCCCTAACACATTTATATGCATAGTTCTTTTGGGTGTGATTCAGAGATGCTGTGGAAATAGTGGACTTCAGTGACTCCCTCCAAGTCTGTGCACCACACAGAGGTTTTCTATTTGGCATGCCCCCGTGTTGATTTTTCCCTTCCTCAGGATAGACTGTCACTCTCTTCTGTCCCTATGGCATGCAGTATCTCTTTCTGTTGTGATGCCCTAGTCCTGTGCTCCTGGGGTCAGAGGTAGGAGGTTTTCTTCTCTGCTCCAGGAGCCCAATTCTCCAGTACTGACTACTCTTCCTTACCCTTCATTTCTGCTCTCAGACCACGACTTGTTTCTGACATGTTGCCTGCTTTCATCTGACATTTGTGTTTGCAGAGGAGGATTTTGCACATTACCTACAATATGTTTGTACACACACACACACACACACACACAGTTTAAAAAACAAACTAAATCAAAGAAAAAAGCACTAACTATTGCAAAAATTATGCCTCTGGTCTCTCTGTTCATGTCTTTGTCTATTCTGGATAAGCCAAGACATCAGGCTACTGAAAAGGCAAAGCCAGTCTAACCCCAGGGACTTAGTGACACAGGGCTGGAAATGTCTGTGGGTCTGTCTAGGTGCTTAGAAATAACTGAGCCTACCTTTCAGAAGAGTAAGCACAAAGCCTTCCGAATGTGTGGGGTTTCTAGTTCACCTACTTCTCTTCCTGGATTCTAAATGGAGTCTGTTTAGTAAAGCCACACACATCACCCAGAGACAAGTAACAATGGGTGACATGGCTATTTGGAAGAGACACAGAGTGACAGATTAGGAAACAGATACAGGATGGGAGCTGGCAGCAGTCCCCATGGTGGTTGGAGTGGATGGGTGAAACCCAAAGCAAAGACACCACACCCATCAAGGAGAAGTGGCACAAGGAAGTGGGGATCTTAGAGAGGTAGGGACATTAGGACCATTGAAGGGGGTAACTGAAGCTGGGGAGTGAGAACTGGGAGCATCACTGAGATGCTTCAGGGGCCAACCTGGCAACAAGGCAGTCAGCTGTCAGCTCTGTGCACTCTGGCCACTTTGGGAAGGTGCTGACACTATGATGTTGGGAATGAGTCTTGCCTCTCTGTGACTCACTGTTTTCCTTCATGAAGTAAAGATTCTGGAGTTGACTCATGTCAGTTATTCTGTGTGGTAGCAGACATTAAATGGCCTGTAGCCATTCACTGCTTTTATTTCATTCAAAAATAGAAATTCAACACTTGGAGGTTCAAGGTCAGGCCAGTCCAGAACAAAATTGAGTTGTCCTTCTTTGAACTTCACTGGTGTGCACTCTCACAGCTTGTAGGTGAAGTGATATCCAGGCTTTAGGGAGTAGCTGGCAGGACAGCAGTGTGGTAGGAAGAGGGGCACAGAGAATGGCTTTTGTCTTTGAACAAATGTGGGTTGGGCATTTCCCCCAGCGGAACAATTTGGGTTCAATAGATTCCACTCAGTCTCTGTTCAGCAGGTACATGCTGTTCCTTATCATGGAGTAGCTCTGAGGGGCTCCCAGATGGCTGAGAACACCTTTTCTGAGAGCTCATCTCCTTTTAGGAACACTAGCTTGACAGGAGACAGTGAGAACTGAAAAGTTAACTCATCTGTCAAGTCCTTAAGGAAGATCATTGTGTGTGTGTGTGTGTGTGTGTGTGTGTGTGTGTGTGTGTGTGTGAGTGTATGTGCATGTGTGTGGGGGGATGAGGAGAGGCTGTAGACCAAACATCCTGCCTCAGAGACTTAAGAGGAAATAACAGGACCCAGCCATAAAATGTTTATGGCATCCTAAGAATAATTGAGTATTTCCTGGTTTGTCTGCTGAGATTTTACGAGCCAAACAGAGGTCCTTGACTCCCTTTGCTCTTCAGCAGGTTTAACTACGGTTGGACTTGAGGCTTGAAGTTGTTTGAGAACTTCTGATTTAAAAGGAAACAACCCAAGAAACCTACATAACTGCTGGAGTGGGCATCTGTGTAATGATTGGCTCTGCTCTGTGGGCCCCAAATGGGATAGTCGTTAAGCACCCCCAGAATAAAATCTCTGCTGTTTTCAGTTGATAGTCGTTCAGAGGATGTTGGAGCAAATGTTCTGTGAATGCATTTGGAACACATCTTTCTTTACATGCATGACCTCTCATTGTCAGGCAGACCCACCTTATCCAAAGGTGACAGGCTCACTTACACCTCCCACCCCTCCCCAATCTGGCCAGAACACTCTTTGTCCTACAAAGACAAAGAATTCATTTCTTTGTCACTTCTATACCCACTATGCAATGCATTTTTCAACTGGTATTAAATCCCAGGAATTAAACTTTAATGGAACACATTTTAGCAAGAAAGCGATAGTCTTTAAAATGTTGTGTGTGGATGTGCCACACCACGTATGGGGAGGGAGGGCTGAGAACAGCTTGCAGGAGTCAGTTCTGGCCTTCCCTGTGCTTTCCAGGGATTAAACTCAGGCTGTCAGTCTTGGTGGCAAGCACCTTTACCCACTGAGTCATTTCTCAAGCCCAGAGTTTCTACATCATGATATCCTTAAGAATTCCTTATGTGCAGATACAAAATGGAGACTGTATTGGGTGTCCCAATTAAGACTGGCATTGGTCATTTCACTGCTCAATATTTTGTCCTGTGATAGAGAAACCAGAATTAAGTGGCGTGCTGTTAACCTATAGTTACTTAATGATTCTATTTTTTAGAAAGTTTATAGATTTATAGTAAAGTTGAACAGACAGTACAGAGTCTCCATATAGCTTCTGTCCCTCAGAATTCCCCACTGCTCACATTCCTGCTGGAGCCAATCAGTGCTTCAACTGAGTAGCCTAAATCTGCTTGTCACTGCTCTGTCCAGTTCACACACAAGGGTTTCCTTGTGGCATCACATCTTTGAGCAAATGTAAAATGACATTAATGTGTCCACCTGACAGTTTCCATGGTATTCTGCAGAATAGTTTCCCTGTTGGAAATATCTCCTGTGTGCCATCTGCCCCAACCTCTACCTACCACGAATCTCTCCCTGCCTCTATAATTCCACCTCATTTCAGAACCACAGAGTGGATGGCTTCTCAGGGCTTCCTCTCAGAGGTGAGCTGTGGTGTCCTCCACATCTTTTCCCTCAGAACAGCTGCATCTCCTTTCCTTCTAGTGATGATGGAGCTGCTTAGAAGCAGGAATCCCAGCCACAGAAAGAAAGAGAGAAACAAACAAACAAACAAGCAAACAAACAAATGCAGCTTGCCTGAGCTCAGCCCTTCTTTCAAGAAGACAAGAGATGAGCTGACATTGTTAAAAGTTAGAGCAGGCAGTGCTCAGCTTCCGTGTTTCTGACATGCTGTGCGACTGTAGAAAAAGTGTCTCCCTGCCTGCAAAGGGGGCGTGCTGGAGATGAGAACGTGGAGCAACATGCTTGCATCTTTAACGAGGCCTAGAGAGCATTTCCCAGCTGAACGCCAGCCAATATCTACGTGGACCTTCACTGTGCAGACCACACTGATGGAGCGTCAATCGTCCTAGAAAGCAAGGTCACTGTGTCCTCATTTTAAAGATCAGAACTTCAGGTGAGAGAGAACTGACAATTGCTGTGCTCATGAAATCTCAACAGAATCCAGGAACTGTCAAGTAGGGAGTGTAAACAAGATGCACTTCTCTTCTGTCAGGGGGTTGAGCTAGGCAAAGTTCCATCTTTAAAAGGGTCTGTGAAGATGCCATCTTGAGCCGGGCAGTGGTGGCGCATGCCTTTAATCCCAGCACTTGGGAGGCAGAGGCAGGTGGACTTCTGAGTTCGAGGCTAGCCTGGTCTACAGAGTGAGTTCCAGGACAGCCAGAGATACACAGAGAAACCCTGTCTCAAAAAAACAGAGAGAGAGAGAGAGAGAGAGAGAGAGAGAGAGAGAGAGAGAGAGAGGATGCCATCTTGAAAAAGGCCCTGCCCCAGTCAACATAAGATCAGAGTATACTCAAGGCTGCAGCTTGCCCTCAAAAGTTGCTCTTTGCTATCAACTGTCCTGGCTATGTAAATTAGGTGATCCTGTGAATGGGGAAGCTGAGCTCCACCCACTCTGGGATGCAGTGGACACCGTTGCATTAGGAATAAAAATCTAGCAGGATCCAGGATCCTGGTCAGGAGTCCATGGGCATTACTTGGCTTTCAGCTCTGCACTTTTCGGCAGAAGTTAAACTTTGTCTGTTTGCTTGCTGAGATACTTTGGATTATATGGTATTTTCTTGAGACGTTAGAGCCATTGCTAACACACATTTCTCCATTCAGATCCCAGTGCTGGGGGCTGGGTATACTGTTTCCACCTGTTCCCCTGGGCTGAAACACTGGTGAAAGACAGAACAGCTGAAGACCAGATGAACTTCCTGAGTCAGTGCCTAAGACAGGGGCTGAAGGTGACTAGTCTGCACTGTCTTCCATTTGCCTCTGGAATGGCTACAGGACATGTGGCCAGTTAAGTCTTGCTCTGCCCCTTGTCTCCTGAGAAGCAGGTGTCTGGTATGCTTAAGTGAGCCGCAGGCTATAATTGAGCTCGAGGGATGAAAGCAGACAGGATTTTCTCTTTCTCCGAAAAGCAGAAATTGTTCCCAGGAAGATTTAATCCATCAGACTCCTGTGACTGATGACAAAGGCATTTGGGTCTCAATAAGGTGACCGACCAGGTTAGTTTCTTTATTCATGGACTTTCTGCAGAAGGCAAGAAAACGAAGTAGCTACATCATGGTTAATATCTTTTCCATCCCCCTGCATCTTAGTTCTCAGTTCTTGGTTCAAATTTCTAACATACCGGAAGGTGTGTGGGCTGATGAGCCTCCTGTATTTTTCTCCACATGCCACTTAAGGGCTCCTGGAACACTTCTATTGCTTCGCCTCTGTGACAGGTGTGAGAGGCTGTCAGAGTTCCTGGTTGAGTTCTTCACTTCCTGGATGAGAAAAGTGTACTGTGCTTTATGAAGCGCTACATAGGGTCCTGCCAGCACTGATGGGAAGGGAGGACTATGCTCCATATCTGACTGTGAACTTCTTTGCATCCGTGTATTGTTATTATTCACTTCTAAAGCTTCACTGAGGAATTGCTGATACATAAACGTGTATATATCTAATGTATGTGCTGGGTGCATCTGGACATAATGCAAACCTCCCTGGTACATACTAAACATGGCCATCACCTCCTAAATGTCTTGATGTTCTTTGGTAGTGGTTGTGGGGTACTGTGTGTGTATGTGCATGCATGCATGCATGTGTGTATGTGTGTATTGTGTGCATGCATGCATATGTTTGTGTGTGTGTTTGTCTACATGTATGTATGGAAGTGTGGATGTCTATTTGTATATGCATATATGCCTGTACAATGCATATAAGTGTATATCTCTGTGTTAAAAATACTACGCACAAGATGCAAAATCTGTCCTTTCAGCATTAATAAGTGCACATAACTTCTTTCCAGCTATGTGCAGTTTGTGCAACAGCAAAACTCATTGCCCAGCATTCCAAGAGCTTGCACCCATCAATCATCAACTCCCTGTTGCCTTCTTCTCAGCAGCTTGAATCATCACTTCATTCTCTGCCTTATGAGGCTGATGATTTTAAAGGCCCAGGGAAATATAGTAGCTATACACAATGGAATGTTGGTCTTTATTATAAAGAACCCATCTGGGCCTTGTGGTGGACACCCCTGGTGCCAGCACTCAGGAGGTAGCAGGAGGATTGGGAGGTCAAGGCTGTCCTCAGGTATGGGCCAAGCCCAATGTAGCCAGGGCTACACAAGACCTTGTCTCAAAAACAAAACAAGACAAAATTATCATCATCATCAACAACAATGACAACAACAACAATGACGGTGATGATGATGACAATAACAACAAAAGGTTCTACCACTTGGTATAGCATGGATAAATGGAGAAGACATTATACAGAGTAAAATAATCCAGGAGGCTTCCCTGCATACTCATAATCAATGTCTGTCTGAAGCTTAACCATGTACCTACCTGCTCTAAAGGTTTTTCTTAGGAATAATTTTCTTTCAAATTTTAAGATCCCTTGAGGATCTCAAAAGTAGCCTTTTCTCCATCATGATTGGTTCTTAGAGACTGGAAAAATATTAACATCTTAACTATTCATAGTGTTACTCAAAGAGAGAGAGTGTGTTGGCTTTCTTACACAGATCTCAGTTTAGAGGCTTCCCTTCTTCCACCCCTGACATAAAATACAATTCTCAGAAAGAGAAAGGGTCTCACAGATCACTTTTACCTTCTTATATCTGCCAAGGTTCCTGGGTTCTGGGCAGGCCTCTAAAGCAAGCCAGGCATATTTAGTCTTCTCTGCTGTTTTGTGAAGGAAGCGGGAAGCTATTGGAAGAGAAAGGCTGTATTTGGTTTTTGAAAGGGTTTGTGGCCCCATGGGGAGAGCAACAATACCAACCAACCAGAGCTCCCAGGGTCTAAACCACCAGCCTGGAAGCACATAGGGAGAGACCCATGGCTCCAGCTGTATATGTAGGGGAGGATGGCATTGTCCGGCATAGGTGGAAGAAGTCCTTGGTCTAGTGAAGGCTGGATGCCCCAGTGTGGGGGAATTTGTGAATGGGGAGGTGGGAGTGGGTGGGTGGGTGGGGACACATCCTCATAGAAACAGGAGGAGGGGGATGGGATAGTGGGTTCCTGGGTGGGAGGAAAATGGGGAAAGGAAATCACATCTGAAATGTAAATAAAATATCCAATAAAAAAAAAAAGGCTTGAAGTCTGAGATCAAGGACAGACATTTTTCCTCTGAGGTTTTCTTCCATGGCTGGTAGATGGTTTCTCTCCCTGGTTCTTCACTGAGTTGTCTTTTCTTTGCTCTGCCCCAGGTATAGGAAAAGCTCTACAGACTCATCAGATCTGGCTCTTTCTGCCCTTATTCTACAGCTTGTATCTCACTCAGTATTTAGAGACATCTGATGTCATAACTTTGTATTTGGTTTTCCCCTGGGAATAACTTTCTGCCTGAAAGCTACCAGGATATGTTTATATTTCCATTTTAAAAATTGGTGTTGAGACTCAAGCTTGGGACCTCCTGTCTCCTATGCAAATGCTTTGCTCCTAAGGTGTATCCTCAGCCCCATGTATTCTCTCCTTGTAAGGACAAGCCTGCGTCAGATTAAATCATGGGCCACAGCAATACCATGGTTGTTTAAAGATCTTATCTTTGAACAGTCACAAGCTGATCTGTGCCTTTAGATTGGAGCTTTAAGGTCTGAATAATTTGGGTGAGAGAACAGAATTCTGCCTATAACACTTAGGGATGGTCTAGTCCAAGCTAAAAAGCCTTGCAGGGCGCTGACTGCCTCGGAAAGACAGGCAGGCTTATGGCTTACACAGAAGAAACTTAACTGAAGCTGTGTTGACAAATTGCCTTTGTTACTGTGAGGAGAGTCTAGTGATGAAAACAGAGGCAACCCCAAAGTCCTGACTTCCATTTGCTCTACTTTTATTGTTTACTTGGTCTACATGAGAGGATTCTCATGGTCTACATATACTAGGCATATCATTGTTAAAAATAATTCTCCTTGGGGATGGGAAGGCAGATCAGTGAAGTGCTCGAATGCTCAACATGAGGCTCTGAGTTTGATCCCAATAACCCATGAAAAGCTGGCCATGATGGGGAGCGCTTATGATCCTAGTGGAGAGAGATTGCAGATCCTAGGGCTCCCTGGCCAGACAGCCACATGTGCATACAGCTACAGCATGTACATAGAGCTTGGAAGACAGCTTCTGGAAGACCTTTTATCTTGTTTGAGATAGGTGGTTTGCTGTTTGCTGTTGTGTACAGCAGGCCCACAAGCTCCTGGGGATTCTCCTGTTTGTCTCCCCCATTTCTAGGGGTGTCTTAGTCATGATTTTATTGCTGTGAAGAGACACTATGAAAGTATTTAATTGGGACTTGTTTACAGTTTCAGAGGTTCAGTCTATTGGTATCATGGTTGGGAATACAGCAGCAAGCTGACAGACACGGTGTTGGAGACAAGGTGTTGAGAGTTCTACATCCAGATTTACAGCCAGCAAAAAGAGAGAGCCACAGGGCCTGGCTTGAGGTTTCGAAACCTGGAAACCTACCCCTAGTTACACACTTCCTCCAATAAGGCCATACCTACTTCAATAAGGCCCTACTTCCTAAATCCTCTCAAGTAGTGCCACTCCCTGGTGAGTGAGCATTTAAATACATGAGCCCATGGGGCCATTTCTATTCAAACCACCACAAGGGTTGTGAAGGTTACAGGTGCTACTATGTCATGATTTCTACCCGGTCTGAGGATCTGAACTCAGATTCTCACATCTCTCTGGATCACCTCATGTCTGGGAGAATCAGAGACCTGTACTGCTCTTATGTGCTCCTTTCCAGACATGGCATAAATGGACTCTTACAGTTTAAAGCCTTAGTGGCGTGCATTAAGCATTCATTCTTAATTGTTCCTAGCTCAGTGCCTCCAGTGTTTTGATCCCTAAATAGTTTCCATGGTGTGAATGCACCTTTTGCCGATTTGCCTGTTGCAGAGTCTCTTGGTGGTTCTCAGTCCTAGCTGAATGTGAACAAACATTAGCTGGGAAGACCCTTGTGCAGATTTGGGGATTTTGTATACTGTCTTACCCTGAGAGATATCCTGAGCACCCACTGATGGGCTTGGTGAAGGGCTTTCTTAGAGACAGTGCCAGTATGCCTTGGCACTTCCATCCTGTCAGTGGACAAGGTGAGCCAGCCCTTTGCTTATTCCCATCTTCCTGTTGTGTATTGTGCCGATTTCTCCAGCAGCTGCTGGTTTATTCCTTTGCTCTGCTTTATCTGTGTTTGCGGCTGCCAGGGTTGACCCCAGGGCCTCATGGTCCAGCTCATGGCCATCAAGCTGCCTCCCCAAGCAGAGCTTCTTAGTTAAAGATTCTTTATGCATTGAAGACTTTCCCTCATTTTACAACATTCAGTGCCATAAAAATTTTCCTTTCAGTGTTATCTCAGATGTCTTCAGCTCCTGATTTGTTCAATTTTTTTTTTTTTAAAGTTAGAACAGTTTTGGTTTTTGAGACTTTGGTTTTTTACCCAGAGATTATTTTGAGTTGTATAATGCAGTTTTGAAGTATTTGGGACACTTTGCTATTTTTTTTTTTTTTTTTCATTGTGTTTAGGAACACATTTTATTTGGATTGTTTGAACTTTGCTGAAGTTTCTTTTGTGTTCCAGCTATTCTATTTTGGTGATCTCTGTGGGCATGTAGTCTGTTGTTAGGTGTTGTGTGGATTTCAGGTTAGCTGGATCCTGATGTATTTGCTTTCCGGAAGTTTACCATGTTGGCTGGCTCTCCTGTGGTCTATTCGGTTCTCCCCAGGTGCAGATTTGCATGGAAAATCCCAGCCACTATTTCTTTAAGTCGTAGGCTTTTATTTTCACTTTCATCCTTTTCTCCCTATTTCCAGGATCCCAGCCTCACAAATGTGACTGGCTGCAGGTACAGACAGTGCCAAGACAGACAGAGCTCAGTTCATTTTCTCTGTTAAGGTTGTTGGATTTCCCTTTAGCCATCCTATGTCCTGTGACTGTGATCTTTAAAAATCTCATAGCAAGTAAAGCACTTTTGGTGTTGTCTCTTCATCCCTGACTCTCTTCACTTGACAGAACGTCCCCTAGGCTCATTCATTGCATTGTGTAATATGCCACATTTTAAAAAGATGTTCTTGAACTGATGAACACTGAGGTTAATTCCCCATCTTGGCTGTGGTGAATAATTGGGCTGGAGTGAGCAGGAAATGCAGCTATCTCTTAAATGCACCGATTTCATAGTAAAAAACAAACAAACAAACAAAAAACCTCCAGTCAAGGAATACAAGGAAAACCACAGCATATGGTGTCATGCTTGTTAGAAGGGCTATTGTTAGAGAGATGCTGGTAACAAGTGGTGAGGGTATGAGAAGGGTATAGTTTTGCTGCTATTAAAATTAGTACAAATTGTTTAAAAAGTGTGAAGATTCTTGGAAAAACAAACCATAGAATTAGCAGGCATCCTTTTCATTTCTTAGGATGGAAACTCAGACTCTCTATTTTAGTTTTCTTCTTTGATAATATACACATTCAATGCTATAAATTTTCCTCAAGTCCTTTTAATAACATTTCCCCAAAGTTTTGGTAATTTTTATTCTTATTTACTTCAAAATAGCATTTTAATTTCTCTTGTAACTTGTTTCATTCAGAGATTATTTGCAAGTTTATTATTTAATTAATAAATAATACCAGTATTTGAAGGTTTCTAGCTATGCTTTTGTTTCATTACACAGTGGTCTTGAATGGCCCTGTAAAGTTTGTTGAGCTGTTTTACTGACTCATCCTGTGGTCAGTCTTGGTGAATGCTTCTTGTGAGCACAAGGCACATGCACAGAATGATTCTGTAAACAGATGTTACATTAGGTTATTGATAGTTAGGCCAGCTTATACTTGTTGATTTTCTGTCTTGGTTTTCTGCTTGACCTACACATTATTGAGAGACTTTCAGTGTATCTAACCTCCAGAGTTAGATACACTTGTCCATTTCCTTCTTGGTTCTATCAGCTTTTTTGTGTAGTATAACTTGATGCCATGTTGCTGGGGCCTATGTGTGGACGATGTTAAAGTTTCCTTGCCGAGTTAACCCTTTGTCATTGGGTAATGCTTTTCTTTGTCCCCGATGACCCTCCTGTTTTGAAGGACCCTCTATTTTATATAAGACAGTAGCCTTTCCTGCTATCTTTGGTGAGCATTGGCACTTTTCTTCTTTAGTCTGAGGTACAGTACTTGAAATAGGTTTCTTGCAGACAACATCTAGTTGGCCCTGATATTATACCTACTCTGACCAATTTTCTCTGTTTATTTGCATATTTATACTATTTTTATCATTGCAATTATTGATATGGTTGAATGAATATTGACTATAGTTTAAATTTAATCTATTTTCCTTTTAAAAATTCTATTATTTATATTTTTCTGCTGTCTCATTTGTGTGTGTGTGTGCATGTGTTGTATAGTGTGTAAGTGCACTTGCCTCTGCATGAGTGTGTGGAGGCCACAAGTTTACATAGGGTATCTCAATTTTATTGCTCTATGTGCAATAGGCATTCCATTCATTGTTGTTATTAATGCTATAGAATGATGTATGCATGCATATGTGTGTGTGTATGTTTGTGTGTGTGTATGTGTGTGTATTTATTAAGAGTAAATGGTCTTATTTTGTTTTTGTTTAATTATGCGCTTATACTTCTGTTTATGGAGATCCAAGTATCTGCCCTATATCACTTTCCTTTCCTCAGTAGTATTCAGCATCTCTCCTATGGTAACTTCTGTCATCTCTCCTGTGGTGACTTCCATCATTTTTCCTTCACTAGGTCTGTGGTGATTATTCTTCTTGGCTTTTGTTCATCCATGAGGACCTTTATGTCTGAAGGACAATTTCACCCAGTATAGAAGTCCCAGTTGGTGGTTTTTCTTCTCAGACCTGTAAGCATTTCACTGAAATCTCCTCTCCCTTTCCTTCTGTGCCAAGCTTCCTCCTGTGATTTGAGCACCTGCTTCTATGCAGATCACACCCTGGCCCCTCCTCACCTTCATCTTTGAAGACATTTACTTTTTCTTTTTTTCTGAAATGTAATAATTTATTCCTAGGCTCAGTTTCTTTCTTTTGTTCTCTGTGTTTCTTTGGGTTATTTATCCCTCCTTTTGTCTACTCTGACCTTCCAGGTACTGTGGTTTAGTATTTGACATTAACTATAGAAAGGTTCTCTGTCGTTACTATTTTCACAACTTCTAATATTTATTCAGCTCAGTTTTGCTTTGGTTGTTTTTTTCCTGTTTTCCTTCTGCTATCCCAGTCACCTGAGCATCTTTCCGCTTAGGTGACGTAAGAGTGTGCTGTATGGGAAGAGTCTCCTCTTCCTGCTGGAAGATCAGGCCCAGCCTTTTACATGCCAGGCTTGTGTGGTGCGGACCATGTTGGTCTGGTCTTTCAATGCTTACTGTTCTCTTCCTTCCAGACCCACAAGCACATCTTTCTCAGTTCATCATAATGAGAACTTGGTGGGGCTACTGGAAGGAGAACCCTTGAGAGTGTGGCTTCTCCTCACCTTCAACAACACTGTCATCCCTGGAGCTTTCATGCAAGCTGCTCACTCAGCACCCAGCTGACTCATCAGATGGATACTTGGAATCTCTTCTCATCCCACCAGCTTCTGCATTGGGTAGCAGGTCCCAGTTTAGTCCTGCTACACACATTTATTTTTCTGGAGTCTGGGTGGTAGTTTGTCTGACACCTGTATTCTTTTAGAAGACCATTAGAAGTCTGAGATTTACTTTGTTCAATGTTTTTCTTATATAAGGGATGGTTTTCAATCTTCCACACCTCAGCACTGAAACTAGAAATTGTTCTCACATTTTCCACACAGCTAATATGAGTTCATTAAAGAAGAAGACAATGTTCTCAGGACTGGAATGTTGACTGGAAAAAAACCTCAGATTCAATAGTTCCCCTTGGCTGCATAAATTAGGTGCTTGCTGAGAATAGCATTATCCTTATGTTTTTTTTTAAAGGGAAAGTGTAAGTTGGGTAGTAAACACTCTTCCGTACTATTCAGTAAAGGACTGAATAAAATTCATTAAAGCAACTGTGACCCAGAATTCACAGTCTTCCTATGCAACAAGAGCCATTAAAAGCACTGTAGTTTAGTGCATAGGACACTGTGTTTACCATATAAAATGCAGAAAGTGGAAAGCATTCTATGTCACACCACATTTGCAGAGGTTATTTGTAGACTACATTCTACGTATGAATAAGGGGTTCTTGCTTGAAGAGGAAACTGCACCTACAATGTCTTACTGGCATCAGAGTTAGAAAATAAGAAAATTGTTTGGTAGGACACGAGCCCTCTCCTGAAGTAAAGGGAAGAACATTGACTGAGAATCCTCCTTTAAAACAAAACATGTAGGACCAAGAGATGGCTCCATTATTAGGAGTTAAAACTGCTCTTGTAGAGCAGTTGAGTTTGGTTTCAACACCCATAACAGGCATTCGTGACAATCTGTCACTCTGGCTCAAGGGGCTCTGACATCCAGTTTGGGCTTCTATAGATACCTGTACCCACATATACACCCCCCCATACAGATATACATGTATGCATGCAATTTAAAAACAAAATTTAAAAAAATCTTTTAAAAAACACAAGTGGTTCTATCCTATATTTTGTACTTCCTGACAAGAAGGTCTTGGTCCTTCTGAAAGTGACTATGCAGTTGAACCTTCTAAACATGTTAGCCTGGGTGTTGGTTACTGATGGTGCTTGCCTGCCCTTGTTGAGTGTTCCATCTCTCTTCGTACTTTGTGTGGTCCTGAAAATGGGAACTACTTTTTATTTGTGTTGTTCTTCTTAGAGAACCCTAGACACAGTCTTTTAGCAGGAAGACCTTAAGAAGAGCATGTTGGGAGAAAAGATGCCCGACTCGTATGCAGGGTGGTAGGTGACAGTGCCTCAGCTTGAAGGTTTGCATGTCAAAACTTAACAGTTCTTTCGAACAAGCTCAGGGCCCTGTGCCTGTTGAAATCTCAAGTTACAGAAGGACAGTGCTAACCAAAAGAAACAGGATGCATTGCAAAGTTAATGACGCAAGTCAGTCCTTCAATTAGGTAATGATGCTTAAGTCTCCTAGAGATGTGTCTTCAGTGACACCCCTCAAGTGCATTTCAGACTCCACAGTTCCAGTGGACTGGTCACAGATGCCCAGGACTCACTGTGCTATAATCAAAGCAGTGGGAGCTAGAGGTGGCTGTGTTTTCTCATTTTTAATCTGAAACTCAGCAGAGACCCAGGGAGGGGCCACTTGCTTGCAGCTACAAGAGTCAGTTGTTCACCTCTGTAACTTTGCTTGCCTGCAGTTCTCTAGGACGTGACTGTGGATGTGAGGAGGATGCCTGGAGAGTAATGTGGGAGGTCATAGAAAGACCCTTCCCATAGTGTTCTCTATGGGGAGTTCCCCTATCCTCAGAAGGGTTTCTTTTTGTCTCATCAATCATTTGTGTTGAGTCTTCACAATAGTGGACATACTATTCTTTCTAACCATGGCTGGAAAATGAGCAGAAATAGGATGGAGACAGAGACTCAGACACTTGGGGGCACAAGAGAGGGAGTCATCTTGGTGGTTGTGTTCCAAGATATACTGAACAATGTTGTCATGACATCAACTGGAAAGGTCATTCAGAGATTTCAGATTCACACTGTGGGGTCCAGGGGACAGAGGATGTGCTGAGACTCAGCAAATACAAAGAATTAAACTAGGAGTGGTAGCTATAACGTGGGCAGGAGGGGCTGAGACAGAAGGCAGGATTGAGGAGCGCAGTACAGGGAAGCTGGCCAGCCACTTGGGAAGTCTTGGCTTTGATGGTATCTGCCTTAATTTCCCACTCAGCAATGTTTTTGATCCCACTGGCATTTCTCCTGGCTTAATTATGTGACTGTGTGCACTTACGGTAGGAAAAGATTTTGTTCTGCCGAGTCAAGTAATTGACAAGGCGATAGAAATTCGTTCTTCTTAACAAACTTATTGCATCACCTAAGGACAGGGAATGTTCTCCCCTGCACAGGGAGTCAGTGCGCTGGTCCATCCACTTGCATACTCCCTTCTCCCTGCAGACCTCCTACCTCTTTGGAGACGTTGCAGAACCCAATTAATTTGATGTGATGCAGATTGTATGTAACATTTCTCTCTGCGATAAGTAGATGGAAAATGTTAAATTTAATGTGTTGGAGTTGGGAAGCTGCTTTCTCATTTCCCCAGAGAATTACATAGTATAACATGTTAATTACCAGTATAAATATAATGTCAAAAGAATTCAGGAAACAAGGCTGATAATATTTTCATTACTAGGGTCTCTCTCTCTCTCTCTCTCTCTCTCTCTCTCTCTGTACATGTTCATGTGTGCATGTATGTATGGAGGTTATAGAGGAATGCCAGGTATCTTCCTCAGTCAGTCATCATCTTAAGTTTTAAAGATTTATTTTTATTTATGTGTATGTGTGCATGTCTGTGTATATATCGGGCATGAGTACATGGTTACCCATGGATTTCGGAAGGTTGATCCCCTGGAGCTGGAGTTATAGGCAATTATGAGCCATCTGACATGGGTGCTGAAAACCAAACTTGGGTCCTCTGAGAGAGAGAGACACACATATTAAACCTCACAGCCATTTCTCCGGCCCCTTTATCTTATTTTTGAGATAGTCTCGCATTGAACAAGCACTCAGTGATTCAGTTAACTGGCTGGCCAGGCTCTTCCTGTCTCCATACTTACAACGCAAGTGCTTCACCAACTGGTCCATTTCCTTAATCCAAGCATGTCTCTTTTTTATGTGGCATTTATATCTCTTAGGTAAAGAAATCTTCCAAACTACCCACAAAAGGCTGATTTTTTATATTTTAATTGGTGTATAGTACTAGATTTTTAAAGAACACTTTCATACAAGACAATAAGGTAATTTGATGGTACCCTCAACATTTCTCTCTTTTGATACTTCTCCTTTTTAGTTTCCTTTGTCTCAGAGGCAATGCCATAGGTACAGACTCTATCTATCTATCTATCTATCTATCTATCTATCTATCTATCTATTATCTATCATCTATCTATCAACCATCTACACACACACACACACACACACACACACACACATTCACACTCACTTGGATCTACAAATGAGAGCAACCATGTTTTATTCTCTCTTTGCCTGACCTAATTTACTCAACATGATAATCTTCAATTGTATTTGTTTTCTTGGAAATGAGAGAATCTCATTTTTTATCTGCATAAAATTCAGTTGTGTATATAGGAGCAGGGAGAAACCCAAGCACAGGAAGTAGATAGGGTTCAGCCCGATTACCTTCTCTGTGACAGGTAGCTGACCAGAGGAGGTGGTCTTTGGGAGCTTAGGCCCTGTGTGTCTCTAGGGGGCTGCTGCCTCCTGTTACCTGTCAGGAGAGAGCTGAAGCAACCTCATCCTCATAGTTCTGCCTGGAGTGAGGAGTCACATTTTTCCGGAGAGTACCTGTGGGAGGTTCTGACCTGTAGAATAGCAGGACCGGCAGGCTGAAGAGAATGCCTATGGCCAGTGCAGATAGCGTAGCCAGGGTCATGACTTCATTCCCCAGTACAATATTCAGCAAAAGGTTTATACTTGTTTTTACTCTTCATAATCTTTTAAGTAAATATACATAAATTTCTGTGCTACTGGCCACTGTACCAATTACTGGTGCAGAAAGAAGCAAGCAAGGAAATCGTATTGGTACGAGAAAGATCAGTGTTCACCTCATCCACTCAGTGGCTCAGGAGGCCCAGCTGGCAGATGGGATGGGAGCTAGGGAGAGCCACAACTCAGTGCTGGCATAGGAGAAATGAGGCCATTTGCTGTAATGCTGGACATTGCAGGGCACAGACTAGGGATGTATGGAGACACGACACCAGGCTGAGAGCAGACCCCTTCCATTTGGGCAGGTGTTAAAATTGTCTCCAGGTTCAGCTCTCATCGGTCAAGAGGTGCAGGTCCAAGCAGAAGGAAGTGAGCTGCCTGCTCTAGACTACCAAAGACCAAAGTCTCTCTGTCTCTCTGTCTCTCTGTCTCTCAGTCTCTCAGTCTCTCTGTCTCTCTCTCAGTCTCTCTGTCTCTCAGTCTCTCTGTCTCTGTCTCTCCCTCTCTCTGCCTCTCTCTCTGTTGTCTCTGTCTCTCTCTCTCACACACACACTTGCACACACACACAAGCACTCACATACACTGAGGGGCACACATGGATGAGTACTCGTGCAGTTTTGATGCACAATTAGTATAAATGAAAGGCCGCACTACAGGGCTCCCACTTTATTCTGGGCCTGCTGACGTTTTCTCATGTTTTAATCTGTAGTTTCCACTTCAGCTCGGTTGCTATTCTCCTCTCTGCTATGGTCAAACTTTGCTCAAAGCCTGTCTTCCTTTTACCTCTTGGTTTTTTGGTTTTTACTCATTTTCTTGAACAGGAACGCATGCTAGGAGCAGATGGGCAGAGCAGTTCCACAGCTTGGGCAGCAGTTTTCTTTCCGTTGCCTTTGCTCTCGGTGCCCTTCTCACATCCTCCGTGATACAGGCCCTCAGGGCCATTTTCAATCTTAACGTCCTTCCCAATTTCTTCCACTTAAAAAAGTGAGAAGCTAATTTTTTCCTTTTTATAAATTAATAATAACTAATTAGGGTTACAACAAAGGCAGAGTGGAGGATTATTATGAATGGCTGCTGTGGATCTCTTTCGGGAAATGTATGGAGTGCTAAGACAACGGCATACTTTCGGGTCTCACTTTTCATAAGAGACTCCTATGGCCATGCTCACTCCAGCAGCACAGATGCTAAAACTGGGACATCCAGAGATGCAGAGATGGCCCCTCACAGTGATGCCACATGAATCCATAATGCATTCCACATATGTACCTAGGTGTGTATATGAATGCATGCATTTCTGTGTGTGGAGAACACAAAACCAGAAAAAAGAAAACCATGAGGTGAGGAGGAGATCTTAGAGGAGATTGGAGGGAGAATGGTGGGATTCATATTAAGAAACCAGAAAAGGAGACAACCTGGGGAAGGAGAGAATTCTGATGGAGAGATGTAGAGGGACAGGAGAGCACTAGGGGTAGGGGGTGAGGACAGTGTATAATGATACCGACGTAGGAAGGTGACATGAAGAGATAATTTCATAAAATTGCTTTATTATAAAGAACTCGAAATAAAAATACCACAGTGATGAGAGCAGAATGACCTCTGTGCAGGCACCTACCCGACCTGAGATCCATGCATGCAGGCACCTGCCCGACCTGATGTCCATTCATCTCAGTGGTATAATTAGAATAGCCATCCCTAAGCTGGGTAGCTTGAGAAAACTGTTTCTTCTTCCACTTCTGGTACATTATCTACCATTGTCTCAGAAGAGAGAATTTCCATTTATTGCTTAAGTATTTTCCAAATTAACTATTACTAAAGCCTTTGTGGTTTTAACTTTTTTGCTAGATTTCTTTGTGTGAGTGTTATCATGTCCGCTTCAAATATTGTTGCAGCTGCACGGTTAAGGACATAGCTTTTATACGGTAAAACTTACAGGGGTATGGATCACTTAGAGGGTGCAAGTCTCTGGGTCCAGGCTTTTGAAGGATGCATCTTGCTTCCTGCCCTGTCTGGATTTGTTTGCTCCTTGATCACCATAAAGTGCACAGCTTCATGGTAAATATGCATCCTCTCCTCAGGCCCCAAACAATAGAGCCAGCCAGCTATGAACTAAAGGCTCTGAAACTATAAGCCAGATTAAGTCTTCTTCCACTTTAAGCTGTTTCGGGTATTTGTCATAGAGAAGAGAAGCCAGATCGTTATACTAAGTAATGTTATTTTATTTAATACCAGCCCCCAGCATCAGAGTATTGACATTAAGATTCATGTATGCCAGAGAGCAGCTGTTACATTCACCCTTTAAACCCAAATTGGCTGGCGCTGCATTTGCTGAGCATATGCTGAGGTTCTGAGACCCATGGCTTGGCCACCCAATGGCTCTAGGCATCCACTGGGCTCTAGAAACATACTCACCGTAGCTAATGAGGACACTGACCTCCACAGTCTCTCAGGTCTTTGTGACTGGGTCAAGAGATCAAGCCCTTACTAGTGTTTAAGGGCTCACATCTATGGGGTTTTCCCTGGGAAAGTGGGATGTTTTATTTGCCTCCTAAGTAAAGAAGGTAATTTTAAAATGCCCCCTGGCTTTAGAGTGTCTGCTGCGACGGGGTTCACTGGTGCCTTTGATATGAAGGGATTGGGGCTCTCAGCTGTCCCATGCACAATGATCTGTCTTACCTGTTCTTGTGGGTCTCACTGAGTCTGAGAATTGTAGTAGAGAGTGGCACAATCTTTAATGTTGGAGCCACCCTAAGTGTTTCCCTCCCTGGTTTCCACGTATCCGAAAGGGCATAATCCTTGAAGCCCTGTGTGAATCAGTGAGAGCATGAAGCACTAGCTTGTCAGCAGTTGAATATTTGGAGTTCAGTACTACTAAAGGCTGTACAACAGTACCTTCCTTCTGCGGCTGTCAGTGTTACCACATCTTCTTTATCTTTACATTGAACAAGAATGTTCCTCATTCACAGAAACTTTGGAGCTGAGTGACTTGGACACCAGGGGTTCCTGGTGGCCCCCACAAGTGCAAGTACCTTTCACAGGATTGTCTTTTCGATACTGTCTCCTGCACCCAGTAGCTCTGCTTTGTGCTGGTCCTGATGTGACTGCTCAGACTCGAAGAAGAAAGGCAGCCATTGGCTCTTACCCCTCAAGTTTTCCTTGCTGGTAATTTCTTCCCCTCACCAGTGTTTTGAGTAGTTTTACCTGGAAACAGATTTTCCATTGGGATGAGATTACAGGACAGTCATGAAGGTTTTGTTCAGCCTGTGGGTCAAGAGGGCCAAGATGGATTTAGAGCAGATTGGAATGAGGTAGCACACGCGGCTTCCCTGGATACATCTGAAGACAACGATCCAATTTCCGCTGGCTGTCTCTTCCTGAGTTCAATTCAGAGCCAATTTCCTCCACCTTTCCCCAGGGGCACAGTTTCCAGTCTTCCCATTACACAGGCTCTCTAATTAGGCCTTACTCCAGATGGAGTCTGGGCAGAATAGAGTGCACGACCTCCCCCATTATTTGGGAATGGCATGTCTCCCCTGCTGCTGAGACTTCATTTAACAAGTGCCCATACCTCCTACTTACTGCCTGGAAGGCTGGAGGCTTCAGCTGCCTATGTTGATGGCCCATTTCTCTGTTATGTCCTGTGAATGATTTTTAAAACTTTATGTAGACCTTTCTATTAACAAGGGAATGCTTTTTGACCTGTAATATATTTTTTTAAAAAAATTTTTTAGTGGTCTAGACTCTACTCCCTTGTAATAGCACCTACATTGCTGTCATCCACAACAAACTTACATTTGATGTACAAAATGGAGACATGCCTTAAAGTCATGCTGTATTCAAATACAATGACACACACACAGAGACCAAAACAGATACATTTCCATATAACCCCATAGAAAACTTGTAGTTTTGTGAAAGTTAAAGAATTATTTACTTAAAAATTAATTTACTTTAAGATAAAATGCAACTCATCCTGATGTTTCTTGAAAGAGTGCATCAGTAATTTGACTCAAGATTGCTAAAATTTTACACACTTTCCCAAATATTGCCACCTATTTGTAGCTTCCTGCAGCCACAAGTAACCGGGTTCTCCTGAGAGGAAGCCTAGGAATGAACGGGAATGGAGGGCGAGAGAAATGTGGGGCCAAGACAAAGTATTCTGATCAAGGCCCCAAGTTTAATAATTTGCTTTCACATATAAAGGGGAAGCCCCACCCCCCAGAGTCTCTTCTCGGTTCAGCCCAGGGGCTGGGTAAGGAGATAGCAGTCCTGAAGGTGTCAAGGCTAGCTCAGCAGGCAGTCCATTCTTCTTAGCTCAGGTAGCAGGCTCTAAGACACCAAGGCTGGTAATGCAATGCATCTCCTAGGTCCTACTATTGCTTTATCTATTGTGGTAAATGACTTGCAGGCCTTCTCAGACCTGGGGGAAGGGCACACCTATTTATGTAGTGGTCAGTGTCAGTTGTCAATGAAATGGTATTTATAATGACCTGGGAGACAGGCCTCTGGGTATACCTGTGGGGATTGTATTGATTAGGTTAATTGTGGTGGGAAGACTTGCCTGTCCTCTGTGAGTGGCACCATTCCCTAGGCTGGGATAGGAACAGGAGAGGTAATCTGAGCACTTACTCATCTCTCTCTGCTTCCTGGTTGTAGATGCATCATGGTCAGCTGACCCAAGCAAGTGAGTCCTTTTCTAAGTTGCTTCTTTCAGGGTATTTTATCACAGCAACAGAAAATGAAACAAAAGACAACTTACAGGAGCACTGGTCGTTTTCATTCATGTCCTCACAGGCTATTGTCCCATGTAGAGAATTGCCAGCTCCTCCTGATGGCCTCAGGGACAGCAGAAGCTCCTGTAGTCCACCCTACTGGCCTCACTGCTCTTCACTGGACTGTAGCAATCTTTCTTTCTGTGTCTTGATAGTAGTGTGTTCACATCCTCTTCTGAGCCTTTTATTTACAATGCCTCCATCTGAAGTCTGTCTCCAGTATGTGAACAGCAACTCCACCTTACTGGATCTGAGATCCACTGCTGTTCTTCCTAAAGACTTTTCCTGGGCTTTCATTTGGTGCTGTCTCTCCGACAAATGTAGACCCTGTCCTAGTTACCCTTCCCAAGATGCATTTTTTTTTGTCCTTTTTGATTTGTTTTTATTTTGGAGCGTGTGTCTGTGTGCACATGTGAAATAAGTACAGTTGCTGGTGGAAGAGAGAAGATAGCATCACTCCCTGGGGCTGGAGTTAGCAGTGGCTGTGAGTTGCCCATCTCCACCTTACTGCTGTTCTTCCTGGGAAAGGAGTTGGTCCTGAGAAGTGAATTCTGGTCTTCTACAACATCAGTAACACTCTTAACCCCTGAGCCATTTCTTCAGACTGTAAGTGTGTTTAAATGCTGTTAACAACCAAGAACATAGAAAGCTGCATGTATTAAATCTTGGTGAGAGATGAGTCTTCCTAGAGAAGCAGAGCCTATGGCTCATCTCTGCCCGTGATGGGTTTCTCTTCACCTTGCTACCTGGAATGATGTCTATAACCAAAGATTAAAGAAGTCTTTCAGCTGCTGCATGCAGGCTGATACCAGCTTGGAACCCTAAGTAAGGGTCTCCAGTTACTGAATCAGTTTCCCCCTCTACAAAATCCTTTTTAAGGGTCCCCACTGTGCACATGGTAGATCCCCAGAGATGAATGTATAAGAAAACCAAGACCACATGCTTTTTCTGAAGCCCTACTGAAAGCTTGTGGCAGTGGCACAAGAGTGAACAAGGAGTTCAGCTAAAGCATAGGAGGCCTCTCTTAAATGCAGCTGCCAATCAAAGAGCAAGCTAAAACAGACCTGTAGAGTCTCTGTAGATGTTGTTCTGTAAAGCATAGAGAGACTCAGCATTTCAACAGTGCTGAGGTTTAAGCCTTGCTTTGAAGGAGGATCTCCAACCTGCACAGTGGTGAACTGGGTTTGATAGAAGGTACAATAACCAACAGCTTAGCCATTGGGAGATTGGATTCCACTGCCACACTTAGTAGAATACACACTATGTATGTAGTCCCCAACTTCTATGCTACATAGAATACAGTTTTAAATACTTGTACATACTAGAAGAGAATCAATAACACGAGGCCCACCAGGAGAAAGTTTCCAGTGGAATTGGATCCATAGATATGGGACTATGAAATGAACAACTGTAGGCTACCTATGAACTAACCATGACAAATGTGACAGGGTGTATTAAATGCAGTTGAAAGGTGAACAGCATGAGCAAGCAGATGGAGAGTTTTAGCAGAGGAATGAAAACTGTAAAAATAAATAATAGAAGTGCTTGGCTTGGCACGGCAGCTTCAAAATCTGATGCAGAGACCAGTGAAAATGAAGTTGTACTAAATCTGTAATCAGCTTAGAGTTTTCCTGTCAGTAAAAGAATGAATAATTCACTTCTAACTTATTAAAATCATGAGACTATGTAGAAGATATGAATATTTCTGTCAATCTATTTGACTCAACTCACATAGACAGTATAAAGAAAACACCATAAATGGATACAGTTATTATTTGCAAATTGAAAATAATAATAATGCAAATATTATATCAGCTTTTAAAGTATAGCAAGTATATATTTATATAAATTTATGATATAGAGCATGGAGTAATTTTTAGTTAGTTTCAAAAAAGAGACAATCACACAAAGTGCCCTGTTCACAAATGCTAGGGTTCAGTTATAGTATGTAGAAAAATATAGCATATAGTATCAATACAGTATGTAGTATCAATACAGTAGGAAGTAACAATACAGCATGCAGTGTCAATACAGTAGGTAGTAACAATACACTATGCAGTCTCAATACAGTGGGTAGTAGCAATACAGTATGCAGTGTCAATACAGTAGGTAGTAATAATAGAGCATGTAGTATCAATATAGTATGTAGTAATAAGACAGCATGTAGTATCAATACAGCATATAGTAACAATATAGCATGTAGTATGAATATAGTATGTAGTAACAATACAGTATATATTAATAATACAGTATGCCATACAATACAGTATGTAGTATCAATGCAGTATGCAGTATCAATACAGTATGCAATATCAATACGGTATATAGTAATAATACAGTATGCCATAAAAATACTGTATATAGTATCAATACAGTATGCACTATCAATATAATATATAGTAGCAACACAGTATGTAACAACAAGACAGCATGCAGTATCAATACAGTATGAAGTAACAATACAGTATACAGTGTCAATAAAGTATGTAGAAAATCTTAAATACTAGGAAATTATGCATCAAAAAATTCATGTATCAAAAAAATCACAAAAATTTCAGAATATTTGAAGTTAATTATAGGGAAAGTGAATATAGTAAAATCCACAATCTGCATTTCAAACAGGAATGTAGAGTCCTCCTGGCTTTTCATCTTCTCATAAATAAACTTCCAAATTCTGAAAAAATTTAAACCTAAAATAAATGAGGTAAAAAACAGAGATAAGAGCAGAAATCAGTAAGATAAGTGACAGAGAAGGTCAAATGGAAGTCTATAAAAATATTCAGAAAACCTGTAAAACACAATGTATTTATTGATCAGAAGAAATAAAGCGAATCAATATCAGAAAATTTGAAGAGGTATATTATTATTTTCCTGAAGGTTCCAGGAAGGTTATGATGAAATATGTTCAGTTTTCACCAATAATGTCAGTCTCCCAACTCAAATAAACAAAGAAAGAGCCAGTATATTATTAAAATAACAATTTACTCCAAATTGACATGTGGATTGACATAGTCAAAATTGGAATCTCAGCAGGTATATATTTGCTAGAAATCTTAAGATGATTATAAAGTTGATATGAATATATAAGTAAGTTTTAGAAACATGGTCAAAACTTGACTTGTAGCCTGTGATTCCAACACCTTGCTGTAAATGCAAATGAAGGGTCAGTGCAGGAGTCAGGTCAGTGACTACAGGTCAGAGGAGAAAGGGTGGCCAAACATGGTCCCAGGGAGTCACTGCATTTAGTGGCCTAAGAAGAGCTCCCCATAGGTCGTGCTAGAAACATTATATGTGCCCATGTAAAACATGTGAGCCTTTATTCTTACACTGTCCCACAGGAAATGATGATTTCAATATGATTAAAGACCTGGAATATAACTAGAACCTTAAGCTTTTAGGGTAACAATTGGAACGATCATCTATAACACAAGGGCAGCCAAAGATTTCTCACATAAAGGTGTAATAAACACTAACATGGCTGGCAAGATGACTCAGCAGGTAAAGGTACTGACTGTCAAGCATGAAAACCAAGTTCTGTCTCTAGGACAGCAGGAAGTAAGAAAGACAAGACATTACCTGTGGGCAGTGGTACATTCATGTATGGCCCCATCCTCGCTATGTGTCTCCATGTGCACACACATGCATGTACACACACACACACACACACACACACACATACACACACACTTTCTCTCTAGATGGATGGATAGATGGACAGATGTAAAACAATCACTAACTATAAGAAAAGAAAATTGACTTCTATCAATTTCTCATTAATAAACTTTGCATAAATAAATCACATAGCCATTCTACAAACTGGGGGGAAACATTCATACTGCACTTATTTTAGTTTTCTTTCTGTTGGTGCAATAAACACCAGGATGAAAAGTGACTTGAGGAGAACAGGGTTTGTTTCAGCTTATATTTCCATATGACCATCCTTACTGAGAAAAACAGGGCAGGAACTCAAATCAGGAACCTGGAGTTAGATCTGAGAGGTTGTACGGGAGGCTTTTACTTCTTCACTGGCTTGCCCAGGGACCCTTTTAATGCAGCCAAGACTCAGTTGCCCAGGGATGGCAGTGTCCGTAGTGAGCTGGGCCCTTCTCCCATGTTCATCATTAATCAAGAAAATGCCTGCATAGGCTTGTTCATAGGTCAATTGGATGGAGACTGTTCCTCATCAGCCCTCCTTTCCCCAAGATCAGACATCACAGCATGTCTGAGAAGTGGCTTGTACCCAGAGTGTATAACAAATCTCACATTGAAGACTGATGATAGAACAGCCTAGAAATAAAATGACAAATAGGTGAAATTTCAATAATTAATTAAAATTAAGCATGGATGTTCAGTGCATATACTCCATTTTTCAAGAGATGAAGGGACTTTAAATCAACCTTGTGAGATTAGCTCACATCTTGGAAGGCCATAGTGAAAACACTTGCTGGAAGCCAAGGTCAGCATGGTTGTATGAGACTCTCTAATCACTGGGGCAAGTGACATGACAGTTTTGTATAAATAATCCTCAATTCCATGGTTAACTTTACAGCTGGATTTTACCCATAAGAAATGAAAATAAATGCTTACTTCAAGGCTGTAGACAACAATAAAAAAAACATTTTCCTAAGAAGGTGCAGAGTAAGCACACTGTGATACGTCTACACAAAGAATGGAATGAAGGAAAACAGACACCAGAAATGTACTTTATACAATCATTCATATGAAGTTCTTAGAACAGTACAAACTTTGGTGATATGAACAGGTAGAGTTATTTGATAGAAAGAGGCTCTTTTCTAGGTAGCTATGTAGATGTTTATGGTGTATGAGTTTCCATATATGAAAATTAAAACTCAGTAAAGGCAAGTGTGCTCTCATGGTGTAGAGTGAAAAATTATAAAGACCATTTTATGAAATATATACAGGCTTTTTCTTTACCCTAGACCTGAGCAAAAGAATGCAAGTTCCAGAAAGCGGAACTGGATGTAAGATTTCAGGCCTTAACTTCCCCAAGATACATTCTGGGTGGAGGACATTATCCGTGAATCAGAGGAAACTTGCTGGATTAACATTCCTCAAGCTTCAGGGAAGAAAACCCACCTGTGGGTGAGGAAGGCCCAAAGCAGGAAGACACATTTCTGACCACAAAAAAAGATGCAAGTTATTTAGGTGGGGCTGTGGCCGGAGCAAGTGAGAAATAGTTAATCTGAAATAGTTGGTAATGACAGGGTAGGGCACAGTGACATGGTAAAACTACATTCTTGAGAAGAATGAGTGTGCAGAGTGATTTTCACATGACTCTAAATCATTTAGGGTGGGTTCCTCTGAAATGTTCCACTATTTTTATGTTATGTATCTTTGACAACCCCTCACCCCCTTCCCACTCCCCTGGTTTGTGGTTTTCCCCTTTAAAAATCCTTCTCAGACTGACTGGCTTTGTCAATTCAACTCCTGCTCGAGTGAACCGAATTGATCTTGGCTAGCCAACTCTCTCCCTAATAAACCTCTGCTGATTGCATCCAGGTACGGTGTCTTGCGAGTTTGTGGGTGGTAGCAACTTCCTGAGACTTGAGTAAGGGTCTCCCGAGTTTGGGGGTCTTCAATGGAAGCATGATTTTCAGTACAGTGGAATGGTGGTGGCTTCCTGACACACATTGCTTTCTAATAATTACTGTAGAGTGCTTCATTAGGTGTCTGCACACTTGATGCTTTCATTCAGCCTCCACGATGACTGTTATACATTTTCAACAGTATTACCAAATTAAGGGGGATCACCAACTCTTTTTAAGCTTTGGACTGAGTAGGGTTTGCAGTTGTAGTGTGTAAGGAAATTTCACCTAATTAATTAATTGGCTAATAAAGATGACAAGAAGCCAATCACTGGGCAAAGAGAAGGAGGTGGGCCTTCTAGGTCCAAGAGAGGAAGAGAGAATGCAGGAAGAAGAGGCGGCACTTTTTTAGCTCAAGAAGGAGAGTAAGAGGGGCAAGCTGTAGACCAGGAACTGTTAGACCCAGTGGTGACATCTGCCACTGGAAGATTTTTAACATAGAATAGTTGATGAGTTTAGAGCAATAGATTCCACACCCAGCAGTTGTGTCATCTGTTGATTTTAAATTAAGATTGGCGTTTTCCATTTGCAGTGACTCAGGTGGGCAGGAGAGAAAGAACATAGCCAGGGTGGAATTAGGCCAGGCTTTGGAATGGGAAGATTGAGCAAAGGACCAAGCTCCAAGGAAGAGGTAACTGAAGTGGGCTGATGAGAGTATGCCCACAGTTGGCCATGGGGTGGTAGGCTGGCAAGAGAGCAATCTGGAGAGGCAGAGCCAGCATTTGTGGGAGAGGTATTGACTAGAAGAAACAAACAGTCATGGTCTCAGGCTATGCACTGGGCTAGGAACAGACAGAGGTGGCCTATGCTAGAGTGTAGCTAGGTTTGGCATGGGTTCATTTTAAAACTACATGCTACAGTGTTATCTATCCCAGTGAGCCCAGTGTCTCTGAGTTGCTGGGTTTTACTCTGAACCATGGCTTGTTAATTCTGGAAGAGTAACCTTAAACACACATTTTTTTTTTTTTTTTTTTTTACAACTCACTCACTTAGAATTCTCATTCAGGTTAGATGAACCCAGCTATACAGGTTAAGATATCTCTTTGTTAGGCCCCTGCCCACTACTATTATCTTGGGTGGAGTAGAAGACACCCAGAGGGTCCACCCATTGCCACAATTTGTGGGCAGACAGGCACCACTACAATGAGCAAGTATGTGTTGGAGAGATAGAGAAGAAAGCAAAGCAGAACCATTTGTGTGCTTTGATGACAGACTTGTGGTTTCCCCTCCCTCACCTTTATTTGCAAAGAATGGAGGGAATGATGTCTCTCACTCTGGGTTGATGTCAATCATGGCTTTTAAAACTGTAGATCATGAACTGGTATGGGATCAGAAACTGAATGCAGAAGTTGTAATGCAAAGTGACCAAAATCTAGTTCAAAATTAAGTATGCAATGAGCCCGAGGTGTCTGTGGCACTCCATGTTCATGCCATATCACATGACTCTTTGCAACCTTGGTCCCCAACACACAATGTGAATACTTCCCACTGTGCATGCCACAGCATCCCAGGAACACATCAGATACTGCCTGAGACACTTCAGCTCAGACCCAGGCCTGCCTTAGGCTTTGGACTGCTATGCTTTGATACACTTTTAAAAAGCTTCCGGCCCTTACAGAAGTAGGATGATTTAAATATGAACAATAAAGACCTAAATGTTTTCTTGCCATCATTTCTCAGATATATGCATCAAATGAATGCAGTTTAAGATTCTGATGTTTGACTTTTTAAAAATTGTTGCTTGAGTTGTCGACCAGAGTTTTACTTACAAAACATTCAGTGAATTTTGGTTGGGATTAGAACAGAATTTCCAGCAAAATCTGAAATGGCCCTAAGCATACTTCTGTTATTATATGCTACGTATTTATGTGAAGCAGCAGTCTTCACACTGACAATTATAAACCTGAAATATCTATCAACTCTAAAATGTTAATGATTCCCTGTCTCCTGCTATGTCGAACACACAGTGAAGATTCAACTCTTTATGCAAAAATAAACAAGCATGCCCACCTCATTAGTGTGAAGATTTGCTTTTTTATTAAATGATAAAATCATATATATGGCAAGGAACTGCTTTAGAGTAAAAATTCATTTTTTTTTTTTTATTTCTTTGAGACAGGGCCTCACATAGTCCAGGATGCCCTGAACCTTCCTGTGTAGTTCAAGGCATCCAAATATTCACAGCAACTCCTCCAAGTGCTTGGGACTATGACCACGAGCCACCATGCCTGGCTAAAAATAAAGCCAGGGTTTATTGTCATTAAATGCTTAATGTGTATACCAATTTTATATAGCTTATCATGGGGAGGTGGTGTCACGTAAAATTGTCTCCTGTAAAAAGTGTGTCCAAAACTTAAAAATTCTCAAGAAGCTTAACTGTAGACAAGGAGTTATTGATAACCCTCAGACCTCTGTAGAGTTCCAAGTTGGTTACCAGGAAGCAGTGTTGTTAGCCTCTGGGTCTAGCACTTGGCACTTGTGGTGAGAAGATTCCAGAAGGGTAGCCTGGGTTTGGAATCTGTTGCTAAAGGAGAGAAGTGAAAAGAACAGAGGCAGGGGCTGAAGTAAGCGCTTAGGGGAAGTGTGTCAGGTATGTTGTCAGAGCTTCTGCAAGAATCCCCATGCAAGACAAGTTGCTTCTTATGACTCAAATCCTACCTCTACCCCATGAATTCCCATCGCCATCAGAATTTTAGAATTTTAGAAGGAAGCCCACCTCAAAGTCTGATGTCTTATCAGAGAATGTTAGGCTTCCGTAGTTTAGTTAAGGAAGTATTATGAGATATTTGCTTAATGAATGTAACAATGGTACGAAGCTATTGTGAACTGAGGGCATAAAATACTGGGTGGCTACCCCTTGGTTTGTGTCCTGGATGGCTGTCTTCAAGGTTCATGAACAGGCCCAGCTGCTGCCCATCAGAAGTATAGTAAAACATTTGCTGTTGCTCTGTAATTCTCCTTAAAGACCCTGTACCTACTTCAATGCTAGCTTGTAAGACAGCAGGGGGGTCAGAGCTCTATTTTATCATTAGTAACTCTTGCTCTGTCTACACTGTTATGTCTAATTCTCCAGGGATGCACCCTTTGGTAGGACTCCATGGCAGCCTCTCCATGTTCAGTAAAACTCACCTATTTGCACGAGTAAACATAAATCTCGGGCGATGTTTTTATGTCTGTCTGTCCCTTGTTTGTCTATGCCATTGCCTAGTTAGTTACTCATCTGTGCCAGATTGCCAGAATTCTTGTTTTCTCTCCTGCTGTGTGTCATGTTCCTTTGAATCTCAGCATTCTCTCCAAACTGAAACGTAGACCCAGGAAGGAAGGGAAGGCTCACTATCCTTGGGTATTAAACAAAAGGTCACTCCTCTGGGAAGAACAGAGGCTTGGAAGTTCTTAAGTACTGCTACTCACAGTATAAATGCAGTGAACAGTTGCTTGAGGTGGAGGATCTGACCAGCTCAACTGTTGAAAGAAAGAAATGTTGCAGTTGTTGGTAGCTGGCAAACTGTGTGCAAAGCTTTCCAGGGTCGCCCTTTTAGGAGTTCTCACATTGAGGTGGGCTTTCTGGTAATGTAGCTGCTTTTTAGTGGTTCCTGATCCTTGTAAGTAACCCCTCACCCACTGTCCTATTAGGAAGCCAATAAGGACTCATTGGTTCATGTGGTGGTTTATATAGGAATGGCCCATGCAGGCTAATATATTTGAATGCTTGGTCATTAGGGAGTGTCACATCTTGATAGGGATTAGGAGGTGTGGCTTTGGTGGTTTAAATATGCTTGGCCCATGGGCAGTGGCACTATAAGAAGTTGTGGCCTTGTTGGAGTAGATGTGACCTTGTTAGAGGAAGTGTGTCACTGGGGGTGGGCTTTAAGGGTTCAGATTCTTCTTCTTTTTTTTTTTTTTGGTTTTGTTTTGTTTTTTGTTTTTGTTTTTGTTTTGTTTTGTTTTGTTTTTCAAGACAGGGTTTCTCTGTGTAGTTCTGGCTGTCCTGGAACTCACTTTGTATACCAGGCTGGCCTTGAACTCAGAAATCCGCCTGCCTCTGCCTCCCAAGTGCTGGGATTAAAGGTGTGCGCCACCACCACCCGGCAAGGGTTCAGATTCTTGAGTCAGGCGTAGGGTCTTGCTCTTCCCACTGCTGGCTAATCTAGATATAGAACTCTCAGTTACTATTCATGAACCATGTCTGCATGTGTGCCATTATTAGGGGATCTTCTTGCTTGTAGGTATGGGCTATAGGCTAGAACTTTTGAAGACCTGCCTGCTGACCTGTTTAGTCTAGACAGTGCTCAGTCCATAACTTCATTAGCCAATGAGATCTTTCAGCCAATGTTTTACTCAGTAGAGGGAAAAAGAGGACACAGAGCTCTGCTAGTATCCAGTGCTCAATAACTGCCTTTTCTCACTCCAATGTTGGCAGCACTGGCCTGACAAAATCTGAATGGTATGCATATAAAGACAGCTAGAGCTTGCATCCGTTTCCAGTCTAGTTGTAAGGAACTAAAGAAGAACCTCTCGGGACAGTCCCACCAGGCTGCCTGCTTCTTCTGTTAGTGCTTTCTGTGTGTCTTAGGTCTGCTGGTGAATTAAGGTTAAATGTTTTGAGAGTAAGAATGGTTTCCAGTAACGTTAAAGGACAGACTCACTATGTATACACAAAAGGAAGGAAACTGGTATATGTATTCCAGTGTAGTTAATTTCATTGTGGTTCACATAAGGTTTTAATCCAGTTCTCTGAAGGGCAGACCTGGTCTTAACTTGGGCCTTTAACAAGCCATTCTATAGAAAGGTCCAGACATGGAATACTGCTGTTCTTATCTCACCATCATGTGGTCTTCCTTTCCTCCTTTCATACCCTTTATCTATGTATCATCCTTTTATTGACCTATCAGTCATCCCAACCCATCTTCTTGTCTCCTTGTGAACATCCTCATCTTCTCTTCTGCTGTTGAAATCACCCAGTGGCATATCAGTCAGTCTCTTCTCTGTGCAGGGGCTATCTCCCACTAAATCAACATAGGCAAGTGTGTGTGTTGCATGCATGTACAGTGGATTCCAGTTACAGACCCAGTCACCATGTTTTAGTGTTCTCTGAGATTAGACCTGGCTGAGTGCACAAGGAGGAAGAAGGAATGATTGACAGGTATTTGCTCAGACTCCTATCTTCATTCCTGGTCCTGGCAGTGACCCAGGCCAGCACATCTTCAGCTCTGCTGGGCAGCCCCTCCCCTAACTCCAGCTCCACCATATGCATCATGTCCCTTTTTTGTTCCACTGTCCCTCCTTCTCACTGGTGATAGTCCCTTGCACTTCAGCCAGAACCCAAGTTCTGTAGAGGACATTGGCAAACCATCCCTAGAATTCCATTTTGATGTGGCCCTTCTGCTTCCAGCCAGGTCTTGTTTGAATGGCAATCTATGTGAATAAGGCATCAGCAGAAACTAGACCTGTTTTGAAAAGAAAAGTGAATTAAAGAAAAAAAGCACAAAGAACTAGCTTCCTTATTATTAAAGAAATGTGACTTCGTTATCAGCTAACATCGTTGCCTCAGTGAACACTCCTTTATTCGTTCACCTTCAAGGCATTGTTTCTTTAAAACCTTTTGAGGCTTTAAATCTAGGCTGTGCATTTCCAGGTTCTTTGTGTCTCATTTGAACAACTGAAATAAATGCAAACAGATTTATCCCAATTTTGTCCCAAGAAAAGCAGCAATACAGTTGAGGAAAGCGTATGGTGCCAAGAGTGACAGAAGGCCAAACGAGTGAAGGCTCAAGAGTGACATTAGGCCACATGAGTGAAGGCCCAGGAGTGATATCAGGCCTCATGAATGAAGGCCCAGGGGCAACATCAGGCCACATAAGTGATGACACTCAAGAGTGATATCAGGCCACATGAGTGTTGGCATCCAAGAGCGACACAAGGCCACATGAGTGAAGGCCCATGGATGACACCAGGCCACATGAGTGAAGGCCTAAGGGTGACATCAGGCCACATGAGTGATGGTGCCCAAGAGTGATACCAGGGCACATGAATGAAGGCACCCAATTGCTGTTTTCAGCTTCACTTTATGGGATTTTGGAGGAGGAGTTTGTTTACTAAGGAGTACAGAGGAGATAATTCTCTGTTTTGATTGACAGGATTGGCTATGCAGGCTTTTGCCCCTTGCATGTATCCCTTCCCACTCTACATCTTATTTCAATTCTCTGCTGGTGTGATAGGGAAATACACAGGCATAATATGGTAAACAGGGCTCTTTCTCTAAAGGTTCTTTCAGAGTAGACATGCTTATTGCCTGTGGTGGCTTAAATGAGAATGGCCTCCATAGGCTCATATATTTGAATAGTTGGTTCCTGGTTAGTGCAACTGTTTTAAGACGGATTAGGAGCTGTGACCTTGTGGAGGAAATGTGTCTATGGGGACAAGCTTTGAGGTTTCAAAAGCGTACATCATTCCCAGTGATGTTCTCTCTGCCACCTGCTGTGGATCAATATATATATATATATACACACACACACACACACACATATATATATATATGTGTGTGTGTGTGTGTGTGTATATATATATATTGGTCATGGAGTTGGGCACAGCAATAGAAAAGTAACCAAGATTCTGCTACTCACTCAACAATGGTCTAGGGTGGACTGCCCGTTGCTTTTCATACTCAGATACACTTAAAATATATTTGAACCCAAACTATCTATAAAAGGAAGTTTCTGGTGGTTATCATGAGGAGCAGAAACTTAATTTGTGGTTTGAAATGGTGTGTTTATGCATAGCATGATATGGATAGGAGTCATAGATTGCCAATGTGTTGCTAGATGCATTGTTATAAAAAGGGTGCATGTATATAAGTGCATGCAAGTGAGATGGACTTCTCTCCATGTCCCGGGAGTGCTGGGAAAGGAGCAGAGAGCTAGGTGTGGGTGACTGACTGGCAGGGACCTGTGCTTCAGCGCTGAGCATAGCGAAAGATCTTGAGGAGGGCATGGACCATGGTGAGAACCAGCATTTACTTTTTGCTTGCTGTGACTTTGACCTTCTTCAAGGATAGGAAAGGCCGGCAGGAGTTCATGATGCTTGAGAAGGTGAAACTGGAGCCAGGAAGACAGGAGGAACAGCAGACAGCCCAGGGAATCAGGAGGACAGGAAAGACGACAGACAGCCCAGAGGAGCAAAGGTCTCTTGTCACCACAGCCTGCTATTAAAGTGATTTCCCCAAGAAGCTTTTTGTTTCCTTCCTGAGGATTCCAGTCTGCAAGGGGAGGGGGACGGCCACTCTCTGCCCCTGTGCAAAGCCATTATTACAACCAAAGTCACCTGGAGGAAGTAACTTTTTTTTTCCACTTTTCAAAAAAGAGAGAGAGGTGGGGGGGATAAAAACCAAGGTGAACTTTAGGTTTCTGCAATTTAGAAAAAGAGGAGGGAGAGGTAGCCTCTCTTTGCATTAACCCCTTGATACTTTGAGTTGTTCCTAAACTCTACAGGAAAGTTCCAGTATTGATATTTGTATCAACTCACTCTCAGCCACTCTCAGTGCTTGTTATTTGATCTTGTATGTGGGTTCTGACACTCCTCAGCTTCCTTAGGTGAGAACAGAATTAGCTGATCTTGAAAGTGCTGTGCAGCTCACAGCCCTCCCCTACTTCTGACCCTGCCTCAGCATTTCAGTTTTCCCTCTTTTGCTCTCCTCTGCTTTCTCTCTCCAGCTTCTCTTACCCTTCTTCTCCCATCCTCACTTGGGCAACTCTCTCACAGGTGACCAAGGAATGGAAACACTTCCAGCTCAGGGTCTACTCTTGGCATCCTCAGCCTACCCTCAGCAATCACTGAGTCCCGGAAATGGAGGAGGAATTGTGGGAAGGAAGGTACCTGAGCACTAGCTGTATGCAAACAGGAGCCATGATTCACTGAGAGATGGAGAGAGGAAGAGGGGCAGAGAGGATAGAAGGAAGGGAGCAGATAAGACAACTAGGAGGCTGTTTGGGGAGAAGAGTGAGATTTTAAGTTCATATATAACGGGTCTGGTCAATCCCAATGTTCCTCTAATATCTGCCCTCCCACTCCCAACCTTCCCTCTCAACCCCCATGGCCTCTATGCTGTCTTTCCTGAGACCCTCCTGACACTGCAGTCTGGGTTAACTCATGTGATTGGTGGGTGGTGGTGGTGCTAGACTTTGTCCACATTCATGGTTTTAAGAATGATGGGGAAGAAGAATGGGGTGGGGAACAACCCAGGCTTAACTCTGATATCTATGCCTGAGCTCCGCTCCCTGGAGTAGATGGTGCTAGAGAAACGATGAGCTTCTGAAATCAGCCAAAGCTGGTATAAATTTCACCTCTCCTAATGGTGCTATGAATTATATATAAGTCCCATTTCATAAAACAGAGTGTTGGGACTGGTCACGTGCTTGTCAGAGGTCAGAACCAGAGAATCTAAAGCAAGTCTGACAAGTTCTAATGGACCAGGACTCACTGTTTATCTGGGAGATATCCAGTCCTCAGCTAGACCCAGGCAGGGTAGTAGTGAGGCTTCGTGAGCTGTGTTTTCTGTCCCCACAGCCCCATCCAGTGCTGTCATTTCCTGATGAGTTCTGAATCCTAGACAAAGGTAGAAGATGGCCACAGAGAGTCCAGGGTTCTACACCCTGTGCTTTCTCATCTTCCCTGCATATTCTTCCTGGACTCCTGTGTGACAGAGGAGCCCGTGAGGGTGGTGTGCTTACTGCTCACACAGGCTGCCATCGATAGTGTGGTCGATGTGACCTGAGGCTCAAGCTGAATGACTGGGAGAGAAAATAACTCTGTCCCCAATCATCTGGAAAGAGGCAAAAATAGTCACCCTTTGTGGCCTTGTGAAAGCACCCAGACAGGGAAGGCATCCAGGCTGCTGCATGCTTTCAGGGGACCTTGGGTACTCATCTTCTGACCTGCACATCATCCCAGAGTGACACTGATTCTGAATGAAGGTAAAAATCAAGGATGTCATGTGACACAACGAGAAATGACAAAGTCCACATCCATTTCTGGTGCCCCCATGTTTAGCCTGTCTGGGTGATGTGGGCACTGGACGATTCAATCTGAGGATACAATATGAAAGTGGGTGTTGAGTTTCCTAGGAAAGCTTGAAAAGACTGTGGAGGGAAGAGGGTCTTGGGCAGCTGGGACCAGGCAGGGGCTTCTGGAGTGTACAGGGTGCAGAGATGATATTTTGGAATCCCGTGACTACAGACAGGATGCTGCCTGTACAGACTCTCCCCTGCTGGGATTCACATCATCTCCTTCCAGCATGAGCTGTCAGTGGGTAGGAGGCAGCAGAGGTCAAGAGTAAGGTTACCAAGAGCAAGGTCCCAACCCAGGTCATTTCCGCCGTGGAACCTTCCCGTGACCTTCATTCCCTTCCATCGGGTACCTGTCCTCTCTCCTCTCTCTGTTTGTCCTGAGTTTGAGCAACTTTAGCTACCCTTCTTCTTCTTCCCAGTACACACAACAGGCTGTCCATTGACCTGGGCACCAGACATAGGAAAACAATGTGCCAACAAGAGCAGGTGGGCATGCACGTGTGTAATTGAGCTTGGATGAAGTATTTGAGAGGGAAAAAAGGGGCAGGAACACAGAGATGACCTTGTGTCTCCACAGGGCTAAGGCCTGGCTAAGCTCATTCTCCTGCCTGGACACTGTGTCATACTTGGAAGATGCCCTGGCTGGGTCCTAAGTCCTTAGGAAAAACACATTTATTTCCCCATTGTAGAAACTCATATCGATCATAAAAATTAACAAAATACAGAAAAGTCAGCAAAGTGGCTACTGTTAATTACAGCCAGTTTTATATTCACTTTAAAAAGCCAGAAGGAATAATAGGGAGAAAATATGATAAAATACTAAGAGATAAAGAATGTCTACAGTTATAACCATTGTTTTATGGCTGCATATTAGTCCCATAGAATTGATGAATCGTGGTTGATTAAAACTCCACATCACTGTTATATATTTAAATTACATTCAAGTTTTCTATTTTTTAGAAAGGAACATGGAATTATTAAACGGCATTCCTCTTGCTTACAATATTCTCAGAACCTTTGGCTTTATTCCTCCCAAATGCTAATAACTCTAAAGCTCTGAGTGCTTATCACCACAGAAAGTGCTGGTTTATATGAGAGCTGGACCGCTTTATAAAACAGACAATGGGGGTCCTGGCTCATCACTGCCTACTTACCAAGGAGACACAGTGCTGGGCACGTCTATGAAGGTATACCCAGGGTTGATTTTACCCTGAGTGTAGGTGGGGGCAGCCCATCGACAGGGCTCCTACACTGAATAAAGTGACAAAGAAGGAAGCTAGCGGAGCACTGGCATTTGTCACTCTCTGCTTCTTGACTGGATGTGACCAGTGACCCCTGGCTCACATGATGGACTGCACTCTCCATGCTTAGCCAGCACAATCAGAGCAAAGCTTCCTCTTAAGTCGCTTTCTGTAAACTGTTTAGTCACAGCAACAAGTGAAGTAGCTAATACCCAGGGCCACCCTGGGCAGCCTGTGCAGTTTTCACATGTGGCTGTTAAAGTAGCATTTAGTGGGACAAAAAAGGGAAGGGAGAGGCCAACACTCAGACATGGGGAGGGATGGTGAGAAGCTGGTGTGTCCAGATGTGTCCCCATGACATTTAACACCAGCCAGGGCCCTAGGAGGACAAGGTCCTCAGATTGGATGTGAGGATATAGGATGTACCCACACAAGGATCTGACTACTCCCTGCAGAACTGAATTCAACTTACATACAGTGGGAAACGTTTGGGAAGGGTCTGGGGACTATCTCCAGCTTCTCCATGTGTATGTTTGTTTTCACAGCAAGATGACTTGGGTGTCTACTGTGCTGCTTAAACTAGCTCTGTTATTAAAATATAGTCAAAGGGTTAGAAACTCTGAGGACATTGCCTCATCTAGAAAATCTAAAAACTCTTTCAAAGGAGAACCAGATGCAAAGCATTTTCCATTTAGGAATTGGTTCCTTGGTCCAGAAAGATGAATCCCAATGTTGTCAACACTGGGAGATCCACCCTGTGCTGGCTAACCTTGGTTGCCAACTTGACAGTCACCTCTAGGATCCCCTAAAAGACAAAGCTCTCTGATGACGTTTCTAGATTGGGTTAATTGAGGCGGAAAGACAAACTAAATGTGAGTAGCACCATTGCATGATCTAAAACACTAAGAGTTTGCCACAGGCTGCTTCAGTGAGCAGCATGGATCTCCACTTAGTCCCTCCTGCCACAGACATTTTCAGTTTTCTGTCTGCAATACCTGTTTATTGAATACGCAGTTTAACAATGTCACAATAGAAAATGGTAGGTGACTATAGATTTGGTGGTTTTTCATTTTAACATTAAAATGGCTTTGGATGATTTATTTTCCCTGGGACTAGACTTCATGAAGTTGATCAGGTGAGACAACTGGAAGGCTCTACAATCTGGAGGTCACTGTTCGGGTTGACAAGATATCCATGGTTGCTCACTGAGCTCTTTCCCCACTAGCACACCATATCACCCTCCCATCCCTGCCCTTTGCCTGTCTGTGTTCCTTATCCAGCCTCATCACCTTTCTCTTCAACTTTACTGCCACCTCCAAGGAGCCCCCCAATCCTTCACCTCCATCAGCACATAGACTGGGACTACTTCCCAGGACCTGTTGGTTACCCTTGTCATCACACCACCTTGCAGCTTTGTGCTACCTGCATCACAGGCACTATTTTCCATCCACAGGCAAATGTTGGGCCTTGGACGAGGTAACTCCATTTAACCTGTTATCTTCAGTCACGTAGGACAGGTAGAGGGTGTGACTAACAAGTCTCCACCTCCAGAGATTTAAATATTAATGAATTATCAAAAGGCCAAGGGCGTAGCTAATTAAGTTATTCCCTCCCCTTTTTTCCTTCCCTATAAGATTGGTCTCCCCTGGCTTTTGGGGGGGGGGGGAAGCATATACCACTTGCGTCCATTCACCATGCCATGAACAATAAAAGCTTTGGAAAACCGGACTCCACGTGTCCATGGACTCTCCACCTGATTCCCAGCTTTTGGAACCCTGGAACCTTGCCGATGCAGCCGCCGGCCCGCCCACCGACAACTGCGTGAATGTGGGATCCTCCGCTGGCGGCACCCTGATGTCGGACGGCCCTGGGACTCTGCCGCTGGACTCCTACCCCCGCCCTCAAGATTTCTTCCCCACAGGCAAACATACTACTAAGATGGAAGAGCCTGAGGGCAGGATCTGTGTCCTTCTGTTTGCTTTGGAGTTCAACAGCAGAGCTGTTTACATAGCCTGAAAAATATCCTAGGTGCCTTGAGAGCCGGACTTAGGGCTTGTTTGCATTTGTGTGTTTCTGTACCTATTAAATAATATTGAATGACTCATTCCTGAACAGCTAAAGAGATGCACATATCTGTTGCCACTTGGGACATTTCAGGGAATATAACAAGTATGTGTTTACCATCTCTGCATTTTCTGTTTGTGACATGCTAGCTGTGTATATGTTTGTATATATGTTTGTATATATGTATGTATGCATGCATGTATGGCATGTATTTATTGTATTTATGTATATATGGATGTTCATGCCATGTGTTTACTGTGTTTGTGTATGTATGTGTGTGTCATATGCTGGCTGTGTGTGTTCTAATCACATACTTGTGTATATTGCATAGACCTGTTGCTTGTGCTATGTGCTTTATGGTTTGGTTTTTGCTGTGCAGAAATGCCTCTAGACTGTGCCTTAGGTCCCCTTTGAACTTAGCTGTGTGCTTGGAACTGAGACACAGTGTTTCTAATACTTAGTTTTCAGCAACCTTGATAGGAATGTGCTGAGGAGCTTGGTATTGCTGAGAGGCCACCTCTTGAGTTCTCTATACTAATATCCCTTTTGGTTTTTTTTGCTTTTCCATCTAGTCAATCTGTCCTCTCCTAAAATTAGTCAGAACTCCACCTTGCAATACCCCAGACAGAGGCTGGGGCTGTGTGAGTGCTCACCCTTCCAAATGGTCAATCCATGTCCAGCAGGACATCCATTTGAGCAGACCTAGGTACACTGGTAGCATGGCATAATGGGAGCATACAGTCAGATTAGACATTCCTGTGATCACATAGCGAGTGGGCATTGGCTGAGTGTGGAGATGGGCACACAGCATTCTTAATGGTTTATCTTTTGGGATGCAGGTAAGATGCCAATTGCCTTTTCTCTAGACCACTTTCCTCTTTAGTTCTCCTGATCACCTCTCTGGGAGAGAAAAATTTATTTTCCATGTGTGTGGGTGGAAAAACATAGTATTGAAGGGTCTTTCCCAGAAAGGATGTCTATGAAGCATTTAGACTATTCTTTAAGGAAGCTCTCTGATCTAAAAAGACTTGGATTCAAATAAAAGATATTTTTGGATAGCTGGTCTGCTCCTGGAAAGACCATATTCAGACCCAACCCAGAGGATCTGCTGCACTCCAAGGAGTTGGGTGCTGAAGGAGCATGGTGGCTGCCAGAGAGATCAGTGAAACATGCTGATGCTGGGACAAAGAATGATGCTGACCTGTGAGCTTGCTGAGTGACCTGACAATGGTGACTGGGAAGCTATATTAGACATATGTTCCTGACCCACCTTTGCTTTCCTATATCCCAGATGGGACAAACTGCCTTGCCTCAAGTTTTTAGACTTTGTGGGACAGAGAATCAAAAAGAGAAATTATAAGGATTCTTGTATTTTTCTTAAATGTGACCAGTTGTTCAGACTCAATCATGTCCTGGTCTAGAAATCAATCCAATATTGGGAATAACAGTCTTCATTTGGAAGACTGGATCTGGACATTTTCAGAGACATATTTGGAAGTTAGCTGCAGTTCTTTATGATGCTATGTTAACAAGAGATAAAGTTGGGACAGAATCTGGATTTCAAAAAAGTATTAGTGCACGTGTTAAGGCTCTTTTAATTGTCAAGTTAAAATTACCTTTGTTTCTTTTACAGTATTTATTGCAAGTTGCACTGATTGTACACTTTCTAATTGTGTTAGTGTGTTGAAACCTGGCACGTCTGTTATGGGGCTCTAGCAACCAGCTTTTGTCTTATTGCCCTGAGTATCATAGAACCTTGGTATTCTGAAAAAAGCTTGCAAGTACTGGAAGAAGTGAGTTAGGCTTTAAGCAGAAGCAAGAGAGTAGTGGGCTTGATCTTTGCTCGTATAACAGCTTTAATTATATTGATTGCTAGCTTCACTGTGTCTGCAATTGCTTTGACACAAGAAGTTAAGACCCCTACTTTTGTTAATCATTTAGCAAAAAATGTTACTAATGTGTTGAGTGTAAAAAGGGATTTAGATAGGTGTTTGGAACATTGGATTGATGCTCTTTATTTTATTCAAATTATTGGAAGGAAGTTCAAAGTTTAAGAGTAAGGAGCCATCTCAAGTGTCAAGCCAAGTACCAATGGAGTTTTGTTACTTCTAAAATTCACAATGATAGTCATTATAATTAGGAAAAAGTTAAAAAAACACTTGCAGGGTATTTGGCATAATTCTAACACCTCTTTGGATGTTTTAACTATGCACAGTGAGATTACAAATTTAAAGAATGTTGCTCTTTTGAGATTTGATGCTACAGATACTGATGATAAAATTATTCATGGTTTGAGGTATTTCCATTTTGGTCAAGCTTCAAGAAAAAAAAATATATATATATATCATGCTAGCCCTTTTTGTCCTGGGAATACTTTAATTTCTGCCCATCATGTTAAAGGTTGTCTTTAACAACATCAACATGTTGGCAGCCAAAGACATGGCTTGAAACTGAAAATGGACCCCCAGACAGAGTTATTAATTTAACAGGCTGGCAAGCCAAAGACAAGTAAGAGTCTACACAGAGCCTTACCAACCTAAGACAGGAGTGCATTGCTTTTGATAATGCATATTCCATGATGGGTAAGAAAGGCATTCTGGTCAGAATGACCTAAGACAGGCTCAGTCTTGTTTATAAAATAAAAAAGGGGAAAATGTGGAGAGCTTTGGGAGCTGCTTGGCAGGAATCTGACATTGGCCAAGGACAAGGAAATGGGCTTCAGGCAGAAATCTAAATCTTAGGCTAGAACAAAGACATAATTTCAGGCAGGAATCTAAATCTAAGGCTAGAACAAAGAAGTAGGCTTCAGGCATGAAAATGACTTTGGGCCAGGACAGGAAGTAGGTTCAGATATTTTGGTCATCCTGATAAGCCCTTAGAAATATTAATCATGGGAGTGTTCACAAGACTTTGTCTGTTGCCTTGCTTGTTCTTTGACTATGAATGTTTACTGTCTTGCTTGTTCCTTGACTATTTGCATCTATTGTATTGCTAGTTCCTCAACTGACCTTAATACTTGCATGTAATTAACATGGTATAAAAGCAAAAAGGAGGAGGGGAGATGGGATAGGGGTTTCTGGGGGTGGGGGGTGGGGAAAGGGATGACAACTGAAATGTAAATAAATAAAATACCCAATAAAAATGTTTTTAAAAAGATATGTTTGATGTCTTTACCATTTTTGCTGTGGAGGTGATGGGTATCAAGGACAAATGCCTGACAGACATGGCTGGAGGGTTGATTCCTAGGTGCAGGTTCCATTAGGCTGACAATTCATTTGAACCATCTTTCTCTCTCTTATACTTCCTGGAACTTGTGTTCGTTGACTGAATTTCTCTCAGGAACCTCCAATCCTCTGCTCTTTGTTACATCATGTTGAATGTCTTTTTAATTCTCCTTTTTAATCTGTAGGTGGATTTACAGACTCATCCCCAGGATGTTCCGTTTTAACCTGATCCCAGGCGTGACTCTCCTTGTCACATAAATTTTGTCTGTCTGATACCACTGTGTCACCAGGCATTTATAGAAAGAAGCCCCTGGAGAATGTCAGAATTGATGGGATTAAATGTTAAGAATGACAGCTACTTGATATTTTAGGGAACAGCAGTAAGTAGCAATGGTTATTAATTATACAAAAACTGTTTCCCACAGAATAGTCATTGTCAAAGCAAGCTGCCTGTTGTGGCAAGGCTGTCAGGCTGTTACTGCAGAGGCTGGAGAGATAGAAAGATCTGTCATGTTTTCCTCAGGTTCAGCTGAGTCTGATAAGAAGAACACACTAGAACTCCTGCCTTGAAGACTGGGTCAGTGTGCTATGGTGGACATGACTGGGTCAGACAGTTCTGAGGACTCTTAGTTCTTCAGTACTTACCTGTTCTCATCTTGACAGCTCAGACTTAATTGTACTAGTGGGTTATGGGGGTCATCAAGATTCAGGTGCCCTGAGCACAACTGGGTCAGGTAAGGTCCATTAAGCAGTGGTGCTACAGAGCAGTAAAGTGTGTAACTGACACAGGACAGCGAGGAGCCTAAGGCATTCATGGTACACAGACTGACTGAAGGCTTAATGCCCAGCCAACATTTCCCCTCAGTAAAAATATTCTAGTGCACTTGCTAGAATGAACCAATATGGTCTTAAAATTCTGAGTGTGGCTTTCTATCTTTCTTCTCTCATTTGATTGGCTTGGGGACAGTGTGCTTCTGAGGGTTGTCAGAGGATTTTGAGGTCTCTAGAGGATCAATTTCAAAATAGTCAGCGTCTACAGATTCAACCCCAATTAGCTCCTTATGAAACCTTCCCCCAAAATTTAGCATTCTGCTCCTTCTCTAGTATTTTGGGGATTGATAAAATGGAGCCTTAGTTTTTTACTGTTGATGTTGATGTCTATTCTGTGATTACATTATCTAGTTTTAAACATATCCTTGGTTCATAGTAAGTATTTGCTGCACATACAGCTACAAAAATAAATAAATAAATAAATAAATAAATAAATAAATAAATAAATAAGGCTTTCTTTTTTCAGTAAAAATGGATTGGTGATCCATTTCCTGATTGCCATTGATAGTATTATCAGCAGTGCCACCTAGGAGATCTGTTGTTAATGGTGCAGCTGTTGATTTATAACTGTGATCGTGAACTGGGTTCAAGGTCTAGGCTGAAGTGAATATTTGTTACTAACATGAACAACCCAGTGGGACACTTAGATAGGATGGTTACAAAAATCAAGCATTTTATGAACTTTTATTGAATGTTTTATCTGTGTATGTGTCTGTCTAAATACATGTGAATTTGAATGAGGGTGCACGTGTGTACAGATAGATAGAGAGGGGTGTGTATGTGTGTAGTGGCTGACAGAAATGGTGGGTGTATTTTTAAATCACTTTCTGTTCTATGTACTAAGGCAAGGTCTCTCACCTAAACCCAGATGGCTATCAATGTGAGCTTAAGGGGGTCTGTGTCTTTGCCTCCCTTGTGCTAGGATTACTGTTGTTATTATGCCCACCCAGAATTGATGCAGCTCCTGGACTATGGATGAACTGCAGTCCTCATACTTACCCACTGAACCATCTTCCAAAGTCCTGTTATAAACTTTCTGTTAATGAAATATTTGTGATAGGAGTATCATCAGAGCTGAAAATTAGAGCGGAGGGCACACGAATCAATCCAGTGTAAGCCTGCAATTTAAGATGGGCAAGGCCCACCAAACTTCCAAGGACCCAGTGTTCAACCTCACTGGGTAGCTGGGAGGATGTGGATACCCTCTGAGGGGACTGGAATCCTGGAAGTAAGGACTCAGAAGGGCCACATCTTCAAAGAGGAGATGGAGGCTAAGTCCACCCTATGATGCTGGAAGGTAAAAAGGCAACTGCAGGCCTCTGGTGGGAAAGGCTAAAAATTATGCTGTTTGCAGGAAACCAGAAAGCAGCAAAGAAGAACTCTTCAGAGTTGTTCCAGAGGCTCATGGCCTGGAACTTCAAGCCCAGGAGCTTATGGCTCCACGTCATGAGAACTGGAGGTTACAAGCTTAGGCATTTAGATATCTGTGGGATGGCTCCTGGTACCCAGGTAGGAGGCTTATTGCTCAAGATTTTGAGTGGCAGTCCAGGGCCTCTGCTTTCACTACTGGAGACTCTCTGTCCAGTTTCTCTTCTCCTAAGCTCTTTGGAGTTTCTTGTGGTCTCAGCTGTTGCGGCCTGCTCCGCTCTGCCTGGCTAGAGACAAAAAGACTTAACAATGCCTGAATAGTTACTATAACAAAAATGTTGTGACCTGCTCCGCTCTGCCTGGCTTGGCCTCCCAAGTGCTGGGACTAAAGGCATGTGCCACCACTGCTCGGCTCAAACTGCCGCTCCGGTCTTCGGGTCAGGGTCTAGAGAGAGAGAGAGTGGGGGGTAAGGGGAAGAGACGCATGGAATGGAGATAAGACAGAGGTTCTGATCGAGTCTCTTTTATTGAAGGGAAATCTGGGGTATTTATACACTTTTGCCACGTGCCTTGTAGGCATGTGGATATGACGTAAGCCTTACAGGCATGGATAGCATGTACACCGTGCACCTTGCAGGCGTAGATACCATGTGCACCTTGCAGGCATGTATGGCATGGATAGCATGTGGACAGTTGCTTTCCAGCTGCTTTCTGCTAAAAGTTGGCTCCCAACACTCAGCTCTTCAGGGTTTTTTTTTTTTTTTTCTGCAACTTTCATCTTTGCATCTTTCATGATCTCTGCTGCCACACCATCTTCAGCTACCCTGTAGATGGAGAGTGATCTGGGTCTTCTAGATTTGGGAGTCATCCACCAACTATCTTCTAGCTGCTTCTACTCAGTGTCTAGGATTGGATGCTCCAGGGTTTTATCCTCTTCCACCATCTTAGCTTGCTCTACCTGAGATAAAGACCACAGAAGGCAAGGACATGTCATCCAGGAGAGGATTTTATTGAGGCATAATTTTGTGACATAGGGAGAGAAGTATATTAGAAAAAAAAGTTTCCAGAATGGGCTGAGGAGCCTGAGAAGCAACTGTTTATATGGCCAGAAAATGGGTGTGGTTTGCTTGTGCCCAGACTCCAGTTCTACCAGGAACAGCATATATACAATCCTCAGTCCACCAATCACAGGCTTCTTTCTGAGTCACTGGGGCGGTATTTCCTCCCTGGCCTGAAAGTGGAATGATGTAAGATAGAAAGAACCATCTAGGCTGCTGGAGGTGGGGTCATGTAGAGGTCACTAAGCTCATAGCCAAAGTGAAATCTGTTGGAGTTGGTATAAGATGCCTGAAGCAGTTGTGACTGGAAAAAAAGCTCCCTAAGGCAGAATTCATCGCTTCTGCGGAAGCTAGAATCTTGACAGCTGGAGCTGCATTTTATCAGTGTCTATGAAATGTTTAAAGTAGTTCATCCACTGTGGAAACGTTGGGCTGCTTACCATAAAGGGCTTTTGACTAACAGTTCCCCATTTGAGGCAGTGGACACAAGGATGAGTCTAACAGCTGTCAGCAGAGGTGCTAAAAAGCTCCTCACAACAGCAAAGACTGTAGAAAAGTAAAGACCATTGCTCAGAATATATAATAAAAAGGTAGAATTATATATAAAGAGATTGATATCAGCTCAGGACCCCCAATACCAAGTTTTCAGCACAAAGAAGAATTATTTACCCGAAAGGGACAAAGGCAAGGAACAAGAGACAAAGACAGGAGATGGACGATGAGGGAGAAGGGGAAGGGAACAAGGGAGGGGGAGGGGAATTTATCCTGGAGGGGACAAAGGACTGGCTCAGGAAAAAAATAAGATGGATGTGGCCCACAGGCAAATGGAGGTGTATAAAAGTAAAAGGAGAAATCCTGTATTAGGATGAGGTGTTTAATTTTAATTGGGCATGTTAGGTAGGTGAGACAAATCGCTGCACTTCAACACCTTGATAGCTGGACCTTGGAATTCAGTTTCAGGAGGAGGAAGTGGCTAAACAAAGGAACAGACCTTGGTGGCTTTAGGAATGTCATCTAATGGTTTTTAACAGGCAGAAGGAACTGGGGAGAATGAAGGCCTACTGAAGTTATGTTTGCCATGCTTGGGCTGGCTAGAATCCCTTCAGTGTGCATCTATTTGCAAAATTAGAAATATAATGTAAAATTAATAAAAGTACACCCTACATTAAAAACTATAACAGTGTCTAGGAAACTAAACAGAATATAAAACAAGGAAAATTTCTATTTAATCTGACCTATTTTAATTTTTTCATTTAAAATAGACTGAAAGCAAATAAAAATTTAACAACAAGAACATAAGTTGCTTCCCATTGGTCTCACTCTTCTCTATTTTTGTTTTTAAATTAAAAAGTAAATAAGCCAGCATTGTGAAGGATGATGTGCAATATTAAAATGCCATGTTTAATTTTAAAATACTAACTGTAAAATATTAAAAAGTCAGGAAACATGGAGATAAAGGATGCTGTTCTCTATGTGTTTAATGTGAATCTTAGGGCAAGGAACAGAACTGATGAACAGGCCATCGACCTTTTAAAATGTAAAAGCTGATAATTTTTCAGAATTGACAAAAGACCTAGAGCCTCAAATTGAAGAAATCTGGCATAGAAGATATAAACAAAATTTTCTCACTTAAAAACAAAATGAATACTGGTGTGGAAGGTAACAATCCTCACATTTATTGTTTATGAAGATTAAACAACACAAAAGGAACAGAGTCTGAGCAGACCACTGAGGACAGCAGGACAGAGCAAAGGAGAATGAGCAAGTCTCCACACACCTGTTACCCAGACTCCCCAGCACCTTTGCTCGTATTCCAGACTGCAGCCAAATCAAGATGTCCCCAGAGAAGTAATACTCACAGAGATTGGCCTCGACAGAGTGGCTATAGACCAGCATGGGATCTTGCAAGGCAACCATTTAAAAGAAAAAATTAAATGTCAGAAACAGAAAGCATAAAGGCAAAAATTCATCAGAGATTGGAAAGCTGCTAGTCTGTCCAGTGTAGTCTAGTAAGAGAGAGAGAGAGAGAGAAACAGAGAGAGAGAGAGATGATAGAGGAGAGAGGGCATGTGACCTGATAGCTGGCTTCTTCTCAGTTCTTTTAGACCACTGCAAATGCCAATGGAAACCCATGTCTTCACACTCACTCTAATGGAAGTAGAATTAAGGAGAACCACCCTGTGGCCCACCGTTATCCCTTAGTGATAGATTCAAGGTTCTCCCTTATGTTCTTGGTTCAGATTCTGAGCAAAGAGAAATATACCTAAATTGTCTCATGTGATCTTACTGAGCAAGAATCCTACAATCACCCTATAAATCTTCCTTCTAAGAATTATCCATAGAGAACCAAGGAAAGTGAATTAAAACCAATTTCAGTGTAAATAGGTTAACAAGGACATGGGGCTCCCACTTATTTAAACAGAGCTAGAAGGTTTCCTGCTTAGCTTTAGCATCCATCTTTGACACAACGTAGAAGTTTCTGTGAAGAGAATCACCGTGAATGACCTAGATCAGACTGGCCTATAGGCGTGTCTGTGGAGGGTTATCTTGATTGTTAGTTGATATGGGTGGACCCAGCCCTCTGTAGGTGACATCATTCCCTAAGCAAAGTTGAAGGTATAAGGAAGCTAACTGAATGTAAGCTCGCTTGCCAGCTAGCAGGCAGCATCTTGCATCGCTCCTGACAGGCTTCTTTGGCCCTGAAGTGAGTTTATTGGTCTAAGGCAATAATGCTCTGTGGAACAGCAAACGCCTTGCCTTCAGATTTCTGCTCTGACTTCCTACTTTGCTATCTCTCCATGATGGACTGTGACATGAGTTGAAAGCCAAGTAAACCGTTTCCTTTTGGCCAGGGTATTTTGTGACAGATATAGAAATGAAACTACAGGGGGAGGGTTATGCTCCTTACTTCTGTGGGACAGGGAGAGGTAGGTGCCCGGTTGCCTGAAACAGGCAGGAGAATACACAGGCATGTCAGGGAATGGCCTGTGCTGAGGTTTAAAATGCAGAAACATCTCTCACTTGGAAATTATAATCCAATACACATCAAGACTGGGGCAGTCATGCTAGCCACTCATTGTTTCCTGGGGATGGAGAGAAGGTACAGAAGTGGGGAGGGAGAGAACCTTCCCTTCCATGGGCTGTGCTTCCAGAGCAGAGGAAAAGCAGAGTCCTAAGCTCTTCATGGCCTCCTGCAGACAGATACTCAGAGCCACCTCAGTGTAACAACTTTTCTGTAGCACACCCGGGCCATGAGCCCTGGTGTGCTCTGGCATCAGGGAAGCTAGTTTCCCCAGTGTTCTTAATAAACAACATCTTCTTGTCTGTAGAATTATTTCCACGAAGCTATCTGTTGTTAGCTTGTTTCTATTGTCAAGAATAAACTACAGTTTCTAATTCACTGGAGATCACCTCCAAATGAGGTGTTCCTGCATTGTACCAGGAATTGGTCTTCTTGAAATAATGTAGAGAAGGCGGTCAGTGCTTAGAAAACACACTTTCTATTTACAGTCCTGATGCCTCATTTACCTTCTTCTAAATTAGAACGAGAACCTAAGGTGCCCGACCCCAGAACTATCTGATTCAGAGGGTTAAATCTACTGTTTACAGGACTTTCTTTTCCTTCTTAAATTCTATTTTGACAGGGCATGAAATGACTTTGCTAATTAGTTTTTCCTTTCTGGCTTGTATTGTCTTACTGCTGTCATCTGTCTCCAGTGAGACTAACCGAGTTTGCCAAGCCTATAACTGCTTCTGAGGAGCAAATGTTAAACAACAACAATGACAACGACAACGACAACAACTTGCAGACAGTATGTAGTTCAAGGAGACGTGAGCCAGCTTTGAGACTTGGCCAGGTTGGTGTGTTGTCTTTCTACACAAGGACTACATGGGGTGTGTCATCACTGGGGCCCCTCCACCTAATGCTGGTAAGAATATAGTCTCTCTAATTCACTTGAAATTCTTGTGTACAAAACAAGTAGTTATTCAGAAGATCCAGTGACAAGATATAGCCTGTAAGAGTGGTTCTTAACAAGCACTGACAACTGTTTTTTGTTGGTGTGTGTGTGTTTGTATGTGTGTGTGTATGAGAGAGAGAGGGGGTGGGCATGTATTTATACATAGAATTTTAGAAAAGTGGTTGGAAGGCCATTTCTCCTCTTATTACTTACCTTCTGAGTAAGGCCAACACTCACTAAAGAGAATGAACAATCACGGATGTTTCTCCTCCAAAGTAAGAGGCTCTGTTATTTTCTATCAAGATAATCCAGCTCTCAGAGTCTAAACCACCACCCAAAGAACATAAACGGGCTGGACCTAGACCTTCCCACACATATGTAACAGATGTGCAGCTTGGTCTTCATGTCGGTCCCTAACAACTGGAGTGGAACTATCCCAAAAGCTGTTGCCTGTACTTAGTAGGATATGTTCTTTTAGCTGGGGTGTCTTATCTGGCTTCAATGGGAGAGGATGCGCCTAGACTTGCAGAGACTTGATGGGGGTGGGTGTTGGAGGGCTGTCCTACCTGCTCAGAGGAGAAGGGGAGGGGGTGTGGAGAAAGGATTGTGGGAGGAGGTGACTGGGAGGGAGCAGTGAGCGGGATATAATGTGAATAAGTAAAATATATTAAATTAAATTAAAATAAATAAATAAATAAATAAAATATCAAGAAAAAAACAAAACAAAACAAAAAAACAGACTAACCAGAGCTGGTCCCAGCATCAGCTTATCCCAGCTGCTACAGATAGAGTCTGGAAATGTACCTGATGACCTGCACTGTTCACAGATAGGGCTTGGTAATTTGCTTTTAACACAGAAGAATGAGACAATCAGCCAAGTTCAAGAACCACTGATCTACTTCACTCTCAATGAGTGAGTGAACTCAGCTGTGCAGTCACAATGACTCATCTGTCACATTTGCAGAGGCCGTTGATGTGACTGCAGCATTGACTCTTCTTCTCTGTGAATGTCTTATGAATTCTCTTGATCTGACACAGTCTGAAGGGTACTACCATCGCCTGCAGCTTTAGAAGACATCCGGAGCTGGGAGCAGTTTCTCCAGTGATCCACAGTCCTTGTCTCTGTGTCCGTTTGTCACCTCCCTCACACCCTGTCAAGTAAGATCAGCTTCCTATCAAGAGATTATTGTCTCTGAACTTTGAACGAAAGAAGTGCCTGAGTTGGTAAATGTGAGAAGGGCTGGTTTACTGCAGGTCGTTGGTTGATCACGATGCCCTGGGATAAGTCAACACAGCATGGAAAGCTGAAAAAAATAAACATTAAAAGCACCAAATCGTCGTGGGCTTATTCATTATGTTTTTCCTTTCAAGTTTCAGAAAATGTAGTGAGTCTTCAAATGACTTCCAGTGATTCCCCAGTCCTTGACATCCATTTTCTTGGATGGTTCCCTGCACAACAAGAAGGGCAGCCTGGACAGCCAATGGCAGAAGTATATGGTTTCCAAGGTCATTGTTGGAAACGTTGTCTGTGGCTTCTCTGCTCTCTCCACTCTGCTGAGAACCAGCCACAGCATTTTGAAGGCACCTTTGAAGTCCCAAGGACAGTCCTGCATGATGACTAACTAAGGCTGTCTGCAGCAGCCAGAGTTCTCCTCCAGAGCCCCGAGGACTCATCTAGGAAAGAGTCTCCCATCCATTAGGTACCTCATGGACACCTTCTCTTGCTGAACATCACCGCCCCCCCCCCCATACATTTCTGTGCTTATTGTGCTTATTATTATTATTCTGTGCAATAAGTGCTTATTGCTTTAGGTTGAAGTGAAGGGATAATTTAGTAGTCGATAATTAAAGTAAATGTTGAATGCCTATTGAGTATGATGGTAATCCAGTTTACCGGGGGATAATTGTGAGTTTCTAGAACTGAATACAGGATTAAGCCAGATTTGCAACATGAAAAAAAATCAAGGCCAGTAAGTAGGAGAGACTCCTTCTAGGAGCAGGCACAGAGTTTCTACAGAGATCAGGACAACTGGAATTGAAAAGGAAAAAATGTGAGGGGCCTGAGTCCCTTATCACCAGTGTAAGTGATGTCTCTCCCTCAGTAGTCTACAGTGCTATTCCTTTCAGGAACTGTAGGAAACATTTTATTCCTCTTGGGTAGTGCAGAGAACAACTGTGTGCCACAGGAAAGCCATTTTGCATAAAACCCTTCTATCCCAGTGGCAGAGAGATCGACATCATGGAAAAATAACCTCCAAGGCAGTGAGCAAGGCAGTGGTCATCTTACCTGGGGCTTGATGCTTCCAGCCTTCAGCCAGGGATCTCCATGCACATGCTCTCTGTCCTATCTTAGCTTATGAGACGCTGTTCTCTGGGACAGTTGTTAGCCGTTATCTCAGACTGAGTATCCCAAAACAGCTCAACATTACTACCTTATAGTTCTGGAGCTGGGAAGTCCCACAATGAGCAGCTGGCCCAGAGTCCAGGTGTGGCAGGGCTGGTTTCTCTGGGGCCTCTAGGGAAAATCCTTTTCCCAAAACTGCCAGTTTCTTGAGGTTGCCCACATCCCTGAACTTACCTCATTCTCTGTCTCCCAAGTGAACAGTATGGCTTCCCTCTGACCACCAGGATGAAAGCCTTCCTACCCTGCAGGGGCAGACTCATTTCTGAGAGTCTGAATGGCCAGGCAAGTTTCTTCTGGACAATTTAGGATAATCTCCATATCATAGGAACTCAAACTATATCTACAATGGGCGGTAAATACTTATTGGTTATGGGATTCAGAACTGGAAATCTTTGAGAGATTATATTCTGATCATCACAGATGGGTTTTTTCTTCCTTTTTTAATTGATTATTTTATTTATTTACATTTCAAATGTTATCCCCCTTCCCGGTTTCCTCTCCACAAACACTATCCCATCCCTATCCCTCTGCTTCAATGAGGGTACACCCCCACCCACCCACCCACCCCTGCCTCACTGCCCTAGCATCTCTCTATGCTGGGGCATGGAGCCTTCCCAGGACCAAGGGCCTCCCCTCCCACTGATGCCCGACAAGGATACCCTCTGCTACATATGCAGCTGTAGCCATGTGTACCTCTATGTGTACTCTTTGGTTGGTGGTTTAGTGCCTGGGAGCTCTGGAAGGGGGGCGGGGTTGGTTGGTTGATATTTTCTTCATATGCCATGTGATGTGGGGTGCTGACAGAGCAAGGTTCATGGACCTGAACCCCAAGTCCTCTGCAAGAACAGTAAATTCTTTTACCTCTGAGCCATCTCTCTGGCCCTGTTTCTTTAATTTTAAATTTTATTTACTTCTTATTGTTTTTAAATTGTGTGTGTGTGTGTGTGTGTGTGTGTGTGTGTGTGTGTGTGTGTGTGTGAATGCACGTATCTGTGGAGGCCAGAGGCATCGATTTTTCTGCACCCGGAGTCACAGGCAGTTCTGTGCCTCATAAGATAGAATTCTAGGAGCAGAATCCAGGTCCTCTGGAAAAGCAGCAAGTGCTCTTAACTGCTGAGCCTTCCCTTTAGATCCACATTTTTTAATTGCAAAAGTAAAAATGATATGAGTTTCCAAAATATCCACCCCAGGACAATCCCTCCCTCAAAACCAAATTCTTGTATCTTTTCTCAGGTTACTGTCTATTCAATAATGAATGCTTCAGTCTGGAAAATGTAAGGTGTCTCTCTCTCTACTCTGTCTTTAGAGGGTTCCTGTGCCTATGAATCATACCTGATTTTCTTGGAGACCCTGATTCATTTGCTTCAAAGAACTCATCTTGCATCTTTGATGTAGTTAAGAAAGGCACCCTAGGACATCCCTATTTTAAGTGGACTATGAGGAACTATTCTTCTGGCTCACAGCAGTGCCTCCAAGTTGGAACATTTTTGGGTTCTGTCAAGAGCGTGGCTTTGCTTGTTTGGCTTCCCCCTGTGGTAGGCATTGGGGGGAGGGGATCCTCTGTGTCATTACAGTTACTGTGATAAACAATCTAACAGAAGTCACTTTAGGAAAGGGAGCTTTCTCAGGCTCAGTCCATCAGTGGGGAAGGCATGGTGGTGGGTGTGAGTGACCTCTTCATGTGGGGGTGAAGAGGGTTGGGAAACTGACAGTAAGACATTCACAGTCCATCCCTCACATCTCCACCAGCCAGACCCTAATCCTTCCAAAGCACCGTGGCTGGCCGGGGACCAGGTATTCAAGCATATGTGGGAACATCACACACCCAAACTAACATGTTGACCATTTCCCCATACCCCCATTTACTACCCAAATTTCTATCTGGTTATCTCCCCACTAAAGTACTTTTCTAATTTTTGTTTTTCTTCTGGGAATGTATTGTGTTTATTCATTGGCAGACATTTCTGGGGCATAGCAATGCCTATATGTTTGATTAGAAGCTCTTGTCTGGAATTATGTGCATATTTGAACTCTTAGGCAGGGAGATAACACACTAACAACAGCACCAAATGCTAGCCCTTGAGTCTTACCTGGGCATCCCCAGTATCATTCTGTGGAAGGATACTAGCTGGGACTGGATTCTATCTCTGCCTTTCTTTGATTATTATCTTTTATTTCCATGTATGTGTCTGTAACTGCACACCACATGTGTGGGTGCCTGATGCCTCTTCTGTGTTCACATGACTGCCCAGCGCAACACATCTGTAGCTTCCCATTGCCCATATCCTAGAACCTCTCTTACAAGCTTCGCTTGTGATTTCCTCATGTACATAAATATGCAAGGGTTGGTCCGAATCCAAGGGAGAGTCATTAAGTACAAGAAGGTGCCCAGCTCATGGTGCCCTTTGTCTGTTTACTTCACTATTGTGGGTTTTGTCTCAGCTACTCACACACATCCCTTCTGTAACTTTCCTGCCCTGTGTAGACACCCCCAACGCTGCAAGCCTTCCCCATCTATTGTTGCACATTACCAAGGATAATGAGTTTGTAAGAGATACAAGGTGTGTTTTGTAGACCATAAGAATAAGAATGCAATCTATATCTACCACACACACTGACCATCATGAGGGCAGAGGTCATACTTAATCTACTAACACACAGGCTCCCAGTTCCTGTCAAGGAGGTTAGCACAAAGCAGAAGATAATTGAGTTCTTTACTTATTTGTGTGGGTTTCTTCATCAATAACTGGGTTGCTATCGAGTTGCAGTCAGAAGACAGTTGCAAGACGCTTTGAAGTTATAAATATGAGAGACAAGAAGAAACATCCATGTTCACACATGCCTGGAAATGCACACAGTGAGAACTGCATGAGCCTCTGTCTCTCCTAGATACCCTATATGATTTCTATACAGAATTAAAGTTGCTACTTCCCTTTGGTCTCTCCAGAAAGTTCTACAACATGTATTCTCAGAGTATGAAAGCAATGTTAGTAATTGGCCCAGAGTCACATAGAAGACTGGCCAACAGTGAGCCAAAAGTAGCTACCTCATTTGTGGGCTCTTGGCTTGGGGAACCATACCTTATTTTCTTTCATCATTTTAATATTCAATGAGGTCCCTCACCATCTGTCATCAGTGAGCAGCACAGACAATCATTGAGGCCAACTCAGCCCATGTTATTTATAGTTAAGAATCATAAAATCTCCTCACACCAGATCATGTTCTGATTTTTTTTGTGGGCTGTTTTTTATTTGTTTTTTGTTTTTGGTTTTTTTAGAGATAATGGAAAAGGAAAGGCTTTAGCATGAAATCTGATTCCTCCATTATGCAGCTAGAGTCAAGGAAAAAAATCAACCATAGAGCCATGTGCACAGTAAGATGCAAAGATGATCCATGCCCAAGTGAGTGTCATGGAAGGTGCCCAGGTCACGACATGGCTTCTTTCCTATTTTCGCCAAAGGATGTTTATCTAAGGATGTTTATGTATGTTTCCATCTGTTGTTCATGTGATCCCCTGGAGGTTAGAGGTCCGTGTTGTGTGTCCTCAGTTACTCTCCACTTTAGTTTTGAGACACAGTCTCTTAGTAAAGCTATTCCACTCATCTGGCTGTCCAGTGAGCTCCAGAGATCTGCCTATCTCCGTGCTGTATACACTTGGGGGTTACAGATATATGCAGCTAGCCTTTTACAGAGTACTGATGGTTGAACTTGGGTACCCACCACTTTATCCATTGCATCATCTTCCCAGCCTCTGAAGACATTAGGCAGGTAGCTTCCATCTGATATTGCTAAGAAACCAATTCCCAAAAGTGATACCTGCTCTGCTCTTCCACTGCTAATCTGCTCCATTATCCTATCAGGGAGCAGATGCACTGGAGCTAACTATGAGGTTCTTCTCTATAGTCAGACTTTCTCAGACCTGCCAGTGATATAGTGACAAAGCGTTACTAATATTTTAAAGGTTAGCCCATATCTGAGTGGTTTTCTGACTACTATAACAGAAGTATTCCTGGCCTATGTCTTTCTGAGTGTCCAGGTCTACCTCTCTGTTTGGAGGTGGTCAATCTGTCCACCTCCAAGTTTGCTGATGAATCCCTCAACTCTCAATTCTTCTTCAAGCTCTGCCTGGAAGTTCCACCTTCCACTTCCTGTTCATCTATTTGCTGTCAGCTCTTTATTAAAGCCACTCAGATACAATTCTAGATTTCCTTAGGCAGGTGAAGAAGGAACAAATATTTACAAAATATGAGACCAGTGATGAGCAATTAGCTCTCGGTAGGTTTGGAATTAACAACTATTGCCCCTGTCTTCCTGTGCTATTTTAATGGTGAATGCACTTTTTGTCTTTCATTGCAATTCCTTTGCAGGAAAGAACCCACACTTCTCCCCCTGAGTTTCCTGTTCAGGCATCTGTGTCTGTCAGATATGTGGGTGTCTATTTTATTGTGTTCAGTGCCATGGGATATTTTCAGTTCTCTCCTTTTCCTTATTTGTGAATTCTGTACCCAACACTAAGAAGCTCAATTCTTATCATCTGCAGAGTGTTTTATCTGTTTAATTCCAGAGCATGGAACAAGTAGTTTCCAAGTTCCAGACATTTGAGATTTTCCTTTTATTTTCAGTGTATGGAGTACTTTGTTCTTCGGAAAGCTATTATTTCATCTCCTCTGACAAGATTGTATTCTTTTATTTCTCCTTTTTATCCAAAGCATAAAGTAGAAATAACAATACTTCACACCAGGTAAGCATGGGGCTTGAAGGGAGCTTACTGTATCTGTCAGCATGGATGCTTCCCATTCACACTTGTCTTCACCCCTCATCCCAAATGACATCCACATGAGTTCTCCAATTCACAACCAGCCAAGCCTTCATGGAATCTATGGGAACTTGGGATCTCAGTGATCTCTGGACACAAGATCATTATCACAAGTGAAGCACAGCAGGGCATCTGCACAGCAGTGGATTGTGGGGGGTTGTCAATGAGAGAAGCTCTAAGCTGCCCCTTCTACCTACAAGAGGGGATAGCCTAGCTGTCTAGCTGACTGGTCTAAACATGGAACACAGCAGCACTGATGGAAAACAAAAACCTCAGTGTTCTCACTTTCTGGACTTTTCTTTAAGATTTTTTTTTAATTATTTTTATTGTTGTGTGTGTGAATCTGTGCCTCATGTGTGCAGGACTCTTCTTTAAAAGTTTTTTCTTGTTATTTTTATTGTTGTATGAATGTATGACTCATGTGTGCAGGTGCCCACATGGTTCTGAAGGAAGCATTGGATCCCCTGGAGTTAGAGTTACAGGTGATACTGAGTTATGGGTGCTGGGAACTAAACTTGGGTCCTCTGCAAGAGCAGCCAGTGCATCTAACCTTGGAGTCACTTCTCCAACCCCATATCTTTTGTGTGTAGGATTTTCCCAATATAGAGCAAATATAAAACAATAAAGAGATGGAACAAAATTTCTTTCTGCATGAGAAAGTTGAGTAAAACATCTTTTGAACATTGGAAATTCCAATGAAAGGAACCTAAATACTTCTAATGTCTTCTACTTGGTTTTTCAACAGACAGAGAGCTGGCTTTGATGGTGGTGAGAGTCACAAACAGTGGCAAGTTGCAGTGACTATCTAGACTTCTCTTGGAAAATAAAAACAAGAAAGAAAGATTAGTATCTATAAGAAGAACTTGCCCTATTTAAAATCAATTCAATTAATTAAAAGCTATTTATACACAAACTAAATGATCACTATACGTTGTTGTCTTCCTTCATTTGATACACTGCCTCCCCAAAGCTGTTTGTAAAACATTAACCTGAAAACATCTTTAAAAGTGCTTTACAAATATCACTACATTTCCTGGAACTTGAGAGGGACAAAATATAAGAAAAGATCATTCCAACTGAATGGACTAATTTCAAGTAAAACAAAGGATTATTGTATATGCCAGCATACAAAATCTAAGAATAGAGAGAGCATATTGAGGTATTGAAAATTATACATGTAGGCATGTTTTTACTGTGTAGTTTGATCTATAATATGAACACAGAGTATTTGTATATCAATAAAAACAAGGCCAGAATTCATCCACAGATTTAGTTGCACTCTATGGTCAGGCTTTCAAACAAATAAGCAAACAAACAACACACAACACAACAGAGACTGGAGACGTGACTCAGAGCAGACCCTTCTCTTCAGGACATGAGCTTGACTCTTAACAACCACCTGTAATCCAGCTCCAGGTGGATCTGATGCCTCTGGCCTCTGTGTGTACTTGTGCTCATGTGCACACACTCACATAAGAGAAAACTACAACACTATCACAGAAATATATCACATTCTGCCCCATATTTTTGGTCTGTAAGTAGAATCTGCATGAATAGTTGGGTTTGGTGTGTATATACATGTAGAAATGAAACACAGATAAATGATGTGACTTCATTTTTACTGACCACTAATCCTAAGAATAAAAAAAGCAACTCTTCTGCAGGTAGTAATTCTTACAATTTTAAAATACACTGCCAATGTTTTTGTTAAAGATTTAAAAAATATAATTTAGTTTTTAGTCATATTAAACCATGTTTCCATACACTGTAGTTGGCTGAGGGTTAGAGTATCTTCAAATATAAGCCTATCTATTCAAAGCCTATTTACTTGGGCATCTTTCCCTTTAATGTTTTATTTTAGAGCCCTTATTCCAATTATCTGCGTCCTGGCATGAGACTGTCCAGGTGTGGTGATGCTATTAGCAAGGGTGCTGTCTCTATCTGGGGCGACTCCATCATTCTATTGGATGCCACTGCTTGGGAACTCTTTGCTATATTTTCTGTTCAGAGCTCATTTTTCTTTCCTCTCTTACCCTCTTTCTCACCCATGCCCTCTGCTTTCTCCCTAAAGTTTCCAAATTCCCTTGAACACAAAAACAGAGAACTCACTTCAAAGCCCACAATGATATCATCAGGAGATATTTTCTTCTATAAACCATTACAAATTCTGTTTTGAATCCAGGTAATCTTGAGAATCTGCAGCACACATGGAGTTTAAAATATTACACACAAAAATGTATAATTTGTTTTCTGTGACATCCAGTAGGGTCAAAAGATCTATGGAAGTGATAGTCTTTTAGTAATTTATATAGGGCAGTGGTATAGAATCATAAGCATCTATACCCTTCAGGAATATCAACATTTTTATGTTTTCTACTTTATAATAAATTCAAGGGCAATGGTATAGATGCACAAGTGCAACTTCACACTGTTATTAGAACTGTCACATTAACAGGGATATGAGGGACACCATTAGGAAGTACAATAAGAAAGTATAATAAGTACAAACTACTGCTACTCACGTAGAAACTCAGTAGTCGCTAAAAGCCAGCACTACATCTCATTTTGTAGCTGAAGGTTGAGATGGCTGAGGAGTTCCCCACTGTGTGACTGTTCTACATCCTTCCTGTTCGCCAGCTGACAGGCACGTGGTTGTTCCTGTTTCTTAGCTATTGTGAATGGCACAGCGATGATCACGCGAGCAAACCTCTGACATGCTGGCAGTGTCCTTTGGATCTGTAGTAGCAATGTGATTGCTGGATTTTATGGAGATCCTTGTTTTATGAAGAATTTCCATGCTGTTTTCTATAATATCGGGAGATTCATTTGTGTAAGTTTTTGTTATTATTTATCAGTGAAAATTAATTTAACTTAAAAATAAAGTATTGTGAATCTGGTCATTAGCCCATGGACCGGGAGCTCACAGGCTTTATGGAGTGAACCTTCTACTACTACTACTACTGCAGCTACAATCACTACAAAACTACTACTACTACAGTTACAACAACTACTGCTACAACTACTACTCAGCTACAATACCTACTACAACTACTACTATTACAACTACTAAAACAACTACTACTAGTGCTGCAACTACTACCACTACAGCTACAACTACTACAGCTATAACTACTACTAATAATAAATCAACTGCTACTATAGCTACAACAACAACTGCTACTACTATAGCTACTACCACTACAGATACAACTACTACAGCTACAACTACTACAGTTATAACTACTACTACCATAGCTACAACAACTACTATTACTACAACTATAACTACTACAGCTACAATTACTGTTACAACTACTACTACCACTACTACTTACTACTACAGCTACAACTACCACAACTATAACTACTACTACAACTACTACGATGACAATGACTACTAAAATGACCACGGGGATGCTGAATGGCAGAGTATCAAACTCATCTTTACACCCTCAGATCGGTGCAGCTCTCAAACCGTGGCAGGCATGTTTCTTTGTGCAGTGAAGAGTGAACAGAGTTACTAGAGAATCAATTGGTCAAAATACAGAGAACACATGCCAGTGCACATCCGTACCACCCCCTTCCCTGGGATTGGGGACTACCATGAAAGGAGAACAGAGAGACTGTAAGAGCCAGAGAGGACCAGAGTGAAACAGTGCCTTCTGGACACTAGCAGACTGCTGCACTCAGGAACTCACAGCAGCAGTGGCTGCCTACTTAAGACCTGTACAAAATCAAGCCTCTTACCCTATAGTAGGTCATTAAAAAAAAAAAAGACCTATCTCTGATGGTTGTATGTGAGACAAGGGAGGATTTAGGAGAAATTAAGGGGCATATGATCAAAATATAAGGTGATCATGTATGAAACTCAAAGAATCAATTAAATTATATTACTTAAAATTTAACTGTTTAGTGCATTTAAAACTCTTATGAAAACTTTTATCTTTAGAAGAAAAGTGTGAGATAGTCACCATCACTGGATTAGGCTCTATATGCACTGGACTAGAAGATGTGGTTGTGATGGTGGGTTCCGGTTATGTATGCTTTGCAACCTTTTCTTTTGAAATACTGCCTTGTGATTCCCAGTGAGGCTTTGGATGCACATTTTCATCTGCTTTGGAAAAAAGATAATCTTAATTACTATTTGATTTTCTTTCTCTTTTGGAGACTGTGCAGTACCATGGAACCTGAATGAGACATGAAAAATGGAATGTCATGCGACTTAGTTACTTAATCCGAAGAAGATTCATTATTGTTTCTCTATACCCTGTAAGCCTTGCAAGGAAGAACGCTGTTGCATGGCTATTGACACCTGTATTGTCCAGGTGAAATATCTGTGGCACAGTGATGGCAGAAAGCCACCTCCATACTGTTCTAACAAGACAACCATATGCCTTGGCTGATCTGCAAAATTATGTAGAGCCAGCCACCTTCCTCGTAGAATCAGTATAGTTGCTGAAAAATATAGGTACACGGAAAATCATTTTACAGAACACTTTTAAGGGCCATTTCACGTATAAGGTAGAACCTTATGGGCTATTAATTTGCATCAACTTGTATTTGCCATTTTTAGTGAATATTCTTGCTCTTGAGCCCATCTCTTCTTCAGTGTCCAACATAAGTAACACTCACCCGTGTAACCTTCAGATAGGCCTCGGTTCCAGATGTATTGGTATGAGCTCTACTTGCTCTCATGCCTCATTATTCTAGGACCTTTTACCAGCCTCTACATTGAGGTCAGGAGGCAAAAGTGCAAGCCTTGTGCATTAATGTGCTTTCATCTGCTGATGTAGCTCTTATTGCAGATGTTGTAGAGCCAGGCATGGTAGTCCCTGCATCTCATCACTTGAGAGACAGAGACGAGAAGAGTGATGTGAGTTGAAGGCCAGGATGGCCTATGTTTAGTTAGGGTTTCGTTGCTATGAAAGACACCGTGACCACAGCAATTCTTATTATATTCTTATTATAGAAAACATTTAATTGGGGCTGGCTTACAGTTTCAGAAGTTTAGTCCATTATCATGGTGAGAAGCATGGTGGTATGCAGTCAGATATGGTGCTGGGGAAGGAGCTAAGAGCTCTACGTCTTGCTCTGAAGGCAGCAGCAGGAGACTGTGTCACACTGAGCATAGCTTGAGCATAGACCTCAAAGGCCACCTCCACAGTGACACATTTCTTCAACAAGGCCACACTTACTCCAAGAAGGTCGAATGTCCTAAAAATGCCACTGCCTATGGACTGATAGGGGCCAGTTACATTCAAACCACCACACAAGCTATTCTAGTTATTCATTCAAGTTCATGTCTCCATTAAGAGCATGATGTGAACCTAGGTCTCCTGTAGTGAGGATGATCCAGGGTCATAAAAATGTCCCCCACGCCCTTGAGTTTAAGAGCTGGACACAGGGTACTCAGTATCTAGGAGCTGGAAGGATCTCTGATGTCACTTTATGGACTTTGCCTTTATGTTATCCTCTAGATAACCAATCTTTCTGGAGTAGCATGTGGTCTACGTCACACTTGAGTCAAAGTATGACCTTGATTTGAAAGTGTACCTATGTTACTTAATATTCAAATGTGACCCAGATTACATGAAGGCTGTTAGGTGGTTTTTGCTCCCTCGTTTGAATATGCTGCCTGAGTTGGGAGAAAGGTGTGTGTAGCCTGTAAAGTCTTGAAGGTGGGATCTTCAATGATTAAACCACATACCTCTTTGTTAGTACAGTGGGACCGGTCTTGTTGCAGGGTTCCTGTGGGCCTCACTTGTACTTTACATCACTTTTTCCTGCATTTCTTGGCTTCCAGATAGCACATGTTCAGACTTGAATAGAGAGGTGTGGCCTATACACCCACAAGTACAAAGTTTGCCCATATTGTTTGATGGTCATTTGTGGCTCTGGACAGCAAGATGAAGCTATTTGGTCCTGTCTCCTCTCTGTATTGATAATGGAGTCAAATGGAGTCAAAATACACTTGAAGTCTGACCCCCCCAGGAGGTCAAGCATCCCCCAGCTTATACTGATATCCAACAAAAGAAACTGACATGAAGATAATGCCAAGTGTCAGAACAAGGCAGGGTCATGGGTATGTCCACTTCATTTGGATATTAAAGTGAGGTTTGTTCTCTTTAAGTCCTGGCTCCTTTGTGGTTGAGATTATGTGCTGGGTTGGTCAGATAGAGAGTGTGGCCCACATACCCTTAATATTAGCCCAAACTACTTGGGATTCAAAGTGCTGCCAAGTTTACTTTGAAATCTGTTTATGGCCTTGCTATGATATTAATAATCAGTGCATCATCAAGACCCTACTTAGAGGGTATAGACCCCCTAATTGGAGGGTATAATGTGTTCCTATGTCAGTTAACCAAATTAGACTAATTTTTGTTTAGTCCAGATTCTTGGTGAACAGGCAGTGGCCTGAGTTATTTTCAAAAAAAAAAAAAAAATTGTTCCTAAAAAAAAAGAAAAAAAATCAATTGAAGTCAAGATAAGTTCTTATCTAAGACAGCTACAGGATTCAGTTTTTTGGTATGGCATGTCTACATCGATAGGTTATTTAGGTGAACCCTTGTCATTTTATAGTCAGACTGTCATCCTTGTGCTGAGGATGTTGCCCAGACTGAATGATGTGTGTGCAATACACATATTAGGTTCTCGGGTTGTCTGCTTGTATTAGATATCAGTACAGAAAATACTGTGGGTGAGTCCAAGATCGTCCAGGAACAAGCTGGCATGTGTCCGCGGTGTGTTATATCAACTGAAGCTAAGTCCTTGAGTCAGTGTCTCATGTGCTCTAACTACAATGCTGGTTCACTTTGGTTTGGGCAGGGCACAGTGCTCTTCTTTGTTTGGGCTCAGATCTCCTTGGATGAGGGGTTACTCCAGAATATTTTCACTTAAGCAATTGGATTTACCATGGGAATCAGGGGCTGAATTTGGTTGGAGACAGTCTTTTCCTCTGAAGTCTTTCATTTGTGGGATTGCCCCAGGCTCAGTATCTTCTATTTGGACTATATCTCTTCTAGGTTTGGGCCTGGGCTTCTTCAGGGTCAGGGTCTGGTCCAGGAACAATCCTTTCCTTGGTTTGTGCAGACCACAGTCATTTCAGGGGTTGTCAAAGGCACATATATCATCTCTCTTTGGGCTAGGCACCCTAAGGTTCAGGGACTGGCCCAGGCCTACATATCTGGTAGCAATTGGCCTGAGCTTTTTCAAGGTTAGGGGTTGGCCCAAGCCCACATCTTTCCTAGCTTTGGGTGTGGGTTTCTTCAGGGTCAGGGTTTCACCAAGCCCATATTTTGGGCCCAGGCAGTTTTAGAGTAAGATATTAACCCAGGCCCAAATCTCCAGTGTGGGGCTCAGGCTTCTACAGTGTTAGGGTTTGGCCCAGGTCCACATCTCCTCCAGCCTTGGACCTGGGCCTATTCAGAATCAGCGTTTGGCCCAGGCCCACATCTCTTCTTCTTTGGGCCCAGGCCTCTTCAGGGTTAGGGTTGGGCCCAGGCCTACATCTCTTGTTCCTTTAGGCACAGGGCTTTTCATTGTTAGAGTTTGTCCCTGCCCACATCTCTTCTAACTTGGAGCCCAGGCCTCTTCGGGGTGAGGGTTGGCCTTGGCTCCCACCTCTTCTTCCTTTGGGCCGAGCCTTCTTCAGCATTAGGTTGTAGCCTAGGCTCACATCTCTCGTAGCTTTGGGCCCAGGCTTCTTCAGGCCTGGGGATAGACCCAGGCAGATAAATCTTCTAGATTTGGGCACAGAGCTTTTCAGGTTTAGGGTTGAGATTCTTCATGGTTAGGTTTTAGCCTAGGCTCATATCTCTCTTAGATTTGGGCCCAGACTTCTTCAGATTTAGGGGTAGACCCAGGCCGATATATCTTCTAGCTTTGGACCAAAGCCCATTTGAGTTTAGGGTTTGGCCCAAGCCTCTTAAAGCTTAGGATTAGACCTAGGTCCACATCTCGTCTTTCTTTGTAGTGAGGATTCTTCAGGGTTAGGGTTAGGCCCAGGCTCTTGTAGCTTTGGTACTAGGCCCACTGAGGTTTAGGGTGTGGCCCTGACCCACATTTCTTCTTCTTTGGGCCAAGGCCTCTCCAGTATTAGGGTTTGGTCCAGGCCTATATATGTTCTAGGTTTGGACCCAGGCATCTTTAATGTTAGTGTTTGGCCCAGGCCTACATCTCTCCTAGCTTTGAGACCAGGACCTTTAGGGTCAGGGTTTGCCTCAGGCCCACATCTCTTATTCCTTTGGGCCTAGATTTCTTCAGGGTTAGGGTTAGGCCCAGACCCATGTCTCTTCTAGCTTTGGGTCTAGGCCTTTCAGGGTGAGGGTTTGGCAGAGGTCCACATCTCTTCTTACTTTGGGCCCAGGCCTCTCAAAGTTAAGATTAGGCCCACACAAACATTTGTTCTAGCAGAAGCTTCTTCAAGGTTTGTTTTGGCCTAGGGACATATCTCTTCTAGCTTGGTCCAGGGGCTGTAGGATCACCGTTTGCCCCAGGCCCACATGTCTTTTTTTCTTTAGGCCTAGGCTCATATCTCTAGATTTGTGATTAGGCTCCTTCAGGGTCAAGGTTTGGCCCAGGCCCACATTTCTTCTTGTTTTGGATCCAGGTCTCTTTAAATTTAGCGTTTGGTCCAGGACCACATCTAGCTTTCTTCTGGGCCCAGGCTTCTTCAGTGTTACACTTAGGCACAGGCCCATAAATCTTCCTTTGGGCCCAGGATTGTTCAGGGCTAGAGTTAGGCCCAGGCCTACATCTGTCTTAACACTGAGCCCAGACTTCTTTTAGTTTTAGGTACAGGCACATATCACTTCTAGCTTTGGGCCCAGGTCTATTCACGTTTAGGGTTGGGCCCAGGCCCTGATCTCTTCTTTCCTTAGGTCCAGGTTTCAGCCTGGGCAAATAACTCTTAGCTTTGGGCCCGGGCTTCTTTAGGTTTAAGGATAAACCCATGCAGATATGTTTTCTAGCTTTGAGCCCACGCCTATTCAGATTTAGGGTTTGGTCTTTGCCTAAATCTCTTACTTTGGGCTCAGGGCTCTTAAAATTTATGATCAGGCCCAGGCCCATATCCCTTCTTTGTGGTGAGGATTCTTCAGGGTTAAGTTTTAGCATAGGCCCATATCTCTAAGTTTAGGAACCAGGCTTCTTTGGGTTTAGGGATAGAACCAGGCCCTTATCTCTTCTAGCTTTGGGGAAGGGCCATTCATGTTTGATTTGGGCCCAGGCCCCACATTTCTTCCTCTTGGCCCAGCCTTCTTCAGGGCTATGTTCTATTTTAGGCCCATATCTCTCTTAGCTTTGGGCCCAGGCTTCTTTAGATTTAGGGACAGATCCAGGTAGATGTGTTTCCTAGCATCAGGCCCAGGCTTCTTCGGGGTTAGAGTTAGGCCCAGGATCATACCTCTTCTAGTTCTTCCAGGCCTATTCATGTTTAGTGTTGGGCCCAGGCCCACATCTGTTCTTACTTTGGTCCTAGGCCTCTTAAGGTCTATGATTAAGCCCAGGCCCATATATGTTCTAGCTTTGGGCCCAGGATCTTTAGGGTCAGGATTTATCCTAGGCCTATAATTCTTCTAGCTTTGGGCCCAGCCTTCTTTAGGGTTAGGGTTAGGCCTAGTCCCATATCACTCCTAGATCTCAGCCCAGGTTTCTTAAGGCCGTGACTGGGTCTAATAGCCCCCAGGCCTACATGGTGTCCATCTTCTCTGCTCTACAGCCTGACCAAAAAGGCCTTCTATCATGTCCTCCTCTTCCTCTCTCCATGACCATGCTCTCCCACACTGTGCTGAGCACGCTGTCCCAGGAATTGGGAGGGTGTGCATGTGGTAAGGGCATCATCTTATTAATGAAGCCTGGACATGGACATTACCTTGTCTCATGTAACAGTGTATATGTTGGTGGAGGAAAATCAGTGACCTCCTTCCAAGTCATCTACATGCTATTCTCACATGGATGGGAACCTGCAGACAGGCGCACACACATGAGCACACATACAAGTGGGAACATGTATAAAAGTACAGAATTAGAGTGGAGAGTGCTGTCATGGTGTTTCTTGTGATAGTGGCATTGCTGTTTATTCTCCTATTGTGACAGCCATCTGAGTACAAATAAAAAGATGGCTACAGCTAGGGAATGAAGTCCTCGGGGAAGGTCAGAGATCAGTACCCCGAATGCTTTTCCTACCTTTCCTGGACAAGCTCAGTGATGGTCAGATGTGGACCTGCAAACAGAAACTCTTCATCCTTCTTTACCTAGGCTGGAGTCCAGGTCCAGGACTATCTGTATGGCTTCATTCCAAGGCCCCTCTGCCTGGTGAGTGGAGGGGTTCCTCCGCTGTGTTCTTGGGTGGCCAGTCTCACTGCTGAGACTTCTGATTCCTGCTGTTTCCAGCTTTTCTTAGGATGAGCTGTCCTTAGGCAGAGACACTTCAACTACCTACCTAGTTTCAGTCTCCTCCATTTCACACTGAGTCACTCACACAATTAGTGTTGAGTAGTATCCATCCCAGAAATCAGCCCAATCCTACCTAGACACGTGAGCGTGCTGTGAATCCCAGCTCTCCTTGCCTGACTCTGAGTTGCCCTCAGGCTAAGAACATTGCTGTAGCAACCCCATGAGGTCACAGAGGTCTCACCTCACTTCATTCTAAGAATCACAGAGACACCCAGGCTTCAGTTATCTCCTAGTTTGGTCTACCTTTGTTCCCTGCTGTGCAAGAGCCACTCAACTTTGGGGAAGTAGCTGAAAGTGTTTCTCATAGACCCTTCACCTCCATTCCTCTCCTGTCAGCCCTCCATCTTCCAGTAGATACCATGCTGCTCCCTCAGCTCTCACATCTGAACCTCATCCTCTGCTTCATCTCAGATTATCTACAGTCATCATGGTTCATTGCTGTCACTCAGCCTGAAAGGTGCCATCTTCTTTCCCTTCTGGTCCAATAACAACTGTACCTTGTTTCCTAACCTTATCTCCATGAACCATCAATCTTTTGGACTAGGTGGGTTGTGGGTTATTAGCTGCTGCTTGCCTGGCATGCCCGTGGCCCTGGAGTTTGCAGTGAACAGAACAAAAAGCACATTGACGAATAGGACATAAATGTATACAATGTGGATAAATCACAGTAGGTGGTGTTGCTGGCAGAGCCCAGCTTGTGAGGGGCAGACTCCTGGAGCACTTGTTTTTATTTGTCCATCCTCAGCCAAACTTCTACCCAAATAACTGTATGTGGATGACCATGCTGATCAGAGATGTGCCAAGCCCTCTATCTCCTTGTTCATGCATATTATGCAGTGGTTTTGTTAGCCCTGCTCTGACCGAGGATTCTTGGTCAAGCCCATGCTTCCCTATGATTCCCCTCTGCTGGAGCTGCATCCCCTCAACCACCAGGTTTCCACTGTTTCTTATGAAGGGACGGTGGCTGGAAAACATGACCAATGCCCAAGCCTGGGGGTTCCTGGCCACTCATGGCCATGAGGCCAGCATGTGTTCTCTGTAGTGACTCAGGATGTTGTAAGGCTCAGCCATTAATTGTGAAGAGCTTGAAAACCTTTGGCTGAATTAGCCTGGCTTTGTCCTTGGAGACAGAAGTCCGGCTTCTGCTCCGGGGATGTGCTAAGTGAGTCATACTGTGTGTGCTTGCATTCAGATGGCCTCCCGTGTAACATAACTCATGAGCATGAGGACCCTGTTGGTACCATGCAGAGATTGTGGGAAGTAGGAGTGTCTGATGGAAGGACAGGCTTTTACAGGGGAAGGGGCAGCCACTGTCATGTCCTGAACCTGGCTATGTGCTTTCTTTCCCATAGGGTCATTGTGGCCATTGCTGGCTTTCCACTATGGAATGCACTGTACATGGCAATATTGGGCACAGACAGACTTGTATCACTCTGTGAGAAATTGTCCTCTCTACGCAAAGTTTCGCCCTTCCTTTGGATAATGGTGGCCAGACCTAATTAAAAGCTGGAATTAGAGCTTAAAGTGGAGTTAATGTTAAAGCCTCCTGCACTAGCATCAAATGATACACTGGTGTATTAATTCTGTGTTGAAACTCACAGTTGCATGTGGTTCAGGTTAAATGCCCCCCGGTGTGTTTGCTTCACAATGAACTAAATATTTGTGCCAATTTCAGCCAGCCTAATCTCTCCCAGGATCTGTAGACTCAAGTCTCTGACAGTAGAGATAGTGTGAGCCTATCTTCCCACTGATTCCTGCTGGGGATTCAGATTTTCAGTGCACTTTTCTACTTCATAAAGAACTTAAATTATGTTTCATTTTCTAGAAGATGTTGTATTACTAGTGTGCAGTTAGACATAGTCCGTGTTCCCCCTGATGCTGCAGTGCCTTACCCCATGAATGGTGACTGGTTAACTTTTAAGGGCAGCATGACCCTTTAGGCCCTCTATATGTACAGGCTAGCCTCACTGGTGTGTTTACCTGGGTAGTTTTTCCTCATTGCCAATCTTGGGCCACCTCTTCCCAGCTCATGTTCAGATATGAGGGGCCTGGCTGAGGGCCCTGCAGTCACTTGTTCTCCTGGACAAAAAAGTTGGGGCTGCTTCACTGTGCTGCCAGGCTCGAGGATACCTCTGCCACTGGATTTCCCAATCTCTATCTGAGTTTGTGGAGACCATCTTCGGGCCAGTCTTCTGTGAGTGGCAGTTGCCAGGCCCCATGTGCCTGGGTGGTTTTGTGGCCTCAGTTCCTGGATCCCTGGGAGGTGGACTAGAGTAAAACGTATTATCTTCATGTCTACGGGCGCATCACCTCATGGTGGGGTGGCTGTGGCTCTTCCTGAGGAACGGTGGACTGAGCAATGGAATCTCTGCTGCTGCGGTCCAAGGTAGGGGCTGTTCTAATGCAGTTTGTATTTCCTGCTGCTCAACATGTCTCACCTTCACAGCAATGGAGGAAAGTGGCTGTTGTACCAGAGCCCCTGTGTTCTCTCTAACAATAGGAGGGGATGTCTGCCAACCCTCTGAGGCATCTGTTCCATGAGTGACAGCCTGGTATGAGCTGGCCACTGATCCATGGTGGTTTCTCAGGAAGTTACAAATAGATCTACCAGGGATACAGGCATCACTACTGGGCACATCACCAAAGGACTTTCTTGCTGTGTGTGGACATTTGCATACACATTTGATTTGTACTCTATTCATAATTGCTAGGGGATGGAATCACCTGTTGTGTTTTAACACTCTGCACTTCCTGCCTAGCATCCCACAGGACCTGTGAAGTTGCTGCTGACATGACAGGTTAAAAAGAACAACTACAACCTCAGAGCTGGGGAGGGCTCTGATGGGTGGACTCACTGGGAAATGCTTCTTGGGGGGGGGCGCGGTAAAGCATGCTGATGGCCACTTGGGCTGTTTGCTCACAGCTGAAGATAACACGCAGTCGGTATGAGGGAGGCTGAAAATAGAGGGCAGAGAGCTGGAATGATAAACGCCACAGAGGAAGAATGAGGTGTATAACAGAGAGGCCTTCATGCCCTCTTGTATAACACAAATGACTCCCAATCAAGAAAAACCCAAAAGGTCCTAGTTTGTGTGTAATTTTAACGGAAGAGGTGAGGCTTGGAGGGCCAGTGGGCTCTAGTGGACTCATGCCAAGCCAGGTTTGCTATTGCTGCTCCCCCAAGTCAGGAGAGCTCTTCTGACTCTCTAGTCCTTAGGTTCTATCTCCTCAACATATTCCCATACTCAAGTGGCTGGGTATCACGTGGGCAGGTTGGCCTGTCTCAACCACCCACTCATCTAGGTCCACTGTCCTCTGTCACAGGTCCCAGATGTTCTCAGAACCCTGAGAGCATGTGTGATATCCTACACTCCTCTGGCTTTGCCCAGGACTTTACTGAGTACTGGAGTATGTGAGACACTTGGGATGTAGCTCATGGCAGTAGTGGCTGTGAGACCTTGGTGTTTTCTCACATGCTAAGTCACATAAAGATTAATGACTAAGTCAGAGTCAAAGTTTAGGTCACCTGTTTCTTCACTTGAGGTCCCTTACCCAAGCACAGGAAGCAGGCCTCCTCAGAATACATTTTCAGGAGCTATCTCCCTAGATACAATCAACTTGCTATTCTGAGTGTCCACATGTACTCTGTCTGGTTGTTTCTTATTTTTTCCTCCTCTACAGTGCCTTTGTGTTTTCTAAGAACCCCCTAATGTACATGATCAAGAGTCCTAAGTCTCTCCAATAACACAGATGAAAGGCATTACTGACATAAGTCATAGGGTCAGAGAGCAAGATATAATCAGAAACCAGGAGGCCACAGCATTGGTATACTTCCTTCTTCAACTTGCTGTCTCTGTGGCCTTAGGAAAGTCAGGTGATTCTTTGGACCACCATTTAATCAAAGATGGCTTAAAGTCCAATACTATTAGGGTCCACTTCTAAGTTCTCACCTGGAATGGGTATAAAAATGTTTTGAAACATGATAAGTGTCATCCCGAACATTCTCACCATTAGGACTCCTGTGTGAGTGGAGGCCATCTGTACATCCAGGTCTGTAAGCTGTGGCGAGCTTACGAGATCTGGAGAGGTCTGCTTTGCTCACAGATGTGAAATTCTGGAAAGGGATCAAAAGATTGAGTTGCCTTGCCACAGAAAGGGAATTCCTAGTTTTCCACAAAACAGTGAAAATGAGCCCTCTCTCCTCTAGAGCTTGCCCAGGAAAAACTTGAATCTCATAAAGATCATGGTTGAGTCAGAGCCATTAACCCCAGCTCCCTGCTGAGGAAAAGTGCTCACTGGTCCCGAGGAACACAAAATGCCAGATAAAGTCAGTGAGCCCTTAGGCAAAAGTTGGCTGCAGTCTTTTGGGGGTCAAGCATCCAGCTTTAGCACTTCCTATACCCCATGTTGTGTTGGAGAGACCCAGAATCCACTGTGGTCTTATAGGTCAAAATTAGGAAGATCTTGATTAGGAGTGGGTTCCTGGGTGTATTGCTGGCCTCACCAGTAAACTGAGTCTGTCAGGAATGGGAAGGTGCTGTGGGGCTGAGGGTCAAATGGAACTAGAGTATTCACTGTTGTCCTGAAGATGCCCAGCATTTACATGCTGGATGGAACCCGTCCAGCTTCCTGGATACAGGTTCAAAGTCATTAAGTGTCCTATGATACCTGTACAGTCATTTTATGAGTGAGTTCAATATCAGTTTAAGGAGGTAATGCTGTCTTGTTATGTCAGTTATCAGTACTGTGTGTCCCATGATGCAATATTTGTGTGTTTTCCACAAAAATAATATCACATACCTTCATTGGCACCTTCCCAAGTAGGCATCCAGTCTCCACCTTATAGATAAGAAAACAGATATGAAGAAGTTAAACAGTTTTGGCTGTATATAGTGAGTGTATAAACATGTGCATATGGGTCCATGTGCACATATGTGGATATGTCTGGAGGCTAGAAATCAATTTTACACATTTTTTTCTCAATTGCTGTTCATTGTAGTTTTGAGACAGGGCCTCTTACTAAATGAGGAGCTCACTGACTGACTCCATGGAGCCACTTGACTCTGTCTCCCCGGCACTAAGATTGTGAGTGTTCATGGTCACACTTGGTTTTGGAAAGCTGAGGATTCAAACTCATGTTTCATGCTTTTACAGTGAGCACTTTACCGACTCAGCCAACTCTCCATCCTCTTAAACAATTTATGAGGCTACAGAGCTATTAAGAGATAGTTTTAGAATAACATTGAAGCCTGCACTCACACAGCAATTGCATAGAATTTGGAAGCTTTCTGACACTATGGGAATGGCAGCTCCTGTCCTGTCGTCTCACCTTTGCACTTGGCTTGCACAGAGCTTTCAGTGGGTGTTTTGGATTGATTCACCAGTGTGGCACCAAGGTGGAAGCAGAGCATCTGTGGACCAGCAGGAGAGGGAAATGAGCTGGAGCAGAGCCTCAGGAAGGGACAGTGGTCCTGAGGCTGACAGAGAAGGATGGGAGTAATAGGAGCCAGAGCAGGCTAGAGAAGAAAGACAGAAGGGAGAGGTAGAGAGGGACAATGTAGCCAGGGTGAAAGGACGAGAAGGAGAAGGAGGCAGAAAGGAAAAGAAATGAGTGCCAGGCCTCAGGAACGCCTTCATGCAGCTGTGGCACACTCCTCATGTGACACAATGAGCTCCAGTGCCTTGTATTTCCACACTGAGTTGCGACAGTGCGGCAGTCACCCTGGCTCCATGAATGCTCTGTTGGCAGGTTGCTGGGATCATCTTTCTAGCCTTGTCCACCCACCTCTCGGCCCTCCTCCCATCTGAGAAAGGAAGTGCTTCTTTGGCCAAAATGACAGGTGACACTCTGGGAGCCCTGCAAACCCAGAGTGACTTGCTCCTTGTGAAGCTGGGAAGAAGGTGTCATGAACTGTCTATGCCTTCATGGACTCAGCCACCACAGCCGAATTCTCAGCTGACCCTCCTACTTTATTCCACACTCCAGTGGCCAGACCTTGTAGGGAGATCCAGAGGCAGACACAAGGGCCCTGAGCCTAGTGAAATTGTCCCAAACTATTGTATTTTATAAATTTTCCCACATACTAGGGGAAGCAGGCTGTCCCAGGCAGAAGGCAGAAGATGAAAGAGCAGGCCCAATGCAGGGGTGATTTCAGAAAGTCATCACACAGCAAGACAGAGCCAGCCCCATAGTCTCTCTTCTTGTCATACAGCCACTATTGGCAATGTAGGGACCCTGTATTCTCATGGCATTATCTGGTTCCCTCTTCTTCCCTTTCTCCCCCTTCTCCTCCTTCTCATCCTTCTTCCCCTTCTTCCCCTTCTTCTTCCCCTTCTTCCTCCCCTTCCTCCTTTTCTTCCTCCCCTTCCTCTCCTTTCACCCCTTCCTCCCCTTCTTCCCCTTCCTCCCCTTCTTCCCCTTCCTCCCCTTCTTCCCCTTCCTCCCCTTCTTCCCCTTCCTCCCCATCTTCCCCTTCCTCCCCTTCTTCCCCTTCCTCCCCATCTTCCCCTTCTCCCCCTTCTTCCCTTCCCCTTTTTTCCTTCCCCTTCTTTCCCTTCCTCCCCTCCCCCTCTTCCCCCTCCCCCTCCTCCCCTTTTCCCTCTTCTCCTCCCCCTCTTCCCCCTCCCCCTCCTCTCCTTCCCCCTCCTCCCCTCCCCCTCCTCCCTCTTCCCCTTCCCTCCCCCTCCTCTCCCCTCCCCCTCCTCTTCTTCTTTTTCTCCTCCTTCTCCTTCTCCTCCCCCTCCCCTCCCCCTCCCCTCCCCTCCTCTTCTTCTTTTTCTCCTCCTCCTCTTCCTCCTCCTCCTCCTCCTCCTCCTCCTCCTCCTCCTCCTCCTCCTTCTTCTTCTTCCCAAATACTATTTCTGAAGACCCTAGCAATGAGGTCTAAGAATGGGTTTGACAGAAGACAAATATTCAGATATCAGGAACCTGCAGATTCAGTCCAGGAAAGGGTTAAGGCTGGAAGAGGGGTGTGGTAAAGACAGACTAGGATAACCTAGTCTAACATAGGGCAGACTCAGTACCCGGAGAAAGACAAGTCCTGGTAAAGACAAGATTGGCTGTGAATGCGAGGGGTTTGAGAGGAGGAGGAGAGTTGAGTGTGAGCAGTCTGCTCACAAAGGCGAAGAAGGAAGGCAGGATAAGTAAGTTGGACAAGGCATCACCCCCTCACTCCAGGCTGCCAGCAGGTACAGAGTGTGTGGGGCTGCATCCTGACAGAAAAACTAGACAAACCAACCAAAAATTGCTAACCACTTTGTCTCCCACAAGCACCTGCCCAAGAGCTAACTGGATTTGCAAATGAAACACACAAATACACACCAGTTAATTTTAGTAGGTCTTCACTAGCTCAAAGGCTGGGCAGTTCTAATCCTCCCCACAACTAGCACACATTCTCTCTGGTACTCTGGGCTTAACACCCTCTAAGTGTATATTTTATCTTTGTTGCTCTGGCTCCTTCTGGGCCACCCCCTAGTCTTTGCTGCCCAAGATGCTTCTGGGGGCCGCATTACTTCTCCCCTACATTTTGGATGATTTTCCTTCTGTAGCTCTAAATCTGATCCATCTCCCTCTGAATCATAGTAATTCTTTCCTCTTCCTCTCTTCCAGTTTCTAGCCAGCATAAATCTAAAAGTTCTGCCTCCTTCCCTCCCTCCCTCCCTCCCTCCCTCCCTCCCTCCCTCCCTCCCTCCCTCTATCCCTCCCTCCCCCCTTCCCCCCCCCCCCGCTGTTGGCTCTTTATTGATCCATCAAAAACCAATTTGGGACAAGCACCTTCAGCTTTGGACACACAGACTCCCAATTAATTCAAAGCATTAGAACCAATCCCCAACAGAGAAGAGGCCCAGAGTTTGGGTAAACCATTTATGTCCATGTATACAAAAGTATCTTGGGAAGTGAAATGTGTGTACCTTTTAAAAGTGGCAGTTTGATCTTTGGTAAATCTGCTAGGGGTGTCTCTCTAATGGGATGGTATATTTGAAAATAACTCTTCTGCAGTTACCTGTAGATGGTTTAGGGGGAAAAAAAAATATGTGTGTGTGGCTTTTCAGATTCCATAACCAAAAAATTAAAGCATCAGAAAAAAACCCAGATGGAGCTAGTCGTTGCCAGCACTGTAGCCTGTGACTGCTGGGAGAAGAAGCCTTTCCGTTGTTCAATCTAACCAATAAATTAACAGGAAACTGGCCCATCAGGTTAGTAGGCAAGTGCCTGTTAGTTAGGAATCTGACCCAATAGGTTAAGAGGAATCGGACTGAGCTGATACTTAAGTGCTTTGTACCTTGTGTATTAAACTTATAAAACAGTGCAATATTCAGTATGAGAAAAAAAGAAATGCAAACACATAAGTTACCAATCACAATGTTTGGTGCAAGTGAGAAGAATATACAACTCTGAAAACAGGAAAAACAGGGCTGGGAGGCTGGAGCCTACCGCTATGTGCTTTCATATTATTCCCAATGGACCTATTGGGCAAGTTTACAAAAGTTGAACTTGTAAAGTGCCAACTCCTATTTTGATAGATTTTTTTTTAACTTTTAAAATTTTAAAAATTTTAGATTTTAAAAATAAAATAATAAAAAAAATAAAGCTTTAAAATGTGTGTGTGCATGTGTATGTGTATATGTATGTATGCATATATGTATGTGTGTATATGTAAGTGTGCATGTGTGTGTGTTTGTGCGTGTGTATACATGTGATTGCAATGCCTGCAGGAGGCAGAGCAGTTGTGAGTTGCCTTATGTGGGTACTAGGAACTGAACACATGTCTTCTGAAAGAACCGTAAACAGTTTAAACACTAAACCATCACTGAGTCATCTCTCCAGGTTAGTACCTAGTATTATTATACTTAAAATGAAGAAACCCAAGAGTGCAAGGCAATCATTCTGTCCTGAAAGTAAGTTGATTTAATCATGAAGTTCTGTTTTTAACTGCATTTGAGAAGTGCTTATATTAATGGGCCAAGGGGACAGGGTTTCAGACATCAGGAAAGATATACTGTGTGGCTGGGGTGTCCAGGAAAGGTAGGTTTGTGCATGGAAGAAAGAATAAACAGGCATTTTTGCATTTTCTTTTACAAATGAAAATGTCTCCCTTGTAGACATCTTTGCATCTACAGTGTTTAACATAGAAAATGTATGTGCTTAGAAAGTGTTTATTGAATTGAAGTGCAAACAAAAATGTAGATGGGTTACATTTTGCCTAATTAAATACTAAATTTGGTCTGGAAGCATAGAGGCCCAGACAACTAGATTTCTTACTGGCTCTTTCTGGTGGCTTATCTGTGAGATTCAGGACACTCAATTTCTTTGAAGAAACCCCAGTCAGACAGACTCCACAGTCATGACTAATGGGACATGAGGGACTTCCTGTGAGTGGAGGTGGACCAAGGTCTGCCCACTCCCTCCTGACCAATCAGAAGAGCATGTGTTGAGTCAGCTGTCATCTGGGTCTTGATGAAATTTTAGGTCTGAGGTTGGCGAGAACATTCCCCAGTGAGTTAGGGCAGATGATGTTCTAGAAGCCTCGTAAGGAGAGCAGAGAAAACCTGCTTCACCCCAACCTATTGGTTTGAGGGCTTTGAAGGGGATGCAATGTCCTTAAGTGACAGCCAGACTTCTTCCAACATGGGGGGTGGGGGGGAGACAAAGACAGTGTTCAGAGATTTTCGTGGAGAAGGCTGGGGCTGGTGATCTTGATTTGTAGAAGACATAAGAGAGGAGTTTGGAATCAGTGGCTGAGGCACACAAGATGATGGACAGGGTATGAAGCCTTTGTATGTTGGAGTACTGCGACATCTATGGGGAACATGGAGGAGGATTCTCCTGAAGTTGGCCAGATTCATTACATTTCCTGTCCCATCACAGGACAGCAGTTTGGAGGCCAGCGGATCTGTGGCATACTGGACTCTGACATTCCCTGGCAGCCTGGTTAAATAGGACTCCTCTGAGTGAGCATACTGGGCATGCACACATCTGGGGAAGCTTTTCACTTGCATTCTGAATGGTACCCTGAAGGACAGAAGCTAGCCTGTTTCTCTTGGAGGTACATGTCTGGATGCCAGTGACTTCAGAGGCAAGCAGAGAAATACATTGGGAAGGTCTTTGGTTTTTGTTTGTTTTTTTTCCTCAGCGTTGCGATTTTTAGAAAATCGTTTGCTTTGTTCCTTTATAAATGTCTTCCAGTCTCTCTAGAATCCATGAGTACATATCTGCAGCTCAGTAATCCTTTTAGAGACTTGAGTGTCCCATTTTTATCCTCTCGGGACTTTCTTGCTCTTTGGCAGAGAAGATGACCTGGAGTCTCATAAGCGGAATATTCTTGGGGGCATCCACATTCTAGCTCGCTAACATGGTAGTGCCTCCGATTGTGGCTTGCCACCCTTCATTGCTTAGGCTTCTTTACTTTTTCCTGGTGGCTGTATTTCTAGATAAACTGCTCAGCCATGTGACTTCATCTCAGGCCTTGCCTCCAAGGACCCTAGGAAGAGTTATGTGTCTGGGACTGTGGAGCTTGGAGAGTGGGCTGGGTGATTGGGATTCTAAGTATTCCTTATACAAACTGGTATCCGCAGTTCTGGACTGCCCTTCATTCCTCCTTCCCATGGATTCTGGGGGTGTTCAATTCCTGAGGCTTTTCACAGCTCAGTGGTGTGAAACGCTGGCTTTTTATTGCTTTCTTTCTCTGCAGGATATTGGGTTTCAGCACTTTCTGCTCTGATGTATTATTTAGCACCCATGCATCTGTTTTGCCTCCTCTGAGATTTTGTTGACTTTGACACCTCTCAGCTGGCATCACTCCTGGGCACGTTTCTTGTTCTTATGGGCTCAATGGCATACAGGACTTTCTTTCCACTGGACACCTAGAGAGACTGCAGTGAGGATGAAGGAGCCTTCCACACCCATGGTCACGTGCTCATCAGGAACCCAGCTTTTCCTTGAGGCTCAGTGCTACCCAAAGGTCTGAATCCTGAACTCCACTTCCATGACACTTATGATTAACTGGGAGATCTGGAGCCAGACAGCAAATGCCTTCCAGCCTCAGTTTCCTCTTCTGTAAAGTTAGCTGTGTGGATTGATCGTCAAGATCTCTTCCAGCTCAGAAAGGCTATTGATTATGCAGTGTGCCACATCTTACGGGGGCATTTGATTAACCTGTGAGTTTAGGGAGACTGGGGTTTGCTCCTGCCTCCCAGAATATGCCTGAGTGATGAGCTTGCCTTCATCCCAGAGGTGGCCGGTATGACTTCCTTAGCATGCCTTTCACACTCAGTGAGCTCCCCAGCTCCCCACCTGATAGTGTATTTTCTCCTGTGGGCACCTGCAGATGCAGAACACAAACCTGCATCATCTGGGGTCCCCTGGGCTTTTTCATGGATTGTTTTCTTGTTCTAAGATTCCCTGTTGTCTGGAATGGATATGAATGGGGAGGGCAACAATCCAAGACCTATTTAGAGAATAAGATATTCAGTGAAGGAAGAAAAAGAGGTGGGAGGGAGAGGGGGAAGAAAGAGAGGGGAAGCACAATAACATTTTTATTGTTTCCAAGACCTCTGCTCTCACTTGTGACCCTGAGGTCTGCATGCACACTGGGCGGGCATGCCACGTTTCTCTCTAAGGAATCATTTACTACCCAGTTCTCTGCTTTCCCATCCTTCTTTTCTTCTTCCCCTACCAGGAATGCTATGTGCGCTGTGCAGTAGCTCTGAGAACAACACTAGATTCTTATCTGAACTAAAGGATGTGGCTATCTCAGGAAAGAGAATTTCTATTCCTTAAAGCCACCTCTACCCAGAGGCTCCCTGTCCCTATCCGATCCTCACCCTCAGCCCCAATAGCACTCGCTGTGCAAGTTATCTCCTCCTCTGCCTCAGACTAGGTTGGGCTCTCCCTCTCCATTCTGCTTCCAGACTATCTTAGAATTCTATAGCTATACAAGTTTCCCTTAGGACAAATATCACCTTGAATTTATGATCATATATGATACAAAGATATTAAAATGAGACCTCTGTCTCATTTTGTCTGTGGATCCAGACCAGACATGCAGTACAATGTATTGCCACATATTAAAGAAAAGAACTAGGCAAATTAACTGTCTGTGTCAATGCTATTGATTCTCGATGCCTGAAGAAGAGGCTGTAGAGGCTGGGATTTCAGCAGAATGGAGCCCTCTAATCTATCCCTCTCTTATCATCCCAGGGATGGGGTTCTGGTTTAAATATGAAATGTAACCTGTAGATTCCTGTGCTTGAACACTGGGTCCCCAGCTAGTCCTGATGCTTAGGAATGTTATGCAACCTTTAGGAGGTGGAGCTTTGCCGGAGTAAGCATATCTCCTGGGCTTTGTGGGTTTATAGCCTGGTCTTACTCACTGTTTCCTGAGTAAGGACATCATGTCAGATTCCTGCTCTAATTGTCACATCTTCCCAGCCTGTTTGCTTTTCTTCTTGGTCCTAGATGGATAGAATCCCTCTGGAACTGTAAGCCAAATAAATCATCTGTCCCTTCCACTGTTTTTTGTTCTATCCCAGTAACAGGAAAAGAAACTAATATAGATGGTGAATGGGGAGGATGGCAACCCTAGAATCACAGATGCACCATGGTGCCCAATGGACTCTGGGTTAGTTCAGCATAAGAGGATGGGGCTGGGACTTGGTGACTGGAGGCAAAGCCAAATGGGGGCTTCTGGGGAAAAAGCGTACTCTCCATAGACCACTGGACAGAGCTTTGGGTTTTCTGGGTGTCATTTTCATGGGAGGTGCTTATGAGTTGTCTACTGGCAGATACATGCTGAAGGAGCTGCCATCAGAGAGAGGACTTCCCCACTCAAGAGAAAGATGGGCTAGAGGACAAGGTGGGGAGTTGCCAGGGGCCCACTGAAAAGAGATTTGTCAGGGTTCAGGATGTCTCTCAGGTATAGAATGCTTGTCTGCTATGTACAGAGACCTGAGTTCAGTTCTCAGAACTAAAAGATGAGGCTTTGCTTAGTGGAAAGGGTGATATTTCCAAAACAGAGAAGCTTGGGTAGAGGGAAAGAAACACCAAGGAAACAGGCAGAGACAGAGATGGGCATGCAAGCAAACGTGCATGTACACAGACACACAGGCACACACTCACACACACAGATGCATGCACACAGACACACACACAAAGACACACACAGAGATGCATACACACACACACACACACAGAGAGTGAGAGAGAGAGAGAGAGAGAGAGAGAGAGAGAGGGCGCAGGTGAATGTGTATTTTAATATTTGTACAACCCAAGGCACTGGCATCAGAACATCAGCTGCACCTGCCCTGTAATGTAAACAGCCTCCCCAGCCCCAGCCCTGGAGACATAGGGGCTAATATGATGGGGACAGAAGGATCTGAAGAATAGTCAAAAATTGGCCATGATTTCCTTCTGCTCCCAGAAGGTCCAGTGACACCCTGGCAGTATAGGTCAGTCTCTTAGAGCATCCTTCTCTCTCTCTCGTTTGGTTTTTAATTGGCATAACCTCTCATTAATCTCTCAGCCTTGAACTATCACCTATCCTCCTCATCACAGTAAAAGAACATCTAATGGGGATCCATGCATGGACTGTCCATCTCTGGAATGCTCTAACTATGGCCAGTGCCTGTCTAAGGAAGAGAAGTAAGATGTGACTCTCACAGCACACTAGGAGGGAAAGAGGAGGCTGCTGCACTGGTTATCTAGACAGGACAGGAGGGTGCAAAATCCAAGTGCTAGGAGCAGTTATGGTTATGGTTAGGAGCAAAGACCCACATAAGAGGTGCAGAATTCAGGTCCAGCTCAGATAATGGAGGAGGAGGTACAGCCAGGCTGTCCTCTGGGAACCCTTGGGGCTCTCTCCTGGGTAGTGCTGCTGGCTCACAACAGTACTAGACTGGTATTGAGAACTACACTTAATTTCTAAGGAATAACCTATGTGTAAAGAATGTGGCCCCTTTGTCTCTCCAACTCTGTCATTCCATTACAACTCAAGACAGATGGTCTTGAACATCGGAGTGACAGCATCATTCTGGATCTTATTAAGACTCAGATCCCTGGGACTCCCACTGCTGCTGATGTGAGAGTTGAGGTGGGCTTGATAATAGACACCGTGATTTTTGTCATGGCCCCCAGACTATGGTGCATGTGGCTAACTCAAGCAATTTGTACATATTAACTGCCTGAGATTGACTTCATCTTTTCTGCTTTTCCTTCTGTTATGTAATTGAAACTGAGCTTGTGGGTGAGGGATTCAATAGAGGCAGAAAGGGACCTAGGTGTGGGGCGAAGGACCGTGAAAGGATAGCATGGTTTCTGGTCGAGCACTGGCTAGAGATGGCCGGAGACCCAACAGGTATCCCTGTAAGGGACAGCATGCATTTTGCCATGCTCCCAGACTCCAGGCCCCTGACACAAGGCCAAAGATCTCCATTGATCTCCATTGGTCGGTGCCTTTCAGTCATGTAGGGCAATGCCCCTACCATCCCCTCCACAGGTAGACTACAGGCTGCAAAGCCTCAAGAGATCTCCATATTAATGAGATACCTAAAAGCTAGAGGGTGTAGCCAATTAAGCATTCCTTCCCAGACCCTCCTTCCTGCAAAATGTATTTAACCTCAGGCCCACCCTGAGAGCAGGGAGGTACAGCTTCATCCACTTTCCGCCATGACAATAAACCTTTTAAAACCATGGACTTCCTCATGTCTTTAGGGCCCTCCATGTAGAACCGTGCGCAGGGCCTTCGACTATCCAACCTCCATCTACTCTCCCTCCGAGGACCCCTCTACCTTCCAGCCATGGAGCCCACCAACTCAAGCAAGCTAGCAGAGCCAGCCATGACCCAGACAAGCAAGTCGCTGCAACCAAGAGTCTCACTAACCCACGGGGTGCTGCTGGAGCTTCTCTCCCTCATCCCCCTCGGCTGCTGGCCAGTCAACCCATATGCCCCCAGTCTCAACTCCTCCATGGCTCCCAGTGGTGCCTGGTAGCACAGGAGTCTGAGACCAGTCAATCCCCACAGGCCTTCTTGCCCAGGGAACTCCACCCAAGAGCTCTGCCCCGGAAGGTCTCAACCTGAGACCTCTCCAGTCCCAGACGGAGCCCTGTGGCCTCTCATATCCCAGCATCCGCCCAGCGCTGTGTGGAGTAAACTCAATTAAGTTCCCACGCTTCTGCCTCCCTGAGCCATGGCAGACATGCGGGACCCACAACTCAGCCCAACAGAACCCACACCCATGTGCAAGTTACAGTTCCACACCTAGGGTGCAATTAGATATTTCTACAGTAGAAACCCGACAGCAGGTTATTTCAGCCTGCAATGCAGCAGGTGGGATCCCTTCTGACAATGGGCAGAACAGAATCAATGTTTACCCACACACAAGACTTACTTTGGAACTAGTGATGATGCTGTGAAGCCCTGCCTTCCCCAGCCCCGCCTCCCCAGCCCCGCCTTTCCCAGCCCAGCCTCCCCCAGCTCTGCCTGCCCCTAGCCCTGCCTGCCCTAACTCTGCCTGCTGAGTAATTTATGGGACCCAGAGGATAAGGAAAGTAATTGGGTTTTGTTTTCCTTTGTTACCAGGTTCTTTCTGCCTGCGAGGAGAACTGATTCCTGGGAACTCTACTGCTCTGTCACATTCACAAAGAGAGGAGGAAGATGTTTATAGTCCTCCAAAAAACAACTTGCAAAACTGTGCTTTCTTTCTGCTCACAGCAATGGTTAAAAATAGAAGCCAATTAGCCTGGGAGAGAGTTGGGTGCTAAATAGCTGAGGTATCTGAAGGAAAACCCATCGTCCTCACTATTTTTGGTGGAGGGAACAGGTTTGAAAGCACCAGGGGTGCTTGCTAGCAGGTGTGGGTGCACTTGAATTATGGCTTTTTAGATGGCTTAGTGAGTGTTGTTCCCATGAAGAGACACCATGACCATGGCAACTCATATAAAGAAAGCACTTAATTGGGTGGTTGCCTACAGTTTTATCGGGTTTGTCTATGTCATCATGTACACAAGCACAGTCACTGGAACAGTAACTGAGAGCTTCGTATCCTGCTCTAGAGGCAGCAAGTGGAGAGACACTGATCTAGATGTAGGCTTTTGAAGTTTCACCCACAGTGACACATCTTTTACCAGGACAGAGCTACACCACTAAAGCCACACTTCCTAATCTTTCCCAGCAGTCTACCAACTGAGAACCAAGCGTTCAAATATATGAGTCTATGGGGTGATTCTTATTCAAACCACCACATCAGGCAATGGGTGGCTTCTTGTTAAGCTTCAGTGCAAGATGAAACTAGCTTATGATAGGGCTGAAAGAATCTACTTAATGAGCCTTGTGTGTAAATAACTTCATCCATTCACACAGTATTGTGTGCATGTTCATTGTGTGTGTGTGCTTGTGTGTTAGTGCATAAGCACACATGCACATGCATATGAGACCACAGGTCAACCCCAGGTGTCATCCTTGATTTCAGAGACAAGACCTCAACATTTGGAATTCAACAACTCTGCTAGGAGCCTATTGAAGCTCAGAGATCCACCTGACTCTACCTTTCCAGTGCTGGGATTGCAGCCACATGCTAACAATGCCACTTTCACATGCATTCTGGGAAGTCTACTGGTCTGTCACAGGAGAACCTTGGGTCTCATGCTTGCACGGCAAAGCTCTTTACTTGGCTGTAATGTCTCCCCAACCCCATTTGACACATTTATAAGGAACTTATAAATGTATCATGTATTTCTCTAAACAGGTTTGGGTATGATCATAAATCTAATAAAAATTTCCTGTTCCCAAACCTCTTCAGCCAAATAACCTTCAAGTTTTATCAGTGTTTCTTGAATTTTCCTGGACAAGAATCACCAGGATGAGTCTACAAACCCAGGTCCTCCACTAAAGACTGGTTCTGAATGCCAGGCCTCCACTGCCAGAAACACTGTGTGAGCCAGATAGAGAACATTAATTCTAATATCTGTCATTTAATCTAGTGTACGCAATAAGTAATCAATATCACATAACAATGGGAGGCCTCTTGTTCATCTTTGTAGTGAGTCTTCCAGCTGCACTGTGCATCTGGTACATACTGTGGCATTCACTATGGAGTAGGCTTACAGCTACTTGGGACCAGAGCTGTACCCTGCTGGACCCTGCTGGACCCTGCTCAGAGCCCTGGAAATGTGCTCCAGGAGGTATGGGAGACAAGGCCTGGTGATTTCTGAGGAGCTCCTGGTCAACACTGGGTTAGAAGGTTGGGGTTGGGGGTTATATCAGTGTGCTATATATAGCTGGACTCCTTCAATCAGCAACTAATATGCACAGATATTCTTAGACCTGTTCCTCCATTGCTTACTTCACTCTCCTGTTAATCTACTAAAGTATTTATGTATCTATTGAAATATCTATCTCTGTATCTATCTCTCTATCTCTACATCTGCTGATGTATCTACCTCTGTATCTCTGTATCTATCTCTGTATCTCTACATCTACTGATGTATCTATCTCTGTAACTCTACATCTGCTGATGTATCTATCTCTGTATCTATCTCTGTATCCAGCTCTGTATCTCTACATCTGCTGATGTATCTATCTCTGTATCTATGTATCTATCTCTGTATCCATCTCTGTATCTCTACATCTACTGATGTATCTATCTCTGTATCTCTATATCTACTGATGTATCTATCTATCTATGAATCTATCTATGTATCTATTTCTGTATCTCTGTATCTAGCTGTCTGCGTATCTCTCTGTCCATCTCTGTATCTGTCTATCTGTGTATCTATCTATCTATCCCCTATCTATCTATCTATCTATCTGTTTCTTTCTTTCTATCTATCTAATTTTTTTGAGACAGGGTCTTACTGTATAACTCTACCTTACCTGGAACTCACTATGTAGGCTAAGCTGGCTTTGAACTCACAGATATTCCCCCACCTCATACTCATGCCCCTCCAGCTGACAATCATGAAGACATAATAGTGCCAGAGATAATCCAAAGAAGAGAATTTTAAGAGGTCAAAGGCACAAGGAAGCTGTCTGACAAAGACAGACGCAAAGAACAAAAGACATCAAGCTTGAATGAGGAGACAGGGAGGCAATGTGATCAAAGTCTGCAGAGCCAGGAAGCAAATGGAAAGGCTGAGCATGAATGTAGGGTGATCGTCAAATAGGCCAGCACCAGGGATTGATGGGGCAATGGGAAGAGCTTTCCTGGGACAGACAGGAAGAAGCCATGTGCCTAGAGGGCAGGAGCTCAGTCTCTGTGGTGCAGGAAACAGATTCAGGCAGTGTTTGGTTTGAGCCATGATACCTTACAACACCTGAACGCATCCCATTATTTCCTTCGTAAGCATTCAAGTCTATTTTTTAATAAAGAATGATTTCCATCTGTCTATCCACCCACACACATATATACATATATACATATATACATATATACATATATACATATATACATATATACATATATACATATATACATATATACATATATACATATATACATATATGCATATATGCATATATGCATATATGCATATACATATACATATATATATACATAATGAATATATATATTCATTAAAATTCGTAAGGGCCTGTGGTATGATATGGATTTTGAATTTTGTTGTGGGTCTTAGCATGCAGAAATTCACTTAATACATGTAGAATTAAATACATTTAATTCTGTCGAGTAGATGTTGCTGTCTGTGTTTCATGATGTGGACACACCCCCAAAAGAGGTTAGAGGCTTGTCCAGACTCATGTGGTAGGCACTCTGCTTTGACTAATAGAAGCTTAATCCCTATCTTAGCTACTCCCTGCTTGCTATGCTAAAATACTCTGGTAAAAGCAACTTAATCCGAGAAAAGGTGATACCATCCATCATGATGGGGAAGACAAGGCAACAGGCAGGGAAGTTGGGGTGTTGGCAGGAGCAGGAGCCTGCTGGTAACATCAAATTTGCCCTCATGAAACAGAGAATGAACAGGAAGTAGGCTCAGTCTGTAAATTCCCAAGACCTATTCCCCAGTTAGCCTGTGAGAGTCCACCTTCCGAAAATTGTACAACCTTCCCAAAGAGTGCTGCTAGCTGGTGACAAAGTGTCCTAACACTGATAAAGCAATAGTTCTCAAGCTGCAGGTCACAACTCCTTTTGAGGTTGAGCCACCCTTTCACAGGGGTCACTTAAAACCATCAGAAAACATGTTTGCATTATTATTTATAACAGTATTGAAACTTCAGTTAAGAAGTAGCAGTGAAAATAATCTTATGGCTGAAGGTCACTCCGACATAAGGAGCTGTATTAAAGGGTCACAGCATTAGGAAGGTTGAGAAACACTGTGACAAAGATATAATATGTGACAAATGATTCCTAGGGTGACATACTTGTCAATTCATCTCTGAAAGAGTGTGGCACAGACCAAAGTGGTAATTGTATCAGTGTCCGATTAAATGAATGTACATGTTTTGTTTTCCCTGTGTTTACTAATAGCACTGTGGCTGAGGGGTTATTTACAGGGAGCAGGGATAATTCAAAACCAGCTGCATCACCAGGAAGCCCACCCCAACTCTGGAAGACTGAAACCCTGGAGTTCTCTGCCCAGCTTGCCAGTGGCTCCACAGTCTCTACGTTTCTCTCTCTCTCTCTCTCTCTCTCTCTCTCTCTCTCTCTCTCTCTCTCTCTCTCTCCCTCTCCCTCTCCCTCTCCCTCTCCCTCTCCCTCTCCCTCTCCCTCTCCCTCTCCCTCTCCCTCTCCCTCTCCCTCTCCCTCTCCCTCTCCCTCTCCCTCTCCCTCTCCCTCTCTCTCTCCCTCTCCCTCTCCCTCTCCCTCTCCCTCTCCCTCCCTCTCTGCTTCTGAGTAGGTGCCCTCCAGAATCTTGTACATTCTTGTTCTTAACCACTCCTGTCTTTTTGTTCACTTCCTGAGACTCCAGAATCTTCTCCTTCCCCTAAGCAAATGTTTCAATTGGAGAGAATGTTGCAGTCCTAGGAAGTGCCCTGCTGCACTCAAACTACAACAGTCTCAACACACTGGACCTTTTAGAGGTGCTTGGGACACCAGGGCTCTACCCTGACTGATAAATAAAGTAAATTAGAAAAAGGGAGCCAGGCACGAGTTCAGTTTGGTTCTTGCTGTCATGTCATGTCTTTTCTATGAGATGATGCAGCAAGAAGCCCCACATAGGACCCTACATTTTGGCCTATCCAGCTCAAGACCCATGAGCCAAATCAGTTTCTGGCCATGCTCACTCATCCTATCTGCTGTAACACTAAACATGCTGGCAGTTAGCAAGTTGTGCTTATTGGTTTAAAATCCCATGCAGTCTCAGAGATAGCTCAAGGGGTAAAAATTCAGCTGCACAAACATGAGGTCCTGAGTTCATACCCCAAGCACCCACAGAAAAAGCCAGGCTGTGTACACATATAACTCCAGTGCTATTGGGGTGGGGCATGGGGAGCAGTGTGATTGCTGGGACTTCCAGAGCGCCAGCCCAGATCCAGATTCAGTGAAAGACCCTGACTCAAGGGAAGATAGAGAGAATGAGCAGGGGGCGGGACCTGCCACCAAAGCTGAACATGGTCTGTCAGTTGCAACCTACAAGTTAGTCAGACTGTCTGTGACCTGGTCAGAAACCAGGGGGTGTGGGGGCTTTGGGCTGCTGGTACTTAGCTGCAAGTGCGTTCAATTAGTTTCCTGTAGAAACAGAGAGACATTACCTTTAGACTTGTCTCTATTTAGAATCAAGCACTCACACACTGTTCTGTCCATTAAGGAAATCTTTTCAACTTTCTACTTCACAGTAATGGCCCACCTGCTGTGTATCAGTGAAGTTGAACCCAGGCTGGGATTAGAGCCAGCCCACCAGCCTGAGGTTTCTCCAACTTCATATCTGTGTAAGCATTGACCTTTCCTTGTTGCCGGGTATGAAGAGTAAGTCAGGATTTGGCATTTTATTCTCAGCATTTGACTGAGATGTCAGAAATATGTTAAATGGACTCAGAGAATCATTAGGGTTAGTAACGCACAAAAATAAGTGGTGGTTCCCGACCAAAGGTTGAATGTTAGATAAAATCACTCTGGGAGACTATTTTAGGATACACACCAACCTTTGGTCCCCAGTGTAGTGCTAGCTGTGCAAACGGATTCTGGTCCTGGCTCTGACAGTTCATTTTGATTATCAATTTCATTAAGTCTGGAATCAACTATAAGCATGCCCCTGAGTGGGCCCATGAGGGCTTTTCCAGGAAGGATACCTGGGGGAGGAAAGGTTCTCACAAAGAGGGCAGTGGCTCAGCACAGGCTGGGGGGAATGGGTGTGTCTATTGAGCCTGTCCTTGGTTCTTGCTGGCACCTCTCCACTGTTGTCACTGCTCCTGTCCTGCTCCACTTCCCTCAGAACTGGATCCTCTGCACAGATGCTGAGTGGGGAGATGTGCTCATCTCTTTTCTACTTAGGGAAAACCTTTACTCCAGCCTTCAACTCTCTGATGGGCAGCAGCTGCAGAGGGGTTGCTGTAGGCTCTGAGGTGTTCTAGGCTCCATTTTAGGAAGGATGAGTTGGTAGCATGGAGAGAAACTTGACAGTGTGGCTCTGGTCAAACCATGGTGAGTGGGCAGAGGGAGGAAGTATGTGGCCTCAATGAGAGAACAAAGAAGTGGGCATCAGCATCTGGAGGAAGGCACAGGCTGACTCTAAAAGGGAATTGACAAATGAGATTTCAGTCATTAACAAGAAAAGAAGGGGGAAGACAGCTTTGCCTCAAGCCTAGAAGAGAGGTCACAGCCAGTGAAAGCAGGGAAGAGGTTTGCAGGTCCCAGAAGCTGGGACAGGTACTAACAGAGATGGCTGTTCTGTATGGCCTACTCTCCTGGGACATGTAAGTCATCTGCCATCAGAGCACAGGAAGCACCAGTGATAAGTGTGTCGCTATTTACTTCAGTCTAGCACACTGTGGGATGCCTTCATCTGTTGATGGGCTAAGCTTCAGAAATCTGAGGATAGTGCTTAAACCTTCTAGCCACAAAACCTCAGTAACTGTAGGGGACTTCAGACAAAAACCAAGAATGGCACATTGCAAGGTCACTGTCATTAAGCGACAAGACTTGGGCTTGAATGGGAACCAAGCAAGGCCTTAGGGGATAGCCCTTCAGAGGACAGGCCTTGCTGCTCCCCAGAAACCACTTCTTACAACTCAAATGATCAACTTGTGACTTGCCTAGTTCTACCAGTTAGTTATGCCTAGGCTGTAGTGGCAGCTGAGTGATGCAGGGTCTAAGATCAGCTGGCAGTATGACTCACACAGGGTTGAGCACTGGTTGAAGAGACCACATAAGAAATGATAGGCGAAGCAATCCAGGAAAATGAGTCTGAGGCCATCTGAGTTCTGCTGTTCAAGAAGAAACCCAACAGGTCTTCCTGACAATCAACCTCATGGGTCATTTTGGCTATAGAATGGCATTCCTCTACCTGGGAAAATGTTATTCTGGATGTTTCTATGAGAATAATGTTTAGATAGGTAGACGTTGAGCAGTATCCACCAGTTAAGTCCTGGCCCCTCTTAAGTCTGAAAGCACATTTCTCCTGGCTCCCTGTTCAGGTCAGCTTTGCATTGCTATCACAAAATGTCCAAGAAAAGTGTTGGCCTGACCATTCTAGAGGCAAGAGTCCAAGATCAGGTTAGCCCATGGTTTGGGGACTGTGCCAAGGTGCAGAGTAGGGATGGGAGCAGATCATTGCAGAAGTGTGTGGCAGAGCCAACTGCTCACACATGAACCAGCGAGCAAAAGAAATGAGTCAGGTCTGCCATCATCTTGAAAGGTTGCAACTGCCTTAAAGCCTTATCTGGGGGAATATCAGACTCACAGAGTCACTACCCAAGTGGTGCAGCTGAAGTCCCCAGATGTGGCTCATTAGGCAGAGTTCCCAGGGCGCAGCCCTCTCATTCTGAAGATGTGAATACAAGAAAGAGATCACATGGCCCTCCCATCCTACAAATCACCCGAAATGCTCAGAACAATAGCATTAGAGATTATTAAGGTGTCATCTCATTGTGTTCAGTTTGTCTCTATCCTCTCCTTCCCTCCCTCCTTCTTTCTCCCCTCTTTGTTCCTCCTCCCCTTATCCCCTTCCCTCCCTCTGCTGGTTGATATTAAGAATGGGTAGTATCCAGATACAAATGATGAGTATGGTCAACTTGGCAGAATCTAGAATCATCGGGGAGAAGGGCCTCTGAGCATGCCAGTGAGGGAGTATCTCAGTTATGTTTGATGATGTAGGAAGAACCATGTTAATTGTGGATGGGACCATTCCCTGAGCAGGGCACCCTAGGCTATATAAAATGGAGAAAGTGAGCTGAGCTGAGCAGGGGCATGTATTTACTTCATTGCTCGTTTCTGACTACAGAGATAGCCATCTGCTTCAGGATCCTGCTTCTTTGGCTTTCCCCACCATGACAGACTGGACCAGACCTTGATTGACCTCTCTGAGCCAATATAATCCCTTCCTCTCTTTAAGTTGCTCTTGTCAAAAGCATTTTATCACAGTTTCAGGAAAGGAACTGAGCCAGCAGGGCATCATGAATGCTGGGCAAGCACTCTGCCACTCTGACAAGCTAATCCCTCCCACCACAACCACTACGCTTGGTTTTCCTCATGTTTTGTCCCAATATCAGTTGTGCACATTTATGCTGTTAGCTTCTGTCACACTTCAAGAGGTCACAGTATCTTGATTTCTTCCCTTGTTCTTACTAACATTTGACGGTGTCCCTTGTGCACACCTGCAAGAGACACTGCTAAGAAGGGAAGATAAAGACACAGCTAGCAGTGACTCTTCTAAATTTCTGTAATGACCCTTAAAGTCCCATGGAGGTGTGCAATTAGCTTTGACAGGATGCAGAACACAGTACATTTAGACCATGTGTTTGTTCTCTCCCACCTTGCTGTGGAACTCGGATCATGTGTTTTGTGTACAAGAACTAAATGTCTTGAGGAGATTCTGTAAACTGAGCCTGAACATGGGTGTATTAGCATCTGACTCGCAGCTTGGTAAGCAAGATTCTGTACATAGTTCCATTATCTAGTTCATAGCTGCCACCTACGTTGTGTTGGGTGCCACTGAGGAGCCAGAAACTCCACTGACCCTATTGCAAGCTTTATTGATATTCTTCACATTGAAAGGTAATTTTTGCAAATATGGGGCTTAAAGTGCTGAATGGTCAACTAACATGCTCAGCTGGGGTGTGACTGCCATAGCCCCCTTGAAGGTATTGCCAAGCCTTCCATACAGAATTCCTGACATCCAGTTGACCTGGCTGTGCTGTCACTTCTCCAGCTCTCCCTGAAGCCAATCACTTGCTGTAAATAATTTTGAAGTCTGATGCTTATTAATGTAGTATGCTGCCTCTGGTCCCTTCTAGAGGTCTAAGACCAAGAGACCTTGAGGTGAGGAGAACAGAGGCCTTCTTACCTCTCTCATGAAGCTGAGGGCTGACCTTGGTCACTCAGATAGTATCAGGGGGAAGCTGGAGCCTCTGGATCATTCTTGTTTCTGCTTCTCACATAGAGAGAGGTTAGATGAGCAGACACCACTCATGGTTTATGCTCCTGGACCATGTTATTTATTCCTTAAATAATGAAGGGACAGGAAAACCTTTGCATATCCTAAATGTCACCTGTCCCTCAACAGTGACTTTTACATCCAAAGGCTATTTGCTCAGTATACTCTGAGAAGTGATCCCTGTCTCTGGGGGCTGTGGAAATGAAGGGTGGGTAAGGATACCTCTGCAAGCAAAACGATGGAAGCAGAGTCTCCAGACTCAGGAGAAGCTAGCTGTAGGGATAGCCAGCCCCTCAACTCACTCTGAATCTGCAGACAAATGGAGCAGACCAGTGTTGGGGGATCTCAGCTTGGGCATCTGCAGAACTGCATTCTCTTTTATTTATTTATTTATTTTTTTGGTCAGAAGTGCATCTGGGAAAATGCTGGTCCTGAACACCTTGATGTGTGCACTGTAGTTGGTGTTGATAATTCTTGGCTCATCTCTTCTGGGAGCATGGACAGTGAGGATCCTGTTTTTTCACATAGCACCGGATTTGTGAAACTACCACTAAAAGTCCTTTGCCTTCTGTCTTAGTCAGGCTTTCTATTCTTGCACAAAGATCATGATCAAGAAGCAAGTTGGGGAGGAAAGGGTTTATGCAGCTTACACTTTCTACATTGCTGTTGATCACCAAAGGAAGTCAGGACTAGAACTCAAGCAGGCCAGGAAGCAGGAGCTGATGCAGAGGCCATGGGGGGATGTTATTTACTGGCTTGCTTCCCCTGGCTTGCTCAGCTTGCTTTCTTATAGAACCCAAGACTGCCAGCCCAGGGATGGCACCACCCACAGTGGGCCCTCCCCTCTTGATCACTAATTGAGAAAATGCCTTACAGCTGGATCTCATGGAGGCATTTCCTCAACTGAAGCTCCTTTCTCTGTGATAACTCCAGCTTGTGTCAAGTTGACACAAAACCAGCCAATACACCTTCTCTAACATTGTCTCCTCCACCCATAAGTCAGCCATTTTCTATTGCTGTGTGTTGGGAGCCGACTTTAGCAGAAAGCGGCTAGATCAACTTTGCAGCCATCTGGAACCATATACCCTGACGAAAGATTTGGTTTTCAATAGCCTACAACAGCTGAAGCACACTCTGATATCCCACATACTTTGTGTTGCTGTTTACTGGCCCCAGCTGCAAGGTGCATGTGGTAGTCACGCCTGCAAGACATGTGGTTCACATGCTGTCCACGTGCTATCTATGCCATACATGCCTGTAAGGCACACGTGCTATCCAAGCCTGCAAGACATTGTGGTGCACGTGCTGTCCACGCTATAGACGCCTGTAAGGCTTACATCATATCAACACCTACAAGGCACGTGGTATCCACGCGCCTACAAGGCATGTGGCAAAAGCCTATAAATAGCTCAGAATTCCCTTCAATAAAGAGACTTGATCAGACGCCCTGTCTTGTCTCCATTCTTCCCGTCTCTTGCCCCAAGAGCCCCTCTCTCTCTCTTGACCAGAGCACTTAGCCCCAAAAGCGTTGAGGCAAAAGTGTTGAGGCAGAATGTGGGCCTCAACAGCTGTGACCAGAATACTAGACATAAACACCATGAGAAAGGAAGGCTGTGCTGCTCATGTGGTTGGCAAACATGGGGGCAGGAGCTTGTAGCATGGGAGGTTGTTCACATCATGAATGATGGATGGAAAGCAAAGCCCAACAGAAGAGTGAGCAGCAGGTGTCAGTTTGAATCTGCCATTTCCTCCAACTAGGTCCCTCCTCCTAAAGGTTCCACAACACCCCAAAGTAGAAGTTGGGGAGAGGGGGAAGGAGAGGGAAGGGAAGGAAAGGAGAGAGAAGAGATGGAAAAAATGAAGTTGTGGCAAAAAAAAAAAGAAAGAAAGAAAGAAAGAAAGAAAGAGAAAAAAAAACCAAAGTCCTGAATCTCTTATCACACACTTATTTTTTTTTTTTTACCAGAGTCTATTGGATGCTGGCCTCTTCCTATGTCCACACTGTTCTCTGGAAATTAGCCCAGTCCTTTGCATGCAAAGACCTGAGATTCCCCAGCCTAGTTTGCCTATAAAGATAGTCTGCAGTTGTTGTCAGAGGGAAAGCCCAGCACCATTTGAAAAACCCAGTGAGAAAGACTTTCCTCAAGTAATTTACTGATAACTGGATAAGCCAGAGGAAAAGGAAATCCACCCTAATGCTTCCCACGGCATTCTGTTTTCCAGCCCAAGGATTTTCCTCCAATCTCTGCTCTGAGTCCATAGGCCAGTGTGTGCATCTCTATTGCTCCTCTCTCACCTATCACCCTCACTACATGGAGGGGTCTGCACCATGCTCAGACAGCTTCTAACCAGCCTTTGGATGGTTCTCGAAGACACTGTCATCTCCAGTCTCCATGCCTCTTTCCCTCCCCCTTCAAGCACATTGCACAATTTTCACTTGTGTTTATGACTGTTTAACTATGATTATTTAATAACATCTCCAACCACCCCAGATATGAGTAGAAAAAGCACTCCAGTTTTGTTCATCTTATCCCATTTAAATAGCACTCTGCTTAACAAATGGAACACACTCAATAAATATTCCCTAAGTGAAGGAGTGGCGAAGGGAATGGAAAATTCTCAGACAGATATGAAACAGATGTGAATGTAAAACTAAGTACAGGAGCCTGCTCTTGCTAATAATGCAGAAACTGAGTTCCACTAGTCACCTCTTCTCCCCATCTCTCCCCATAGCATAGGGACCAGTGTGCTTGGAGTTCACCTGCTGTCCCCACAGCAAGTAAACAACATCATGCACACAGCTTTGATATAGTTGCTGAACCATTCAGCCTCTGATGCTACTTGCTGTTTTATCCAGACTAGGGTTTAAGACAGTGATCCTCAACCTTCCTAATGCTGTGACCCTTTAATACAGTTGCACATGTTGTGGTGACCCCCAACCATAACATTATTTTTGTTGCTGTATTACAAGAACTTCAAGTCTCTGAAGAAAGAAATGTGAGAAGATATTAGAGGATGGAAGGATGTTCAAGGGTTGTTAGAATTAACATAGTGAAAATGGTTATCCTACCAAAAGCAAGACAGATCCAATGTAATTCCCATTAATATTCAAGTGCAATTCTTACAGACCTTAAAAGAACAATTCTCAACTTCATATGAAAAAACAAACAAACAAATGAACAAACAAAAACCAGGCTAGCTAAAACAATCCTGTACAATAAAAAAAACTTCTGGAGGCATCACCATCCCTGACTTCAAGCTGTACTACAGAGCAATAGTAATGAAAACTGTATGGTATCAGCATAGAAACAGACAGGTTAGTCAATGGAATCAAATTGAAGACTCCAAAATAAATCCATATTGCTATGGATACTTGATTTTGGGATAAAGAAGCCCAGACTATACAATAGAAAAGGGAGAACATCCTCAACAAATGGTACTAGTCTAACTAGATGTCTGCATGTAGAAGAATTCAAATAGAACCGTATTTATCACCCTGTACAAAACTCAAGTCCAAGTCAATCAAAGACCATAGAGTCATAAAACCAGATACACTAAATCTAATAGAACGGAAAGCATGGAATAGCCTTGACTTCATTGTATAGGAGACAACTTCCTGAACAGAACACCAATGGCTCAGGCACTAAGATCAACAATTAATAAATGGGACCTTACAAAACTGAAAAGCTTCTGCAAGGCAAAGGACACTGTCAATAGGACAACAGGATATACTACATGTTAGCAAAAGATCTTCACCAACCCTACATCTGACAGAGGCCTAATATCCAAAATATATAACTAACTCAAGAGATTAGACACTAACAACCCAAATAACTCAGTTAAAAAGTGGGGTGCAGGTCTGAACAGAGAACTTTTAACAGAGGAATCTCTAATGTCCAAGAAGCACTTAAAGAAATGTTCAATGTCCTTAGTAAGGGAAATGCAAATAAATAAAAACAACTCTGAGATTCCACCTTACACCAATCAGAATTGCCAAGATCAAAAACTCAAGGACAGCACATGCTGACAAGGATGTGGAGTAAGGGGAACACTCCACTGCTGGTGGGAGTGCAAACTTGTACAACTACTCTGGAAATCAATCTGGCAGCTTCTCAGAAAATTGGGAGTCATTCTACCTCAAGGCCCAGCTATACCACTCCTGGACACATATTTAAAAGAGGTTCCAACATCCCATAAGCACACTTGCTCAGCTATGTTCGTAGAAGCTTTATTCATAATAGCCAGAAACTGGAAACAACCTAGATGTCCCTCAACTGAAGAATGGATAAAGAAATTGTGGTACATCTCTACACGATGGAATAGTATTCAGCTACTAAAAACATAGACATCATGAAGTTTGCAGGCAAATGAATGGAATTTGAGAATATCATTCCGAGTGAGGTAACCCAGACCCAAAAGGACATGCATGGTGTGTAAACACTTATGAGTGGATATTAGTCATAAAGTACAGGATAACCATGCTGCAATCCACAGACCCAAAGGACCCAAATAACAAGGAAGGCCCAAGGGATCCTGATTGAATCTTTCTCAGAAGGGGAAATAAGATACCCATCAGAGGTGAATGGAAGGATGGAACTGGGTTGGAAGAGGGGATGGGGAAGGAAGTGGGGTGGAAGTGATTAGGTGTAGGGATTTTAGGGGCAGGAAAATGAAATCAGCAATGGGCATCACAAGGGTGAGGGGCTGTCCTGAATGTCACAGCATTCCACCATTTTGCTGAGACATAGACATACCTTTACCTCCTAGACCTGTAATGTCTCTGATTATCATAGTCATTAACCTTGAGAGAGAGGACATTACTTGAAGGAGGAGCATGAAAAATATGTACTTTATTATACAAACAAACCTTACACCCACAACTATCACCAACACTTATGAAGACCCATATCCTGCTGGTTCTGTTCCAGGGGCAGGGACCCTTGTCATAGTGTCCCCTACATGACCAAGCCAGACTCTTCAGAGTGGAGTCTCTTGGATGTGCCAGAGACCTGTGATTTGTGTGTGTGTGTGGGGGGGGGGGCAAGGTGTCTATGGGGGTGAATCTAGCTGAAATTCCTAGCAGTCTATGGATCATAGGTGGCCACATCTGCAGCCAGGCAGGACTCCCAGTAGAGGGATAAGGACTGCAACACACCCACACAACTTTCAACCTAAACTGTGTCCTGCCTACAAGATGTGCAAGGACAAAGAACAGAGACTGAGGGAACAGCTAACCAATGACTGGCATAACTTGAGCCAATCCCATGGGCAAGAACCAGTCTTTGTCACTATTAATGATACTCTGTTATGCTTGCAGACAGGAACCTAGAATAACTGTCCTCTAAGAGGCTCCATCCAACAGTGGACCAAAATAGATGCAGAGACCCACAGCCAAATATTAGATGAAGCTTGGGGAATTTTATGGAATAGTTTGGGAAGAATTGAAGGACCCGAAGAAGTCAGGGACTCCACAAAAAGACCAACAGAGGCAACTAACATGAACCCTTGGGGCTCTCAGAGACTGAACCACCAAACAAAGAGCACAGGCTTGACCTAGCTCCCCTGCATATTTGTAGCAGATACGCAGCTTGATCTTCCTGTAGGTACTCCAACAACTGGAGTGTCATTAAAGAAGTCAGCTCAGGAACTTTGGAAAATTCCACCAGACCCCTCTCCTCCTGGAAGAGAAAGGTCACAGAACACTTAGGCACCCCTCCTCTCCAGAAGGGAGAGGCTAATTAACATTCCTCAGACCACATGGGATGGTGATGACCTGTGGGTGAGAGAAGGCCCAGAGCACGTAAACTCATTCCACAGGATGGACCAACCCTTGCCACCTACAGACATGGGAAGTCCTTGTCACCTCATTCCCTAAAGACCAATCAGTTTAAAAAGTCACATGGTTCTGCCAATCACATTGTTCCTATGGCCACTGCCCTAAAAACTATAAAAACTGGCCAAATGGGTTATCCGGGTTGTAGCTTCTCCTTCGGGTGCAGGACGACCCCAACACATTGGAACAATAAAGTCCTCTTGCTTTTTGCATCGATTCATGACTCCGAGTGGTTCAGTCAGAGGGTCCCCAGTAAGCTAAGGCTCCCCAGAGTCTTACAGTATCTGTGCCTGAATCTGTTGCCTGCCTGCATATGGATCCTGTTCTTCTAACTGGGGTGCCTTATCTGGTCTCAGTGAAAGAGCATGTGTCTAGTCCTCCTACAGTAACTTGATGTGGTGTGTGTGTGTGTGTGTGTGTGTGTGTGTGTGTGTGTGTGTGTGTAATACCCAGGGGGACTCCCTGTTTTCAGAGTAGAAGGGGAATGGGGAGAAGATCTGGGAGAGGGATATACTGGGAGGAGAGATGGGCTGATATTGAAATGTAAAGTGAATAAATAATTTAATTAAAAAAAGAAACAACTGTCCAAATAAAACCAATTTACATAGTCTAAAAATTTTATTATTAATTTTTCAATTGAATAATAGAGTTTATTAAAAATAGAACAGTTTGAATATTATCGATTAGACTATGCTTTGAACTGTTACCATAAAAAGGTCGTTCAAACGGTGAGAATGTACTGCTTTAAAAGCACCTCATCATAAAATTTTAATAGTTGAGTATCATATGCTTTTACTCAATTATTGCACAAATGAATTATGTATATGAAGATACCTATTTCCTTATTTACATTTATGAGCAGGTCTGTATGCTCACAGAGTGTTCGCTGGGGCAGCAGCTGGAGGTCAGCTGCCCTTCACATAAGAGAACGATTGAAGCTGAATTAGAAGAACCTGGAGAATTTGAGCAAAAATCTGGGACTTGGTGAGCACTGACCTCAGTGGCACATGGCATCTAGAACTACTTCAGATGCAAAGCTGAAGGCCTCAGAGCCAATATTGTCTCAAGTTATTCTCCAAGCCCCCACCTAGGGAAGTGGAGAAATGTAGTCTCTTGCTTAAGGTCCCATTACTGTGTTTTCTGTGCCCCCCAGTACCCACAATATTTCACAGTAACTGACCTTGGTCTGTGTGCCTTTTGGTATCTGGGATGCAAGTTGATGGCTGCCAAGAGCAGCAAATATAAGGATTCTTCCAGCAGCCAATCTTCAGTTGAGCATGGAAGTGGACGTGATCCTTCTCTCAGTTGTGAAATTTCTACTCTGGGTCTGCTGTGAGGGTGTTCACCATCAACCCAAATTAAAACAGGGAGCAGTGGGGAGTCTGATGTAATATGGTGGTATTAACAAGGGGGCAGGGAAAACAAGACTCTGTGAGGGATATTGAGTCTACTAGAAGTTCCCTTTGCTAACTTTGAGAAGGCTGGGTGCCCTGTGGTAAGCAGAACTAAGCCCTTACATCCAGCAAGCTGGTAGGAAGGGCCTTATCTCTGTAACTATCAGGAACAGATTATGTTACTTTTAAGCTTAAGATGGGAACACAACCTGAAGAACACTTGACTTTGAGAAAACTTTGGCCTCATGGGACAACCACAAGCTTGAACCTCAGCCCCACAGAGCTGTGAGTTGTTCAAAGGATGTGGCTTCAGGCAGTCAGAAGTGTGGTAATAGCTACACCACAAATGAAAACCCGGAAATGATACTGAGGCTGGAGGAAATGAAGGGGTGATTCTCCTTGGTTCTCAGCGACTGTGTGGGCATTGTGCCAACTAGTACTCAGGTGCAGGGCATGTGTGTATACTTAGGTGCAGGGCATGGGTGTCCATGTTGGGGTTTCTTTCAAGGGGCTGTTTTTAAGGAAATCAGCTTAGCCTTCAGGCTACAGGGCCTTTGTTCTCAGCTCCAGTGCCTGTGTTGCTGTCCTTGGTGCTGAGCCATGGTGGGCTGGCCTCAAAGGCCAAAGCTGGATTCTCAGACTGTATGCATTCCCAAGGCCTATGGCTGTGAAACAGAAGAAGTGGTATCTCTGTTCTCATTCCCAGATGCAGGGCTCCATCTGTCTGTCCTTCCAAACTTGGCATCTGGTGAGAAGATTCAGAGGGAAAACGGGCCTGGGAAATGAAATCACTGTCAATATTTCATCACTAGCTGGTACTCCAGTGCACAGGCCCACCCACTGAGCACACCAAACTTTACTCCTCCCAATTCATCTTTAAAATCTGACTATCAGTTTCTTTCTGTCAGTAACCAGCTGGTCTGGCATACATTCAGAAAGTCCCAAGAGGGGATTTGGGGCATCCAAGTCATTAACTTGCTGTGCTGGACTGACGGTCTTCCAGTGATGGGAACAGACCACTGTGGTGAATTCCCATCAAAGAGTTTTATAAGCATTAGTTACTGCTCTATCTGGTCTTTTCTAGAGCCTTTAGAAAATGCCAGAGCAGAAAAATATGGTGTAATTTGTACTTACAGAGTATAAAATGCGAACACAATAGAAGAGATGTTATTTGAGACACAAGGAAAAGGCAAGCAAACACACGCAATTACAGTGCCCTGTCTTTGTGAGAGGTAATGCGGTGGACCAAGACAAAATGGATCCATGTGAAGTTCTTTCTTTTAACCTTTATTTGATATTTTATTTATTTACATTTCAGATGTTATCCCCTCCCCCCCCATTAATCCCCTATACCATCCCCCCTCCTCCTTTTTTGCCTTTATACTGTTTAAATTACATGCAATTATTAAGGTCAATTCTAGGTTGAGGAACTAGCAATACAATAGATGCAAATAGTCAAGGAACAAGGAAGACAATAAACCCAGAGAGTTAAAGAACACACAGGATAAACAGAGTCCCATGATCACTCCTGTGATCACCATTTCTAAGGGCTTATCTGGATGACCAAAATATCTGAGCCTACTTCCCTGTCCTAGCCCAAAGTCATTTTTATGCCTGAAGCCTACTTCCTTGTTCTAGCCTAGGATTTAGATTCCTGCCTGGAATTACTTCTTTGTTCTAGCCTAATGTCAGATTCTTGCCTGCAGTCCATTTCCTTGTCCTTGGCCTATGTCAGATTTCTGCCAGGCAGCCCCAAAAGCTCTCCCCATGTGAAGTTCTTAAAACACATGCATGAGGCTCAAACAGAAGTGGATGCAACCCTATGTTTGTTATCTTCTTGCCCTGTAAAATTGTCTTTACTGTTAGAGCATGGTCTTTGTTTTTTTTTCAATCAAGTGCTCTGGGTTTGTCTAGCAAAATAATATAAAGTTTCTGTTAGACTGTAAGTGAATGTGTGTTCACACCATCTCTCCTTCAACAGAGTCATCAAGTCTGTTCAGTAGATGTCAGGTGCTGTCTACTCATGATGAGTGTTGTAAGTTTCAACACCACAGCAATTCCTTGTGAGTCATCAACAGAAAAGAGTGATGTTTTAGATCCTTGTGTAAGGAATGGCCATCCCTTGGATAGGTAAAGTTAAAACTCAGGCTGGTGTCCTCTACAGGGATTTATAGGACAGGACTTGAGAGAGATAAGCAGTCTGCTCTGTGTTTCAGAAAGTGGGATCATCAAATGCCCTTGAACTGTGCAAGAGAACAAGTCAGTCAACTTATTAGTGTTTTTCCTGAGTCTATTGACCTGGTTTAAACATAATTGCATATCAGTGGATCACAAAAATGAGTCTCTTTCAAAATTCCTGGTCAAACACTGAAACAAACTGGAAAAGCATGATCTGTTTGATCTATCTATTCTGGTGTTTTCAACTCCAGCAGATGGGTTTTCAAATATATGAGGCTGTACAGCTCAATTCAGTCTGCAACAGACATGAATTCTAGAAAATTAAAGCTCCCAGTGCACAAAGGAAAAGAAGAGGGCACAGCATTTATAAACAGCTGTCTGTTGTCCTCAGCAGTGACAAAGAAGAGCGTCAGACAGGAGCAGGCCTGGCTCCTTTATGCTGTGGACAGATGGAGAGTGTCAGTAAGGTAGAGGACAGATACAGTTCTGGCACTGTTGTTTAGTTTGTTTGTTTGTTTCTTTGTTTGGCGTATATGTACATATGTATGAGGAGATGATGGTATAACTTCAAATTTTCTTCAGGCACCGTGCACTTTTTGTAGGGTCTCTTGTTGTCCTAGAATTCTGTGGCTAAAACTAGGTTATCTGGTCATCAAGCTTTCCTGCCTGCTTCTCCTTCCCATCTCCCCATTGCTGAGATTGTAAGCACACTCCATCTGGAAGGGCTTTTTACATGGGCTCTGGAAATCCAACTCAGGTCCTTGCAGCTGTGAAGCAAGAACTTTACCTATGGGACCATCTTCCTAGCCCTAAAGTTAGCCTGTGAACAGCAGGGAAGACAGCTCCCACAGCTGCTGTTGGAGAATGCTTCCTTGGGGTCATTCTTTTATTTTTCCTCTTCCTGCCCCATCTCCCCTTTATGCACATGTGTCCTGAAAAAGGACCTCATTTCCAGAAGCCTCAGTTGCTGATACTCATGGTCTGCATCCAGGGAGACTGTTGCTATGGGATCTCCTTCCTGCCTCCTGTGCTGGAGAAACAGCCCCATGATGCTTCTGGAGAAAGGTGAACAATAAGTTCCCTTTAAGAAGGTTTGCTCTTGAACCAGTAAATTTCATCTCAAAGAAAATAGAAAAACTCACACATAGGGTGATCTTGAGGCTTATAGCAAATGGAATAATGACAGTTATAAATTAGGTAAACATTAAGACCACTTTCAAAAGTAAAATTATGTTAAAACTTTAAAGCAAAATACAAAGACATTCAAACTCAGCAAACATTCCTTTAATAAATATTTGAAATGTAACCTTCTTCTCTGGGTACTGAGACCCCCCAGGGTTATAGAATACATTTGGCTAAGTAGAGGATATTTTTGGTTCTCCTTTTATTTTCAAACGACAAAACTTGTCATTATGTTCACAGGTAGATCTTTTTGTTTCTCTAAATGCTAGATATTCTAAAAATACTGTCTTTTATAAGATATAAAATCCCTTGGAATATGATCAAATTTGGATGCCAAAAATCATTGATCCTCTCCAAGTTATCTTATCCTACTAAAGAATATAGACACAAGCATTAAAAATGTTAAGATGTTCCAAAATACAATTTTAACTTAATCAAAAATGAAGTTTTATGAAGTCACTTTATAAAGTCAAAAGACTTCATTTTACTGCGGCAAAGGAATGAATTTCTCCTTTTTGTCTGTTGTATTCTCAATAGTTACCATTGTCAGAGTTATTTTCATCATCAAAATTCCTTTTTAAAGTTTATTTTTACTATCTGCATGTGCAAGCACACACATGCTTGCTGTGACACAAGTGTAGTGGTCTGACAACAACTTTATTGTTAGGTCTCTCTCCTCACCTTTACATGGGATCTGAGGACCAAGCTTGGGTCACCGGGCTTTCACAGTCAGCACTTGTATGGTCTGAGCCTTCATGTCAGTCCTGAAATTCCTTAGTAGGAATATGTGCCCCAGAGAACATTTAAATGCTAAGCATTAAATGGTTTTGAGACATACACATAAATTTCTATTAATTGTAGACACCTTTCTGTGCAACACATCAGCTCCTCAGCTCATTTCTCCAGCTACCTGAAATTTGCTAATTTGGATTAACAACTTCTTTTGCCCCCCCCCCCCAAATTCCCCCACTCCTGGCCCCCTGTCTCTCTAACCACCAGAGTGGTAAGTACCGAGAGAATGAATGTCTGCTTAACAATTCCACAATGTGAAAAGCTATAAAAGCATTGGGCAGGCCTCCACTGCTGCAGATTATTACTTTTTTATAAAGATCTATCTATCTATCTATCTATCTATCTATCTATCTATCTATCTATCTATCTATCATCTATCTATCCATCCATCTATCTATTTGATGTATGTAAGTACTTACACATCAGAAGAGGGCATCAGATCCCATTACAGATGGTTGTGAGCCACCATGTGGTTGCTGGTAATTGATCTCAGGACATCTGGAAGAGCAGTCAGTGCTCTTAACTGCTGAGCCATCTCTCCAGCCCCAGCAGACTATTACTTGATAGTAAAAAATAAGAACTTAAAAAGAATGGGATCTCACTTTGAAGAGAATATTATCAAAGTTTTGAGGATACATTTACTAACACAGGTTTTTGGCTGAGGTGGAGCCTGGGGCTGAGCTGAGGGCCCCAAGGAAGGTAGCCCTAAAGAGAGGAACAGAATTTCTCTGAAAGTGGATGTCAGTGTCAAGTGTTTCTTGCCAATTTTGCCCTCCTCTCTCTCCTCTCTCCTCCCCATCCCCACCTCTCCCTTGTCCATCGTCTCCTTGTTTTCTGTTTCTATGTCTTTTTCCACATACAATAAAGTTGAAATAGTCTTGTGCAACATAATAGATGTTTTAAATATAGTTTTTATCACAGTATCATTTATATATCATTAAACTTACCCACTGTAATCACATGACGTAATCATCTTGGCAAATCTACCGAGTTGTACCAGATATTGACATGACTGTTTCTTTTTGACCATTGCAAAAAATTCTTGCGACTAATAGTCAGTTCTTTCTGTCCTCCCTGTAGCCCGTGTCTCCACCGATCTGCTTTCTGTACTTCAGATTTTTGTTTTTTGTTTTACCTTTTATTTGTGAACTTGATCAGTGAACAGTCTATCTGTTAGTCCTACCTCTCCCTCCTTCCTGTAACTCCTCCCGTGTCCACCACTTCTTCCTCCAAAGTCCATGCTCTCTTCTTTATTATTGTTACGCACACACACACACACACACACACACGCACACACACATATACACACACATACACACACATACACACATGCATACATACACACATACATACACACACATACATACACACACATACACACATACATACACACACACACACACACACACACACACACACGCACACACACATATACACACACATACACACACATACACACATGCATACATACACACATACATACACACACATACATACACACACATACACACATACATACACACACACACACACACACACACACGTATAATCAACCTACTAAGTCCATTCAGCACTGCTACTGTGTGCCTGTGTATAGACTGACTGCTCGGGGTTGAACAGCCTATGGGAGTTCGTGCTGGAGACGGACTTTCCCTTGCAGCAGTCACCAGCCACCTGTGGCTCTTCACCTGGAGGTGCGAGCAACAGTATGGAATTCCCCTGTCCTTGTTGGCAAATCAACTGATATTGTCATTGTGCTGGACTTGTTCAGGCAACCAGACTGTAGAAATTTTATCTGTGTATTTGTCTTGCCATGCCTAGAGGACACTATCTAGCAGCAGGTATATTCCTGCACCAACACATTAGAGAACCTTCTCCATTCTTGGCACTGATGTTTGTATTAGACAGTACATATTTCTTTAGGAAAGCACTATCATGCCCTGTGGTGTAACTCCATTAAAATGTATATGTACATATGCATCCATACATATGTATATATGTATGTGTGTGTGTATACACAGTGGGGTTGTAAAATGTATATTTTCTGTGGCCATTTCGAATAACCTCAGTGTTACTCTCCTCTCCTTTACTCTTCTCTCCCACTACATCACTTTTCTTTCTCTGCCCAGGAAAGTCCCCGTATCTCCCCGTCACCCACTTTGTACCTCCTATTCCTCTTATCTCCCTCACTAGAGCTCCCATCTCTCCCCTCTATGTGCTCCCCTTTCCCTTTCCTGGCTTCTAATACCTCAAGTTGTGTGCTCACATCTAAAGATTTAGGGCTAGGAATGCAGATGAGAGAGCAGCCAGTGTTTGTCTGGGTCTTGCTTACCTCACTCAATATAATATTTTCCATGTCGGCCAATTTACGTGCGGACTTCATAATTCTATTATTTTTACCACTGAAGAGTATTCCATTGTGCGTCTGTTTCACAGTGTCACTCTTCATTCGTCATTCAAAGGACATGTTAGCTGTTTCTGTGTCCTCGCTACTGTGAACAGATACATATGGGTGAACGGTACATATGGAGTAGGATGTCTAGACCGTGGACATGTGCCAAGCATGGCATGGCTGGGCCATGTGGGAGATCTACTTTTGAGAATCCTCTATGCCGACTTCCATGGTGGTTTCACCAGGTTAAGGCCTCACCAACATGAATGAGGGTTTCTCCTCCTTATATCCTCACCAGAGTTTGTGGTCAGTTGTTTGTTTTGATCTTAGCTGTTCTAGCTGATGAAAATCTCAAAGTTGTTTTAATTTGCATTTCACTGATTGCTAAGGATGGTGAATGTTGATGAAAATATCTAAAACAGCAGCGCCCAATCTGGTTTGTTCTTATGGGGCTGCCATGTTCCCAACTAGACACGTCCTGAGACCAAGAGCGGTATGCTCTTGCCACTGCTCGGCTCAGATGGGCCACAAGCACTGGCCATGGCACCCATGAGATGCCATTGTGGAGGCTAGATCAGCCAATCCACCACACTGTCTCCACAAAGCTTGGCTGAATACCAGATAATACCCACCATTCACGTGGTACCCAGTAGAAATGGGACTCTAAAGCTTAATTATTATCCAAAGGTTTTATATAATTAGAAATGCTTAATTAACAAGATGCCCACACAATCTGAGTTGTTACCCAATACCTAACCTTAGATAAAATTTGTTACCCAGGACTGTTTTTGATGCATGGGTGGTTCTCCATGGCTCCTACATCTCTCTTCCTCCTCCTAGCTCCTCCTCTTCCTCTCCTTACTCCTCCCACATTAGCTCCTCCCAAATACCGAGTTTATTGTAAAATCTGGAGGCAGTGGAGGACTATCCAGCTACAGTACAGGTGAACATTTTAAAAAATATTTCATAACTATTTTATTTCTTCTTTGGAGAGTTCTCTGTTCAGATCCGTAGTGCCCCCCCCTTTGAATATGTAATCTCTTAATTTTTTGTTTTTGAGTTCTTTATATATTCTGGATATTAATCCTCTCCCAAATGTGCATCTGGTAAAAATTCTTTCCCATTCTGTGGGCATCTTTCCTTAATTACTCCCTTTGTTGTACAGAGGTATTTATTTTGTCGTTGTTGTTTTATGAGTTCCATTTATCAATTGCTGCCCTGCCTTAACTGAGCAAACGGAGTCCTATTCAAAAAGTCTTTTCCTGCAGCTATATCGTAGGGTAGTGCCTGAGTACTTCTAGAAGTGTCAGCATTTTGGGTTTCATGTTGAGGTTCTTGGTCATTTGAAGTTCATTTTTGTACTAGGTGATAGCTAGGAGTCTAAGTTCTTTCTTCCACATGTGAACATCCAAATTTCCCAAGTGCCACTGGTTGAAAATGCCATCTTTCCTCCAGTGTATATTTTGACATCTTTGTCAAGTACCAGAGGCTGTAATATATAAATGATTATTTGCTCCTTTTATATCTTGTTCTGCATGCCTATTTTTGTGCCAGTACCATGCTGGTTTTATTACTATAGCTCTATAATATATCTTGAAATCTGGTGTGGTAATCCTTCTAGCAATGCTCTTTTGGGTTGGAATGCTTAAGCTATCTGTGGGGTTTTGTTTTGTTTTGTTTTGTTTTGTTTTGGAGTCAGGGTTTCTCTGTGTATCTGTCTATCCTGGAACTCACTCTGTAGATCAGGCTGGCCTCGAACTCAGAAATCTACCTGCCTTTGCCTCACAAGTGCTGGGATTAAAGGCTTGTGCCACCACTGCCCGGCTTATCTGTGGTCTTTTGTGGTTACACTTGAGTGTTACGATTTTTTCCCTGTTTCTGTGATGAATTTCATGGGGGTTTTGAACAGAATTGCATTAAATCTGTGAATTACTTTTGGTAGGACATTCATCTTCACAATGTTAATTCTACTAATTCTTAAGCATGAGAAACCCTTGTATCTTCTAGACAGTCTCATTCTTTAGAGATTTAAAGTGTCATTGTAAAAGTCTTTCACCTCCCTGGCTAAGGTAATTCTGATCTTTCTTTATGAGGTGAATGAAAGAAAGCATCAGTAAATCTATGAACCCCTTTCAGAATTTCTGTTGCGTTTGTAAGTTGATTTTGTATGCTTCCACTTTGTGATGGACCCTTTAGGAGGTGGAGCCTTGCTGAAGAAAGTGAGCCATTTTGGACAGGCCATGAGGCCCCACTTCCTATTCCTGTGCTACTTCTCAAGTGTGACCTTGATGTGACCATACAGCTTCCTGATCCTGCCATCATGCATTCCTTGTCTTCTGCCATGCTTTCCCACCATGATGGGTCATATCCTTTTGGATAAACCCTTTCTCTCTTTAGTCTCTTCACCTCTGGTTCTTCTTTGTGTCTGCATGATACCTACCAATAAGAGAATTTTGATTTCTTTGTTTCCAGTTCAGACACCTCTTTTCTTTTGTCTTGGCTAATTACTTTTTCTAGGATTTACTGTGTAGAATCTAAGTTCTGAAGCTAGTATTCCTGTATTGTTCTGAATCTTGTGGGAAGAGCTTTCCCTTTTCTCCTCAGTGTGCTGTGAGCTGTGAGTTCTATTCAGGAAGTTTATAAAAACAAATGTATCAAAAGGCAGATAGCACCCATATAAACAGCACAATACTGGATCTCAAGAAATTAGGAAAAAGAGCAAACCAAATTTCAAAGTAAAGGGGCCATGCAGTGAAGACTGGAGTTGGAAAGGCTAATGAGAAGACACATTAGCTGGAACAAAAGAAAAGAAAGAAGATGCAAATATAACCCAAGATGAAGAGAGGAACTGTGCAACTATTACCACAGAAATATGAAGATCACAGGACAGTCTTCAGAACTACTTATAACACATCAACAGATTAGACAACCTAAAAGAAATAGTTTGCTGGGCTTATGTCATTTTCCACAATAGTGTCACAAAACAAATAGAAACCTAAGGTCAGTAATGATCATTGAATCAATCATCAGGTTGGCTACTTTTTGTCAACTTGATTCAAGCTGAGTCACCTCAGGGCTGAGCAAGTGACATATGTGAACCATATTTCTTATGATTAAATCATATAATTTAAATGGGAGCTGGAGATGGCTCAGTGGTTAAGAATGCTTACTGTGCTTTCAAAGGACCTGAAGTTCAGTTTCCAGCACCCACATCCATCAGCTTACAACTGGTTGAACTCTCAGTTCCAGTTCTGTTCCCCACTGCTCAACTCTGGTTGTATGTAGTATACATAAACGCATATAAATGCACATACATACACATACATAAATACATTTAAAATGTTTACTGTGTTATATGTGTATGGGTTTGGTGGTTTGAATAAGAATAGCCCACAGAGGCTCATATGTTTGAGTGATTAAGGAATGGCACTATTTGTTTGGAGTGGGTGTGGCCTTGTTTGAGGAAGTATGTAACTGTGAGGTGGGCTTTGAGCATGTGAAAAGCTCAGGCCAGGCACAGTGGCTCTCTTTTCCTGATGCCTGTGGGTCCAGATACAGAACTCTCAGTTCCTTTTTCAGCAACATGTCTACCTGCATACCACCATCCTTCCCACCATAATAATGGATTAAACCTCTGAACTGTAAGCAAGCTCCAGTTAAATGCATTCTTTTAAAACAGTTGCCAGGGTCATGTCATGATGTCTTTCTACAGCAGTAGAGCAATGAATGAGACAATGAGTATTGCCTGTATGTATGTATGTATGTATGTATGTATGTATGTATGTATGTGCATCATGTGCATGCCTGGTGCCCACAGGTACCAGAAGAGGGCAACTAATCCCTGAGAACTGGAATTACAGATAGTTGTAAGCTGCCATATAGGTATTGGGAGTTGAGTCCAGGTACTCTGGGAAAACAGCCAGTCCTCTTAACTGATGAGACATTATTCCAGCCCCATTAAATAAACATTTAAGAGCACTTGTAAGTCAACAGGAACAACAAATAAGCTAGTTTAAAATGGGGAAGACTTTGAGAAACAATTTGTTAAAGAAGTTGTATGAATGGCTGATAGAAGTTGCTAAGAACCATTAATCATTGGAGGGGGTAAAACTAAAGCCACTCCCACTGAGGATGTCCAAAATAAAAATTAGAAAATATTGGCTCATCTACAGACAGAGTGCAACTTCATACACTCTGGCAATGTAAGATTGGATGGGCAATTTGAAGAATGTTTCTTAAAATGCTGAAATGATTTCCTACAAGCTCTTGTGGTTATATTTCTAGGACTCAGCTCAAGAAATAAACTACAAGCACTCAAAAAAAGATTGCTGGTAAATGTTCACCAAAAGTACTACCCAAGATCTCAAACTGGAATCTGTCTAAGAATTTACCAACAGACGAATTCAGAATTTAGTGTATGCATAAGGTGGGATTCTATTCCATAATAAAGCAACAAGTTACTGATGGGGTCCCACATATACCGATTTCCAATACAGATCAAGTGGAAGCACAAGGAATCTTTATTAAATGTGAACTTAGAGAGCCATAAAGTAACCTGTCATCACCAGAGTTGTTATTGTTGTGATGAAACACCATGATAAAGAGAATTGGAGAGGAAAGGGCTTATTTGGGTAACACTTCCACATCACTGTTCATCACTAGAGGAAGCAAGGACAGGAACTCTAGCAGGGTAGGAACCTGGAGGCAGGAGCGGCTGCAGAAGCCATGGAGGGATGCTGCTTACTGACTTGCTCCTCATAGCTTGCTCAGCCTGATTTCTTATAGAACCCAGGACAAACATCCCAGGGGTGGTACCACCCACAATGAGCTGAGCCTTCTGGCATCACTAAATAAGAAAATACCTTATAGGGTTGCATACAGCCCAATGTTATGCAAGCATTTTGTCAACTGAGGCTCCGTCCCTCCTCTCTGATAACTGTAGCTGTGTCAAGTTGGCATCAAATTATCCAGTAGATGATCCTTGCTTGCCTAGGACAGAGCCTGGAGTCCTTGACTGGCTTCAGGGTCGGGAGCTTCTGGAGTGGTGGGAACCGTGATGGAGGGAAACATAGAAGGAGCTCAGCTGTTAGATATTGTTCATTGGTTCGCACACATGGTAGTGAAGAGGATAAAGCTTAGATGTTGTGATGTGTATGTCTGCTGCTGTTACTCTAAGCCTCGGCATCTTCTGTGACACAGATGCATGGATGCTGCCAGTGTGAGGTCCTTCCCATTTCTGCACAGCCCATTGTTGGATTTCTAGGTAAGCTCACAGGTACTAAAGACCTTATTAGTGCACAGCGTTTCTCATTGTGAACACTCTCCCTAGGGAGGTCATTAACCTCTCCATCACGACCCTCTCTCGTATCAGCTGGCTACCAATCTCAGAGGTCTCTTGGGCCATTTATCACCAGGCACAACATCTGCTCATTGTTTCGCCTTCCCTACCCTATAAAGAGGAAGCAGAGCAGGATCCGAGGCCTGGTCTCTTATCCGTTGGCTCTGAGCTGCTTCTATGGCTCAGAGCTAATAGAGTCCTGACCTTATCCCTCCCCCTACAGCTGGAAATAAGAGAACAATGACTTTCCAAGGTGTTCAGCCTTCCTGGAGGGGCCCTTCACTGGGCTAAGCATCTCACCTCACTTCAACAAGAGGGAAAAGAGGAGACAGGGAGACCCTGTACTCTGTGCTTGGTGAAGATCAAATGTTCCTTTCCTCCTGATATATGGGAGCAGAATTCTTTCTATGCTTGAGCCTGTCAGGGAGAGACTCACTGTTCTGGTTTTATTTCTTGCTGACGGAACTGTAGAGTCCAGTGAGTCTCCATACAGGCTCAGGTGGAGACAGAAAGAATTCTTCTCTCACAAATCAGAGAGGGAAGAAAATCTGATGTCTGCTAAGCATGGAGTGTGTGCTAGGCTGCCTTGCCCCTCTGTTCTTTCTTGCTGGCATGTGGCACTCTGCCTGCCTGTGTGTGTAGGATCCTGTTTGAAGGCAGATTGCCTCAGAAAGCCTCCTTCCTATCAAACTCAGCCTGCTCTTTTATACAGAGCAGGACCTCCTGACAGGGATGGTGCTACCAGTGTGCTGGGTCCCCTGCTTCACTTAACTGTCAAGACAGTTGCCATAATCACAACTGCAGGCCAATTTGAGGTAGGCAGTACCTCAGTGGAGGCTTTCTTCTGAGATGACTCCAGGCTGTGTCAAGATGGCGTTGCCAGATAATACACTCCCACCTGCCCCTCCCTAAATACTAGTGCTGACCTCTGACCTCATGACCTAGAAGTGCCATAAAGTTTTCAATTTTGAACCTGTTGCTGTCTGACCCAAGGTAAACCAGAGACTTGGAGTTATTTTTTGTTTGTTTGTTGTTGTTGTTGACTATTTATTTATTTAATCCATCAGGTATTTTGCTTTGTCTGGCAATCTTTCAGGAGATGAGCTGTCTTTTTACTCTAATAGGGTCTGCATGGAACTTGATGACAATAGTAAATAGGATAGAATGTTAAAAAATAACTTATAAATATTTTGATTAATGTTGTGGTCCCCATTCCCAATCCACCAAAAAGAGAGTGAATGTTGGTATTCATAAATAATCGGAATGATTTATTCATTTTTATGATTAACTTAGTATTCTGACAGTCAGGAGCCTGCACGGGAGACAGAATGAGAAAACATAACCAAATAATTTATCATCCAAACCAGGGTGAGAGAGCGAGAGGCTATTAATCACCGTAGGACAGAAGGTGTGGGGCCAACTTGAGCGAACAGCATGTCCCAGATGGGCTCTGCCTTCCTTTATCTCTATTTGGCCATCCCAGCCCAGAGACAACTCACCAAGCATGCAGATTAATTAGCTTCTCTGACAAGCTGCCTTGGTATCTGAGGAGACTGTGTGTGGTGGAGGGGTCTACAGCAAGGAAATGGTGGGGGCAGTTAGCAGGTGGGCATGAGAGAAAATTCTAGAACAGGGTAGGGTCCTCTAATGTGCAAACTCATACAGGCCCTCAAAGGGGTAGCCTAAAGGACACAGCTTGGGATTCAAAGATCAAGGCCTGGGTGGGGCTGGCCCCTCCTGAGGCCTTGCTCTTGACTGATGGCTGCGTCTCTCTCATAGGTGTTCCTCTCCTTTCCTGTAAGACACCACTTGGGTTTAACTTGTTTCACTCTCAAGTGATCTTATCTCTGAGGACAGCCACCCTCTGAGCTGCATAGGGCCTAAGACTTTAATGTGTAGATGTTGGGGAGCACAGTGTGAACCCCAGTGCAACTTATTTCACACATGTGTGATTGAAGACAGATGCTCACCTGTTCCATTTCCTCTTCATGTCTGCCCTCCCTGGCTTGGCCTCTGTCTTCCATGAGGTTTCAGGATTTTGAGCAGCTTCCACTGACAGAGGCAGGGGGTGGGTAACATTTCTTCTAGGCTCTACAACACCCAGGTATGCCTGACTCACTATAAAAGGGGCTGCTTGCCCCTCCTCACCCTCCTAATTTCTTCACCTCTTTCCTTTCTGCCCCTTCTCTCCCCATTTCCCTCCCCTTCTCTCTCCAAGTGTTCATAGCTGCTCTCTCTCTCTCTCTCTCTCTCTCTCTCTCTCAACTCACCTCCCCACACCTTAAATAAACTCTATTTTATACTATACTCGTGTGTGTGTGTGTGTGTGTGTGTGTGTGTGTGTGTGTGTGTATGTGTTTGTGTGTGTGTGGTACCTCAGGGGGAAGGGATGCTCAGCATGGGCCTGCAGAGGTACACACACACACACACACACACACACACCACCTTGTTCTACCAAACATATCCCTAGCATCCTTTTCTGTGTTATAAAACTCATCAGGGGGCATGGTATCAAGTGGAACTGCACCTTGAGGTAGAGATCTGTTGTTTTCAGCCACTCCCTGTGCCCCCTCATCCTGCACGCACACCCTGGGCTGAGCTGATGCAGAGGGCTTCCTTTACAGCCATGTTGCTATCCCTGCTCTGTGGCCTATGGAAGCTGTCTGCTGAGAGGACAGCATTTGACAGAGGCACTGCTTACACAAGTAGGGAGGATAAAGAACAACCTCCGGTGCAGCAGGTACCCATCCCCCAAGGCTCTCCAAGGAGGAGTTAACAGGGTAAAAAAACTTGCTGGCTCACAGGCTGTTTATGGACCCTCCCCCCTGCCCGAGGGATTGTCAGACAGCAAGGGAAAGGGATTTACAAGACACTGTGACACTCTCCTGGTCCCTGCAGCAATTCCAGCCAAATAACAGCACCTTGGAAGAAAGGCAGGCAAAAAAAAAAAAAAAAAAAAAAAAAGGCAGCAACAACCTGAACCAAAACTAAGACTTCCCTTCCCCCGGGGCTCAGTGTCTCCTCCAATCCTGCAAGCCTGTGTTATTCAGTAGAACCCAGAGGCTCTGCCCAGGGCCATGCTTCTGGGGACCTGTCCTTTTCTAAGAAGCCATTGCCAGTGCTTTCAGATGAAAAGGCCAAATAAACTAATGGAGACGTGGCTCCAATTTAGTGATGAATAGCAAATGTGGCTGACTCTACAACCAGCCACAGCAAAGTGTCTTATCTGGGCACAAAATCTGCCACTCTAAACACCCTTAGACTTGCCTTTCGGGAATGCCGTTAGACTTGCTTCTCTGCGCTTCTGGAGCCACAGCTCTCAACCTGAGCTCTGGAGCAGTGGTGGCATTTGTTTCCAGATGCATGCTGGGAGTGAAACTCAGGGGACACACAGCTTTTTTCTGGTGAATCAGGAAAACCCAGGCTGAATAGTGGGCACTCATATGTGTTCCCAGTGAGGGAGGCTCTGCGCAGAAGGTGCCTTTGAGCAGAGTATGATTTTTGCTTAATGGGATAACAGAATCTAACTTTGTCATCCTTTGTTTTAAGAACCAGCTAGTTTCCCTGTGGGAGGGAAGCTACGTAGAGCTCAGGCAAATATCCCATTCAGACTGCAGTTTGTGAAATTATATTTTATATCAGCAACCCCTGTCCACTGTGTCTCCCAGGATTTGGTAGGGACTGAAGGGTGGGATTGAAATGGCAAGCAGTTTGAGCTGCAAATGGAGACCCCCAGATGAACATGCTTTGTCCAAGGTAGCACTGTTGTTCCACCAATAAGGCTTTGAAGTCTTGGACAAGGGTTGATGTTAAGTCAAAACTGCCTGTCTTTCATAACCAGAGTATTTGCTCATTCCATTCTCTACATCCTATGATTGCTGGCTTCCCCCGGCACAGTACAGACAGGTACACACCGGTTCTATGCTAGTGCTCTCTCTCAGCAGACAGAGGAAGGATGAAGGCCATGACCTCTGGTGAGGATTGTACATGAGGTCCAATTCCAGCTTATAACTAACTACAGTCCCTGTAACATTTGGCAGGGTCTTTTTGCTGTTTTAATCTTTTATTTCCATGTTTTCCTGTCAATATAATAATAGTAACTGTCCTTCAAGATACAATGTTTAGACAGTGCATGGGACAGTGGATATAATAACCACTCAGTGGTAAGTAGTGAAGTCAAACCATCCTCAAAGGCAGAAACTGGGGCTTTGCTCATATTTCTTGTGTCTAGCACAGGAGTGATCTATGGACAATGTCTGATAAATACTGACTGAGCTGCTGAACAGACAGTCACCAGAGAACAAAGTAAACAGATATGCGTATTTTACTACCTTCCACAATAGTATAGTGTAGAGTGAAAAATTATAAAGACCATTTTGTGAAATATATGCAGGCTTTTTCTTTGCCCTTAGACCTGAGCAGAAAGAGCTCAGGTTCCAGAAAGTGGAACTGGATGTAAGATTTCAGGCCTTCACTGCCCCAATACATTCAGGGAAGAGCAACATTCCTCAAGCCTCAGGGTGGGGAGGGCCCAAAGCAAGAAGACACATTCCTGACCACAGAGAAAGATGCAAGTCATCTGGGTGGTGCCAAGAACTAGCTAACTTTCCACTGTTCTTGGTTACTCCACCCCTCTTGAGGTTTTCCCAGTGTTACAGCCTGCTGATGTTCAAAATTTATAAAACAACCAATCATGTGTAACCACACGAAAATTCCTCCCTTTCCCCACCACGTGCTATAAAAAAAGCCCCTCAGCTTGCTGGCCTTTTGTCAAACTTTGTTCCTTCGTGGACGAGCAGTTTGACCTTGGCTAGTCAACTCTCCCCAATAAACCTCTGCTGATTGCATCCAGGTACGGTGTCTTGTGATTTTTGGGTGGCCATGATTTCCGGAGACTTGAGTAAGGGTCTCCTGAGTTTGAGGCTCTTCAATAGCTAGGAGCAATGAAAAAGCAAAAAGGAGAAAAGAGAATGTTACATGGAGGTATTTAATGAGGAAGTCTTGACATTTGTAAATATGCTTGGTTTTAAGTTCTGCAGAAACATACACACACCTCAGATGTATTGAAAAATCAAGGGAAGGGCAGACATTGTAGTATGATATAGATTTTGGCATTGGAGTTCTGAGCTCAAATTGTACCTCTACTGTGTCATAGTTCTGTGACATTAGCTATTGACCCAGAATCTTGGTACCATAGTTTTCCTGTCTGTGAATGTTTCACAGAAAGATGAAGATTAAATAGTTACTACACATCCAACAGTTCATTATTAGTTACTATGGTAAATCACTGTTACAAACCTTTGCCATTGAATTTGGTCATCATCTCAAAGATGCCTGTGCAATCTGCCTTCAGCTGTGGGACTTAATCGTCGCATTAAATAAGTCTCCAGGTTTGAAGTCATTGTGACAGTGAGAGTCACATCTGGGAAGGAATAAGAGGACACTGACAAGACAGGGGGACTGTGTGGTAGATTAAGCACTTAAGAGAAGTCAGAGATGGACTATCTCTTAAATAAAAGACAGACACAGGAGAAGAACACCCTGCACTGGTGACATGGGAGCAAGGCTGAGAAAACCTGTGTGGGTGGAATGAGTGAGGAAGGGAAAAGGGAGAGATTCTTAGACTGACCAGAGTAGATGCTTTGTAGAGTGGAAAATCAGGACCAGAGGGCTCTGGGGGAGCTGTGCATAAGATGGTAGAAGACCTGGTCAGAAGAAGTATTGTAGAGAATATGGGCCTGTTGATTCTGTAGCCTCAAGTGGACAGGAATACCACTTGAGAATTTCAGAATGCAAATATAGCTTCAACTCACTCAGAACGAAGAGGTCTTCCTGATTCCCTCGAAGACCCCATGCCTCCTCTTCCTGTACAGGCTTGTCTGCAGGGCCTGCTCATCAGGCAGCTCCCGGATAAATCTGACCTATGAGGTAAATGTAGAGTGTTGGGTTTTGAGGGAGACTCTAGGGAGGCTTTGCAGTTGTCCCACTGTTTGGATTCATCCAGGATGGAGAAAAAAAGAGAGACACACACACACACACAGAGAGAGAGAGAGAGAGAGAGAGAGAGAGAGAGAGAGAGAGACAGAGACAGAGACAGAGACAGAGAGACAGAGAGAGACAGAGAGAGACAAAGAGAGACAGAGAGACAGAGACAGGCAGAGAGATAGAGAGGATAGACAGGACTAGATGCAGAAAACCATGAAGGGTCTGCTGTCCAGGGAAAGAAAGGACTTAGAGCAGAGTGAGGATGGGCCTGGTGCTACCCACTCTCAGCACTGCTTACAGAATACTGATCTGCCCGTCCTTTAGGCATGCCAGGCATAGTGCCCCAGACATTGTGTTCACTTCTACCTTCCTTTCCTGAGGCACAGTCAGAAGGGTTCTACAATTAGCCTAGAAGATAAGCTGAGCATCTCTCCAGGAAGGGTTATGCCAGCATTTTTCAAACTATGTATAAGGCACCTACGTCCTTTCCTTGGGCCACAGAAATAATTAAACGGGTTTGTTGTTGTTGTTGTTGTTTTTCATTAAGGAGTTATGTCTAAACAACTTAGTTAGATTTTTGTTTGAACAAGTTAATATTTATTTACTCAGTCAATGAATACATGGAAAAACAAAGTGTCATTCTAAAATCCCTTTTTATATGTGGGATTTAGATTTTTAAATTACAATGTAATTACATCATATTCCCTTCCCTCCTTACAACCTTTCCCATGTACCCCTCACTTGCTCACCTGTTGGGCAGTGGACCATGAAAGGTGGCCTGGTCCTCAGTTGAGCTAAAGGCTTTGAAGTTGCGGAGACCCTGAAGAGATGGTAGGAGCTTCACCTACTCCAGGGCACCAGGTCCCTCTCACTAGCTGCAGCCCCCCCCCCCCCCATAGATTTGTGGCCATCGGTCATAACACCCCAAACCCTTCCACATATAGATGAGGCATCCCTAACATCGCAGACCAAGACAATAGGAAAAGAGATGTGACCTGTGGTCACTTGGCTCAAGACAGAGATCTCCATGCTAATGAGGTGCCTAGAGGCCTGGAGGGCATAGCCTATAAGCTTTTCTTCCCAGACATTCCTCCTTGCTGAGAAGTGGGGTATGATTTTACACATCTACTTTCTACTATGGCAATAAATGACTTGGAACCACAGACTGTCGCTTTTCATCGGGATCCACCGTGGGGAGTCATGGAGAAGGCCTTTGCCTACAGAGCCACTGTCTACTCTCCTGTAGAAGGCCTCTCTGTACTCTCACCCACAATGGACTTCAAGCCAACCACCAAGCCAAGAACAATCACGGTGGGACCAGTTGGGCCTCCCCTTTCCCTTACCCCCACCCCCTGCCCCTGGCCCAGGGGCTAGATCCAGCCCAAGGGCCCCTCCTCCATTCTCAGCTCTTCCTCAGCTCCCAGCAGAGCCTGGATGACCAAGAGTCTAAGAACCCCATAGCCCTGGCCTGGTCACAGGCCAGCGGATCCCGAACCAACTCTAGTGGTCCAGAGCCTCAGACTGTGCTTTTCCACCTGGAGGAGTGCCTCAGCGCTCCCCCCACAGCCCAGCACCCACCTGGTGCAGCATGGGGCAAGTGCAAACTCCCAGTGTCCCGCCCCAAGCAGCCATGCCACCCTGTGATGGATAGAACGCGGGAAGTGGGACCCACAACCCTACACTCACATACTTTTATTTAATCTCTCTCTCTCTCTCTCTCTCTCTCTCTCTCTCTCTCTCTCTCTCTCTCTTTCTCTCTCTCTCTTTCTCTCTCTCTCTCTCTCTCTCTCTCTCTCTCTCTCTCTCTCTCTCTCTCACACACACACACACACACACACACACACACACACACATTCAGACACCTAAATCTATAAATGAAATCCGCTTACTCTGTATAATGTTATATGTATATGTTTTCAGGGCTGACCGTTTTGGTATTGGATAAATAACTGGTGCCCTCTTCTCTGGGGGAGACTGTTTCTCCCACTCCCAGCATCCCTTAGTTGGCTATAGTTCTTTGTGTAGGGTTGATACCTCATGAGCATCGCCCCCTTTCGTGTTAATGTGACTGTTGGTGTCATACTTATTCAGGTCTTTATTGGGTAGCCATGTTGGTAAGGATTAATGATTATAGTTTCTAACATTCCCAGGAGACAGTCTTAGAGAAAATTTCCTCTGGCTCTTGTAACCCTTCTGTTTCTCTTCTGCAATGATCCCCAAGCCTTGGGTGCAGGACTTATGTAGTAGATGGATCAGCTTAAAGTAGGTACAATACAATCAGTTGTTCTCTCAATTTTGATTGGTTGTGGTTTTCTGTACCAGTCTGTGTCTGTTTCAAAGAGGAGTTTCTTTGTTGCAAGGGGAGCTCTCTGTGTTCTTAAGCATACTCTCTGGTTTCTAGAATATTGCAGCCAGGTCATTCTCCCACAGAAGGACACTAGAACCCCATTCCTGTCTCCTGAGAGCCATGTAACATCAGCATTCACTCACGGTGGCCATCAAGGCTTTGCCATGGAAAGCATTGCCTCTGGTTCTGAGGACAGAATGAGGTGCCCACGGGGTATGCCACAAGGTCTGATGTCTGTGCTTCCTTCAAACAATAGAAGTGCCCCAAGGGTATGCTGTGAGCTACCCCATGCTCCAGCAGGGATCTTCAGGGTGTGGGGTTCTCAAGCCAGGATGGAGGGATAGGTTTGCTAAATCAGATACCCTCTCTCTACTCTTCAGTGGAGTTCCAGTCAGTAATAAGTGACAGTCACTAATCTTCCATGTCAAATTTGAATATTTCACCCTACACAAGAGAGGTCAGAGCACCCCCACAGATAGCCTACTGGTGCCTAGCTGAGCACTCAAAGGGCATGTGCCGCATGGCAGCTAGTGATTTCAGAGCTTCCAGAAAGAAAAAAAAAAGTCTCTGATCCTACCAAGACTAACTTGGAGAAAAACCCTCCTCCAGTCAAAAAGCTCCTTCTTTCACAATCCCCTGGGAACGATGCTTGTTGAGGTGGACCCCATTTCTTATACACTTTTCCTTGGGTGTATGCTCTCAGGAAAAAAAGAAAAAGGAGCTTACTGGACTGACTTTGACTCTGTGGTACATTCCCCAGGGGGCAGTAGGAAGCAGCCTTAATGTAAAACCTTCAGGCTACTATAGGAAGAAGGCTAACCCTTATCAGACTCTGGGGTTGGCCACATAAATTAGCTCTCCTTCCTCTGGGAGAGAACCAGTTCCAGAATAATCTTCAGAATAGAAACCTGTCCCCTTTCCCTGTCTTAGTTAGCATGACTGTCATCTTGAAATGGCCTGGAGTTACCAGAGGGGAACTTTTCCTTGTAGAAAACCTAGATCAGATTATCCCTTGGGCATGGCTGTGGGCTATTGTCTTGACTGATGATTGAGGTAGGAAGACCCAACCCACTGTGGGCGATACCATTCCTAGGCTAGTGGTCCTGGGCTGTATGTATGAGAAGGCTAAGTAAGTGTAAGTCAGAAAGGGAGCCAGCAAACACGAACCCTCCATGGCTTCTTCTACAGGTTCCTGCCATGGCTTCCCTCAGTGACCTGGAAGTGTAAGCCAAATAAATCCTTTCCTTCCCTAAGTTGCTTTTGGTCAGTGATTTATCATAGCAACAGAAAAGAAACTACAATACCTTGTAAAAACCATTGTTCAGAATTGAGCTGATAGGGACTTGGGGTTCAAAAATAAGAATGGGGGGGGAGAGTTGATTTCTGCATAGCCTTCATATCTCATCATGACAAGTGAAAGCATGAACCTAGGAGGATACCCAGGTCCTGAGCAGAGAAGGAAGAACCGTGGTTGACGGTACAAATCATCCTGGAACTGCAGCAGCTTTCTGTGGAGACTGGGAGATATTTATCCCAGAAGTTGACGGGTGGGTTGGACTGGGCCACAGCCTTTGGAAAGGAAAACGAGGTGCCCAATGCTGTCAAAAAGAGGATGGGCGTGACCTAGATCCCCAAATGGAACAGGTAATCATGTTTGACAGAGGGGCAGGAGCTCGGGATCTAGGTTAGGACATGAAGGCACCAGGTTGGACAGACGTTTTGAGAGCGTGGATTTGGCATCCCTGACTGGAGGTGAGGCTGGAGCAGGGATGGAGCTGTTCCTGTGCCCATGGCTGATGTACTCTGCTGCCCACACCTCAGACTGGAGGTGAGGCTGGAGCAGGGATGGAGCTGTCCCTGCTCCCATGGCTGATGTACTCTGCTGCCCACGCCTCAGCTTGATGCCATTTTCCAGGTTGTTTTGCAAAGTGTTGTACTGACCGCCACCTGTGAGCCCATCTGTGCTCCACAAAGACCAGAAGCCTCTGCCACCACTCCGATCCACACAGGTGTGTAGTTCCAAGACTGCTCCAGGGCTGGCATCAGAAGACATTCCATGGGGGAGGGCTGCCACAGGCCAGATGGGCAGGTTCTGGCAGTGGCCACCACTATATTCTTCTGCTCATTTTCCTTGCCACGCACAACTATACACAAACGTTATAGCACCATACATCAAAACACATATTTGCTGATGAAGCATTTGAGTTCTGAGCATGGGGATCAATAGTTCAATCCCTGGGGTCATGCAAAAAGCCACATATAATGGCCTCTGTTTATTAATTCCAGCACTGGAGAAATGGAGACTGGTAGATCTCTGGAACTTCCCAGCCAGGCAGCCTAGCCTGCTAGGTGAGGTCAAAGCCAGTGAGACCCTGAGTCAACAAATAGGTGGACAGTGCCTAAGAAATGACACTTTAGGCTGTCCTATAACCTCTCACAAACATACAAACAAAAGAAATGAGTGTGTGGGTTGCAGCTTTCAATTATAAATCTGGGTGGATCTCACTGACACTGTTGCTTCAGCATGTACAAAGGGTTAGAGAAACAGCTGTGTGAGTGTCTGAAGCTTGACACCTTCAGTCTTAGACTTGGAGAGTTAGGTACCAGCACAGCTATCCAAAGGTAGGACATACTAGATTGGGTGAGGAGGATGTTGAGGTTGCAGTCTCTGGGAACAGCCAATCTTTTTGTGCACAGGGTTTGAATGGGAGGTTCCTGGAGACATGGTGAGGAGCCTTTGCTGGCTGGGGGAGGAGCTAGCAAAGATGGTCATTTTCTCTCTCTCTCTCTCTCTCTCTCTCTCTCTCTCTCTCTCTCTCTCTCTCTCTCTCATCCTGACCACAATTTCTTGTCCCTCCTTTCCTCCTAGTTCTTCCCTGTCTCCCCTCCTTCTCCATCCACTCCTCCCCTTTTCTCTTCAGAAAAGAGGAGGCTTCCCATGGATATCAACCAACCTTGGCATATCAATTTGCAGTAAAACTAGATGCATCTTCTCCCATTGAGGCAAACAAACAAACAAACAAACAAACAAACAAAAAAACCAGCCTAGTTAGGGGGAAATGGTGTCAAAAGCAGGCAACAGAGTCAGAGACAGCCCCTGCTCCTGCTGTTAGGAGTTCCGAATGAAGACCAAGCTGCACAACTGTTACATACATGCAGATAGCCGAGGCCTGTCTGCCCCATGCATGCTCTCTGGTTGGTAGTTCAATCTCTGTGAGTCCCTATGGACCTGCTAGTTGTTTCTGTAGGTTTTGTGTGTGTGTGTGTGTGGTGTCATTGACCTCACTGGCTCCTACAATCCTTTCTCTCCCTCTTTGATAGAATTCTCCAACTTTTGCCCAATATTTGACTGTGGGTCTCTACATCTGATTCCATCAGGTGCTGGGTGAAGCCTCTTTAATGACAGTTATGCTAGACTCCTGTCTGTAAGTATAGCAGAATACTATTAACAGTGTCAGGGGTGGACTCTCTCATGGCATGGGTCTCAAGTTAGACCAGTCATTGGTTGGCCATTCCTTCAATTTCTGACCCATCTTTACCCCTGCACATCTTGTAGGCAGAACAAATTGTATGTGGGAGGTTTTGTAGCTGGGTTGGTATCCCAGTCCCTCCATTGGAAGTCTTGCCTGGTTCTAGGAGATGGCAAATTTAGGCTCCATATCTCCTACTGCTAGGAATCTTAGCTATGATCACTTTCATAGATTCCCAGGAGTTTCCATAACTCTAGGTTTCTAGGTCATCTCAGAGATACCACCCATTCCAGTTGTCTCCTATTACTATCTCCCTCTACCCTTTCCCTACCTGATCCCTCAGTGAAAGACCTGTATGACAAGAATTTAAGTCTTTGAAAAAAGAAATTGAAGAAGATATCAGAAGATGGAAAGATCTCCCATACTTCTGGATCAGTAGTAACATAGTAAAAGTGGTCATCATACTAAAAGCAATCTACAGACTCAACACAATTTCCATTAAAATTCCAACTCAATTCTTTTCAAACCTTGAAAGAACAATACTTTATATGAAAAATAAAAATCCTAGTATAGCTGAAACAATCCTGTACAATAAAAGAACTTCTGGAGGTATCATCATCTCTTATTTCAAGCTGTACTAGAGAGCTATTGTCGGTAATAATGGCTGGGAAATGCAGAGAATTCCTCACCCCATTCTGCGGGTAGTTGGCTGGGAATGCTCTGTGTTCCTCCAGCTAAAAGTTAGACCTGGCTGTTCACTAAAGGCCTCTCCATGGCTCCTCACAGCACGGCCCCAAACACGAGAAAGTCTTTGGGTTTCCAAAACGGGTTTACTGGCATGATGGATGGGGGATGGATCTGGATGCATCCCCCCCAAAACCCAGGGCAGACCTGAGTTAAATAGGGAGGGAAAGAGGGGGGAAGGGGCTGAGGAGGAATTCTTATTTGGTTCCACCTCTGGCCTTCAGGTACCTCATTAGTATGTAAATCTCTCTAGGGCCTGAGGCCTGTTTGAATGGAGATTAGACCTCGTGTCAGGAGCCTGGGTTCTGGGGGCGTGGCCGAACCCACAATCCAAGAACCAGGATACCCTTCCAGGCCCAACAAGCAATAATAATTTTTTTTTTTAAATCACATAATATTGGCCTAAAAAGAGACAGTTTGATCAGTGGAATAGAAGTAAATCCACACACCCATGGACACTTGATTTTTGACAAAGAAGCCAAAATTATACAATGACAAGAAGAAATCATCTCCTACAAATGGTGCTGGTCTAACTGGATGTCTGCATGCAGAAGAATGCAAATAGATCTATATTCATCACCTTGCACAAAATTCAAGTCTAAGTGGATTAAAAATCTCATCCTTAAGCCAGATACACTAAATCGAATAAAACAGAGTGTGGGGAAAAGCCTGAAATGCATTGGCACAGGAGACAACTTCCTGAACAGAACACCCATAGCTCAGGCACTACAATAAAAAATTAATAAATGGACCTCATCTATTAATTGTTGTTCATTTTATTAGTTAAAAATCTTCTGTAAAGCAAAAGATACCATCAAAAGAAGAAAACGGCAGCCTACAGAATAGGAACAAATCTTCACCAATTTCACATCCACCAGAGGGCTGAGATCCAAAATATATGAAGAGTTCAAAAAATTAGACAGTAACAATCCAAATAACCCAATTTAAAATGGGGTACAGAGCTAAACAGAATTCTCAGTAGAGGAATCTTGAATGGCCCAGAAGCAGTTAAAAGAAAATTTCAATGTCTTTAGCCATCAGGAAAATGCAAATGGAAAGAACTCTGAGACTCCGTCCTATATCCCTCAGAGTGGCTAATGTCTACAAATCAGGAGCTCATGCTGGTGAGGATGTGCAGTGCATTAGTCAGGGTTCTACTGCCGTGAACAGACATCATTACCAAGGAAACTCCTACAAAAACGTTTAACTGGGGCTGGCTTACAGGTTCAGAGGTTCAGTCCATTATCATCAAGGTGGGAAAATGGCAGCATCCAGGCAGGCAAGGTGTAGGAGAAGCTGAGAGTTCTACATCTTCATCTGGAGGCTGCTTACAGAGTATTCACTTCCAGGTAGCTAGGGGGAGGGTCTTAAAGCCCACACCCACAGTGACACACCCACTTCAACAAGGCCCTGCCTCCTAATAGTGCCACTCCCTGGGATAAGCTTATATAAACCACCACATGGAGATAGGGGAACACTCCTCCATCACTGATGGGAATGCAAATGTGTACACGCACTTCAAAAATCAGCTTGGTGGTTTCTCATAAAATTGGGAATAGATTTACCTCAAGACCCAGCTATACAACTTCTAGACATATACTCAACAAATGCTCCACCATATCACAAAGACACTTGCTCGGTTATGTTCATAGAAGCTTTATTTGTATTGCTCAGAAACTGGAAACAACCTAGATGTCCCTCAACCAAAACATGGATGAAGAAAATGTGGTACAGTTATACAATGGAGTATTACTCAGCTATTAAAATAATGACATCATGAAATTTTCAGGAAAATGGATGGGACTAGGAAGGATGATCCTGAGTGAGGTAACCCAGACTCAGAAAGACAAACATGGTATGTACTTACTTATAAGTGAATATTAGCCATAAAGTAAAGGATAACTATTCTATAATCCACAGAGTAACAGGGAAGGCCCAAGGGGAATCTTTGAATCTCACTGAGAATGGGAAACAGAGTAGACATTATGGGTGTATGAGGGAGGGAGACTGGAGCATGGAGATAGGAAGAGGAATGAGACACTCTTGGTGAGATCTGATCATATGAGTTGTCAGGTTTCTCCTTTCTGAGACCTTGATGAGGTAACAGTAAACTTTTCTACCCCAGTGTGAATTCTGTGAGCATAACTACTAAGTTTTACTGCTATGTTTGGTTTGGTTGGGGCTCACAGATGTGAGCTTTCGTTTTCACTGAAGCACAGAGTGAAGGTGAGGCCATATGCTTGGAGTGAGTAGGTTATTTACTGAGAGTAACGCCCCCGCAACCCACATCATCACCAGTGAATTGGGGGAGGAGCTTGAGAACCCTGATAGCCATTCATGTTTGACAGTAAGAGCCACATACCTGCACACACATCTGGATTCACAGCTGCACTCTGCCTATTACAAACTATGTGAAAACTCAGGTGACTTTCCTGTGTGTAAAGTGGCATTAGTTAATTGTTTGAAGGATCTGACAGATAGGCACTGCGATAATGCATGAAAAACTTCTAGAATAGTCCCTGGCACTAAGTGATCTGCTAAATTTTAACGATAGTTTTTTACATCCAAAGCCAGTAATGCCTGGATCCAAAGCAGTGTTTTTCTAACCATGAAATTTCATGCCCTGTAAAAGGAAAGATATTGTTTTAACACTTCCATTCCCCTCAAAACAAATCAAAAGCCACCATTTGACAGGAGTATATCCTCATGAATACACCATGTCTTTAGTGTCTCAAGGGGTTTTGGAAGATTTTCCTATCAGAAAACACACAGGTTATGGTGTTCACTTACACCCACATATACACAAACATGCATACATGTACACTCACAAGCACATACAACAGTTGCCAATTAAGTCTAACTTCTGATCCCTTTGGAGGTGTTTCACACGCAGATGTTAACAATGAACACGATTTGCAAATGTATGAGGTGTTTTCTGCATGCTCTCTTACTGGCCCATTTTTAAATACTCTAGGGACTATGTTCTGGAGAGATAGCTCAGTTGGTAAAGTGGTTGTCATGCAAGAATGAAGACCTGATTTTGATCCTCAGACCCATGTAAAAGTCAGGCATGGTAGTGAATGCTTGTGACCACAATGTGCATGCTCAACACCAAAAGGCTTCTTAGGTAACCACTTTAATGCTTGGGCAGTTGGTACATCATTGACCTTAGTATAATTTTTGAGAACCAACACCCTAATACTGGAGAGGCAGAAACAAGTGTATCCCTGGGGCTGCCTGGGCAAGTAGTCTAATCAGTGTGTTCCAGGGTTAGTGAGAAATCCTGAATTAAAAAATTAAGGTGGATGGTGCCTGAGAAACAGCACCCAAGGTTGTATCATGGCCCTCACATACAAGAATACATGCATATACACATGTACACACACACACACACACACACATACAACACACACAAACAGAGAGAGACAGAGACAGAGACAGAGAGAGAGAGAGACAGACAGACAGACAGACACACACCCAGAAAGATGGAGACACACAGAGAGAGACTAAAACAAAGAGATGCAGATACAGAGAAAGACAGTTACACACATACACAGACACAGAGAGAGACAGACAGAGACAGAGAGATAGACAGAGAGACACATGCACACAGAGTAAGCACACTGACTGTTGTGTGAGGAACTGTTGTGTGGAAGGCAGGAACACATGCAGCTGTTGGCCTGGTCTATGCTCTGCTTTGAAGTACAGAGGCTGGTTTGTATCTGAGCCTATGCATGTTACCAACCTTAACCACTGCTGGTGACATTTCCTCACCTTCCTGGATATCACATTGAGCTCCCTCAGAAAGTGAAAAAGTGAGGTCCCTGGGCAGGTGCCATGCAGTTCTGTTGGAATGACCGTTGTTTCCTAGGGTGGCTGATGTTTTAAAATGTAGAACTCATTACCCTGGGCTCTGAATGTCTCTTGCAGGAGCATGAAGTAGAGAAAGAGTGGGTACAACTTATACCCACTTTATGAGGGTGAGCACCTGTAGGAGCTGAGGTGGTCGGAGGCTTCTTCTACATGGCAGGAAGGACAGTGATGCAAATCCAGGGCTGTGTTCTCAGCTCATTTTTTAAAGGGAGAAGTGAGGCTCCTATGCATGAGGGTTTCACAGAGAAAGAACGTACTCCTCTGAGGTGCACAGAGACTTGACAGACAGAATTGGCTCTCGAAATTTTAGGGCTGAGAAGTTTCAAGATCTGAGCTGGCAAGCTGGAGGTCTGTAGCAACAATCTTTTTGTGCACTGTATAAAGGTTGTCTTTATATTATTCAAATACTCATGAAGGGAGTCCAGTACAGGCTGGACTTTGGTATTGTTATTTGTTTGAAGCATCACCTGTCTCAGCGTTTTGTAAATATTCTTCTCCTTCACCTTTTGATTGGTTAATAAAGAGCTGATTCAACCCATGACTGAGCAGAGGAGAGGAAGGCTAGACTTCCAATCCTAGCCAAGGGTGCCAGGGAGGGAGAGGTAAGAAGACAAGCATGAAGGGAGAGAAGAGGTGGCCATGAGGCAGAGGAACCAAGAGGAGTCATGACAAACAGTTCACCAAGGGATTCACCATGCGGACACACCTGGAGCAGAGTAAGCCAGAGCGAGACTCAAACTGTAAGTAACACAGGGCCTGTGGCTGGAGGGAGAAAGCTTAGAGGGTTAGACTGGCTTAGAACTTGCTCAGTCATAGTGCCTAAAGTTTGCTAATAAACTTAATAGGTCTTTGTGTCATTCAGTTAGGAATTAAAATGGGCTAAAGGGGGCAAAGAAATTCCCTGTAGTTTTACAGTAACAAAAGGAGCTGTACTGGCTGGTTTTGTGTCAACTTGACACAAGCTGGAGTTATCACAGAGAAAGGAGCTTTAGTTGAGGAAATGCCTCCATGAGATCCAGCTGTAAGGCATTTTCTCAATTAGTGATCAAGAGGGGAGGGCCCATTGTGGGTGGTGCCATCCCTGGGCTGGCAGTCTTGGGTTCTATAAGAAAGCAAGCTGAGCAAGCCAGGGGAAGCAAGCCGAAGCAAGCCATGAAGTAGCATTCCTCCATGGCCTCTGCATCAGCTCCTGCTTCCTGACCTGTTTGAGTTCCAGTCCTGACTTCCTTGGGTGAGTGATCAACAGCAATGTGGAAGTGTAAGCTGAATAAACCCTTTCCTCCCCAACATGCTTCTTGGTCATGCTGTTTGTGCAGGAATAGTAAACCCTGACTAATACCGGGGCATAACGGTCCCCCAGAAAATATATCTACTGTAGCTGCTTATATTATGAATGCTAACTATGTTCCCCCAAAACTGTTTGTACAAGAGTAGCTGCACATAGCTTCTGGGAACCTACTCCCAGTTGGTTCTAACTGGTAAATAAGGATGCCAACAGCCAGACAGACAGAGATGAGATAGTAGGATTCTTCGCTTGAGACTGGGAAGAGAAAGAGGAGTATGATCCACCATGCCAGGAGAGTGTGAGAGGAGAGACGCCATGCCGGAGAAGAGTGCAGAGAAGCATGACCGCCATGTAAAGGAGCAGGAAGAGCGTTGCCTAGAGGGCTTCCCAACCAGGTGCAGGGCAGCCATGATAGAACACAGAATTTACTAAGCAGTAACTCAGAATTATCAGTGGGAGGTAGTGGAGGTTAGGCAGTGGCCCAGCTATTGTGCTGTTTAAGGCAAATTAAAAATATAAAGGCTATGTGTATCCTTCATTTGGGAACATAAACCTTGGGGCTGGTAGAGAACCCACGGCCAGGATTTATTTTTTAATAATTATTTCAACAATCTACAGAAACCCATGAGATAGGATAGTGTATATCAAGTCAGGTTCAAAAGTCTGAGAACAGTCGAGTTGATGGTGCCAGTTCTCATCTGAAAGCTAGGGAAAGCATGACGCAAGGAGGAGCAGGCTTCCAGTCAAGACCAGCAGCAAGGGAAGTCTCATGCCTGGGTGCAAGCAGGCAGATAAAGGCCTCCTCCCACTCTCAGGAGGGCCAGCCTTGTGGTTCTGTTCAGGTCTGCATCTGGAGGAGATGGCTCACCTACACTGGGGAGAGCCATTACTTGGCTGATTCTGCCAACTAAAATGTTAATCTTCTCACTTAACACCTTTACACATCCCAGAGTAAAGCTTGACCAAATAGCTTGTGGTGGGGTGTTGTGGCTCAGTGAAGTTAGCACACTAAATTATTCTCCAGTAGCCTTCTTCTCCTCCCTTTGCTCCTATTAACCTAATCCTATGTCAAGATTCTCTTTGGTTAGGAAATCTACCCCATGGTCCAAAGATTGGGATCTATCATTGGCTGTCATGCGGTAGCAGGTAGGTCATTGTGATTTATTGCCCCAGCAAAAATCTGTGAAACCAGTTTTCCATAGATGGACAGTCTCAGAAGAGACATTGTAGTTAAGATTTTGCACAAGAAGTTGTTTTCTTTAATTATTTGAGGTTTATATATGCATAAATGTATTTATGTCACCCCATTTACTTCCTTCTAATTCCTCCCTCCTCTCTCAGCACTCCCTGTCTCAACCTCATGTGATCTTTTGTTTTGAAAATTGAGTCCTTTTGGTGCTCACTGTGTGTACATGGGTGTGAAACTGTCTAGTGAAGCGTGAGTAGCCACTCAAGAACTACAGATATTAACAGGATATCTTATAGTACTGTGATAGGCAGTTGTGTTACAGAGTTTATGTTAACTTAGTACAAGCTACAGTCATCTGATAGGAGGAAACCTAACCTCCATTAAGAAAATGACTCCATAAGATCAATCAGACTATACGTAAGCCTATAGGGCATTTCCTTAATTAGTGATTGATGGGGAAAGGCCAAATCCATTGTGGGAGGTACCATCCTTGGGCTGGTGGTTCTGAGTTCTATAATAAATCAGGCTGAGCAAGCAAGGGGAAGCAAGCCAGCAAGCAGCACCCCTCCAAGGTCTCTGCAGGAGCTCCTGCCTCCAGGTTTCAGTTCCTGTCTTGACTTTCTTCAATGATGAACAGTGATGTGGAAGTGTATGTCAAATAAACTGTTTCCTCCCAAGCTTGGTTTTTGGTGTTGGTATTTAATTATAGCAATAGAAAACCCTAAATAAGACACTAGATTTTGTCTCAATGACAGAATTCCTGATATAACTAGTCAGGGAAGGAGAAACTTAGTCTTGTGATTCCATAGTCAGCTGACTATATTGCTGTGGACCAAGAAGGGACATTATAATAATAAAAGTATATAATTGGAAGAGTCGTGATAGCCAAGAAATAGAGAGAGGGAGGGGAAGAAGCAAGGGGGAGAGGCTGGCCAGCACATATGTCATTCCCTCCAGTGATCTACTTTCTCCATCTAGGCCACAATTTCCAGTTTCCACTAATTCCCAATGACCACTGAATGTTGAATCTATGATTGAATTGAATCCTTGATTAGGTCAGAACCCTCATGATCTGATCATTAAAAAATAAATCTCTGTAGGTAAGCATCCAGGACCCTAACTCAGGCACCTTCTGAAGGCATTTTCAATTCAGACCATAACAATGACTCAGGGGTGTGTGTGTTATATTTCTGTTATATACATATAACTTTTATATATATACATATATAAACACAACATGTAAATCACTTTTCATGCTGTCTTATTGCTTCTCACAGCCAACTGTGTGGGAGAAGGGCTTCTAAAGCCATCCTCTGGAGACAGCAAGAAGCCTGACCTACATGTAACATAGATCCTGTACCATCTCTTCTGCCCTGACAGTGTAGAGTGCTTCAGCAATTGCTGGTACCATATGTGGTAGAAGAGAAATGGTTGTTAGAACTCATTCCTCACTCCCATTTTTCCTCCCCAGGTCTCAGTGCTTTTCCTAATAATTCCTGACCCAGGATTGCTTCTGTGTCATTAATTTCATGCTTTGTACCTTTCTAAGCACATAACGTCTCTTATTACCCACCTGTGACTCCTCTGAGTAGGGCATTTATCAGAGGTCCCTTTTTGAGTAAATAACCAACTGAGAAATTTATATCTCCCAGGATAGTGGAGAGCTGGGATGTGTGTGTAGGGGGTGGGGTGTGGGGTAATCAATCATGGCTGAATGTGTGTGATTTCGGTAATCTCCCAGAGACAGTGCTTGGAGACAGGAAGGAAGGAAAGGCAGTGATGCTGGAAACTTTTATCATCACATCCCTGTGAGCAAGAATGACACAGTGGCATGGGGCCAGCAAGGCAAGGCCAGAAGCCAGGCTCTTAGGGATGCTGTTGGATGTCAGACAACCAGCTCCCACGGTCAAAGTCACACAGTCCTTGGTACAGTGACTGTGTAAACACTGCTTCTCTGCAGATGGGGTCCTTGGTGGTGAGAGGTACAGATGGGAGGCCTGGACAGGAGCCAGAGAGAAACAGGAACTTTGATTTTCCTGGCCAGGAGCTCATTCTTGGCTTACCTTCCTCTTGGCTTACCTTCTGGAATCTCCACAAGGCTCCAGCTTCTGATTGGCCCACCTTGTCTTCCTTATCACTGTCATTGAATTCATTCCTGGTAGCTGTGTTTGCTTCTCCTAATGCTTTTTTTTTTTTTTAAAGTTTTAATTTATCTTTGATAACTTCATAGAATGTATATCAGTCATATTTTCCCTTCCCCCCAACTCCTCCCACATCCTCCCCTATCTCAATACCTACCCACCTTCATGTTCTTTTAAACACACACATACACACACACACACACACACACACACACAGAGAGAGAGAGAGAGAGAGAGAGAGAGAGAGAGAGAGAGAGAGAGAGAAACTTGGTGTCTGATTTATGTTGTTCAATTATGAACATTGAACCTGCTCTGGCATGCAGTTGCTGCACACCAATGCCACTCCATTGAAGGGCATCTCAAAAGCCATGCTGGTGAATTCCAGCACTGCATGAACAGAGGTAGTAACTCTCCTGAACCATCAGAGTAGGAAGTCTCTAAGTTAGTAACAAATCACGGGGCTTCCAGTGTGTGATGGCCTTCTTTTAGATCACTGGGTGAGGCTCAAACTCACCAGGCATCAAGTGCTTTCACTAAAGACAGTGAAGACTCCATGCACACAGGGCCATGGATTCTTCTCTGTAATCTGTCTTTCCTGCTATCTATACCCCAGCTTTAAAGTCAGCCATCCAAAATATGTTTAAAATTAGCTAGCATTTAAAGCCTAGGATGTACAAATGATAGAGAATGTGTATTATTCTCTTTATGAGGCTGACTTAATTCTTCTAGTATGATTTTTGGTTACATCTATTCTTCTGCAAATAATTTGTTTTCTTGTCCAAACTTGAATTGCTATTTTAAAATTAAAATGAAAAAATTTTGAGAATTTTATATATACATACTGTATTTACAACAGTTCCACCCTCCCCTCTCTCCTTCCAAACCCTCCTGTGTTCCCCTACTTCTCAAATTCACAAACCTTCTTTTCTTTGTTATTTCTACACACACACACACACACACACACACACACACACAACCTACTGAGTTCCGTTTTGTGTTGCTTGTATGTACATGTGATTAGGGCTAGCTACCTGAAACTGGGTAATCTGTCAATAAGCTCATTTCTGATGAAAACTGACTCTTTTCAGCAGCTGTCGATTGTTTGTTTGTGTGTGTGTGTGTGTGTTTTTTTTTTTTTTTTTTTTTTTTCCACTCAGAAAAGAACCAGATGCCCGTGTCACATGGCAAACACCAAAAAATTGAAAAGGCCAAAACAAAATGTCCTGCCCAAAATTTACTAGTCCTATGAACTGGTCTCCAATGAGATTTTGCTACATGAGCCCTAGGACACAAAATTCAAAAGATCATAAACACAAACAAAGAAAAGCTGTGCTCATCCACAGGTAGCCGTGGCCTCAGTCTGACTCTACTAAAGTCAATCATCGAATCATGAATCTTCATTCTTGGGAAGCTGTGCCTCCATCCTGTGAGTTATCCATTTCCCCCTAAATTAACACTGTGATTTTATGTTAATTCAAGCTGTGATTCTTAAGCAAATAGATAAATAATGCACAAAGAATTCTACATCTAATGGGGCTGAAGAGATAGCTCAGTGGTTAAGAGCACAGATTGTTCTTGCAAAAGACCTACGTTTGGTTTGCGGCATCTGTATGGTGACTCAGAACTCTGGATCCCATTTCCCCCTCCTGTGTCTAGGGGCACATACTCAGTACACAGACATGCATATAGATAGAACAGTGATAGACATAAAATAAAAATAAATCCTTTTTCACAAAAAGAATTCTTCACCTTAGAAAACCTCCACATTAACTGGAAATCCTCTCTAGCCCAGGCTAGCTTATTCACCCATTCCTTGGTCCATTCAGTTGACATGTTTATCGCCATGCCACTCCATTCAACACAATGCTTGGGAGGGAATGAAAGTGGGAGAAACAAGAGCCTGGTCCCTTGGGAAAGATTCTTTCAAGGGATGAAGAAAAGGAAGCCCTGCATAGGAAGGGGCTCATGTTGGAGGTAAAGGTGGTAGTCACATTGGATATCACACCATCTCTGGACACCCTATGATGACTATGCTGATGTGTTCATTCAAGTCATGCTGCAGAGCTTCCAATTTAAATGTGGTCACAGGCCAGACATCTCCATGGATCTGCTATTGGTCCTTTTGTGCTGCCTCTGGTCTTGGAGATTTCCTTCAGTGTTCTGCTTGGTTAGGGGAATTTCTGTGCACTACACCTCATCCACAAGGGAGAAGGACAAGGGATAATGAGACACTCCAGGGAACCCTGCAACATGAGAAAGAGCGAGACAAACAACAGTGAGTAGAAACAGGCTAGAGAGAGGAGACTCATCAGAAATGGATAGAAAAGCAGAATCAAATGGTACACAATGTGCACTACTTTTCTGAGTTCTAGTGTTCAATTAGAGAGCATAAGTTAGACTTTGGAAGTTCAGATAGGAATGCTTCCAGGGACATGTTAATAATTTAAGGCTAGGGTTCATATGGAAGGCTAGGGGACCATTCAACACTCAGAGTACAAAACTAGAGATGGGGAAATCCTGAAGAAAGGGAAAATGGCTTGATATCTAATGAGCATAAGTCACAGACAAGAGGGAAGAAATAATCAATAAATAGTAAATGACCAATAGTCAAGGAAGTAATAGCAAGATCTACCCAGACTCAGATGAGATTGGGTTCTTCGATCCCAATAAGGGTAAAGGGATATATATGTATGCCTGGATGTGCATGCATGTAGGATGCTGTAATGCGTTACTAGGGAGAGCATCAAAGAGGAAGCCGACAAATAACGAGGCTCTAGCAGGTGTGAGACATCTCATCAATGAGAAGATGGTGGAGAAGCCCAAGGAACTTGTTGTGAAAATTACCTTCACCCAAAGCCTGGACCCAGAAAATGCTCCATTGTTCCCAAGAGCAAGATAGAGTCCCTTTCAGCTGAAAAGAACAGAAAGAAAAGAAATTTACCTTTTAAAACCTTTTTCACAAAAAGAATTCTTCCACGTTAACCGGAAGTCCTCTCTGTCTCAGGCTAGCTTATTCACCCATTTTTTTGGTTCATTCAGTTGACATGTTTATCGCCATGGAACTCCATTTAGCACAATGCTGGGGAGGGAATGAAAGGGGGAAGGTGCTAGAGTTTTAATCGCAATGACACAGACATAAAAGTCATCAAAAGAGTAAAGCTAATCTTAAACCCACAGAAAAAAAAATCCCGGGGTGACAGTTTTTGTGCCAGAGGTGAAGTTAGGTCAGGAAGCCGGTGGCTTCAAGGATGGTATGTTAAGACTTGGAAAAGGAACAGAGTCCAATCAAAAAGTAAGAATAAAGCATGCTATAAACAGGATTAGTGTCATCTCCCAAACTTAAATAAATTTGACATTCTAGAAAAATATTGTACAAAAACTCAGTCTAGACATCAAGTATATTTTAAATGTCAGCAAAGGGATGCTAGTCAAGTATAAGGAGAAGAAACTCACTTTGAAATTATAAACAATGGTTTTAAATGAAAGAACTGTGGCATTAGAATTTTAGAAAAGATAGTATCCCTGTTAGCATTGACTGTCAACTTGACACTGCTTAGTCTCGTGAAGAGAGTCTCAACTGAGTAACTGTCTTTATCAGGGTAGTCTTTGGACATGTCTCTGGGGGATTGCCTAAATTAATGTAGAAGGGCCCAGTCCACAGTGTACCACACTGTCCCTAGGCAGATGATGGTAGATCGTATAAGAAAGCTAACTAAGAATAAGCCAGTGAGCTAGCCATAGTTCCTGCTTTTGTTTTGCCTTGACTTCCATCAGTGATGAATTGTGACCTGGAAGTATGAACCAATTATAACCATTCCTCCCAAGTTGCTCATAGTCAGAAAGTTTCATCCCAGCAACAGAATGAAACCAGAACAGACAGGAATATTTATGCTAGCATGAGTACATTGTTATCTTTTCAAAATTTCAGATGTTACTACACTGCCTAGAAGGCTTAATTATGGAAAGTTGAGAATAAATATTATCAATCTTGATAAAACATAAAGATATGGTACTCAGAATTTGAAAACAGCGTGCTGTGAAGATATGGTACACAGAACTTAAGCTTGGTTCAAATGTATTCTTTATAAGGATGGCTCATGAAAAAGGCTGACAGAAATGGATAGAACTTCAAAGAGGGCTAATTAGAGGATCTGAGGACCCCAGTATAATTGCAGCTTCTTGGATGATGGGAATTGGCGTAGTTCTGCTGAACCCTTAGCTCTCATAGAGAAGTGGTGGGAAAAAAATCGATATTGAGGCAGCATATTACTTAACAACACTGGGGTAAGCAGCAGAAAGATAAAATGCAAGTGGATAAAGTGGCTGCCTCCTGGAATGGGTTCAGGGCTGGGTCAAAGGCCTTTTACCATTTAGACAGTTTTAAATGTTGCTCAAGTATTGCTTTGATAAAATTATATATTAGAATCGGTTACTAAAGTAAACTTTGGATGTCTTTCCCAGATATAGCAAGTGTCAGAACTGCCTAGCAACCTGGGATTCCACCTCCACTGAGCTATCCACATGCCACTTCAACAAATGCAGTAGGTCGCTCTCCTGGCAACTCCTCAGCCATACCCTGTGGTCACCAAAAACATCCTGAAATGCCCTGTAACTAGGTCCAGTAGGAAAATCTAACATGAACTGGAAGGAAACTTCTATCAGTGAACTTTTAAGGATAATCACCTATTTAGTGTCTTGTGCCTATGTGTGGGCCTGATTAAAACCAGATGCATTGTGGGAAAAGATGTATGTGGTGAAGAAAAGCTTATATAAACAGAGTCCATCAATGAAAACAACAATGCACCCATGTCCCACTGCTAGACACCACTTCTCCTTTGTCTAGACCCTCAAAATGAGGCCTTGAGAAGTAGTCCAGAAACCTTTATCAGCTTCATTCCTATCCCCCTGCTCCTTATTACATGTCCAGCCTCTAATGTCACTTTAAATAAAACTCTGTGATGCTGTGCTATTTGTGCATGCATTTTCAATTCTTTGAATAAGATACCAAGAACATGGCTATACCTTGTTCTGTCTTGCTTTCTATTGCTGTGGTAAATATCATGACCAAAAGCAACTTGAGGAAGAAAAGATTTACAGTCCATTTTGAGAGAGTAAGGACAGGAACTCAAGGAGGTACCTGCAGACTTGATGTCTAACTAGGACACATCTGGGCTAGACAAGACAACCAGTAACTGACAGGCCACTGCCTGTGAAATAACAATGTAATTGTATAATCTGTATGCATGTATATCCATGCATGCATACATACATACATATACATACATACATACATACATATGTACATACATACATCTAATCTACCATGCACATAACTCTCCTCCTCAATGCTTCATGGAGACACCAGCCTTTGCCTAAATATCTTACATTCTAGTCTACATAATTAGATTTATTAAGATCTTTCTGTTATTATCATCCCAAGAACCATGTTGTCTCTTTGTTGTGTAGCAATTTCACTTGAGATTAAAATCTTTAATCTTGGAGGAAAGCTTGTTGAGATGCAAACTCTGGAAGGGAGGCAAAACACTCCATTCCAAAGGGAAGCTCTTTAAAACAGGAAGTAAAAAAATTCAAAGGCTTCAGAAAGTCCCTGAAACTAGCCAGATTTATTAGGCCTCCAGACAATTTAGGGCAAAGGGCACTTATTTTAGTATATAATCCCAGGGCACAGTGCAAGAGAGTCCTGAACTAGTGACACCTGTAGTCAAGAGCAGAGGAAATACACATGTTTGTTCTTAGCTTGCTTTCTCCACTCATACAGCCCAGGACCCAAAGGACAAGAAACGGTGCTGTCCACAGCAGCTAGGTCTTCCCTCAGCAATGAACACAGACAATGCCCCTTAGACTTCCCCCTAGCCTACTCTTAACAACCTCTCATTGAGACTTCTCTGCCCCATGATTCTGGATTGTGGCATGTAGATAATGAAAACCAATAATCTCTGCTGTGGGTAGAATTAGATTATGAAGTCAGTTTAAAGCATCGCCTGTCAGGCACTGGGCCTGCATTTTCATATGTCTCTGATGGCATTAGGATGCCATCAATTAATCCTTGGGTAGACTCCATCAGAATTATAAGCTTAAGATACCATTGTTGTGAAGCTAGTGAAATTATTCTTTTACTTAGTAGAACACACACACACACATATACACATATGTGTGTGTATATATATATATATATATATATACATATATATGATAAAAAGCACACATATAAAACCATATATATTATATGGTAATATATTTATATATAATATATTTATATAACATATTTAATATTATATATGTGGTCTACTAAGTATGTGTTTATTATTTTTTTAACTAAGCTTGCCTAATTTGATAAGCCATTCCCAAGAGTTGAAGAGATTATATCGGGGTTTTGAAAAAGAGATGGATTGAAAAGTTTATCTTTATCACCGGAGGTCAGATAATTAAGAAAATTTGAACAGAAAGAAAATATGATATGGTCTCATTTTTACATGAAATCTGAGATGGCTAACCCCATGAAAGTAACATGGATGCCTCTGGGGACAGGAGCCTGGTAGGTAATAGCTTAAGGGTACGATGTTTTAGTTATTTGAGTTGAATAAATTCTGAAAAGAAAGCATAGTGCTAACATCTATCAATATCATATACTTAAAATTTGATATAAATATTATGTTATATTTTCATTATAAAATAGTAACTTCTACAGCAACAGCAGCAAGAGAGAGAGAGGAGGCTTTGGAAGGTGAGGGATGTAATGATAGCCTTGGTGGTGCTGGAGAGTTTCATGAGTGTATATTTATTCCCAAACACTGCATACATATAGATTCTTATAGTCAATCGTACCTCAATAAATTGTTATACAACTGGTTGGGAAAGTAACTCTGAGGAGTTTTATCAAGATATTATTCTGGTACAATTAAATAATATTTTTTACTCACTACCAAGGAAGGTTGTAACACTGGCCATGCTACTGAAAGAACCTGTTTTCCACATTTTCTATCTGCATTTTAATCAACTCTTTAGATTTACACTGACATATCAGCCAAACTTAACAGTCTGTACTTATTCTTTTTTATTATTTATTAGATATTTATTTATTTACATTTCAGATGCCATCCCCTTCCCCCATTTCCCCTCCCTAGAAACCCCCCTATGCCATCCCCACTCCTCCTTTTTGCTTTTATACCATTTTAATTACATGCAAGTATTTAGGTCAGTTCTAGGTTGAGGAACTAGCAATACAATAAATGCAAATAGTCAAGGAACAAGCAAGTCAATAAACACAAATAGTCAAAGAACAAGCAAGGCAATTTAAAAAGTTCTGTGATCACACCCTCACTCCTGTGTTCACTGTTTCTGAGGGCTCATCAGGATGACCAAAATATCTGAGCCAACTTCCTTGTCCTGGCCCAAAGTCATTTTCATGTCTAACGCCTACTTTCTTGTTCTAGCTTAAAATTTAGATTCCTGCCTGAAATTACTTCTTTGTTCTAGCCTAAAGCCAGATTCTTCTCTGAAGTCCACTTCCTCTTCTGTGGCTAATGTCATATTCCTGCCAGGCAGCCCATTTCCTTGCTCTTGGCCCGCATCAGATTCTTGCCAAGCAGCCCCAAAATGCAATCTAGTTTTTAATGAGAACCTGACATTTAACAAAGTCTTAGCCCGTGTCATTATTATTGTAAGATTTACAAGAAATCCTTGTAACTAGTTGGACTGTATTCAAGTGAGCTTGTGTATATTATAGCTCTACTGCCTGTTACGATCCTAGTTAGTCAAAGAAAAGAAACCACTTGGCTACTTGATCAGCTTCTGTAAGGAGACTAGTTAAGAACCTATGTAGTATGATTGTTAGGGGTCTGAAATAGAAACCATGAAGTTTTATTGTTGTAGATTGTAGATTTCACAGGGTAGGTTTATAAAAATAAACCTCAGCACTTAGAAAATTAGAAAATTAGCAAAAGACTATGAGAAACTTACGACCATATAGAAATATTTGCTACAGGAGAAAGGCGGTAGGTATCCTGAGAGAGGACTGTGTGAGAGCTGGGGTCCCTGGGCTCAGAGTTGTTGCCTGCCCTGCATAGTTTTCTGTTTGTTTGCTTGTTTTGTTTTCAACTTGATGCAAGCTATAATTATCTGGGACGAGAAACCCCACTAGAGTAAATACCTCCATCAGATTGAATTTGACAAGTCTTGTCCTAGTTAGGGTTTTATTGTTATGAACAGACACCATGACCAAGGCAACCCTTGTAAGAGCATTTAACTGAGGCTGGCTTATAGGTTTAGAGGTTCAGCCTATTATTACCAAGTCAGGAGCATGGCAGCATCCTGTAGCTGCTTGTATTCTCATGTTAATTACATTTCCCCCAAACCTGTTTGCAGTGTCTAGCACATAAGACACCGAGGGACCCTGCTCTCAGTTGGTTCTGATTGTAAAGATGCTAACAGCTAATGGCCAGGCAGGGCAGAGATGGGACTTTTAGGATTCCTGGGCTAGGGATAGAGGAAGATCCACCTCTTCTCAGATGAGGGAGATCTGCCATGCCAGGAGAAGGGGAACCAAGAGACCATGCCTGAGAGGTAGGGGACAGAGAACATTGTTGCCATGTAGGAGAACACAGTTCAAGGGTCTGGGTCTAAGGAAGCAAAGATATAATATAGGATTAGTAAGTAATAACTCGGGAATATTAGGGGGAGGTAGAGCCATGGGGAGGCTAAGAAGTGGCCCAGCAATTGAGCTGTTTAAGTCATATAAAATATAAAGGCTCTATGTATGTATATTTCATTCTAGAACCCAGAACATTGAGGCGGGTAGTGAGAAATGTACAGACACTGCCACTGCCGGGATTGATTTGAGTAACATTACTTGGGTACTACAACAGCATCCAGGCAGACATGGTGCAGAAGGAGCTGAGAGTTCCACATCTTCATCTGAAGGCTGCTAGAAGACTGGCTTCCATGTGGTTAGGAGGAGCCTACCCACACAGTGACATAGTTCCTCCAAGGCCAAACTTCCTCCAACAAGGCCAGTACCATTCTCTGGGCCAAGCATATTCAAACCACCAACAAATCTGTAGGACATTTTCTTGAGTGATAATTGATGTGGAAGGGTGCATAGCCCACTGTGGGTGGTCCTTCCTACCCAAGGCAGGTGGTCCTGTGTTTATAAGAAACCAAAGTGTGCAAGCCAGAAAGAGCAGGTTAGTGAGCAGTGTTTCTTCATGGCCTCTGTCTCAGTTCCTGCCTTTGAGTTTCTGTTTGAGTTCCCTTTCTGACTTTATGGTAGACTATAAACTCTAAGTTGAAATATCACACACACACACACACACACACACACACACACACACACACACACACACAGAGGTGTTCCTCCTGTATGAACCTCTGACCCACAGACCTCTTAGGAAGGTACTAGGCAGTTGGTACCTGAGAAACCACTCTCAAAAAAGAAAGGGAAACTAATTAGAAGTAGGTGGTACTGTCAGGAAGAGGAACAATAGGACTGAGTCCAGGGATTATGACTTCCTTCTTTCCTGGTCTTTCTAGTGATGTCTACTGACAAATACTGACAAGTCATTAACTGAGTAGAGGGAAATGCTTTCAAAGCCCCTTCCTTAGCCCTTAGCAAAGCACAGAGTAAACAGTGGTGAACCAGGAAAAAGACTCCAGTTACTGGCTGCTCTGCATAATGGTGAGTTTCCTAGAGCCCCACACTAGGAACCAAACTATGTCTGAGAACTTCTCCCAGTTAATTCTTCCCCACAGATTGCCATTGGCCAAAGAAAGTTGTTTTACCAAGTTTCCACTACTAGCAGAAGGCAAACCACATCCAGTGACTGGTAATAGAACACATAGATGCCTGTCTAACACTCCAATCATCAACTTGTACCTTAAGGACCCTCAGTTGAAGAATTGCTTCCATTATCTTGACTTGTGTGCATAGCTGATGAAGGAAGTCCCATCCCACCATGGGAGGTGCTCTCCCTAGGCAGGTGACCCTGGGCTAAATAGGAATGGTAGATAAACATACCAGAGGGAGCAGCCAGTAAACAGTGCTCTACTATTGTCTCTGCTTCCATTTCTGCCTCCATGTGCCTGCTTCTGCTTGGGTTCTGGTTAGGTTTTTATCAACTTGTTGCATTCTGGGAACCTCAATTTCAATTGAGAAATGTTTCTATTAGATTGGTTTGCCGACAAGTATGTGAGGGAATTTTCTTGTTGATGCTTGGTGTAGGTGGGCCCACCAGCAACAGAAAGCAAAGGAGGACATTGACTCTTATCCAAGAAAACGCTGAAGGTCTGTCCCTGCTCTAGCCTCTCCCATGCAATCAGCTAATAGTTCTCATACTTTGCCTGCTTTTGACTTTTGTTGTCTGGTTGCCTTCAGCATGTTGTTCCTGTGAGTGCATTGTTTGCCAAGGCCAGACATAGAAATCAGATGCCCCCAAAGTGGACTTAGAGGTAGTTGTGAGTCACCAAATGTGGGTGCTGTAAACTAAACTTGGGTCCTGAGCAAGAGTCATATATCCTACCCCAAAGGAATCATGCTATGTGTGATGCTTTAAACTTTGTTCTTCAAGGGGCCACATGACTGTCTGCACAGGACTCCAGTAGGGGTCTTCAAACAATATGTGGCTCCCTCAGTCAGGGATATGTCTTTACTTTCGTGGAGGAACACTGCTGGAGGAGCAAGTCTCCTCCTTTTGTGTAGTTAATACACACTACTGACTACTAAGCCATCTCTCCAGCCCCTCGGTCTTTTGTTGCTGTTGGTGGTTGGTGGTGGTTTTTCTTTTGGTTGGTTGTTTTTGTTTTGTTTGTAGTTAATATTGTTCTCTTTGATTTTCTGTTATGTTAAAACTTAGGAAATTCTAAAGTACATGCCAATGGCTCTAACACTTATATACATTTTTATGATCTATTGTGATTAATGGCTACTTCTCCCCAAATCAGATAGTTCAACTTTTAATTTTAATTAAAGAAACAAAGCATATGGCTCTCCTGTTTGTAGCATACCATCTGATAGGATTTGGCCAAACAGATGAAATTTATTTTTTTTAATTATGAAAAATGCTTTCTGGTTTTGTTGTCTGTCTGGCTTTAGTTTCAGAATTTTGATGATATAGCATAGGAGAGACATACTTCTTGTTTTCTAACACAGTGTAATTAGGGTCAGGTGATATAGCTCTTAAAAGTTAGAGCATGCCAAGTGTGTCTAAGTGTTTATAACATCCCTCAGGCTGCCCATTGTCTCACACAGTAAAGTATGGTCTGTATTTCTGCAAAATTGGCCTTACTCACCTGAATCTCATACTTGGCGGTGTAATTTGTTTAAAGTGGTCTCTCAACATTTTTATAATCTCTGAGGATGTTGAACTCAAGGACACCTCCCTCCCCCACCAAGGGACTGAGTGTTCCTGTCCCAAGGAATTGCTGTGGAAGTAGCATGGATTGACTGTTTCAGTCCTGCTTCTGAGGGCTTCTGTTTCAGGGACTTTCTATGGAAATGGGATAGATTGAGTGTCCTTTACTAGGGGACTGGGTGTTCTGGTCCCAGGGACTTGCTATGGAAGTGTTATGGATTCTGGAAGTTGGCATTACTTCATCATGTTTATGAAATTTTTCTTTTCAGGGTCCTTAAAGAACAGTTCTATATCCTTCACTGGTCCATCCCCATTCTTTCTCCAGACTGTTCTCCTGTGAAGATTTTGTTGAACTGCAAATACTGGTGAGCATTTATTAGTTTTACCTGAAAAGCTGTTATGCAGATGGTGTGAAATAAACAAGGGATTACAATTCCTCGACATTAATATTCATCAACTTAGACACCTCCAGCATATCTGTTCTCTCCAGAGCCAACCAAAAAAGGCTGGGTGGATACCATGACTGCTGGGTAGCGCCGAGTTAGTCATTACTAATCATGTAATTATCAGCTAAGTTTTCCCCAAAGGAAAATCGAGGTGCTGGAATGATCAATGTTAGTGGAAATAGAAAAACTTCTAGGTGTAAAAATATGATGATTTGTCTACAAACTCATCCCTAGGTTCCGCAGGATCTGAGGCTGATCACACAATCATCTCCTGTCTTGCCTGATTCATTATTTATCGGGTGTCTATGTGTTTTGAACATTAACTAGATTTTATGTTCCTTCAGGGAAGGCTCAGCCTTGCCTTTCACCTCCTTTTACCCTTGTCTAAATATCCCAAAGCAGAAAGTTCAACTCTGTAGGGATGCAAGATTCTGGCCAATTAGTCTACAGCACGAAGCAGTCAGCTTCAGCTACTAAGCTATTGCCCCAAACCTTCCTTTAAAATCCAGCAATTGATTTAGCTTCCACTGCACTGGGCTGGTGGCTTAGACTGAGCTGAGCTGAGCATCTTTTAGTCCCATCTGGGCTTCCTCACATGTCTGTGATCACCTTAGTTCTTCTGGGGGAATGACAGTCTAGGGACTGGTTACATCCTGCAGTGAGCACCAAGAAACAGAAAGAACTCATAAGATGCAGCTGAGGTTGTGGCCCAGCATTAGAGGCATTCTGTTATGATGGACTGAGGGGAAAAAATCACACTGTAGAGGGAGGTGGTACAGTTGGAATAGCTACAGCCATTAGTTACAGTCATTTTGAAACCACTGTATCTTGCAAATTTGAGTTACCATCATATATTATAGTGTAATGATCTAAAAAGTACCTCACTGTTGTGACTGTCTTTGGTGTGATAACTGTTGATATAAAAAACAGAAACAATGCCCATAATCTGGGGATGCAGCTGATAACATCGGGTCCATCTATTTCTCTCCACATTTTGCAGAAAAGAAGTCCTAGGAGTGACTCCACCCTGCTGTTAAAAGGCTATTCACCAGCACAAGGACAGCTGTGGCCTAGGCAACAATTCCTTAGATCCTGGTGGAACTGCTGTGATATGTGGCACAACTTCCTTGCCTAAGCATCCAGGAGTATACCAAGCCACACCCACACTTGTAAGCTTATCTCCTGTGCTTACTCTTGGAGGTATGTGACATCATATGAAATTTCAGGGTCTTAGAGCATGCAGAACCTTAAGCCACCGTGTGATCTTAAAGTAGCCAATTAATTTCACTGAGCCTTAACTTTCTCTTTTAACAGCATGTGGCTGCTCCCAGGGTTGCTTAGAAGGTGACATAAACAACACAGTTCTACCCACTGGCATGTCAGGCTTCTGATAAATGTCTTTGCCCATTCTTTGCCTTATCTGCTTGAATTGTATTGATTTTTGGTGTTACCATTAAAGTTGTCCTTTATGCTGTTTTGTTTTGTTGCTGCTAAAGAGAGGCTTGCTTGCTTGTTTGCTTTGTTTTGAGATAGGTCTCATATAGCCCAGGCTGGTCTCAAACTCACTATGAAGCTGAGGACAACTTTGGACTTTTGACCCTTATACCTCCACTTCTGGGGTGCTGATACCTGGAAACAGGACAACCTACTTACAGTGAGAGCCACCCCATCTCCCAACCCAGAAGCACAAGGCCCAGCCTTTTGTGTCTTCTTTCTCCATTTCCCATCTGTCACAGCTCAAGTGCTACCAGCTGCCCTAGCCTCATCCCCAGGCGCAGCCCAGCCGTGCTCCCCACGGAGCACCTGCCATGTGGTTAGAGAGCTCACTGTGTGCAGTCTGCTCAGGTCACTGCCAGGCTTTTGATGACAGGCATTGCATTTAAATCATAGTAAAGCAATCAGTGGTGGGGGAGACTATCTCCTGCCTTCTCTCTGGTTCTTGTCTCACCCTCCCTCAAGAATGAAGTGAGGTAGACATCTAAGGGAAAGCAAGGCTAACTTGCTACACTGCCATAAAAATTTTAAACACGAAAGTGTGAGTTTCGAGACCCTCAGTAGCAACAGGATTCCTTTCAAGAAAGGCTGATGTTGTCACAGCCCTAAGTTCCCAACAGGCTTCAGGTGACCAACCAAGAGATTGTATTATAAGTCCAAAGCTCATGGAGGGCTCTGGGGCACCAACCCAGAACAGACCTTGCCGAGCAGGGTATAGAAAGCAGTAAACACCAGGAGAATGTGAGCATCAGGAAAAGGGAAAGGGAGCCTCCGTGAATCTATCTCTGGCTACCTCTTTGTAGCTCCTCTACTGAGTTCTAGTCACTTCCCTTTTGTCCTGGAAACTACAGAGCATCTGAGTATGGGGTGTCAATTTGGGTCCTGACTGGTTAATGTACGTCTATATGCATGGTATGGTTTGAAATGAGCCATTCGGGAAAGAGCCAGTAGAAGTTTCTTCTGGTGATTGTGGGAGATCCTTGCAGGTGGCCATCTAGTGGGTTGGAGCTCAGGGCTCTGTTTCCCTCTCTGATCCATCACCTTCATAGCTTGAATTTTCTACCTCATCAAGAATGCTAAATACAGCTGGAAGCTCCTTCAGGGAAGGGTGGGTGGGGAGGTGGGGAGGCTTTGTCCCCTAACAATAGAAGTTCCTTGGTACCCTAATGGAAGGTCAGTGGGTGGTGAACTGCTCCCTGGACTGTGTCACAACTTTCAGCTGAGCCATTTCATCACTGAAGTACAGTTGTGTTCTTTGACTGGCTTTCAGTGTTTGGATTCCTGGTGTTGACAAAGTGCCTCCTTTCCATCCCTTGAACCTTGAAGATTTTCCTTGCTCTTGTGCAGGAACAGGATAATGATATACTGAACCAAAGGCAGGGCTCAGAGCTTCCTAGGCACACAAACCGTCATCCTCTACCTCTTGGTGTTTGCAAATGAAGGGATGTCCACATTTCTTATATGCGTTGCTTTTATGTCTTTTGTGTCTTAAGAAAGCTTACCTACTAGTGTCTGATATTTGTGGGCAGTCATTTAAACCTGAGCTTTGAAATCGAGAAGTGGAAGTACCTCCTCTGAAATACCCCTAAACACCATCTTTTCATCTGTCTGTTCAGTGCTATCCTGTGCATTGACTCTGAGCACTGGTCTTGTGTGACCTTGGCAAAGGTTTTTCTTGTATGGTCACAGGCATGAGTGTGTTCCTGCCCCAGCATTCTTTCCTTCACCAGTTAGGGGAGGCTTCTGGGCCCCTTAACTCCTCTCTGATGCTGGAGGTGTGTGAATGTCAGGAACTGTGGTGGCCTTACATTTTGTGTTTGTTCTACAGTCTGTGTTCCTGGGAGGAGATGTGAAGCCTTATCTTCAGGTGGCTCCACAGCAGGGAAAGGATGAGGTAAAACCTTCATAACAGTGATGCCAGTAAGGCTCTGGCAGCCTTAATAAGCTAGGCGTATCTACTTGCCCCAGCACACTAATTAAGGAGACAAGTTGTACTAGAGAGATGGCTCAGTGGGAAAAGTGATTGCTGCAGGTACTTGATGATCAGAGTTTGATCTCAAGGACCCTTGGTGGGAGGAGAGGACTCCCAAGAGTTGTCCTCTGACCTCCACACATGTGCTATGAGTGCCCTCCTCACACACACTAACACACACCACATACTACACACATACAATACAGAGACATATACATAACACAGACACACACACAACACCCACCCACCCACACACACATACTATTGATAAATGAAATACATTTAAAAAAGAGAGAAATGTAATAGTCAAAAGCTGGGAGGAGACTTATCTAATGTAACCCTACTGTGATGAGGGATAGATAAAGGGGACCAGTGCTCCCAGGCCATCTCAGGGACACTGATAAAGAGATGTAGGCTTAAACAGAGAATGAATTGGGGATGGGGCAAGAGGGTCTCCATTAGTAAGCATTCTCAATCCATTGTAGTCATTGTCTCAGCTCTGGTTTTGGAAGTCAGTCTCAAGAAGTCAATCTGGCCCCTGCCCTGGCAGCCTTGGTGCATAGTCATCCTCTTCTGAAGTCAGGTCCTCTCTCAAAGTCCTGGCTATTCCTGGGACTCACAGTGACAGCAGGTTCAGGACACTGCCTATCTCTGTGCCTTCAGCCTTGAAGGGCGATCAGCCAGGTTAGACAGACACTGTGATTGACATACTAGCCTGCAGAGGTAACCAGGTGACCTAAAGTAGAGGGGACTGAGGCAAAACAAAGACAGAGATGCCAGGCCTCCATGTAGCTTCACTTGTGAGCCCCTCTGGGGAGTTGAATGCTTCTTACCAATACAGTGAACAAGCACCTGCTTACTCCTATCCACAGAAACTGTCCATCCATATAGGGAAATATGACATCCCAAGTTTCTCTGTAAAAGTCCTAGTTCCTGAAAGTCTCCCCAGTGAGATTAGCTTTCCAGGAATGAGATCGGTAGATGTGGTGTAGTCAGCTGCTCTGAATCTGGAAGTTGGCAGAACTTTAAAAATCTTTCTAAGTCTAATGAAATAGTTGTAGCACTAACTAGGTCCACAAGTGCAAGGGACAGTGGAGTCCTGTACCAGGCGTCTATATATCAAAAAGCATGAACCCCAGATATCGGGTGAAGGTGAAAGTGAGGTTTTCTAGGTCCTTGGGAAAATGAGTTTATACTCATGTTTTGGAGTAAGGACCACATTTTTCAGGAGACTGCTACCTCCTTCGCTGGGAGCAGAGAGAATCTGCATTTCTTCAATATCTCTGCTCTGGGAGAAAGGAGGTATCTGATTTCTTGTGTAGAAAGGTTCTGTCCTGCCTTCAGAACTGCTCCCCTGTCTTCAGCACTGTTCCAAGAGTCTTCATCATGGTTTTCCAGGTCATGATGGAGCCACGAGGGAGCCAACACAGCTTGTACTATTATAGTTTAAATAAAAGAAGATAAGATGTATAAAGATGAACACTAAAGCCCAGCCCTGAGTCCAGCACAGTGCTTGTCTCAGGAGTTGTGGTCACTGTCATGCTTCTCCACCCTCTGTTCATGCAGGCTCTGCCTTTGCCCAGAGTATCTGCTCATTGACTTGGTGACTGAAGCAAGTGCACAGGTTTCATCAGAGCCCATTCCTGGGTAGCTAGAGAGGCCATAGGCAGCCACAAACAGTGCAGTTTGTCCAATATAAGACTGGGAGCTTGTACACAGTACAAGTACTGTTGTAGTAAATATTTAAAAAATTGGCCACCCATCAAGCCGACTGGCTAAGCTGCAGCTTCTCTGCCTAGCTCAGCCACCATGTTGCATAGCCAGAGGCCACATGCATGCTGCAGCTAGAAACAGCCAGCCAGAGACACCAGCCCTACCACCCACGATACACCAGTGTGGGAGATGGTTCTGCCAATCTTCCATGCTGTCTCTGCAAGGTTGGACATTGCCGAGACCATCCCGCCATCCACGCGGGCCCAGTAAGAAAATGAGACTCTAATGCTTAACCGTTAATCAAAGACTTTATAAGTTTGGTAATGCTTAATAACAAGATGTCCACACAATCAGAAGTGTAACCCAATACCCAACCTAGATATACCAACTACCTTTGGCTGCCAGGGACATGTGAACATCTGCCTCCATTCCCCCCACCTCTCTCTCTCTCGTCTCTTGTCTCCTCTTCCTCTCCTAGCTTCTTCTCTTCTTTCTCCTCTTCCCCCTCCTCTTCTTCTCCTTACTCCTTCCACCTTAGCTCCTCCTACAAAGTACTGTTTCAGTTCATGTAAATGCACATAGTAAATATGCAAATCTATAGGATTTTAGCTTAAGTAAGTTGTACCAAAGTCTTGCCTGTCTCTGGGATCTAGGGACGTGGCACTATTCAGGTAGTGTACATTTATCATCTCAGGTTATTTCCTGCTTTTCACATCTCTCCAGAGGCAGAGGGCAGAGGGCAGAGGGCAGAGGGCAGAGGGCAGAGGGCAGAGGGCAGAGGGCAGAGGGCAGAGGGCAGAGGGCAGAGGGCAGAGGGCAGAGGGCAGAGGGCAGAGGGCAGAGGGCAGAGGGCAGAGGTGAGTTGCCTGCAGCATCTCCATTAAATCTCTGGCCTGATAGTCAGCTGCTCTGACTCCCCCATCTCTTTCTCTGTCTCCCCATCTCCCCCCTCCTTTATTCTGCCACCCCCCATGTGTGTAAGTGCACATGTGCAGATCCATGTACACATATGTGCATGTATGTATATGGGTCAAAGGTTAACCTTGAGTGTTGTGCTTCAGGATGTTATCACCTTCTTTTGTGAGACAGGGTCTCTCACTAGCCTGGAATTTAACCCGGCTGGCTGACCACGAGTGCTGGGGATCCCTATGTCTTTGGCTTCCAGACACTGTGGTCACAACCATGAATCACTACAGTCTGCTTTCTTACCTGAAATCTGAGCGTCCAACTCAGCTCTTCACATTGCATAGTAAGCACTTTACCTTCTAGCAGGGTCTGTGCAGCCACTTCCTTCAGAAGAATGGAGGCTCCTTTGTTAGCATCAGTAAGGAAGCTCCCACAGACAGACAGGCTGACTCACTGAGGTCTTGTCCTCCCACCCTGAACCCAGCGGTCAGAGTGCTGAAAATTGTGCTGCCTGGAGTACAGACTTGGCTTGCACACTAGCATCTCCTTTCATAGGGTGTTTCTGCACCTCTCTTAGTACAGCTTACATATCAACCCCTCTGTTCTGTTCTGCAGTAACTGCACCCTCAGCCCTCTAGCTTGGCCAGGCTCCTTCACACCAGTCTCTGCCTCCCCCTCACACTTCCAGGCTCCCATACTCCCTCTCTACTCTAACCCAGCTCAGCCCCACACCTACAATGGAGCCTGTCCCTCACCATGTCCTCCCCTGTATCTCTAAAGCTTTCTAACTATGGCAATGAGTGATGGATTTTGGCATTGAATCATATTCTGATTTTAATTATTTAGAGTTGTTACATGCTAATGGTGATAAACCAAGCCAAATGCTACAGTGACCTCCTCCTGTCTGCTGTCTAATGTTTTATTCACACTAGACATTTAATTCACACATGTTGACTGGCCCATTGATTGATGGTAAGCACGCAGCAGTCTCCTCTGTCCAGGCTCTTATTGAGACCACTGTAAGTGCCATGAGTGGGTCCAGGCTACAGCTGTCTTTAAACAAGTCGGCAGATGTGACACTTTCTGATGCTTTGACTCTGTGGACATTTGAAGTGTGCAGTACTTGCTTTGGAAATTTTAAAGCAATTTATTATCTGTGCAATTTCTTCAATCCATTCCTTTGCACCTGAATTGTATTCATTTATGAAACATCAAAGAAGAAGAATTTCAAACCATACAAGATCTTACAAGTTGGATAAATTAGACATTACTGGTTCTATGGTATTTTTGGATCAGTTATTATTATTTTATATAATTTATTTCAACTGTAATTTTTAGCATATACTTTGAAGTGAGCTTAAAATATTCTTCTAGCAGCCCTATTTAACCAGACAATTGCAAAAGAAAAAAAAATATTTTGTGGTCCCTGCTATGTCTTAAATGCAGCTCTGGGAGATGAGAGCAGACATGGAGGCAGAGGTACGACCCAGCTCTCTAGGAACTGCCCCTAACATAGGACACTCTGAACTGCCTCTGAGAGACATCTACACCTATACTTCAACAACTTTGTGAAGGGTATACCGGGTGTTATAGCAAAAGAAGTCTGCTATATAGCCCATGAGATGGTAGCCATTGTGCCTTCTCTGTATGTCCAACCCATATCCATGACTGATCCATAGCTACATCCCACAGGACAGGTGCTAAGACAGTATTTACGAAAAATACATGCACAGACCACCCAATAGGCTTTCTCATACATGTGGATACCCATTAGCATGACACTGGGGGAAATTATTTTAAGTCAAAACATGCTTGTCACTGCATGAAGACAAAGTATTAAAAAACCTTTATGTGGAATACAGTTATAATTCTAAAAATCCCACATGAAATACATACAATCCAGGTATTTTATTTACAAGCTATAACACAAACTGTGCAGATCTCGAGCTATACTAATTTACTGCCCAGCTATAAAGTCCCTTGTTACTTGCTGTTTCTCCTGGTGATACGGTTCTGGTCCATGGTGGCTTCTTCCTCCTCCATCTTCCTCGCTCCACCTGAAAACCCCTCCTCTAATCTCTAGTCCCACCTTTCTCCCTCCACTGCCCAATCACAGGCTCTAGCCTTTTATTGACCAGTTAAATTGAGGAGAAGGTTCACATGGCATCACTTTGAATACATGAAGATCTGCTTGTCAGGGGCAACCACATCTTGAGAAACCTTATTTATCATTTGAATACAGACAGAATCACACTCACTACACCTCTACAATATCTGACATACCATGGGAGGGGCGGGATACCACTGCAGCATCTTCTTAGAAGAGATACTCTCTAAATACAGCCCCAGCAGCATTTTGCCACATGTGATAGGAGGCTGGCCTCTGCTTACCAGCATCATGTCCTCATTGGGGATGTGATCTCTAAAACATTGCAGAATTATAGCTTGTATAATTTTTATTTATTAATTAGTTTATATGTGCAAGTGTTTTGCCTGCATGTATGCCTGTGCACCATATGTGTATAGTACCCACAGAGGCCAGAAGAGGGCATCAGATTCCTTGGAACTAGAGTCAAAGACAGTTGTAAACTGCCATGTAAGTTCTGGGAACTGAACTCTGAAGTGGAAACTTCTAGTTCTTTGGAAAGTTAGTTATGTCAAATGATGTTTTGCTGTGGCACACTGATGAAGAGATGTCTTGCTAAAGCAAACACGTAAAAGGCTGTTTTCCTGAGCAGACACAGGTGAAAGGATGTTTTGATATAGCAAACATGTGGAAGGACCTGTGATGAAGGAGTATAAATATGACTCCACAGACAGTGGGGAATGAGCATTGAACTTTGGTTTGGTTTGCTCTGCCTTGCTATTCTTTGCTAAAGACACTCATGTATTGATTGGCTTGTCTTACATAACGTTGTTGAGCTCAACTTGTGGTAGCACTGCCATTGAGAGAAACTTCCCCAAGAACTGCTTGTTACATTCCTGCAGTAGCTTGCTGCTTCCTCTGCCTCACCTCAGGCCAGTTGGAGAGCCTGGCAGTTTCTTCAGGATTGAACTACAGCTGCTGGTTCATGCTTGGTGTCTGCCTGCAGAAAGGACTGGACTGTAGTTGCCAGTTCATGTGTGGTGTCTGCCTGCCTAGAGGACTGGTCTGCAGCTGCTGACTCATATTTGGTGTTTGCTATGGGACTGAACTGCAGATAAAAATCAAGCTCACCCCCAAAGAACTATTGCTGAACAGGTCCACTTCCCCTATATCCTAAAAAAATAATTTCTTCCACTACCCCTGCTGGGTTGTGGGCTAGAGGAGAGGATGAACCCTATTTAAAGTAGGTTGCAAAAAATGTATGCCTATAGAACCCAGGTCTATCCTGAGCAAGTCCTCTTAACCGCTGACCCATCTCTCTAGCTCCAAAAGCATGTAAAGAAGGGGTGGGGGCTATTGAGAAAGAAGAAAGGAGTGAGGCCAGAAGGAAGGGTCATGGAGTTCTGGTGGGGTCAGCCCCCACATCTGTTCCTAGTTCTTTCCTCATGGACTCTTCAAAGCACCCTAGTGTGCTCGTCTTAATAATTGGGGTGGAGGGGGGACCAGCAAAGGTGGCTCTCCTACTTTTCTTTGAGTTGCTGTGATAAAAATATCCTACCAAAGCAACTCAGAAGAAAAGGGTCTACCTGGTTCACAATTTCAGGTTATAGTTCATCGTTGTGGGGAAGTCAGGGCAGCAGGAGCCTGAACCAGCTAGTCACGCCCACAGCTAAGAGCAGAGAAAATTAAAGCATGTATGTTTACTTATATTCATCTTGCTTCTCCTCTTTTATATAGTCTAGGACCCAAATTTGGGGAATGGTGCCATCCACAATGGGCACAGTCAAGACAATTCCCTACATAAATGCCAATCTAGGCAATGCCTCACCTTCTGAGACAATCCTAAGTTGTGTCAAGTTGTCCTTTAAAATTAACCATCAGAATGACCTTAATGCAATGTTCTTTTCCCTGGCCCACCCTGTTCATTTACCTAGAAGGTTTTGATTCTCTAGTCTCCTAATCAACAAGGAGGAATTGCCACAAGACCCTCCTTTGACCAAGAAATCCGGTTCCCTCTTCTGACCTCTGTGGGTACTTCATACATAGGGTGCATAGGCAAACACGCAGGCAAATCACTCAGACACATATACTAGAGCAACAATTCAGTACTGTAGGACAGATCTTCCCAAGCTTCTACTTGTAGCGCTTCTTCTCCCAATGAAATATTTTATGTAACCTCAGGTACTAAAACCTACTTATATGAATCAAACATTCTTTGATACTTAATCATAAAGAAATGATTTTACCACATAAATAAAAATAATAGAATAATTACATGCTGTTGTGCTTTGGATGAGAAATGCTCCCCCATGAGCTCAGGTTTTTAAACAGTTGGTTTCTACTTGATGGTATACTTTGGGGGAGATTTAGGTGGTACAGTCTTGCTGAAGGAAGTACATCACTGGGGATGGACTTTGAGAGTTCACAGCCTTGTTCCACTTCTAGGTCACTCTGCTTTGTGCTGGCAGTTGAGAATGTGCACTCCCAACTTCCTGCTCCACCCATCTGTTTCCATGCCTCCCTCACCATGATGGCTTCTCACTTTGGAACTGCAAGCTAAATCAACTCTTTCTTTCATAAGTTTGCTTTTGTTTGTAGTATTTTAGCCTAGCAACAGAACAGAGATTCATATGCTTGCTAATGATGTGGATGTGTTCATTAGTCTCACACAATGCAACCCAAAGATTTACTAGCATGATGGACACACACGGAAGGGTGGTGGTGTAAGAAAATACTCCCAGTCTTTGTTTTCTGTAACTATACTATTATGTTTCTGTAAGAGCAGAAAAATGTGTCAGTGCAGCAAAAACAGCTCAATTTATAACATTGGATAATCTTGAATCTGAGCCAAGGGGTTGCAGTGTTTGTGGGCATTGTGTGATGTGATGGCCCACATAGTGCAAACTGCACACTCTGTATATTCAGAGCTATGTGATGCACTGCAAGACAGGTATGGGCAGCCATGAATGCCTTAGGCTCTTGTGATTTTGAATTACTCTTTCCCTCATTCACTCACATTTCCCCACATGGATCAGTACCTAAATCCTGCCTCTCACTCATGAGCAACTCATTGTAAATAGTGTGAGTGTAATGACTGAGGACACAGTTCTGAGTGGAAAGTCTCCAAGTCCCCTCTAAAGTTCACATAAACAAAGGAAAAAAAAAGACTTGGATGAAGCTCTGCTACCCAACCACAACTGTCTGGATATCTCTGGGTGTCGCAATTTGACTACTTGCTATACTTCAAAAAAATTAAATAAAATGTCACATGCACACACATGTACACACACACACACACACACACACGGTAGGGAGAGGAGAGGAAAGGAGAGAGAGGGAAAGAGACAGAGACTGAGACAGAGACAAAAAGACACCCTAATTTCAGGATTGCTATTGCTGTGATGAAACACCATGACCAAAAGCAACATGGGAAGGAAAGGATTTATTTATCGCACATATACTGAGGCAGTCTATTGAGGCAAGCTATGGTAGGAACTCAAACTTGGTGGGAGCCTGGAGGCAGAAACTGATACAGAGGCCATGAAGTGATGCTGCTTACTGGACCATCTAAGACCATCAGTCCAGGGATGGCACTACCCCTGAGGGGCTGAGTCCTCTCATATCAAACCCTAATTTAAAAAAAGTCCTACAAGCTTACCAAAGCCAAATCTTATGGAAGCATTTTTTTCAGTTGACGATCCCTCCTGTCAGATGACTTTAGTGTCTAGTTGACATAAAACTAGCCACCACACCTCAGCTCTAGGTAGTTTCCAAGGCTCCCTTCAGGAATACCAGGACTTGCTCACTGAAAACACCTCCTGCCAGAGGCCTGTTTCCCTCCTGGAGTCTGGCTCATGATCCATTGTGCAAGTTATTGCAGAGACATACGACTCCTGTATGAGTCTAGAGTATATATGTTAGACAGGGGTTAATGAGTGAGAACAAACATACAGAAGTGATGTGCATACCCAGAGGGTTGTTTGTCCTAAACATTTAGACAAAGACATCTTTACTCTAAAATTGCATCCTGAGAGACAGGAAGATGGTTCAGTAGGAATGCCTGCTCTGACAGCATAAAAGCTTGAGTTCAAATTCCTAGCACCCATACAAAAATTCAGGTCTGATTGTGCAGGCCTATAACCCCAGCATCAGGAAGCAAAGACAAGTGGATCCTAGGAGTTCTCTGGGCAACCAGGCTGGCCAAAATGGTGAGCTTTGGGTTCAGTGAGACTCACCAAGTCAAAGCAATAAGGCAGAGCAATAGGAGAAGATGCCCTGTGTCTTCCCCTGGCTTCCACATCATGAGCACACCCACACACTCACACACATGCACCCTGCATGCGTACACCACACACATGCACACAAGCACAGAGAAAATTGAGTTATTTTGTCTTTGTAGTTAAAATGTTTCATAACACAAGGAACAGCAGGCATTCTTACTAAGCAAATTAACTGCTACCATTAAATTCCAACTTCTGGCTCATAGTTCTGGAAGTTTCCAACATGGGTCAGGTAGCTTCTAGCTTTGGGCCTTCAGTAAGGGCATCCTGGTGGGATTTTGCGGTGAGATAAGAAGCTTGCCTCGGAATCCAGAAAACATGAAGGGAAAGAGTCTCACAGTCACTTTAGAGGCCACCCATCAGGAACATCGCTACCTTTCCCTGGGCTCTGCCTCGAAAAGATTCCATCCTCTCCCATTGCCCATTTTTTTGACCTTGGGTCTCTAGGGTCCTTCATGCAAATGATAGCATGCCGTGGTTCTGAGTAGAAAGGCATAACATTTCAGATAGTGCTGCAAAAGGCAGCTGGATTTTGGCTTTGGTAGACCTCCACAGAAGAATGGATTCAGACACTACCCATAATCTTTCTTAAAAGACTGCATCAACTGAAATGTTCACTTAAGCATGAGGTCCACCTACTCAAGCCCCTCTGTTTTTGTAGATCACAGGTGCCTCTGGTTTAGAATAATAGCTGTAAACATCTCCAGTAGTCTCACTGCTAACTAGAAATTACCATGTCTCCCAGGACAGTGCAATAAAGAAAAAAATGGCATTTTATGTTGACATAATTATTGTGGTTTATTTTCAGGACATGAATTGTAATGATTCAACTGACTAAATTTAACACAATATAAAATTACATGCAGTCACTTTAGACAGTGGTACAAATAAGGGTTGTCAGAGAACATGCACATTGTGGTGCCTTCAAATATTCTCCAAACTTTGTGGGCTGTTGTTTTATGTGATATTTAAATTTCACGTAGATAACTCTTCCTTTCTGTAAATTACCTTTTTCATTGTTTAAGAATTTCATACATTCATATATACTGAATTTAGATCAGTCCACTTTCAATTCCATTCCCTTGAATCCCTTTTCTACCCCTCCCAACTTCATGTGCTCTTAAAAAAGTTTTCCTTAAAATTTTGAGATTAATCATAGTATAATTATACCATTCCCTCATCTTCCTTTTTCCTACCTTCAGCCCCCCATACCCTTTCTTGCCCTGAAATATATGGTATCTTTTTCTGTTTACATATATGTACACACACACACACTCAGACACTCATTCTCTTCAGTCTGTATAATGTTACTTTCATATATGTTTTCAGGGCCTCCCAAACACCATATACAAACCTCACTGTCATGAATGTGGTATTTCTTTTGGAGTTATTGGTCAGTGAAATCCCATTGACACCAAACATTATAGGCTATTGCCACTGCTCTTGGTTGCTTTTCAGAACTTGATGGTACTACCCTATTGCTGATGACAATACATATACTCGAGTCATAGAACATGGAAAAATCAAACTGCCACTGATCTGGAAACTTTATCCTTACTGGCTAACTCTCACAGTGCCAGAAGGTTTTATTTATGCTATTGGAGAAGAAAAACACTCAGCATTCTTAACAAGTTGTTAACTCCATTGAGTCACAATAACAACCGGCCCAGTATGATGTGCCCACCATTATAATAGTGTCATGAGTGTCACGAGAGTAGCCACTTTCTGATTGTTTTAAAGACTTCTTCCACAAGACTGAATCATTGCTGCCCTGTTATTTAGGAAAACTTTCTTTTAGTCCTGGAAATATTGTTCAAGTTACACATTTTGTGTGTAAGTTAATTATTGAAGTAGAAAAATGGGATTGCCTGTTTTCCTGCTTGTTTGAAAGCATGCTCTGTATGTAATTACGACCCCACAGTGATACCCCATTGCTCGTGTGAGGTCTTGTAAATGTCCACCTCGAAGCATAACTTAATCCTCTGATCTTGCTTTGGGAGCTCTGTGTTGTTGCCTTGAAGACTCAAGGATGTAAGCTGAATCCACTGAAGTCCGTGCCAGATTCTGCTGTTTATCAGCAATGGGAGCTCCTTCATGATACCTGATCTTGCAATACCTGCTGGGCAGACAGCAAATGAACTCATTGTATCGGGTGAGGTAGCTCATGTCAGGACTAAAGCCAGTCTCACATACAGCAGGAGCTCAGGGAGTTTTAACACTTTTTAATGAACGGTACACAGCCTAGCCTGAGATATTGTCCCTGACAGCCTTATCTGGATACTATGCAGCTCTAAAATTAATATATTTAAAATTTTTATGCATACATTCTAAGGTAATGAACAGACTTGATTGGGCATGTGAGGTCTTTTTGCAGGTTAAGAGGAATAACTGAAGAGTATCAGTAGAGACAGACGTGGGACAGCGCTGTCCTGAGTCATGACTTACACTGAAATAGTATTTGGTCAACAAGCTCCTGTCTTGTTTGTTGGGTGAGTGCTGAGTGCCACCCCTCTAATAGGATCTCCTCATTCATTTTTGGAAGCCATAGGAGGGTTGCATCTAAGTTTGCTGAAATGAACTGACAGGAGACAGACGACAGGAGACAAGACAGGCAAGTGCGACCCATACCCACTTACAGGAGTCACACATAATATTGCAAAGCCCTCACAGGAAAAAGCCACATATGAGTGTCTGTGGCCCAGCGACATGGGCATGGTTGTCCTGAGTGGCATGCTCTGCTGTTTAAATGGTTGCATGGCCCTTTACAGTCACATAACAAAGAGTTGCCATCAACCAAGGTCTATAGAAAGGTTACAGCAAAGGAGAGAAAACTGCTATATAGGCTTCAGATGCTGCCTGGTGACTGGCGACATTATCAGCTTTTGATTTAGCAAAAGTTACCAGGATTCTAAGAATTTACTCCAAGGCTTTACTTTAATAGTCTAAAGGGTATTGCATCAGATATAGAAGTAGGTCATAAACGACTATTAAACCTTAAGAGAATCTGATCCACACAATGCGCCAACTCTTCACACTAGGAAGTTCTGGCCAGTCAGCCTGCAGCTTCAACACAGGTGTGGCTCTCTTCCTTGGGACTTCAGTTCACAGAAGTAAAGGGCCTGGTGATTGAATTTTAAATGTCATTTTCATAAGGAAGCGGTGGTAGGGGCTGCTTGGGGCAGAATGGTTCTCGGAAGAAATGAATGACCCCACCGAACAAAGACCCACTGCGTTTGGGTTTGGCGCATGCTGTTCTTGCTTTCTCTATTATGGGCGTAGTCTTCTTTCATTAAGAAAGTCAGAGGTAATCATATTTCTTTATAGGGGAGGATACAATCTTTAGTTTAAAAAGGGAACTTCAGAGAAAGCCTTTTCCTGAATTTCTTGTTCCCAGGGCCTCTTGGTCTGAAGCCCAGAGCAGCACACCTTATGGCGTTCCTTTCAAAAGCCCAACAAATTGTTGACAGGAAATAACTAAAGGAGTTTAGCCTGCAGCTACTTTTATCCTTTCATGCCTGGTGCTCTCTGGGCCCACACAAAGCATGGATTGGCGTTTGGTGGTTGGGGTTGGTGGTTGGCTGTGGTGCTGTTACTGCTATGAACTACTAACTATCTCAAGGAGGACCAGCCACAGGCTGTCTCCTGTTAGTGCTTCCAGGCTTGTTAGGATCAACCAGGGCTCTGGAAGTCACGACAAGATTAGCTACCTATTCCTAATGTGCAGGTTGAAGTGTAAAGTAGAGAGACAGACATGAGATTTGTCCAATGTTGCCACATCAGGAAGAGGAACAATCTTCAGAGTCCTGACAGGTTTGAGTAGATTTGAATAGAGGATAAAATGTGTGCATGACTAAGGAGCTGTGGTCCAAGCATAGCCTCACCCACCACTGACTCATCACTGTCCCAGCTCCAGTCTCTCCTTCATAGAGGTCTGAGAAGTTGTCAGAACTTCCTGTAAGGCCAGCTTCTTCTCTGGCTCCAGCAGGCATCAGCTTTTCTCTTACCTCAATGTAAGATTCTAATTCTCCAAGATAGATCATTTCAATAATCTTGATGCCTAACTGTCTCTCTTTAAAGTAGCTTCTCTCCTGCCGAGACAGGCGCATGTATACTGAGGCAAGCAGAAGGGCAGTGTGGGGGCACAGGAGGATGAGTGACTGAATTACCAAGGCCTTTGCTTATTTCTGAGAGAAAATGACTTGTTGATTCCAAGGCAGGAAACCCTTCTGACCTAGTGGCTGGTCAACAGTCGAGAGGTCCCAGACAGACACTGTCAAAGCATTTTTTTCATTTTCTTTTTCTCTTTAATGAAAAGCATATATTAATACGTAGATCCTTGCAGTCACTTATCCAGTGAGCTCTGCAGCTGCAGCGGTTTTCATGTGCATTGAGATGTGCTGCTTTAAAAAAAAAAAAAGGTAAATCAATTAGCCTTCCTTAGAGTATGCAGATCACCATTTACTAAACCTACTATTTGAGAGAAAGGAACGTAAAGCCAAACCAAATATGAAACATGATGTTTAAATGGGTAACCACCCCTGGGCTGTCAAGCTGTTCACTCCTGCATGAAACGCTGTAACTTGTGTACATGAACTACATCTGGAGTCTCCCAGGATTCATCTGGGTTTCTTCCTTTTTTTTTCCCATTCCAACATTTCTGTCCCTTTCCTACCTCCTCCTCCACATAGCTCTGCCCTCCAGAATGCTCCTGCTAAATCCAGTGTGGTAGCTGCTGCCATGACAGGTGGCATAGCTGCTCTAAAGCAGAGACAGGAGCCATCAAGGCATGTGGGACCCAGTGTAAACCACTCACTGTTCTTCATGTGCTTGAGGGAGCATCATAATTCCATGACTATGTTGTTATCTTTAAACATGAAGATAGGTCCCTGAAGGCAGTGGGACAGACAAGGAGATACCCCCAAGCCAGGTCAAGTGTAAGGAGTCATCTTGAGACAGAGAGATGTTTACTTCTTCTTGGTTCAGTTCCTTTGGTCTAACGCGCCCCCCCTAGAGCTTTGCGTCCTCGGAGAAATCACGAGACGCAGAGATCAGGTAGTTACTGTAAATGAGGCTTTTTAATCTTTATCACCCACGTGGAGAAACGCGGAGAGACGCGGAAGGGAAGAGCTGAGGAAGGGGTCCCGCTTAAGTACAGTCCAGAGTGACGTATTCACTTTTGATTGGCTGTTCGCTCACCACCCAATATGTCTCGGGATTGGCAGTGGCTAAGGCACGCCTATCTGCCTAGCAACTGCGCAGCTAAATGTTTACATCTGGAGAAACATGCGGCCAGGGCCAATCTTGGAAATGCAAACGTGTAGCCACTGAAACAGCGGCTCACTACACTTTGGGACAGAACCGAATGATCTGGAGGTTAGGGAATTCAAGACATGCAGACACCTCATCACTCCCTCAGATCTGGTTTAAGTCTCTCACTGACCCAGAGTTAAGAATTTCAAGAGAAAACTCATGGACAGTATTGCAGTATTCCCCTTTCTGAAAAACATTTTGTTTTATTTAAAATTATTTATTTTATTTTGCATGTGTGAGTGCATTGCTTGTATATGTCTGTGTAATATATGTGTATATGCCGGGCAGTGGTGGCACACGCCTTTAATCCCAGCACTTGGGAGGCAGAGGCAGACGGATTTCTGAGTTCGAGGCCAGCCTGGTCTGCAGAGTGAGTTCCAGAACAGCCAGAGCTACACAGAGAAACCCTGTCTCAAAAAACCAAAAAAAAAAAAAAATGTATATATACACACACACATATATACATATATATATACATATATGTGTGTGTATGTATGTATATATGTATGTATATATGTATGTATGATGTTTACAGAGGGACTGGAGTCACAGATAATTGTGAGCCACCATGTAAGTACTAGGAACCAAAGTCCTTTGGAGGAGCTGCAAGTTCTCTTAATTGCTGAACCATTCTGAGAGGGATTTCAAACAGATGTGCTAAAACAGCTAGAGAGCCATGCTAAGGCAGAGATATGTATGACCTTTGAGTCTGACCTTATCAGTACTCCTTTCTCATCTGTCAGCCTGTGCTTTTCCTCAGAAACCTCCAGAACAAGGTTATCAACCATGTTGACAATCGACAGGCCTCAGCTTCCTTGTGGATGATGTATAATGAGAATTCCTTTGACCTTTTTGACCTGCATTTCTATCTTGTCAGCACTCTTATCCTCAAGACTGTTGGATGACGCTACAGGTTATTTTATGAAGCCAAGATTCTTTAGATAAAAACAGGCAAACACAAATATTTTGACATAAATTATATACTTGAATAATATAATTTTAAAACCCACAAATTATATATATATTATACATTGTACATACATACATACACATATATATGTATGTATGTACTATGTATACTATATGCAGACATGTAAGTATATATGTGCCTGTACCTCATATGCACGAGTAGCTATTGTTATCATATTTAGATGTGATTCTCTCTCTTGATATGCCTACACTCATTCCATAATGTGTGCTCTTGCTTTCTTTTTGCCTCATACCAACTCATTTCTGTGTAGCATGGCAGGATCCGGCTACACCTGAGTGGAGTTCTCGGTGAGACCTCTTAGGCTATGTGGCTGACAATGGTAAGTTAAGTCAAGTCTACTCTGCTGTTGCCAACTTGACCACAAATGTAGACTTCTGCTGTAAGATCTTAACTCTTCTGGGAAGTTGGGCATCCAGCTACAAACTTCCTCTTACTTCTACTTTGCCTGTATCCTGAAAGTTTTAGTATCTTGTGTTTTTGCTTCCATTTGTCTGAAGGTTTTGGTCCCCTTCTCATTTATTCTTTAGTTATTCATTATTCAGGATGCTTGATGTCTACACATTTATGACATTTTCAATTTTCCATTCACGATTGATTTCTAGACTTGCTTGGCTTGGGAAGTTACTTGGCATGATTTCAGTGTTCCCAGAGTTGTTAAGACTGGTCTTAGAGACAACTCCAGGTGGTTTTGGGAAGGACACATGTCCTGCCGCTGCTGGATGGAGAACTCTGCAGATGTTTATCCTCTGCATTGGCCTGGCTTGTTTCTTCCGTTGCCTCCTCATTGCCTCCCCAGCTGGGAGGATTGGGTCTCTTCAAAGCAGGTGCTCGAAGCGACCTCCTCTTGTCCTGTTGTTTTCCATCCTTCAGTGCTGCAGACATTTCTGTACACACACACACACACACCACACACACACACACACACACCACACACACGTTACATACAATTATGTCCTCCTCATGACTCAGTCCTTTTGCTCACAAAATCTCCTTCTTTGACCTACTTAGTTCTGACTGTTTCCTTTAGAGTCCTTTCTCTTCCTCCTCCTCACCCTCTTCTTTTTTTTTTTCAACTAGGAAAAATAATAATTTTGCTTTTTGTTTTGGTTAATTCAAAACCCGGGTCCATTAACTGCTGCTCTGGTTCTGTCACTAATTGACTGTTTGATATCAAGGAAAGTAACTGACCTACTTCAATACAGCAGCTTGCTTGTTTGAGAAAGAATAGCATTTGCTGAATATACTTTCTAGAAGGTTCAAATCTTCAAATTTAACAACAGATTGAATGCAAAAATGACCTCAATTTCAGGCATGCAAAACAATAAATTTTGTGGAATTGCCACAGTACTGCCTATTAAATATGAGGTGTTATTCTCCCGATCTGGGTTATTTTAGGTAAAATTACTTGTATAAGAACTAAGCAAGGACTTAACCATGTGACATCAAATGTTATGTTTCAAAACTGTTAGTTAAGCCACAACTTCATTACATTTATAAAGTTTTTCTTAGTTTCAATAGAACATCCAGGTACTACAGACCAACATAAATCAACAAATCCTCACAAGAATGATGTTTTCATTAATAAGTATCACTTCAAATATTTTATGCAGGTGAGAGGAAAAGGAAAAACCTTATAGATTCAGATTATAAACACTATTTTTAACTTGAAAAAGTATAATCACTTGAAAAAGTGATAATCATTTTTTAATGAGGGAATAAGGAGAAGAATTCAATCTCATATCACTCAGCAATTATTTTCTAGAAATGTCTTCAAAGGCTAAGAAAGAAGAGACAGATACCTCTAATGTACCATTCAGATAATTTTGGCTTCACTTGTCCCCTGCTGCCAATTTACATCATCTTGGACCAAATTATAAATATATAATTGCCAATTTTGTATACTTCATCGAAGCACAGATGAGACTCAATGGTACCAAAAATTCGGGGAAGGATTTTTTTTTTGACAAATGAAAACTTGGAACCAATGCTAAGTGAATTAAACCAATATCCATAGTCACTAGCAGCTTGCCTCATGGCATGTATATCTTACCTTTTTCTACATTCTACATATCTTATTCTACATTCTACATTCTACATTCTACATTCTACATGTCTTATTCTACATACCTTATGTAGTTCAAGACACCTTGTAGAGTTCAGGAAATTGATTAAAATTGATGAGTTATGTGCCCAGCAAACCTGTAGAATGCAATACAAGAAAATCAGTTGTGGGTTGAAAAGAATGCTCAGTGGTCAAAAGCACATACTGCCTGTGAGAGCATCTGAGTTCAGTTCCCAGCACCTGCATTGCACAGCTCACAACTGAACTGCCTGTAACTCCAGTTTCATGCCATTCATTTGCCTCTTCTGACCTTCATGGACACCTTCACTCACATGTACATATACCCACTGACATGTTTTATAAACATAAAATTAAAAATAAGATAGATAATAACAAAATAAGTTATGTTTTTAAACGATAACAATGGCCAATCTGAAAAGGAAATTAAGAAAACAACTCACTTAATGTAGAACACACACCTAACTATGACTGTGAATGACTGACCACTCTAAAACTCTGATAACAATCCAAATACTTTATTTTTTCAGAAACAGAAAATATCCTACATTTTACATGGAATTTAAAAGGATTTTGAGTATCCACAGAAATCTTGAAAACTAATGCAAAGTTGAAACTCTCACAATTTGTAACTCTGAAACTCATTACATAGTGACAGTAGTCAAAGCAATGTGGCACTGTCATAAAAGTGCAATATCGACCAGTGGAACAGAAGAATGAATCAAAAAACAAACCTTTATAAACACGCCCAAACAATATGTTCTGTGGATAGAATGGAGAACTACACTTTTAAAGGCCTGCCCAAACAATATATGAGTGTATTCAGTGGAGCACTACACCTTTACAAATGTGCCCAAACAATATGTGTCTGGATACCAGCATGACACAACAGGGAAATGGTAGTAGAGTCCCTTCAACAAATGATTTTGGGAAAAGTGGATGCTGACATACAAAAATGAAAATCTGTGTATACCTTATGCAAAAGTTAATTCACCATTTATGACACAAGCAAGCCCAAGATTCAAAACTGAAGGCCTACTAGAAGAAATATAGAAAATCCTCGGGACATTGTTTTCAATGATGTTTTCTCAGATATGATAAAAAAAAAAGCGCAGGCAAAAACAATGGTGTCAATCTCTAGATATCTGAACATTAAAGGGAACATGGAAGTCAAACAGCTGTGGAACTCGAAGGAGTGCATGCAAATTGTATACCTGGTTGGAGGTTAATAGCTAAAGTACATACAGGAAAGTCCTGTAACTCAAAACCTCCAAAGCTACCAATGATCTGAATAGAAGTTAGACAAAAGAACTGAATGGACAGTTCTCTAAAAAACTTTATACAGTGATACCAAGAGTCAGTCATCATGACCAATAAATAATAATGCAAAACTAAACCACTATGGGATAGCCCCTTACCCACATCAGGATGGATGCTATATATGTCAGGTTACTTCTGTCAACTTGACACAACCTAGAATCACCTAGAAAGAAGGTCTCAGTGAAGGACCGTCTGAATCAGGTTGGCCAGTGGTCTTGTCTGTGGGTGTGGAGTAGTGGGCTGTGAGAGGCAGCTGGGTGCCTGGTCAAGCACAGGCCTCGAACCCTGGACCCTAATGGGACAGAAGGTGTTTGGCTTTACTCCTGGGCTCCTGGTTCCTTTTACTTAGTTTCATCCCTCCACAGCCCCTCCCACAGAGAGGTTTGGGTCAGCCAGCACAGGTAGAGGGCGTGGCTACAGGCCTCAGCCTCAAGAGAATTCCATATTAATGAGATACCTGAAGGCCAGCGGACATAGCGAATTAAACATTCCTCCCCAGACCCTCCTCTATACAAACAGTATTTAACCAAAGGCCCACCCTGGAGGTACAGGGGTACAGCAGATTTATCCACTTTCCCCCATGACAATAAACCCTTTAAAACCATGGATTTCTTTGTGTCTTTGGGGCCTGCTGTGGAGAACCATGGAGGGGGCCTTAGGCTACAGAGCCGCTGTTTAATCTCCTGCTGAGGACTTCTCTACAGCCTACTGTGGAGGCTGCCAATCCAAGCAAGCTAGTCTTGATCCAGCCTTGATCCAGCCTTGATCCAACCAAGTGAGTGCCATCACCAAGAATCTCTACCTGTGGGGCTCCCAGCACCATCTGGGGGCCCAAAGATAGAGACCACCAGTCTCCCGGGTTAGCCACCTTGACCCAGAGACCCCCACTCAGGATCCCTGCCCCTGTGGGACTTCAGGCCCATGCCCAGAGGAGCCCTACAGTGTCTGCCCGGCTCCATGTGGGAAAAGATCTTTACCAGTCCCACATCTGATAGAGGCCGATATATTATATCTAATATATACAAAGAACTCAAGAAATTAGACTCCAGACAATCAAATAACCCTATTAAAAATGGGGCACAGAGCTAAACAAAGAATTCTCAACTGAGGAAACTCGAATGGCCAAGAAGTACCTTAAGAAATGTTCAACATCCTTAGTCATCATGGAAATGCAAATCAAAACAACCCTGAGATTCTACCTCACACCAGTCAGAATGGCTAAGATCAGACACCTAGGTAATAGCAGATGCTGGTGAGGATGTGGAGAAAGAGGAAACACTCCTCCATTGTTGATGAAATTGCAAGCTGGTACAACTACTCTGGAAATCAGTCTTGCGGTTCCTCAAAAAATTGGACATAGCACTACCTAAGGACCCAGCTATACCACTCCTGGGCATATAACCAAAAGATGCTCCAACATATAACAAGGACACATGCTCCACTATGTTTATAGCAGCCTTATTTATAATAGCCAGAAGCTAGAAAGAACCCAGATGTCCTTCAACAGAGGAATGGATACAGAAAATGTGGTACATGTACACAATGGAGTACTACTCAGCTATTAAAAACAATGAATTCATGAAATTTTAGGCAAATGGATGGAACTGGAAAATATCATTCTGAGTGAGGTAACCCAATCACAAAAGAACACACATGGTATGCACTCACTGATAAGTGGATATTAGCCCCAAAGCTTGCAATACCCAAGATACAACTCCCAGACCACACAAAGCTCATGAAGAAGGAAGACCAAAGTGTGGGTGCTTTGGTCTTGCTAAGAAAGAGTAACAAAATACTCTTAGGAGCAAGCATGGAGACAAAGTGTGAAACAGAGACTGGAGGAGGGACTGTCTGAAAATGGCCCTACCTGGGGATTCATCCCATGTGCAGTCACCAAATGCAGACATTGTTGTGGATGCCAGGAAATGCATGCTGACAGGAGTCAGATATAGCTGTTTCCTGAGAGGCTCTGCCAGAGCCTGACATATACAGAGGCGGACACTCGCAGCTAACCATTGAACTGATCACAGGGTTCCCAATGGAGGAGTTAGAGAGAAGACTGAAGGAGCTGAAAGGGTTTGTGGCCCCATGGGGAGAGTGATGATACCAACCAACTAGAGCTCCCAGGGTCTAAACCTCCAGCCTGGGAACACACATGGAGTGACACATAGCTTCAGCTATATGGAGGATGGCCTTGCTGGGCATCGGTGGGAGAGGAGGTCCTTAGTCCCACGAAGGCTGGATGCTCTAGTGTGGGACAATTTGAGGGAAAGGAGGTGGGAGTAGATGGGTGAGTAGGGGTACACCCTCATAGAAGCAGGAGGAGGGGAGATGGGATAGGGGGCTTCTGGGGGTGGAAAATGGGGAAAGGGGATAACATCTGAAATATAAATAAATAAAATATCCAATTTTAAAAAAGAAGAAAGGTAAGCCTGATAAAATATTAACAATTTAATACAGTTGCGTCTTCAGTCTCTGGCCCAAGAAAATTGTGGAATCTTTTCACTACTTACAAAATTTGTGTCGTGTGTACCTGGCCCACAGACTCATTCAGCACATGGTCCTGGGTTCCTGAAAGGATCCAAGCTCTCATCCAAAACCATCCCATGTCCTTGGAATGCCTCTCAGACAGGCATTCTGTTCTCCATGTGCTCAGTGACTTATGCTCTGGAAGGGATGGACTGTAGCAAGCAGATGAGGCAGGACGGGGGACAGACTATCTGGTCTTCCTGAGGGTGTCTACCTAGCTCAAACACAAAGTTGCAAGAGGCTCTTCAATAGCTTCCATATCACAATCATTTACCACCTCTTTCAATTACACATTAGACCTGTCCAGGAAAGGGTTTTCCCATCACATACGAGGCAGGAGGAACCGGGGATGTGCTAGTGCCTAGACTAGAAGGTGGTGCCACTTTACCCTTCCAGTTTCATTTCTGTGCTGTGAAAGGATACTCACAAAAAGGCAACTTAGGGAAGGAAAAAGCTTGTGTGGATTATAATTTCCAGTTAATGTGTATCATTTTAGGGAAGTCAAGACAGGGACTCTAGAAGGTGGTCACATCACATCCATAGTCAGGAGTGATAAATACATCCTTTCTTGTTTACTTCCAGCTGCTTTCTTCTCTCATACTGCTCAGGAGCTGCCTAGGAAATGGTGCTGGGTTTCTCTACATCAATTGTCAAGTCACTTGCCCTGCAGACATGTCTAGAGGCCAATCTGATATAGATAATTGGTCATTAAGGCTGTTTTCCAGGTGAAGAGGTTGTGTTAAATTGACATATGCAATTCGCTTTTAGTCATCACTGTGTCTAAAATTCATCTCTGATGTTTTTATAGGCAAGACTGAATATTAGCCAGAGTAAAGGTTTACCAAACAACTTGCCTGCACTACTGATTGCATTACAGAGAACTTGCACACAGTTTCCATAAAATGCAAACATCAGCCACAATATGTAGTACCTGTCATGGGGTCTCCTGGGTTAGTCCCAGCACAATGTGCTGGGAACTTAATAAGACTTAAGTCTCTTGAGTTTCCAGCACACATCTATTCCACATGAACCCTTCAAGTGGCCAAGTGACATTCCACTGCAACACCCAACCCTAACCCCTGTGAGCCTACATCCCTCCATTCTGAAAGCTTTTGCTTGGTGTGAAGAAATATTACCAGGAAAGTGAGCTGCTTCAGGAAGCTTCTAATTCATGTCCAAGTCTGCTCAACTTGCAGAGGTAAACTTTTGTTATGTACAGAGATGGACATGTGGTATAGGTGATGGATGGCAAACACCCCAGCCTCCTGCCTAGGCTTGAGATGTCATGAGGAGGAGAAGAAAAATGACAAAGGGGGGCAGCATCCGATAAAACCCCATAGTGGGGCCCCCTGCTCTCAGGGCAAATGTGAATAGTTTGCATGTAATGACTGTAAGTGCCCAGGTGTTAGCAGGCCCTGCCCTTTTACCTCTCTCTCTGTGTCTGTCTCTGTCACTCTGTATGTAACTCTGTGTGTGTCTCTGTCTTTCTCTGTCTCTCTGTATCTCCAATTTTTTACCTGGTGTGAGTGTTCTTTCTTGTGCAGAAATAATAGCAATAATAGCAATGCACATATCCTGCCCTGGGTCACCAGGGTAAATACAGAGGTTTTATCCCAGGTCCTGATGAGATGCATTGTGGGGAGTCTGGAGGCCTGGATAACTGCTGGGTGGTGTTGGGTAAATCATCTAACCTCTCTACCTCTAGACTGCCTCATCTTTTAAATATGAATTTTGGAGCAGGTGATTGATGAAACCAGGGCAGTCTGAACGCAGCTGTGGCTTGCTGACTCCTGTCAGCCCACACCAGGAATGGAGGGAGAGGAGGGAAATCAGGTAGGAGGGACTTATCAGTACCACCTTGTAAGCTCCATGTCTGCCACTTGCTGCACACGGGATGCTCCTGGCCAGTGACCACAGGATCCCAACACAAAACCCCTGCTTTATTGGAACCTTGTCCCAGCTGGAGGAAAGAACATGGTCCTCTCTTGTTGATGCGTCTCTGTCTTATAAGACAGAAACAAACGGTACTCACTCTGTAAGACATGGATGACAAACTAAGGAGGTGACTGTACCTGTGTTTGACTTAGTGAACCTGTGAGCTTATTGGGTACTCACAGGATCAGATGTTCTGCTCTAGCTGTTCTGGACTCCAAAAGCTGCATCCATGGAGCTCCCTGAACAACTTGGGGACCAGTTTACAATCAATCAGTTTCCTCTTTTGGCAGTTCTTGCTCCTTGGTAATCATGGAAAGGTTCCTTTACACCCTGAGTCTGAAGAGCATTCTCCTAAGAGAAAACATTTCAACTAAATAGAAAAATTTCTTCTCAGCATCAGGGCCTCTAATCTCTAGTATCAGTTCCCAGGGAGGATTTATTTGCTAACCCTGGGTACCTCTAACTCCTGATTTCCAACATGAATGTGTAACTGTCTGCCTCATAGCATTATTAGAACATCATTAGCCATGGCATTTCTATAAAGCATCAGAGGTAACATGTGTCTGAAGTGCCAGCATCCAGGAGCTAAAGTGGAAGGATTGAGAATTCTAAGCCACCTACACTACAAAGTCAGACTCTTATCTAAAACGAGGGGGAAAAGTAGTGTCACTTGCATTGTTTGAGAAGGTAAGACTGTAATATGTGATGGGTAGTTGTCTATACCACTTCACAGGGGAGGCTGGCATCTACAGTATACAAGAGAAAGGATCCTAGACCCCATTTTCAACCTCCTAGCACAGGCTGCCCTAAGGCTTAGTTCACATGCCCCATCAGAGGATTATAAGACCTACTGGGGCTGCAGAGATCTATGGTTAAAGTGCTTGATGAACATGTGGGGACAAGATTCAGCTTTCCAGGACCCATGGAAGTGCTGCTTGGGGTTGGGAGGCAGATACAGAGGATTTCCCAGAGCATGCTGGCCATCATGAATAGCTCTATAAGTGAGCTCTGGGTTTGTTTGAGAGACTCTGCCCCAAAGAATGAGGTAGAAGAGTGATTGAGCATGGTTACTATTGTCAAATTCAGGTCTCCTGAATTTAGAAACATGTGTGTGCATGCACACACACACACACACACACACACACACACACACACACACACGGAAGCAAACAATGACATATTTATCTCACATAATTAAGCACTTAAGTGAACACCTTTCCAAACTGCTATTAGAGTTTTGGTGTGAGTGATGGAGGCTGCCTTGGTCCTGTCACCATAAAACCACTCTGCTTTCAGTTCATCAGGACATTGCACAGGTTGAGCAAGGTTGCTGAAAAGACTTCAAGGGGCTTAAGGGCAGATCCATGCTGCAGACCCCAGGTCCTCTGAGGTAAGCGTCCTTCAAGGAACGCAGCAGCCTCAAGAGAATCATAGGGAGGGTCAGTTGAGAAGATGGGGATGGCAGTGGGCAGCTGGGGATCAGAACAGCATACACATGGGCATCAGCAGAGACTTGCTTGCACCTGCAGGGGAGGTGCTGGTGGCCATGATGAGCCTGAGGCCATCCTCTGTGGCCAGCCATGGGAGAAGGTATGGAAGGAGTTAAATATGTAATCCAATGACCTGCTGTCTTGAACTTACATCACTCATGTCTTGTGAATACTTCCTGCTGACCCTGGGTGGACACACAGTGCTCCTGGCTGCTAAGCAAGCTGTCACCTTTTCTTCCAAGTAGGTAAAAGCCTGCTTTTGCTGCTGCACTAAGTTGTGGGTTGTGGTGAAGCAACAAATTTTAAAAAGAAAGTTTGCAAAAGTCTAAAGTGTTCTGTAAGAGAATAGTACAATATTCTCTTTGCTATGGAAACTGGGCACTTTCCCGAAGTTAGAAGAGTGATTTTCTACCTCAGGAGGGGTTCTGCTTAATTGGATATTGTACCATGGAACTTCTTTCCAGAATCTTCCCTGGAGAACCTGTTAAAGGAGCGGCGATTACCCACGAGGCCATGCAGCAAGGACTAGATTGATGGGGGGCTGCTGAGATCCCTGTTACAAACATTTGTAAGTGTTCATTTTGCTTCCCCACCAGACTCTCTTAGTGTTTCTCCCCACAGCTTTGAGTTTTATAGCAAGTCTATTTTAGTTTGTAAGCTAGAAAAACTCAAGTGTATTATCAGGTCAAGCCCCAGCTGCTAGCGGGACCTTGCTGTGTGATGGATGAGCGTACAGCTGCTTGCTGGGCCTTTCTGAGTGATATGCTTGTAGCTGCTAGCTGCGCCTTGCCAAGTGATATAGGCTTACAGCCAATGTCATCCGGTCACAGTGAGGTGAAAAACCCAGGATGATGAGGCAAGGGGAATGTCATTCCTTGCTATCCCAGACAACACTTCTGACTCAAACACTACTGTCTTTTCTTCTTCCTCCTCCTCTTCTTCTATGTACATGTGCATATTTGTATGCATGTATGTGCCACATATGTGGAAGCCATAGGACAACATGGTAGTTTTGTTCCTCAGGTCCCACCTAGCTTGTGTTTTTGCATAGTCTCTTGTTGGCCTAGAATCCAACAAGTAGACTAAGCTGTCTGCACTGTTGAAGTTTGACAGTTTTCTAGTGACTCCTGCAAGACAACTTAGCCATGGTTTATACCCTTCTAGTCCCTGTGAGGTGATGTACAGGAGACTGAGTCAAACTAGCTCCTACATAGGCTGTTGTGATGGCTAATTTTGGTTCTCAACTTGAGATAACCCAGAATTACCTTTGAAGAGGGAACTTTAAGGATTGTCTTCATCAGCTTGGCCTGTGAAAGTGTCTTTGGGAACATGTTATTTACTCTTAGTTGATATGGGATAGCACCTCTGTGGGTGGTGTTGTCCATGGGCAGAAGGTTCTGGGTTGTATAAGAAAAGTAGTTGAGCAAGCAGAACTCTTCCATAGTCTTCAGTTCTAGCCTTGGTTCCTCTAGATGACAGATTATAACCTTCGAACCAAATAAACCCTTTCCTTTTTATGTTGGGTTTAGTCAGCATTTTACCACAGCAAATGGAAAGTAAACTAGGACAGAAATTGAAAACAGAGAGTAAAATTTTGCTGTAATGGACCTGGCCCTATTGTCTTGGGGAAGGACTGGTACAATGTTTGGACCTTGGGGCTAGAAAAGCCATTGAGTGTTCAGAGCTTAGTGGCTATTGTGGGAGCTTGAGAAATAATGCTGAGGGCAGTGTAGGAGCCTTGGCTTGTATGACATTTTGAAATAATCTGTGGTGTCTGTCTCATCATCTGGCACTGAAGAATGAGCTCTGATTAACTAGAGACTAGTACCACTGAAGTGAAGCTGTTGCTTTACTCAGACAATTAATGCTGGTTAGCTGTGGTTGAAAAATAAGCTGTGATTAAGATGGGATCAGCATCATGGAGGTAAGATCTTCTAGAAGATACTTGCTCAGGATCGGCCCACAAAGCCATGGCCAGAGAGGTGAGGATGGGGGGAGCTCCAGCCAAATTTGGTTATGTATAAGAAGAGTTTCTTTCTTTTTTTTTTTGGCAACTTTCTTTTTTTTTTTAATTTTATATTTTATTTACATTTAAGATGCCATCCCCTTTCTACATTTCCCCTCCCTAGAACACCCCTGTCCCATGCCCCCCTTTCCTTTTTGCTTTTATACGATTTTTTTTTAAATGTTAATCAAAGGATTTATAAGTTTGGTAATGCTCAATCAGAAGTGTATCCCAATATCCAACCTAGATATAAAAACTATCTTTGACTGGTGGAGACCTGTGAACATCTGCCTCCATGCCCCCTCTCTCTTTCTCTCTCTCATCACCTAGCTTCTCCTCTCCTTCATCTTCTCTCTTTACTCCATCTCTTTCTCTCAATACTCCTTCCCACTTAGCTCCTCCTACATATCACTCTTCCTGTTAAAGTAGAACTTTTCTCTCAAAATACAATTAGAGCATACTTATTCCTAATTGTACCAGTGAGGTACAAGATAGTCCTAATACCCAGTCCATCATTCTGTTGACTAACCAGAACCTCTGTCATCTCTTCTAACTAAAACACTTACTTTTGATCCTGGCTTTTTGGCTTTAGAATGAATGTCAGCTGAAAACCATCTACTCAGATCTTTTCTCTCAAAGTAAATAGCCAGGATTGGTTATGAGACTATAGGTCTTCAACCCCGTCAGAAATCCAGAATGACTGAGTTAACTGAAGTTATGGGAAGCACTAAGCATAGCTTCTAAAACTTAGCCAATTTATAGAGACCGCTGAACACCTGAAAAGCCCCTATACTACCGAACGTTCGAGCATCAAATCTTCAGCCTTCTGGCCCAGAATCATCTGACAGACCTTGGTGATGCAGGATTATTAAGGGCTGATTACTCTGTCTAGGCAGATATAATCAGTCGACTATTCTGCATGTGTGTCCTTTTCTTAATTTGTCTGTAGATGGAGAGAGGCAATTCTTGCCTAGTGGCTGTCACTGCACAACTGGAGTATCTCCAAGGATGCTCAATTTCTTCTTAGAATCCAAGACAGGAAGCTGTCAGGAGCACACAGGTCTCTAATCAAAATGAACATTAATATATAAATATTTGTAGCGTCAGTTCTATGGACTTCTGACATTTTGAAAACCAACTATCCATGTAAGGTAACCTGAACTGTTGTCTGTTCACTCCTCTCAGCTATTTCTAAATAAAATATGGAAAACACCCTAACAATAAACTCAAAACCATGAATTTGCTATAGTCCCTTAACTCATAGGTTAAACATCCCAAATCAGTTAAAAAAGTTAAAAAAGGGCTGGGTCTAGGCCTTGTATTCCTAAATGTGTTATACAGGGACAATGCCCATGAGAGTATCAATATTCATCTCATTTTTATATTAATAAGAGGCTCATACCAATGAAAACCTTAAATTTGAAATCAAAATAAATTTTGTACCATTTATGAAATTATAACTTCATCTTGATAATAATTATACAGATTTCTACCAATAGGTTATGGCTATGCAATAAGTCCTAGCTAATCCCCCCTGTTCCAACAAAACCACTACTTTTCCCTAGAAAGACAGACCATTATTAACCACATTAGTCCCCAAGCTCAGGGAATAGGGGCGCTGACTCTTCTTTAACTTCTTCAAGCTGATTAAGGGCTTTGAGATTTTAGAAGAGGGGTGGGGGGGAGAGTAAGTTGATAAGCCTCTGATGCTGTGTCTTCACTGAATCCAGATGGAATTCCAGGACATTGGAGGTTTGGGCAGGTCTGCTCAGTATGCTTGATGAGTAGATACACCAAGGCTGTGTATTCTGCAATATACAATTCTCAGAACAAGTTTTAGTATCAAGAAAAAAAAAATTTCCCACCCCCAGGGGGCTGACATTTTTTTTAAAGATGTTGGTTCTGACGACTTTTTTTTTTCGCTTGTTAAAATTGGTTGTAGTATTTACGTTTCAGATTTTATCCCCTTACCCTACTTCCTCCCACCACCCAGAAACCTCCTATCCCAGCCCCCTCCTCATGCTTCTATGAGGCAGTGACTGCACCTACCCCCCCTCACTATCCCCTCCCCGCCCTCACATCCCCGCCCCACTGTGTGTTCATTTTTTTTTTTTTTTTTTTTATGGGACCAAGAAACTCCTCTCCCACCTATGTCCGACAAGGCCATCCTCCCTACATATACCTCTGGAGTCTTGGGTCCCTCCCTATGTGTCCCCAGGCTGGTGGTTTAGACCCTGGGGGGCTCTGGTTGTTTGGTATTGTTGCTTTCCACCTGGGGTCACTAACCTTTTCTGCTCCTTCAGTCCTCTCACTAAGTTCTCCATTGGGAAACCCCTGATCATATCAGTGGTTAACTGTGAGCATCGCCTTCTGAGTGTGTTAGTCTTTGGCAGACCTCTAAGGAGACAGCTAAATCATGTTCCTCACATTATGCACTTCCAGCCATCCACAACAGTGTTTAGCTTAGGTGGCTGCACATGGGGTGAATACCCAGGTGGAATGGTCTCCTGGTGGCCCCTCCTTCTGTTTCTGTTCCATGTTTTGTTTCCCTATTTGCTCCCTTGAGCATTTTTGTTTCTCGTTCTAAGTAGAACTGAGGCACCCCCTCTTGGTCTTCCTTCTTCATGAGCTTCATGTGGTCTGTGGGTTGAGTCTTCGCTAATCCAAGCTTTTGGGCTAACATCCGTGGAGATATGTTTGTGTAACTATCTTCTTTTGGGGTTTTTGGAAGATTACTTTCTTGCTTTTTCTAGGTTGTAGTTTCCCTCCTTGTGTTGGAGTTTTCCACCAATTATTCTTTGAAGTGCTGGATTTGTGTTGAGATACTGTGTAAATTTGGATTTGTCATGGACTATTTTGGTTTCTCCATCAATAATGATTGACAGTTTTGCTGGGTATAATAGTCTGGGCTGGCATTTGTGTTCTCTTAGGGTCTGTATGATATCGGTCCAGAATCTTCTGGCTTTTATGGTCTCTGGTGAGAAGTCTGCTGTAATTCTTATAGGTCTGCCTTTATATGTTACTTTGCCTTTTCCCTTACTGCTTTTAGTATTTTTTCTTTGTTTTGTACATTTGATGTTTTGACTATTATATGGCGGGAAATATTTCTTTTCTGGTCTAAACTATTTGGAGTTCTATAGGCTTCTTGTATATTTATGGACATCTCTTTCTTTAGGTTAGGGAAGTTTTCCTCTATAATTTTGTTGAGGATATTTACTGGTCCTTTAAGTTGGGTGTCTTCCCCCTCATCTATACCTATTATCCTTAGGTTTGGCCTTCTCATTGTGTCTTGGATTTCTTGTATATTTTGGGTTAGTAGCTTTTTGTATTTTGCATTTTCTTTGACAGTTGTGTCAATGTTTTCCATGGTATCTTCTGCACATGAGATTCTCTCTTCCATCTCTTGTATTCTGTTGGTGATACTTGCGTCTATGACTCCTGATTTTTTTTTTTTTTTAGGTTTTCTATCTCCAGGGTATTGTCCCTTTGTGATTTCTTTATTGTTTCTACTTCCATTTTTGGATTCTGCATGGTTCTGTTTAGTTCCTTTTCCCTTTCGGTTGCATTTTCTTGCAATTCCTTAAGGCATTTTTGTGTTTCCTCTTTAAGGGTTTCTATCTGTCTACCAGTGCTCTCCTTAAGTTCTTTGAGAGTGTTATTTATGTCTTTCTTAAAGCCCTCTATCATCATCATGCGAAGTGATTTTAATTCTGATTCCTGCTTTTCTGGTGTGATGGGGTGTTCAGGGCTTGCTCTGATGGGGGAGCTGGGTTCTGATGATGCCATGTAACTTTGGTTTCTGTTGCTTACATTCTTGCTCTTGCCTTTTGCCATCTGGTTAACTCTAGTGCTGCCTGTACTTGCTGACTGAAGCCTGTCTTTCTAGTTATCTAGCTTGTATTTGATCTCCTAGGGGTCCAGATGTCTCTGTGACGTTTTCCAGCTGCACTGATTACAGTGGTACCTCTAAGATGCCTCAGGATATGGTGCCTCCAAGGTAGTAGTCCAGCTAGGTGTCTGCTGTTCTGGGTGTAGTGTCTCCTCTAGAATATCTCAGGATATGTTGTCTGATGCTCTGAGTTCAGTTGTTCCTCTGTGGCTCTGGGTTGAGTGGACCTTCCAGTATGTCTCAGGTGGAATCTGGGGTCCACACAACAGCAGACCTGGCAGAGGTCTGATCCAGGCCTCAGATCTGAGAACTAGTTTCTAAGACACTGTCCAAGTTAGAGCACCTGGGATCCCTGCTTCCTCTGGGTTCTTGGAGGTTGGGGGCAGAGCTGCCACACAAGATCTGCTCAGTGCTCTGGCCCAGACCAGAAGGAACCAGTGTTCCAGGACGGGAGTGACTTCCTGGGTCCTTTTGGTTCCCAGTTACTCCCTGTTTAGGGCGGGCCCTGCTGTCTGCTTACCTAAGATACTGCCTGAGTTGGAGCTCCTGGGATCCCTGCTTTCTCTGGGTTCTTGGAGGTTGGGGGCAGAGCTGCCACCCAAGATCTGCCAAGAATAGTTTCTTATGTACTGCTTCTAAAACATGAAAGAGTTACGGGGAGCAGCTAAGGTGGTCCTAGGCTTCATAAGAAAGCAGGCTGAGCAAGCCATGAGGACTAAACCAGTAACCAGCACCCCTCCATGGCCTCTGCATCAGCTTCTGCCTCCAGGTTCCTACCCTCTATGAGTTCCTGTCCTGGCTTCCTTTGATGATGCACTGCAATGTGGAAGTGTAAAACCAAGCAATTCTTTCTTCCCCAAGCTGGCTTTGGTCAGTGTTTTGTGATAGCCACAAAGGGCCAACTGGCATGGTGCTGGTGAGCAGGGCAAGTGCTTGGCTCCCCACTGTTTTGCTGCCAGAATGTGTATTTCCTTCTTCTGTTGATTGTAGTAATGATAATTCTTTGTATGTGGTCACTGCAGGGAGTAATCATTGGCTTATCATGCCTGGCAGAAATGTAGCTTCTTATTTCTTTATGCATTTTACCAGTAGTATCTTATATGGTCAGATTCTTAGACTAAAGAGATATGTTGGCAGGCTTGAGACTTCTGCTTGTATTTCTGAGGAAGGATGCAAAGAAGCTACAGATGTAAGAGCTGGAAGTAGGTAGGTTTTCCACTCTGTTAAGAATCCTATGAGGAATCTGAGTCCTGACTCCCCTCTGGGGAGGCAGGGAGATGACCTCTGAGCTTAGTTTATTTTAGCCATCAGTGGGAGGATCATGTGGTCAACTGATACTTGTGAGAAGAAGAAGGCAAATAACAAGGTCATGTCAAAGAAACATCTGTTTGTCACTTGTCTGTGTCTAGCCCATGCCCAGACCCAGTAGGGTCATAGAGTCTCTGGGAGCTCATTATCTCAAAACACTCTTTAAATTACACCTCACCAAAATTTAGAGAATAGACCCTCTATGCACAGAGAGCAGAGCATCCTACACTGACAAGGACTGGGGAAGATGTCATAGAAAAGAAGAGGCCTCAAGACAAGCATTGAATCCATCAGGTCAGGCTTGATGGAAATCAAGAAATAGACTCTGGTGAGGCCCAGGAGGGGGAAGGATAGATGGAGGTCCAGCAACAGGGCTGCATTTGGAAGAAAGGAAATTTCTTTCATTTCTTTATTGAAGTATTGTTTGTGCCCTGCTGTTCACTGTCAATCTTCCTGAGATGGACTAGGGGCTTCCATGGAGGCTTCGGTCAGCAGGAGATGGACTCAGGCCCACATGTCAGGGAGGCTGCTGAAGAGTTGTCCCCTCACTCCAACATCCTCATCCCCATGCCAATGACAATCCAAGGACAAGGCTGGCTGACACCCAAGGTTCTATCTTTTATTGTGAGCAGTGTTTTAATCTTTTGTTTTAGAGATAACTAGATAAAACAATATTGGCACATTGAATAGACCACAGGTGGCATATAATTGTTACCCTCTAGGTGTGGTTAACTAAATGGGCTCCACTATTTGTTGTGAAACCTTGATGGAAGACTGGAGCCCCAGGACATTTTCATGCAAACACAGTGTTTTAGGTTTTTGGCCTCATGACTTTAGGCGTGGAATGTAGGATGTGTTCTATCTTCCTTTGCTCTGGCAGTAATGGGAATTAAATAGCCTCTCCATTCTTCCTTAGCCTATTTCCCAAGGCTGGCCTAAGTATTAAATGATATTAATATATATTAATGTCTGTAGAGTAGGTACTCAATATGTATTTAATGTGAGTCATGAATAAAAAATATTTAGTTCACTTCAGAAGTATTTTAACTTTAACAGATTTCTCCAAAGGAAGTCAGCATCTCCTCTCTTCATTGAAGAAAAGGAGGTTCCTAAGACTTAGTGTTGGTTAGTGGGTGGTATTGGTGAGTTAGTTGGTACTTCGAGAACCTCTGGAGTCATCCCTCAAATCTTTTTTTTTTTTTTTGATATTTTATTTACATTTCAGATGCCATCCCCTTTCCCCATTTCCCCTCCCTAGAAAACCCCTATCCCATGCTCCCTTTTCCTTTTTGCTTTTATATAATTTTTTAAAGATGTTAATCAAAGGTTTTATAAGTTTGGTAATGCTCAATCAGAAGTGTATCCCAATACCCAACCTAGATATATCAACTATCTTTGACTGGTGGAGACATGTGAACATCTACCTCCATGCCCCACCCTCTCTTTCTCTCTTTCTCTCTTTCTCTCTTTCTCTCTTTCTCTCTTTCTCTCTTTCTCTCTTTCTCTCTTTCTCTCTTTCTCTCTCTCATCACCTAGCTTCTCCTCTCCTTCTTCTTCTCCTCTCCTTACTCCTTCTCTTCCTCTCAGTACTCCTTCCCCCTTAGCTCCTCCTACATATCACCCTTCCTGTTAAAATAAAACTTTTCTCTCAAAATACAATTAGAGCATAATTATGCCTATTTGTACCAGTGAGGTACAAGATAGTCCTAATACCCAGTCCATTATTTTGTTGACTAACCAGAACCTCTGTCATCTCTCCTAACAAAAACACTTAGTTTTGAACCTGGCTTTTTTCTTGGCTTTAGAGTAAATGTCAGCTGAAAACTATCCACTCAGATCTTTTCTCAAAGTGAATAGCCAGGATTGGCTATGAGACTATAGGTTTTCAACCCCGTCAGAAATCCAGAATGACTGAGTTAACTGAAATTATGGGAAGCACTAAGCATAGCTTCTAAAACTTAGCCAATTTATAGAGACCGCTGAACACCTGGACAGTCCCTATACAGTCTGTGAGTTGAGTCTTGGCTATTCCAAGCTTTTGGGCTAACATCCAATTATCAGTGAGCAAATACCATGTGTGTTCTTTTGTGATTGGGTTAACTCACTCAGAATGATATTTTCTAGTTCCATCCATTTACCTAAGAATTTCTTGAATTCATTATTTTTAATAGCTGAGTAATATTCCATTGTGTAAATGTACCACATTTTTTGTATCCATTCCTCTGTTGAAGGACATCTGGGTTCTTTCCAGCTTCTGGCTATTATAAATAAGGCTGCTATGAACATAGTGGAGCATATGTCTTTGTTATTTGTTGGGGCATTTTCTGGGGATATGCCCAGGAGTGGTATAGCTGGGTCCTCAGGTAATGCTATGTCCAATTTTCTGAGGAACTGCCAGACTGATTTCCAGAGTGGTTGTACCAGCTTGCAATCCCACCAACAATGGAGGAGTGTTCCTCTTTCTCTGCATCCTTGCCAGCATCTTCTATCACCAGAGTTTTTGATCTTAGCCATTCTGACTGGTGTGAGGTAGTATCTCAGGGTTGTTTTGATTTGCATTTCCCTGATGACTAAGGATGTTGAGCATTTCTTAAGGTGCTTCTCAGCCGTTTGAGTTTCCTTTGTTGAGAATTCTTTGTTTAGCTCTGTACCCCATTTTTAATAGGGTTATTTGGTTGTCTGGAGTATAATTTCTTGAGTTCTTTGTATATCTTGGATATTAGCCCTCTATCGGATGCAGGATTGGTAATGATCTTCTCCCAATCTGTTGGTTGCCATTTTGTCTTATTGACAGTGTCCTTTGCCTTTCAGAAGCTTTGCAATTTTATGAGGTCCCATTTGTCAATTCTTGATCTTAGAGCATAAGCCATTGGTGTTCTGTTCAGGAACTTTTCCCCTGTGCCTAGGTATTCGAGGGTCTTCCCCACCTTCTCTTCTATTAGTTTCAGTGTATCTGGTTTTAAGTGAAGGTCTTTTATCCACTTGGATTTGAGCTTTGTACAAGGAGATAAGAATGGATTGATTTGCATCCTTCTACATGTTGACCTTCAGTTGAACCAGCACCATTTGCTGAAAATGCTGCCCTTTTCCCACTGGATGGTTTTAGCACCTTTGTCAAAGATCAAATGATCATAGGTGTGTGGGCTCATTTCTGGATCTTCAATTCTATTCCATTGATCTTCCTGCCTGTCTCTGTACCAATACCTTGCAGTTTTTATTATTATTTCCGTGTAGTACAGTTTGAGGTCAGGGACGGTGATTCCCCCAGAACTTCTTTTATTGTTGAGAATAGTTCTCACTATCCTGGTTTTTTTGTTATTCCAAATAAATTCACAAATTGCTCTTTCTATCTCCATGAAGAATTGATTTGGAATTTTGATGGGGATTGCATTGAATCTATAGATTGCTTTTGTCAAGATGGCCATTTTTACTAAGTTAATACTGCCAATCCAGGAGCATGGGAGATCTTTTCATCTTCTGAGATCTTCTATTTCTTCAGAGACTTGAAGTTCTTGTCATACAGATCTTTCACTTGCTTGGTTAGATTCACTCCAAGATATTTTATATTATTTGTAACTATTGTGAAGGGTGTCATTTCCCTAATTTCTTTCTCAGCCTGTTTATCTTTTGAGTATAGGATGGTTACTGATTTGTTTGAGTTGATTTTATATCCAGCCACTTTACTGAAGTTGTTTATCAGGTTTAGGAGTTCTCTGGTGGAAATTTTAGGGTCACTTCAGTATACTATCATATCATCCGCAAATAGTGAAATTTTGACTTCTTCCTTTCCTATTTGTATCCCTTTGACTTCCTTTTGTTGTCTAATTGCTCTAGCTAGGACTTCCAGTACTATATTAAATAGGTAGGGTGAGAGTGGGCAGCCTTGTCTAGTCCCTGATCTTAGTGGGATTGCTTCAAGTTTCTCTCCATTTAGTTTGATGTTGGCTACTGGCTTGCTGTATATTGCTTTTACTATGTTTAGGTATGGACCTTGAATTCCTGATCTTTCCAAGACTTTTAACATGAGGGGATATTGAATTTTGTCAAATGCTTTCTCAGCATCTAGTGAGATGATCATGTGGTTTTTTTCTTTGAGTTTATTTATGTAGTGGATTACATTGATGGATTTCCGAATATTGAACCATCCCTGAATTCCTGAGATAAAGCCTACTTGATCATGATGGATGATTGTTTTGATGTGTTTTTGGATTTGGTTTGTGAGAATTTTATTGAGTATTTTTGCATCAATATTCATAAGAGAGATTGGTCTGTAGTTCTCTTTCTTTGTTGGGTCTTTGTGAGGCTTAGGTATGAGCGTAATTGTAGCTTCATAGAATGAATTGGGTATTGTTCCTTCTGTTTCTATTCTGTGGAACAGTTTGAAGAGAATTGGTATTAGGTCTTCCTGGAAGGTCTGATAGAATTCTGCACTAAAACCATCTGGCCCCGCACTTTTTTTTGGTGGGGAAATTTTTAATGAATGCTATTTCTTTAGGGGTTATGCGACTGTTTAGATGGTTTATCTGCTCCTCGTTTAACTTTGGTACCTGGTATCTATCTAGAAAATTGTCCATTTCATCCAGATTTTCCAATTTTGTTGAGTATAGGCCTTTGTAGTAGGATCTGAGGATTTTTTTTAATTTCCTCTGTTTCTGTTGTTATGTCTCCCTTTTCAGTTCTGATTTTATTAATTTGAGTACTGTCTCTGTGTCTTTTTTAAAAAAATCTTTTGATATCGTCCCTTTTCTGTCTTAGGCGACCCAGAATATTTCCATCCAGGTGGTATCTGTGGTTTTTGGTCTAGTGAATCTGGGGAGAATAGGTGTAAATCTATGTGGAGGTAGAGACAGAGAAGACATGCTCTGGAAGGCAGAGTTATCTACATTATCTTAAACAAATGAAGAGTGTTAGTCTTAACTGGAAGAATTTGGCCCTTGTGACCCAGAGTTTCAGGACTCAAGGCTTTTCATCATGTATTTCCAAAGTTGTTTAGCCCAATTATAGGGTTATACCTCTTTCAACCAAGGCTTTGACCTTAGACTTGCTGAGATTAAGAACTTGGTTTTTTTTTTTGGAATGTTCCTTGCCTTAACTTGCCTTGTAACCAAGCTTGGAACCTTGTACTTATATGTTTTTTTCTACTCTTGGACTGCAGAAGATGAGAATGATTTTTATAAACTGACAGAGAATCTCCTTGGATTTTGCATAGTTGTTAAATGGTGACTAACAGTAGTTAGCCTTCACTGTTTTACTCCCATGTGTCAGTCATCTGATCCATGCTTCTTATTACTATCACCCACCCCCCAAGATGGCTATTCTCAGTTGTCACTTTGACTACATCTGGAAGTCTGGGCACACCTGAGAGGGGTTCTTTCTTAATTAAATTATTTGAACTAGAAAGACCCACCCAGGTCTTTTGAGATGGTAAAATCCACTTTTAATCTGAGCTATACCATTGTTGGTAGCCTATATAAAAATAAAAAAAGAAAGCTTGCCCTCTTTGTCTGCTTGCTTTCAATCTCATGGACAAGTTTTTTCCTTCACTGGCAGTAGAGCCTAGTTCTCTCGGATTTGGGTATATACGGAAGACCAGCTAAGACATCTTGCTTTGTGGATTGAACAACTGGATTCTTGGACCTTCTATAAGTAGACAACCATTCTTGGATTGGCTGAACCATAATCTATAAGCTATTATAATAAATCTCTTTTACATAGATTTTATTTTATAAGTTCTGTTCTTCTAGAAAACTGTGACTAATACAGAGCTTTGGACTAGGAATGGTTCTAGAGCAACAGAGTTGTAAGGGTGAATTTTTTAACTATCTGGACTAGGCTGCCAATTTGCCTGCCAATTTGCCAACACCTACAGTTACTGAGACCTCTCCAGTAAGTAATGCAACCCCAAGAAGCTCAAAGACAATTGAAAGCCCATGGTGGGAAGTATTTTACAAATTTAAGGAGACAAATTGATTTGACTATCCTGATTCACAAATTGTGAGGGGCAGTAGATTTGGTGACTCTCTCTATAAAACTTGACAATTTGTGGGAAAATAAAGAAAATGATAATGTTGTCTTTTTGCTCCTAGCATGTTTGGATAAAATGACAAAGAAAAAGAATGAGCAATGTGTTAACATTAATCAACCATTTCTTTTTTTTTTTTTTTAGTTTATTTTCTTTTTTTATTCCTTTTAAAAATTGAATATTTTATTTATTTACATTTCAGATGCCTCCCCCTTTCCCCATTTTTCCTCCCTAAAATCCCCCTATTCCATCCCCCCTCTTCCTTTTTGCTTTTATATAATTTTAATTATATGCAGGTACTAAGATCAGTTCTAGGTTGAGGAACTAGCAATACAATAGATGCAAATTGTCAAGGAACAAGCAACACAATAAACCCAGATAGTCAAAGAAGAAGCAAGGCAAATAAACAAAATTCTGTGAACACTCCTGTGATCACTGTTTCTAAGGGCTTATCAGGATGACATAAATATCTCAGCCAACTTCCCTGTCCTAACCCAAAGTCATTTTCATGTCTGAATTCTACTTCCTCATTCTAGTCTAAGATTTAGATTTCTGCCTGAAATTATTTTATTGTTCTAGCCTAATGTCGGATTCCTGCCTGAAGCCCACTTCCTTGTCCTTGGCTCATGTCAGATCCCTGCCAAGCAGACCCCAAAGCTCTCTGCCTCTCATTCTTTTTTATTTCATAAACAAGACTGAGCCTGTCTTAGGTCATTCTGCCAAGAATGCCTTCCTTACCCATCATGGAATATGCATTATCAAAAGCAATGCACTTATGTCTTAGGAACCAACCATGTGTCCTGGAAGGAAATCTTCTCTCTAGCAGCCATAAAACCAAATCCAAGTCATTATTTTGGAGGGCATTTGTGATTAAAGTAAAAACAATGTCCACAACGGCCTAACCCTTAATAAACAAGACAGGCAAAATGAACTTTGTGGTAGCATGACTTATTTAAATCTTTATAACTGTCTAAAGCTATCATAGTGTTTTCAGACCTGAAGCAGATAGGAAGTCAACTCCATTTTTGTTTGATGTATAAATGTGGACATTTTTTCAAACAAATGAAAGAAAGGTTACATTGCTTGGTGGCAAATGGATATCTCAGCCTGTGAACCATTTTCCAGACTTGGGCCAGTTTGAGCAGAGCCAGAAACACCTAAATGAAAGGAAAGCCAGCTTCTTCTGAGGAAGGGACTCCAGAAAATACCTAAAAGTTTTACTGTTAGCTTCTCCAGTTCTTCCTCAGAGGGAACTACAGCATTTTACAAGGGTAAACATACATTGGAAGAAAGAAAACAATTGGACTTTCTGAGGTATATTGGATACTGGTTCTAAATTGATACTGACTCTGGGAAATCCCAAGAAACACTGTGGCCCTCCACTTTCACAGTTTCATAGGTAGGTTTAATAGGTCTACAAATTCATTTTATGGTTATTTTTCTAGACCCAGAATGTGTAATTTGAGATAGATATACTTAGAAGTTGGTTTCCTGACATGTGGAATGAGGGTTATTATGGTTAGAATGGCTAAATGGAAGACTTTACAGTTGCCTCTATCAGGGAAAATAGTGAATAAAAAATCCACTGTAGCATCCCTAGAGGAATTGCAGCAATTAGTGCCACCATCAAGGACTTGAATGATGCAGAGGTGATGGTTCCCACCATATCTCCCTTTAACTCTCTTCTCTGACCAGTGCAGAAGACAGATGAATCATGGAGAATGACAGTTGACTACCAAAAATTCAATCAAGTAGTGACTTCAATTATAGCTGTAGTGCCAGATGTGGAGTGTTTATTTGAGCACATTCATCTATGTCCTGGTCTGAGCTGCTGCTCCGGTCTGCGGGTCAGGGTCTAGCAAGAGAGAGTGGGGATGAAGGGAAAGAGACGAGAAGAATAGAGACAAGACAGAGATTCTGATCAAGTCTCAAGTCTTGTTTATTGTCTCATTCCTTGAAGGGAAGTCTGGGGTATTTATATGCTTTGCCACACGCCCTGTAGGCGTGGATACCACGTTTGCCTTGCAGGTGTGGCCTTACAGGCATGTATAGTGTGGATAGCATGTGCACTGTGCGCCTTGCAGGCATGGATACCAGTGCACCTTGCAGCTGGGGGCACTAAATAGCAAAACAAGATATGTGGGAAAAACAAGATATTTATCAGAGTGTGCTCAGCTGTTGTAGGCTATTGAAAACAAGACTCTTGTCAGGGTATATGGCTCGAGATGGCTGCAAGGATGATAGCTGCTTTCTGCTGCGAGTCGGCTCCCAACACATCTACAGGTACATGATATTGATCTAGCAAATACCCCTTTTTTGGTACTTGCTCATAAGGACCACCAGAAGCAATTTACTTTCAGTTGGCAAGGCCAGAAATATACCTTTACAGTATTTCCTCAAGGATATATTAACTTCCCAGCCCTGTGTCATAACTTAGTTTGAAGGGATCTTGATTATCTGTCTCTTCCATAAAATATCACATTGGTCTATTATGTTGACAACACAATGTTGATTGGATCAAATGAGCAGGAGGTAGCAACCACATATGTGCTTCAGATGATAGGAAATAAATCCAACAATAATTCAAGACCCTTCTATCTCCATAAAATTCTTAAAAGTCTAGTGGTGTGGAGCATGCAGGATATTTCTTCTAAGGTGAAGGGGAAGTTATTGCACCCGGCTTCTCTCACCATCAAGATAGAAGTGCAGTGTTTAGTTGGCCTATTTGGCTTTGGGAGACAGCACATTCCTCACTTAGGTGTGTTATTCTAGCCAATATACCAAGTGATTTAGAATACTACAAGTTTTGAGTTGGGCCTGGAAAAGGAAAAGGCTCTTCAACAGGTCTAGGCTGCTGTGCAGGCTGCTCTACCACTTGGGAACATATGACCCAATTGTACTTAAGGTTTCAATGGAAGATGTGAATGCTTTTCTGGAACCTTTGACAGGCCCCTACACATAAATCACAGAAGAGATATTTGGAATTTTAGAGGAATGCTATAGCATCAACTACATATAACTATTCTTCCTTTGAAAGATAGCTCATAGACTGCCTTTGGACCTTAGTCGAAACTAAACATTTGACAGAGGGCCACCAAGTTACCATACAATCTAAGCTGCCCATCATGAGCTGAGTGTTATCAGACACATCAAGTCATAAAGTAGGACATACACAGCAGCAATCCATTATTAAATGAAAATGTGTTTGGGCCAAAGCAGGTCCTGAAGGCACAATCAAGATACATAAAAAAGTTGCCCAAATGCCTATGGATTCTATTTCCATTATAATGTCTCTGCAGCCAAGCATGTACCTATAGCCTCAAGGGTATACACAAAGATCAGTTAGTTAAGAGAAGACTAGGACCTAGTTTACTGATTGTTCTGTGCTTCATGCAGGCACTGCCCAGAAGTGGACATTTGCAGCCCCTGCAATGTCTGGGATGATCCAGGTACAACTAGACACAATCAAAGGGAAACTTCCACAGTGGGCAGGACTTTGGGCAGTATACATGGACATACATTTTATTTGGAAGGAGAAATGGGCAAATATACAATTGATCACTGATTCATGGACAGTGGCCAATGGATTGGCTAAATGGTTAGGGACTTGTAAAGAGTATGACTGGAAAATTGGTGAGAAAGACATCTGAGGGAGAAGTATGTGAATAGATCTCTGAAATGAGTGAAGATGTGAAGATACTTGTGCCCATGTAAATGCTCATCAAAAGGTAACTACAGCTGAAGAGAAGTTCAGTAATCAAGAAGATAATATTACCCACTCTGTGGACAGTCAAACTCTTTCCCCAGATGTGGAAAGCCATGGCAAGGCCTTACTCTTGGCAAACACTCATCCTTGGCTCTCCTATCTACTATTCTTTCTGCTTACCTTCCATGGTTCACTTGTCAGTTCCCAGAACTTCAAACAAGGCCTCATAGCAACCCACCTTAGTAACCCTTCATCCTGATCTCTAGATTTAGAAAACATCCTGCTAGATAGATGCTTTTAGAACTCCTGGTAACAGAAAGGCTTTGTGAGAATAACTTAGTTAGACCCCACAGCTGCAGCTAGCTTCCTCCACCTGCAAAGCCCTCTTTCCTTTCCTACCCCTCCCCATATCCTGTTTTTAGAGTATATAAACTGTGTGAACAATAAAAATTTTGCCAGCTTGATCAGACATCTTGACATGCTGTGCCATTTTATTTTCTCTTGCATCTCAGTCCTCTCCACAGGGTCTAAGGGTCCCACTTGATTGTCCAGCTGGCCTGGACACCCAGCCATGTCTGCCATTGCCCAATGGGCCCATGAACATAGTATCCATGTTGGCAGAGATGAGGCTTATGCATGGGCTTGAAAACATTGATTTCTATTCACCAAGGATGACCTGGCTAGAGTGGCTGCTGAATATCACATTTGCAAACAGCAGAGACCAGCACTCACCCCAGATATGGCACAATTCCCCAGAAGGATCTGTCAACAACCTGGTGGGAGATTGACTACATTGAACCACTTCCTTCATGGAAAGGACACTGCTTTGTCCTTAATGAAGTAGATGCTTATTCTGATTATAAGTTTGTCTTTCGCTTATGTATGTTTCTGCCAAAACATACCATCTGTGGACTTACAGAATGCTTTACCCACTGTCATAGTATTCCACACAACATTGCTTCTGACTATGGAACTCACTTTACACCCAGAGAAGTGCTACAGTGGGCCCACAATCATGGAATCTACTGGTCTAACCATGTTATCCACATACCTGAAGCAAATGACCTGATAGTAAGATAGATTAGCCATTTGCAGAAAAATTATAGCAACAATTGTTGCTATAATTTTTATAGTTGGCAGGAGCCTGGAGGGATTAGGCAAGGTTCTCCAGAAGGTATATGCTTTAAACAAGCATCCAATACATTGTATGGTTTCTCCCTTATTTAGGACCCACAGATCCAGGCATAAAGAGTTAGAAAAGGGAATAATTCCACTCACTATCACTCCTAGTGACCCATTAGAAAAATTCTTGCTTCCTGTTTCCATGACCTCTGGTTCTGCTGGCCTTGAAGTTTTGGTTCCAGAGAGAGAGAGAGTACTCTTGCCAGGAGCCACAACAAACATGCCACTGAACTCCTTTCACTGGCCACTGTGGGCTTCTGATGTCCTTAAGCCAACAGGCTTAACACTGTTATGAAGCATGATTAATCCAGATTTCCAGGAGGAAATTGGATTGATTCTTCACATTAGAGGCAAGGAATGTTTATGTCTGGAGTATAGAAGATCCTTTAGGAATCTCTTGGTGCTATCATGTCTTATGATTAAAGCCAATGGTCAGCTATAATGACCTGCCTAATTCACGGCAGGATGACAAAGGGCACAGTCCCTTCAGGGGTGAAGGTACAGGTCACTTCTCCAGGGCAAAGGCCAAGACCTGCTAAGGTGCTTGCTGAGGGCGTAGGAAATACAGAATGTATAGTAGAGGAAGGTAGTTATAAATAGCAGCTAAGGCCATGTGACCAGTTTTAGAAATGAGGCTTAAATTTGACATGAGCATTTCTGTCATATTTTATAAAGTACGTGTTTTTATAGATATTTGTGATTTTTCCCTTGATTTCTTAATCAAGAGAATATTAGTGGTTATATTTAAAATTGATACACTAATAAAAGTTCCTCAAGTGATGTTGTTAGCTATTCTAAAATTTATAATGTGTTTGCGGTTAACAACATAATTATTAAATATTTGATTTGGTTAAATACATAATGCATTTGCTACTATATGTGTGATAGTTATACCGCGTTAGTTGTAATTGTGTCCTAGGTTGTTATTTTCAATTGGAAAATTATCTTGACTTAAGGACATATGATTGTATGTCAAGTTAACAAGGGGTGTATTTATAATGGTTATTCTCAGTTGTCAACTTAATTACACCTGGAATTAACTAAAACCCAAGAGGCTGGATATACCTGTGAGGAATTTTTTTCTCAATTAAATCATTTGAAATGGGAAGAACCACTTTTAATCTGAATATTTTGTGATGAGAAAATATACATTTAATCCAGATCCTTTGAGATTTGAAGTTCCATCTGGGCCACACTTCCACCTGGTAGCCTACATAAAAAATATGGAAGAAGGAAGATTGCTTTTTTGCCTACTTTCTCTTGATCTTGTGGGCAAGTCCATTCCTTCATTGGCATTAGAGCCTTCTTAGGGATTCCAGCATATATTGAAGACCAGCTGAGACATCTACCCTCATGAACTGAACAACTACTCATCTCTTGGACTTCCCATTGGTAAACAGCCACTCTTAGACTTGCTGGATAACAGCTTATAAGACACTCTAATAATTTCCCCATATAAATGAATATATTCTGTACATTCTATACATTGTATTCCTCTAGAGAACACCGACTAATACGACCCACATATTTTGTCAGCAATGGAAGATGGCACATTGCACCAGCCAGGACATTTCTGTTCTCTGGAGTCTTGTAAAAAAATACTTTTGTACACTTTGCAAAGATTGCTCTTGTTTTATTCAAATGCTGATTTCTGAGCCAGCAGAGATCTGATTACAGGCCTTGGTATTGTTAAGCATCACCAGCCTCAGTGTTTTATAAACATCTTCTTTATCACCTAATGATTCATCAAATAAAGAACTGAACAGCCAGTAATAGCTGGGCTGGAGGGTTAAGTGGGACTTCCAGGCTGAGATTGGGGTAGGTCTCAGGTAGGAACCAGGGGTCATAGTCACCAGTTGGATATGGATGAAGACACAGGTGACAGGACAAGACTAAGATGGATAGGTAATGGTCCACATGGTGAGATGTAGGCCAGGTCAGTATTGTCAGATTGGAATAGTTAAGAATCTGCCCAGATATAGTGCCCAAAGATAAGTCTCTATGTTATTATTCAGGAGCTGGGGCAGACACAGAAAGGCTGAATGGCTACATTTGGTGTCCAACATTTGGCTCAGAATCCATGCTTAAAGCCTGAGAAAAGTTATGAATAGAAGTCAGTAGAAACCCAAAGTTAGATTCAGGCATCAGGCATCAGGCACATTAGGCACTGAAGCTGAGTAAGCAGCTGGGAAGGCTGTCTCTTAGTAACCAAGCCAGCCAGTGATCAGGCTTGGATGGAAAGGTCTAGTACAGCCCCTAAGAGCCCCTGGTGAGCAGCAAAGCTGAAGGGTAGGATTAGGAATTGGAGCCTTAGTGTACTTCCCAGGCAGGCAGGCTGACAAACAACAGCCCAACCCAGGGTGGTATGTGGGCTCCAGACAGGCAACCCAACACATGCCAGCCTAAGGACAGGTCCCAGTGCACAGAAGCCACAATTTTTTCCAACAGTAGAGTGGCCACTCAGGCAGGAGGCTTGGCAGGTGGAGCCTCAAGGCCCAGTAGTGGTCGTTTCTCTCAAATGCTGTACAGCTCCAGAGACAGGTTGGAGTGTGCACTAGAGACAGGTTGGAGTGTGCACTAGAGACAGACAGGTTGGAGTGTGCACTAGAGACAGGTTGGAGTGTGCACTAGAGACAGACAGGTTGGAGTGTGCACTAGAGACAGGTTGGAGTGTGCACTAGAGACAGACAGGTTGGAGTGTGCACTAGAGACAGGTTGGAGTGTGCACTAGAGACAGACAGGTTGGAGTGTGCACTAGAGACAGACAGGTTGGAGTGTGCACTAGAGACAGGTTGGAGTGAGTGTGCACTAGAGACAGGTTGGAGTGTGCACTAGAGAAGCGAGGTGACCAGAAGACACGCTGCAGAAGGAGCAAGTGAGGAGCCTGCGTAGTTGGTACATGTGCTTCTGCAGGCTGGCTCCCACTCCACACCCACTCTCTCCCACTTCCCCTAAACCCCGTCCTCCACTCCCTACCCGCTACATCCCCCACTTCTCACCCCTCACTCACCTCACCTTCCCTACCCCACCTCCCTCATGCACAAGGTGCAGCTGCACACTGGAGCTTACAGCAGGGGTGGGCGTGGATGAGGCTGCACCTCTGCCCAGATCTCAGGCAGAGCAGCTTGGCATGCACTCCACAAGCAGAGTGCTGATTCAAGAATCAGGTTGAACTGACCCAAGGTGGTGGGGCCAGCCACTGCCAGGTGCTAAACAGCAGAGGGAGCATTGGAGACAACACACAGAAGAAACCCAAGGCCTGAGCACAGATGAACCTCTGATCAGGTTTAGAATGGCACTTAAGTGCTGAAAAAAGAAAAGAAACTGGGCATATAACTCATAGACAGAAATACATAGTTTGAAAGTAATAAAGTACTTAAAGAGAGAATCAATTAGAATTAAATAGAATAAGACATAAGGATGAAAAAAAAAAAAAACAAATAACACCCATACAAAAACCCAAATAGTAAATATTCGGACCCTATATAATGCTATCTTAGATGGTGTAAAAACAGAGATAGAAAATGAAAAGACAAATGACTTAATGATTTTGGCTGAATACCAATTATGATTACTATCATTCTGGTATTTTATATTTTATTCTTAATAGCCATAGTGGCTTTCAGTGCCTTCTCAAACAAATGGCTTTAGAGACATAGGTCAAGGAAAAATGTGAAAAGTAGAAACAAGCCTTAGAAAGAAAATATTAGAAAAAATTATAAATAGAAATGAGACAGATACTCAGAGACAGAGAAATTAAGACAGGAGCCTATGGCACTATCACATAATGAAATTAAAGAGGTCAGTCAAAACTTGTTAGAAAACCAATGTTAGCTTATTTAGTTACTCTCAAGGTTTTAAAGAATTTGGATGGCATAATGTAGATGTGCTAGACTTAAAAAAATAAAATAAAAAATCTGTTGCTTAATATGGTATGCATACACCATTTGTGAGGCAGATATTAAGTTCTTGGACAATTCAAAATAGAATACCCCCCCCCCCAAGATTGGAAAGATATGACAAAAGCAATATTAGGAGCTGGTCTTCAGTTACAATGCTGATCATGATAGAAAGAAGAAGCTAAAGAGATAGAATAGAGAAATAGGACCAGAGGCATCAATATTTCCCAAGATCAATTACTAGATGAAAGTCAATATGCTGAGGTACAGATACCAATTGAATATGAAAAAGCCACTTTGGCATCGTGTTGTATGGTAGCTTTAAGTGCTTGTAACAAGGTTGAAGAAACAGAAAAAAGATTTGAACCATTTACTCAGATTATGCAAAGCCCTAAATAAACATTCACTGACTTTTTACAAAGATTGACTTCATCTGTAAATAGAAGGATGTCAGATCCAGAAGACAGGGAAGCACTGATTGAATCTTTAGCTTTCTAAAATGCCAATGTTGAATGCAAAAAGGTGATCAGGCCCTAAAAGACCTGATGCTGATATCAACAGATGAATGAAATAGGAATATACCTGATATTGGTTTTCATTCATATGATGTAATTTTAATAAAAGAGGTCTCTAAAGATTTTTGATCTAAAAATTTTGAGAAAAGCTAAACGGTCAAATGTCTCAATTGTGGTAAGCAAGATCATTTCAAAAGTAATTGTAGGCAAAGCCAACCTAGGTCTAAAAGAAGAGCTGAGCCTTCTGGAATGTGTAGAAGGTGTGGCAAAGGCCAGCACTGGTCTGTTGTGGATTGGTTCTACTGCTATTTGTGCTAATTCAGCTCCCAAAACCACTCGGGAATCTGTACATCTGCCTGTTAGATGCTCAAGGTCCCTGACTCCAGTTGGATTTAATTGGTAAATAAAGTTGCCAATGGCCAATGGCTGGGCAAATCGACAGAGGTGGTACTTTAGGTTTCCTGGACAAGAGACCATGGGAAGGGGATGTTAGAAATGAATAAGATACAAGCATGAGAGCTGCAGAAGACAGAGAACCAGCCGTGTGAGACCCAGGGAAAAGCAGCTCTAGGGGCCATGCTCCCGACTGGGTCTAGATCTGAGGTAGCAGACATGACATATAGATTTTAGAAAATAGGAACTTGGGAATATTGGAGGGGAGGAGTGTGTTAGCTTCGGGGAGGTTTGGAAGTACTCAACCATTGAACTGCTTAGGGCATGTTAAAAATAAGCTGGTGTGTGTGTGTGTGTGTGTGTGTGTGTGTGTGTCTTCATTTACAAATCTAGAGCATTCTGGCAGGTGACAAGAAGTGAATGTGTACCTTCTGGGGAGTTTAGAGTGGATTGACATATTACCACATTACTAGACAAATGAATGTTGATCAACAAGGGACAAACAGGGAAATGCACAAAGGAATCACTTGTAACCCCTGATACCAAATTCAAATTGGCTGTTTCAGGTCAGCAGTGAAGAAACTCATTTGCAGAACAATTAAAGAACACTGCACCAGATATAGATATTAATAAACTAGATATTAAGTTCAGAGCAACTTCAACAGACAAAACAGAAACCTGAGGGACCAAAAAACAAGTATTTTGACAAACTGCCATAGATGATCAGAAGCCAAAACTAAAGGTATTTATAAATAATATTGAAGTTGAAGGTATTATAGACACAGGAGCTGATGTAACAAAAATATAACCAAAACCTCAGCCTCCAGATTGGCCAGACATTCAATTTCTAGGGGCTAGAGCTTTATTCCAGATAAGACAAACTGTAAAATGGCTTAAATGTGTAGCACCTGAAGGTCAAATGGGAAAATAAAACCATATGAGTCTACTATAGCTATGAATTTATGGAGAAGAATTTATCTATAGCAACAATGGAAAGCATGAATTAGCATTCTTCCAACTTCAGGGAAAAGCTATAAAATAGGAGATGTTCCCAATGGAAGTATTGAAAAAATTATCAAGAACAGTTATGGACTGTCTATGTTGTCCATAACCAGGAGACAGCAGAGGTTGACTCCAATTTCATATGGGGGGAGCCACTGCTGGCAGAACATTAACATGCCTACTCCTAAGGTGATTGACTGATAGGCCTATTTGGGTAGAACAATGACCTATGGCAAAAGAAACTCTATAGGCACTAGAATAGTCCAAGGGCTGCTGGAGCCCAACATATAGAAGAGTCCACCAGTCTTTGGAATTCTTCTATATTTATCATTAAAAAGAAATCTGTAAAATGAAGGATCTGAGAGCAATCAATAGCATCATCCTGCCAATGGGCTCTTTGTAGCATGACATCCCATTGCCTTCTTTGTTATCCTAGGCATAGCCTATTATAACGATTGATTTAAAAGACTGCTTTTTCATAATCCCTTTGCATAAACATGATAGGGGAAAGTTTGCTTTCTCAATATCTTATATTAGTACTTACAATAGTTGTTCAATAAAAAGGTATCATTGGGGTTTGATGTACAATTTAAGCTTTAACAATGTTTCTTTTACAAATGGGGGTGCTCTTGTGTTTGGGGATAGATGTTCAGAATTAAGATATTATCTTGGTCTTTCCCTGTCTATTTTGATTAATTTTGGTTAAAAGTCTATTTTATTCAATATTAGGATGTCCATTCCAGCTTGCTTCTTGGGTGTATTACTTGGAAAACTGTTTTCCAGCCCTTTTCTCTGAGGTATTGTCTATATCTATTGCTGATGTGTGTTTCTTGTATGCAGCAGAATGATGGATCCTGTTTTCATACCCGTTCTGTTAACCTGTGTCTTTTTATTGGAGAATTGAGTCTATTTATATTGAGAGATATTAATGACCAGTGACTATTAATTCTTGTTATTTTGATTTTGGTGGTGTTAGTATATGTGTGTTTCCCTTGTTTTTGCTGGTATGGAATTACTTTTACTTATTTCTTGTATTTTCTTGGATTTAGTTATCCTCCTTGGCTTGGAGTTTTCCTTCTAGTAGTTTTTTTTAAAGAGGTTCAAAATACCTGTCTAAGCCCTTCTAGCTTTTAGAGTCTCTGTTTAGAAGTGGGGTGTAATTCTGATTGGTCTGCCTTTATATGTTACCTGTCCTTTTTCCCTTGAAACTTTTGATGTTCTTTCTTTGTTCTGTAGATTTAGTGTTTTGATTATTACATGGTGGGAGGACTTTTGTAAGCTTCTTGTATGTTTATAGACATCTCTTTCTTTATTGGGAAAGTTTTCTTCTATGATTTTGTTGAAAATATTTTCTGGGCCTTGGATCTGGGACTCTTCTACTTCTTCTATTCCTTCTATTCTTAGGTTAGGTATATTCATGGTATCCCAGGTTTCTTGAATGTTTTGTGTCAGAAATTTTTTAAATAAAACATTTTCTTTGACTGATGTATCAATTTCTTCTATCATATCTTTTAGGGCTGAGAGTCTGTCTTCCATCTCTTATATTCTGTTGGTGATGCTTATGTCTGTTCTTCTCTGTTCTGTTCCCGAGGTTTTCCATCTCCAAAATTCCCTCAGTTTGTGTTTTTTTTATTGCTTCTATTTTCATTTTAAGGTCTTGAACAGTTCTATTTTTTCCTTCAATTGTTTACTTATATTTTCTTGTATTTCCTTAAGGGCTTGATTAGTTTATTCTTTAAAGGTCTCCATCTGTTTAATTATATTTTCCTGTAATTTTTGAAGGATTTATTCAATTCCTCTTTAAAGATCTCTATCTTCTTTATACAATTGAATTTAAGGTCATTTTCTTGTGCTTCAGTTGTGTTAGGATATCCAGGGCTAGCTGTATTAGGACAGATATACTCTGAAGATATGCCCTGATTTTTGTTGGTTGTGTTCTTTAGAGGGCATTTAGTCATTTGGTTGTCCCTGGATGTTCCTGTTGTAGCAGGTATTGGGAGGGTTCCTAACCTCATTGATCCCAGTGTGGCAAGCCTTTGGTGGGTATCCTTGGACTTGGCAATGGAACTCAGAGGCAGAGCAAGTCTCCCAGCAGTTGAGTGTAGCTTTGGGGACACATCAGGAAGGGGATTTAGAGGAAAGACATGTAGAGAAGTGACCAGACAATGGAGGTTTAGGGGTACAGCAGGCTAATCATGGCAGCTAGGCATGTCCCAGAAGACTTGACAGGAGGAGAAATGGATGCAGGAAGGGAATCTAACCTTTATGGTTCTGGATCAGCAGGTTTGATGAAAGTAGGTAGAGAGGTGACCTGACAATAGAGGTCCAGGGGACAACTGGCTGCTCAGGGTAGCTAAGCATGGCCCAGAGGACTCAGCAGGCAGGGGAAATGGGTATAGGAAGGAGAAATGACTGCAAGAAGGGAATCTAGCTTGTATGGTTCCAGGTCAACAGTTCTGATGAAGGGGGGCTGGGAAGTGGCCTGAAAATGGAGGTCCTAGGGACAGCAAGCTGCTCAGGGCAGCTGGGCATGCCCCAGAAGACTGACTCTGCATTCTTAATAGATGCATACCATAAATTGTTTGATAGGTAGAATTCATCTCCATCATATTATGAGTCAACCATGATGTATGTCATGAATTAGGATACTGAAAGGAGAAATTAGGACTTGGTGTCTATAAACATTCTTCATACTCTGTTTTAGTCTCTGCCTTCATATGTTTTTACTGTTGTTGTTGAGAGACTATATCCCCGCATATTTTATGGGCTCTTGTAGCAGCAACCTCAGCATCACCTGGGAACTTGTCAAAATGGGAGTCTTGGTCTACATCAGATCTGAGAATCAGAATCTCTGGCTAGAGAGTCTAGCAGTCTGTTTTTAAGAAACCGTTTAAGTCAATGAAGATAAACACTGAAGGACAGAGTTGGAGGGAGAGTTGGGGGAAGGGTGGTGAGGGGTCATAAGTTACGGTTAGTAGTTCTTGTGCCTCTTACATTATAGGGTTGCTATATAATGTACTAGTCATTTTCTTTAAAGATTTTGTCCTGGTTTGCTTTTCTGTTGCTTTGACAAAACAGGAATCACAAGCAACATATGTGAGAAAAGGGTGTTTCATTTTATAACTTTTAGGACAGCATTAGTCACTTCATGAAAGCAGAGCAGGAGTCATGGAAGAAAGCTGGATACTAGTTTGCTCAGCTTGGTTTTTTATATAATATATTAAAACATTCGGCCATGTTAGGGTACTGAGGAACATTTTTCTATGTACACTCATTGTAATCATCCACTTAAAGAAAAGTAGAATGTAACTACCTTGTGATTTTTATACTGCATGAAAGATTTTGCTGACAAATATAAGCTGTGGGTACAAATATAGTTATGTGTATTTATATGTAAAGTATTTTGAGCTTGTTGGAACTTTTCTCCATTCACCAAATGTGTGTATGTGTGTGTGTGTATGTGTGTGTGTATGTGTGTATGTGTGTGTGTATGTGTGTATGTGTGTGTGTGTATGTGTGTATGTGTGTGTGTGTATGTGTGTATGTGCGTGTGTGTATGTGTGTGTGTGTGTATGTGTGTGTGTATGTGTGTATGTGTGTATGTGTGTGTATGTGTGTATGTGTGTGTGTGTATGTGTGTGTGTGTGCGTATGTGTGTGTATGTGTGTGTGTATGTGTGTGTATGTGTGTATGTGTGTGTGTGTATGTGTGTGTATGTGTGTATGTGTGTGTGTGTGTGTATGTGAAATTGTTGGAGCTTGTTGACGTTTGCTTCATCCACCGTGTGTGTGTGTGCGTGTGTACGTGTTTCCTCCTTTCTTTTTGTCTGCCTAGTCCTAGAATGTTTCTCACTGTCCCCAGGGACTTTCTTTTCTCATCTGCCCCAGAAAATTAAGCTCTGTTCCCTCAGAGAAAAGTCTGTTGAGTGACCAAGCACCAACTCTTTGCCTTGCCTCAGATTGCCTGTCATGTCAATCTGACATTGTACAATTCAGGACCTCTGGCCCAAGGGTGGTACAACTTACAGTGGGATGGGCCTTCTTATATCAATCACCAGTTACACAAATATCCCCACAGATATGCCAAGGCATGGAGTCAATTCCTTCATTGGCATTCTCTCTTTCAAGATGACTCTAATTTGTGTTGATTATAAACTATCCTGCTCTGGTGTACAAATAACTTTGAGTATTTTGACTGTAAAGAATTAAATTGTATAATGTTCAGCCTTGAAACTGTCAAAACATGACATCCATAAATATAAAAAATATTAAGGTTTCAGTTTCAAAATATTAAAAGGACTCATTGATGTGTAGTCATACCATTGGGGGTTTGGGGCATTTTTTTATTTAGTAGAATTTAATCTTAGATGATTTGTTATTAAAGGTACAGGAGATAGGCTTGAAAGAAAATTGGACAACTGAATGGAACAAGATTAGACCATATAATGCACACCCATTATTTATCAAATTAGACCATTATTTCTTCAGTGTGTTTTGATGAACACTAGTTTCTTGAAATGCACAGCACAGAAACATTGATTTGATGATGTGAAATAATGAATGCTAATTTGAGATTGAGCATCAGATAAAAAGGTTTGAAAAATTTCCATAAAAAAATGCTTGTGCCCCCTCCTAACCCCCCACTCTCACCTCCCCACCCTCGAATTCCACCCTCCACTTGGTGTTCAGCCTTCATGGAACCAAGGATCTCCTCTCCCACCTATGCTCAACAAGGCCATCCTCCCCTACATATGCAGGTGGAGTCATAGGTCCCTCCCTATGTGCTCCCAGGCTGGTGGTTTAGACCCTGGGGAGCTCTGGTTGGTTGGTATTGTTGCTCTCCTCATGGGGCCACAAACCCTTTTAGCTCCTTCAGTCTTCTCTTTAACTCCTCCATCGGGAACCCCTTGATCAGATCAATGGTTAGCTTTGAGCATCTGCCTCTGAATATGTCAGACTCTGGCAGACCTCCAAGGAGACAGCTACATCAGGCTCTTGTCAGCATGCACTTCCTGACATCCATATCAGCATCTATCTTTGGTGACTGCACATGGGACGGATACCAAGGTAGAATGGTCTCCAGACAGCCAGTCCTTGAGTTTCTTTCCCACACTTTGTCTCCATATTTACTCCCTTCAGCATTCTGTCACTCCTTCCAAGTAGGACCGAGGCATCCACACTTGGTCTTCCTTCTTCATGAGCTTCATGTGGTCTGTTAGTTGAATCTTGGCTATTTCAAGCTTTTGGGCTAATATCCGCTTATCAGTGAGTAAATACCATGTGTGTTCTTTTGTGATTGGGTTACCTCACTCAGGATGATATTTTCTAGTTCCATCCATTTACCTAAGAATTTCTCAAATGCATTATTTTTAATAGCTGAGTAATACATTCTCGTAGAAGCTGGAGGAGGGAGGATAGGATAGGGGGTTCCTGGGTGGTGGGGGAAATGGGGTAAAGGGATAAAATCTGAAATGTAAATATAATATCCAATAAATAAATAAATTAATAAAACAACAAAAAAGAAAAGACATTGTTTACCTCAGAATTTTATTAATGAATATGTGTTATACTTTGACATCAATAAAAAGGCTGCTAATTTTGTAAATTAAGAAAAACAAGAAAAGATACCTTCTAAATTTAATTTAAGTGGCTAAGGCGGCCGCCTGCAGAGGGTGCGGGCCCTCTGCTCTCTCTCTCTGCCTTGGCGTGCGTTCGAATCCTGCTCTGTCCTGTGCATCTCCGCCTGAGTCTCATGGGGAAAAAAAATTAATTTAGCTCAGACTTTCCAAAAAAGTGAGTTTTCCGACATAATATTTAGTCACTTGCTTCTCTATGTGAAATCACAGAGGAGATCATTTTGGGGGGAGGAGGAGGGGATACAATTATGTCTTTCTCAATCTCATGGTTTAAAATAGCAGTATTTAGTGAATGCTAAAGAGTAATCTGGTTTCAACTTATCAGTTTAATGACACAAATGTCTCTTGACTGTCACTTCTAAGACTGTGTCCACTGTCCCATGGGCAGCCTGTGAATTGGGTAGTGTGTACTCTACCACGGGAAGGGCACTAGAAGAGGAGGTGCAGTGTAGGGAATCATAAGGTTAATGAAAGACATGGAAGAAGCACAGTACAATTCTGCTTACTTGAAGCTGGAAGAAAAGGGAAATCCCAGCTAGAGAAATAAAGATCAATGTGAGAATTTTGTTAAAATCATTGATGAAACGTTCTGCAGTTTTAGGTCAGGATGTTGCCAATGCTAGGACTAAGAGTTTAAGACATCTCTGAATATGTCATAGGGAAACCTTTGGTCTATTTCATAGTGTTATCACACTGGTGGTGAGGATCGAACTGGGGCCACAGACATTCCAAGTAAGGGTCTACAAGTGAACTACACCTCCAGGTTGTGTTTATTTAAAAAGCATGCATTTTTATTTAATTTAGAAAGCTGTGTTTGTATGTGTGATGTATTGGTTGTTTATGTGCACATGTATGTAATTCATTATTTTGTTGAGGTATAGCTTTTGTATTTCTAACCTCTCCAGGACTTTTCTTATCAAGGGATGTTGAACATTGTGAAAGTCTGTTTTACATCTAATGAGATGATCATTTGTGTTTTTTTTCTCTCGGCTTGTTTATATAATGAATTGCATTAGTTGATTTTCAAATATTGAACTCTCTCTGCATCTCTAAGATGGAGCCAACATGATTGTGGTGAATAATTTTTTATGTATTTTTGACTAATTTTTCAAGGATATTGTTACATATTTTTGCATTTATATTCATAAACGAAAATGGTCAGTAATTCTTTTTCCTGGTTAGCCTTTGTGTGGTTTGGGTATCAGGGTTAAGTGTGGTCTCATAAAATGCATTTGGGCATGTTCCTTCTGTATAGATTTTGTGGGACAATTTGAGAAGTTTGGGCATTAACTTTTGTCTGAAAGTTTGGTAGATGTCTGTGCTAAAACCATCTGGCCCCAGCCCTTCTTTAAAGTTATTTATTTATTTATTTATTTATTTATTTATTTATTCATTCATTCACTTTACTTCATGATTACAGCCTCCCCTCTCCTCCCAGTCCCCCTTACACAGCCCTCCTGCATTCCCTTCCTCTTCTCTTCTGATGGGGGAGGTTCCCCAGGGTACCAACCCGCCATGGCACATCTAGTCACTGCAAGATTAAGCACATCCTCTCCCACTGAGGCCAAACAAAGCAGCCCAGTTAGGGAAGAGGACCCACAGGCAGGCAATATAATCAGGGATAGCCCAGCTTCAGTTGTTGGACCCACATGAAGACCAACCTGCACATCTGCTACATATGTGCAGGGATGGGTGGGCAAGGTCCAGCCCTTGAATGTTCTTTGTTTGATGTTTCAATTTCTAGGAACTCCCAAGGGTCCAGGTTAGTTGACTCTATTGGTCTTCTTGTGGAGTCCCTATTCTCTCTGGATTCTCCAATCCTTCCTCTAGCTCTTCCATATAACTCCCTGAGCTCTGTTTTGCTGTGGGTCTCTACATCTGCTTCTGTCAGCTGCTGTGTGGAGCCTCTCAGAGGACAGTTATGCTAGGCTCCTGTCTGTAAGCATAACAGAGTATCATTAACAGTTTCAGTGATTGGTTCTTGGCCATGGGATGTGTCTCAAGTTGGGCCAGCTATTGTTTGGCCATTCCCTCAGCCTCTGCTCCATCTTTGTCCCTGTACTACTTGTAGGCAGGACAAATTTTGGGTCAAAGGTTTTGTGGGTGGGTTGGTGTCCTTATCCCTCCACTGGGAGTCCTGCCTGGCTACAGGAGATGGCCACTTCAGGTTCCATATCCCCTACTGTTAGGAATCTCATCTAGAGTTACTCTCATAGACTACCTTGGAGCCTCCCCCATCCCAGGTCTCTGCTGACAATTTTCAGTTTACTCTCCAGTCCTTCTCTCACTGGCTCTATCTATACCTGATCCATCACCCCTTCCCTTCCCCATCCCTTCTTCTGCCTGTTCCCTCTCTCCATCCCTTCCCCCCCCCCCGGGGGGCCACTTTAATGGCTGCTTCAATTTCTCTAGGGAATATAGTTTTTTTTTAAATTGCTAGTCTGATCTTGATTTAACTTTGGTAAATGGTATGTATCAAGAAACTTATCATTTTCTTTTAGATTATCAAATTTGGTACAGTACAGAGCTTTAAAGTATGTCCTGAAGATTCTTTGCATTTCTTTGTTGTTTGTTGTTTGCATTCCCTTCACCTCTAATTTTGTTAATTTTGATGTTCTCTCTCTGCCTTTTACTGAAATTGGATAAGGGTTTGTCAATCTTACTGATTTTTTCAAAGAACCAACCCATTGTTTCATTGATTAGTTGCATTTTTCTACTTTATCGATTTCAGCCCCAAGTTTGATCATTTCTTGCAGTCTACTCCATTATATTGTAATTTCTTCTTTCGTTCTATAACTTTAGGTGTCCTGCTGTTTCTGCTATGAACTCCCTCTTGAAGTTCCTTGGGTAAGACATTTCTTTCTAGCACCTTCTCTAGGGCTGGATTTGTAGATAAATATTGCTTAAATTTTGTTTTTATCATGGAATATCTTATTTTTACCATCCATGGTTTGAATATTTTGCAGGGTATAGTAGTGTGGCCTAGCATCTATGGTCTCTTAGTATCTGCAGCACACCTGTCCAGGACTTTCTGACTTTTAGGGTCTCCATTGTGAAATCAAGTGCACTTCTGAAATGTCTGCTTTTATATGTTACTTGGTCTTTTTCCCTTACAGTTTTTAATATTCATTCTTGTTCTGTATGTTTAATGTTTTCATTATTATGTGCTAAAAAGACTTTGTTTTCTGGTCCATTTTATTTGGTTTTCTGAATGCTTCTTGTACCTTTATGGGCATCTCCTTCTTTAGGTTAAAAAAATTGCTCTTCTATAATTTTGTTGGAGATATTTTCTGGTCCTTTGATCTGAGTTTCTTCTTCTTTATCTATTTCTTAGATTTGGTCTTTTCACAGTGTCCCATAATTTCTGAGGTTTTGTGTTATGAAAGTTTTAGATTTAACATTTTCATTGACTGATATATCTATTTTTTTTCAGTAGTGTCTTCAATGCATGAGATTCTTTCTTAAGCCTCTTTCCTATTCTGTTGGTAGAACAGAATAGGCTTGCTTATTAGTTCCTTTTCAAATATGCAAAGTTTTCATTTCCAGAATTTGTCCAGTTTGGATTTTCCTCATTACTTGTACTTCCATCTTCAAGTCTTGAGTAGTTTTCCTTCTTTCTTTCCCTGCATGGTTTGTTGTGGTTTTCTTGATTTCTTTAAGAGATTTATTCATTTCCTCAGATGGTATATTTGTATTTTCCTGGATTTTTTTAAGGGATTTTAAATTTTTTCTTGTTTAAATGTCTCTAGGATCTTCATGATGCTCTTTTTATATCCGTGTTTTGGGCTTCAGCTACATAGAAGTATTCAGTACCTGCTATGGGCTCCAGTGGAAACAAATTATCCTGTTGCTGATCATGTTTTTATGCTGATGTCTAGGTCTCTGGGATTGGGATGATTACAGGTCTGAGTGATGGCATCTTTTTCTGTTTCTGTTGGGTGGTGTTACTGTCCTTGGTTTCTGCTTCCTCCCTGAACATTAGGAGAGTGTGGTGGCTGTGTGCTACCTGGTAGAAAAGTTTCTGTGGACCTGTTTCTGTGGCTTGCTCAGCGGGTGGGTTCCCAGGTTATACCTGCTGGTGTTGGAGGCTGGATAATGGGATGCGTTATGGAAAAAAAAGTTTGAAGAAGACATTTGGGACTTGTTGGGAATGGGGTAAGAGAGGAAAGGGAGACCACAGACCATAGAGCTGGGGATGAGCCTGGGATGAACCTGGGAGAATTGTAGCTGGAGGAGCAGAAGTAGAGATACAGATCAACTGTCAGTCACTTGATACCCTGGCAGGAGGGGCCTTTGGGTTAGCAGGAGTGCTGCAGGCTGGGATGTATCTATGTGTTAAGGGAAGGAGATTAGAAGAGGAAGATTGGTGAGATCAACAAGAGATGGTACTAGGGGGGCAGGAAAGGCTGACAGACGTCTTCTACTGAAGTGCTGGGGACGAGATTGGAGGATTGGATCTGGAGGAACAGAGAGTTAATAATAATGTTTCTGTTTTTCATTTTTTTAAAAAAAACATAATTGAACAGAAACTTGAAATAGAGACATGCTTAGATTTGTTGCAGCTGTTCAGTGTAACCAAGTAGCCTGTGATTGTTTTCACATCTATAGACTTTACATGTGAACTACCACCTAATAATCCAGAAGCTGACAAAAGCCCCTAAGGCATGTGGTAATCAGCTGTCTGGACTACAGCTAATCCTGCTGATGCCCCACTGACCAGGGAGCTTGCTTCCACATCTCACTTCTCTTTCCTTTCCTAGTTGATGGTTCTGCTCACTCTAGGCCTGGGCCAAGGACCTGCTCTGAAGGTTACCAAATTTCTGAGTAGATCATTGCTCAAACCCTGTTAAACATAAGTTGGTACTTTCAACATGGTTGTGAGAAGACTGACCTTCCGTGCTGGACTGTTAAGTACTACCATACTATGTGGTCATCTTGTTTTTGTACATAGTGTGCCTTGGGGCCCAGTAATTACCACATGTCCTAGTGGTTTTTGTCATGGATTTTCCTGGAATATGAGAACTCTGGGCCACATTCACTTCTAAGACACAAATTCTTCACATTTGACTAATATTATCATCTAGATTTTTTTACCTGGCAGTTTTGCTTGGTGCTTTGGAATTTTTTTCTAGACCAATGACATCTTCGTGGGCTCATGGTCAACCTATGTGTCTACACATGCAACTGTTTCCCAGGGAGCACTTCTACAGAAAGGTTCTAAAACAAGCCCTGGGTTCTTCATGCTTTTCCAGCTCCAGAGTTGAGGAACTGGAGCATTGGGAGGTAGTTACGTCATAAGAGTAGTACGCTGATTAATAAGATAATTGTCTGATAAGAGGACACCTTGGGAAATATCCAGTCATGAGTCACAAAATAACCCTCAGCAGTCATAGAAAGTACAAGAGCCTTGAACTTAAACTTCTTACCTTCAGAACTGTGAGAAAACAATATCTTCTCATGAGAAGCCACTGGCCCGGGATATAGCAACCCACACGGGCTCAGGTAGTCCCTAGAATAAGTATCACTTATTCACACAGGTGAATTCTGGGGAAGAAGCACTTAAGGGAAGTACCACCCTAGCAGCTGGCCACCCCAAAGCACCATATTTCTGTGCCCCTATAATCGTGTGGCTGGAGGTGACTCAGCATGCTCGATTCTCTTTCAGGATCCTTTAAATGCAGGAGGCAGGAGGTCAGGTGGCATTCATGAGTCCATGGGATCATCAGGACAGAGATAACAGCAACAGAATGGCATTCGTGGTACTTGAATGGTAGTTGAATGCTTTCATCTTGATACAATAAGCATGAAGCAGAGTAAAACCCCAGAGTCCACCTCTAGTGACAAATCTCTTTCTATCATGCCATATCTCCTAATAATAACTTCCCAAACATTTTCCCAAGTGACAACTAATTTTTCAAGCATGGTGCTATTTTCATCAAAAACAACAGAGTGAAACCACTTTCTGATTGGAATTAAAATCCAATCCGCAAGAAGAAAAGCAAGCTTCATACTGTAAAGCTGGAGAACCTGTGGCTGGCAAACACATAGGTCTGTAGTCTGAACCTACCACCATTTCTATGTTAAACAATACTATCAATGTTTCCTCTGAATTCATATCTCTATACTCGTAAGTTAGTGAGCTCTCAGACCAAATCAGAGAAGCTTTTTAGTGCAGGGAGCTGTGTTTAGTACCACAAAATGTTAAAATACAGAGAGTAAGTGTCTATGGGGTTCTCAGACATGTATGTGAAATTATATCTTCTACTGAGTCTTAGAGACCAGCTTAGTTTTATGTCAAAAACTTAGTTTTAACATTTTCTTTGACTAGTGTATCAATTTCTTCTATTGTATCTCCAATCTTTAGATCCCCTGTTCCATCTCTTATAGTCTGTTAGCAATGCTTGTATCTGGAGTTCCTAGTTTTTAACCTATGTCTCCAAGATTCCCTCAGTTTGTGTTTTCTTTATTGCTCCTGTATCCATTTGCAGACATTGAACAGTTTTATTTATTTTCTTTACCTGTTTGATTGTATTTTCCTATATTTCTTTAATACATTACTCATTTCTTGTTTAAAGGTTTATATTATCTTCATAAGATTAGATTTAAGGTCATTTTCTTGTACTTTGGCTATAGAGGGGTATCCAGGGCTTGCTGTAGTAGGATAGCTAGGCTCTTATGGTGCCACATTTCCCAGGCTCTTGAATGTGTTTTTATGCTGGCCTTTAGCTGTCTGAGGCTTTGCAGTTATAGGCTTAGATGTTGATTTCAGGGTTTATCTTTGTTTGGTAAGTGTTTTGGGATGTTTCCCCCCTTGTTTTCTCTTTCCTCTCTATCTTCTAGCCTGAGTTACCTGGTGTCTGGTAGGGAGTTTTCCTGGGTTTTTGTGGCCTGTGTTGCCTCTGGGCTATTGGGTGTTAACCCTGCTTTCTCAGTGCCCAGTACCAGCATGGCCTGGGATTCCTGGTGCCAGAGTGGTCTCCAGGAGAGCAGGCAGATTTGTGGGCCAGAAAATAAAGTGCAGAGGGCAGGGTGCAAAGCGGCTTAATCCAGCAACTGACAAAAACTGATGTAGAGCCCACAGCCAAACACTAAGTGGGAAGTAAAGAATCCTGCTGAAGATGGGAAGGAAGGAGTGAAGGAGCCAGAGAGATCAAGAACACCGCAATAAAACCTACAGAATCAACTAACATGGGCCCATAGGGGCTCATAGAACCTGAACTGCCAACCAGAGAGCATGCATGGGACAGACTGGGCCCTCTGCACATATATAACAGTTGTACAGCTGAGTCTTCATGCAGGAATTCTAAAATGGAAGGAGGGGCTATCTTTGGCTACATTGCCTGCCTTTGAATCCCTTTTCCCTTACTAGGCTCCCTTGTTTAGCCTCAATAGAATAAGATGTGCCTATTCTTACTGCAACTTGACATGTCAAACCTGGTAGTATAAGGGAGGTCTCCTGTTTTCTCAGGAGAAGGGAAAGAGGGATGGGAGGTTGGGAGGAGAGCAAGAAGAACTTGGAGGAAAGGAGTAAGGAGATGTAAAGTAAATAAACAATTTAATTAGAGAGAGAGGAAGGGAGAGAGAGGGAGGGAGGGAGGGAGGGAGGGAGAGAGAGAGAGAGAGAGAGAGAGAGAGAGAGAGAGAGAGAGAGAGAGAGAGAGAGCGCAGTAGTGGGGTATGCTTATTGAGGCTCAGATTCAATGAGGACTATATCAGAGCAGGCAGTGATCCAGACTCAAATGTCCCACCCACTGTGGTACAGATAACTATTTGGTCCAAGAACAGTTGCAGAGCCTCATGTGCAATCCGTGGCTTGGTAATTATTGTATAACCAGAAAGTATGGGATGGCTGACAGGTGTGCTCCCTTAGCCATCAAAGCTAATAAATGCTAAGTTAGTTTGCACCTAAGCCTCAAAGCTACAGGAGCTTACAAAGCAGGAAGGCTGGTATATCCTGGGCTTCAAGCCTAGAATAATATAGATAAATCCAGAGTTTATTCCAGTAGTGTACATATTTCCACCATATGCTGAGGCTCATTGTCTTTGTTATCTTTCCTTTGCTGTGATACACTTTTTAAGTAGCTTTTTTCAGGGTATTTTATTTGATGTCTCTGTTTGAGGGTACAAACCATAATGATGGAGAAGTAACAGTAGGAGGAGACTGAGGCAGGCAAGTGACACCTCATTCATGATCTGGGATCAGGAAGCAATGGATGCCTGTGCTCAGCTCCCTTTCTCCCTCTCTGGAGTCTGGAACCCTTTCCAGAGAATGGTGCGATCCACCTTGGACAGGTCTAGGGCAGTCCTGTACTTCCCACCTTAATTCATTCTTTAAAATGATTCCCCAACAGACTTGCCCAGAGCTTTCTTTTCCAGGAGATGCTAAATTTCTTAAGTTGACAACTGAAATTAGGCATCACACTGGTCTTGAGTATATGGTTGTTATCTTTGATCTGTGTATGTGGTCTCTGGTTCCTATTGCTTGCTTGATCTCTACATGATGAGTCTACCACTGTGCTCTTAAGACAGAATCCTTCTCTTGTGTTACTGTGTCCTGTTCTTCAGTGGGTGGGGTTTTATTCCTGCTTTTGCTGTCCGAGGTTAGAGAAGGCTGATGGAAAGAGCTACTTGGCGTAAAACAGTTCTAGTGGCCCAGACCATAGGTATTGATCTTGTGGAACTTTTTCAAGCACTGGATTTAACTCCTGGTGATAGGTTTCAGTTTTAAAGGCTAGTCATGATTTTCCCTTCCTGAAGCAGGAGCTGTCAACATGCTACAGAGTGTTTTGGAAGAAGCAATGCTGCTGGCAGCTCTTTCTTTCTGTTTTCTTCAGTTAGTCTTTTCATTATGTTACACTAAAGTAAGACTTATGGTTTGCCCTGGATTCCTCAGTTCTTGTGAAGGTACTACTACCAGTCTGACAACAACTTGGTTTTTCTGTGCAGAAAGGCTCATTGACAGATGTTACCCAAGTTGCATCTTTCTTTGTTTCTCTCATGATTACATATGGAAGGATGTGCAGCAAAACTGAAGAGTGGGACATGAATACCTTTGGTAGGGGTAGCATGAAGGTAGAAGTGGCCTCTTGTAGTTAGTATAAAATATAGGTCAGAACGTGAATGGTAGGGGAGAAATTTATATACAAATAAATGTTTATAACTAATTTCTCTGGAGGAATCATGGATTCTCTGAAGAAGCTTAAGTACCTTTAACTTTCTTGAAATCCATTCCTACCTATAACCAGGATAGGGAGTCAATGAAAAGATATGATAGAAGCACAGTGTAGGGAAGCAGAAATCAAGGTGAAGCCTGTGGGGGGTGTTTATGAACCAGTTAGTCATACTTTGGACTTGGTGACCGAAGTGGAGGTAGAATAAAGCAGTTCAGCCACTTTGGCTTGCCTCCCCTGAGATCTTGTCTTCCTGTGTGCATTCTTAATAGATCTCAACAGTTGTCTTGTGCAGAACTGCATTGGAGATTCTATTACAGCTCTCATTAATGTAGAAGATTTGACTAAGTCCACACAATTATTCTCAGAAGGAGCTGATATGCACCAGGGGGAGAGTCTCTTGCCATCCCAGCTTCTTTGCTCCCTAAAACCTAGCATGATAGGTAGAATTTGAGTATCTTCTTGGTATTCTGAGGCAGTCTTAACCTAATTCATGAATTAAGATACCGAAAGTAAAAGTTAAAACTTGATGTCTATAAACATTCTTCATGCTCTGGTCTAGTCTCAGTTTTCTTTCTTTCTTTCTTTGAGAGACTACATATCCATATTAAAGTGAGATTCTTATATTAGAAGCTCAGATTCACCTGGGAACTTGTTACAAATGGGAGGTTCTGGCTCTACTGCAGACCTAAGAATCCCCAGAGAATGAGTCTAGCAGTTTGTTTTAACAAGCCCCTTCCAGCCCACACACTCTCCCAGGGCAGATCATCAGCATGTCTGCCCTTCTGAAGACCGCAGTCTGAAAGCTTCCCAGGAGATCTGCTACACACAGAGCAATAGGTAAAAGACCTCCCCAAATAACCTCAGCAGGTAGGACCTCCAAGGAGCCAAGTGGATGTAGGACCCCTCCCCTCTGCTTGAACTCCACCTCCCTTCTAGCCTGCACTTCTCACCAAGGCAGATCATCAGTGTGTATGCTCCTCTGAAGACCCCGTAGTCTGAAGGCCTCCCAGGAGATCTGCGGCAGCCAGGGCCACAGGTCTCCAAGGTGACCTGTAGCAACCCAGGGACACAGGAGGCAGGCTGTAGACAGAGACACACAGGCCAGTTAACAGCAGAGATAACCAGATGGCAAGAGGCAAGGCCATTAGCAACAGAAGCCAACATACTTTGTCATCATCAGAACCCAGTTCTTCTACCACAGTAAGCCCTGGATATATAAACACACCTGAAAATCATGATGCTGACCTAAAATCCTATTTCATGAAGATAATAGAGTCCTTTAAGGAGAATATAAATAACTCACTGAAAGAAATATAGGAAAACACAGGTAAACATATAGAAACCCTTAACAAGGAAACAAATATATCCCTTAAAGAAACACAAGAAAACATAATAAAACAGGTGAAGAAATAGAACAAACTGGTCCAAGACCAAAAAATGGAAGTAGAAACAATAAAGAAATCACAAATGGAGGCAAACCTGGAAATGATAAAACCCAGGAAAGATATTAGGAGCTACAGATGCAAGCATCAACAACAGAATACAAGAGATAGAATAGAGAATCTTAAGCATAAAAAATTCCTTAGAAGATATTGACATAACGGTCAAAGAAAATACAAAGAACAAAAACTTTTAACTCAAAACATGCAGAAAAGCCAGGACATTATGAAAAGACCAAACATAAGAATAATAAAAATAGAAGATAGCAAAGATTCCCAGGTCAAAGGACCAGAAAACTTCTTTAACAAAATCATAGAAGAAAACTTCCTCGACCTAAAGAAGAGATGCCATAAATGTACAAGAAGCCTATAGAACACCAAGTAGATTGGACCAGAAAAGAAAATCTTCTCATCATATAATAATAAAAACACTAAATGCACAGGACAAAGAAAAAATATTAAAAGCTGTAAGAGAAAAAGGCTAAGTAGCATATAAAGTCAGACCTATCAGAATTACACGAGACTTCTCAACAGAGACCCCAAAAGCTAGACGAGCATGAACAGAGGTCATGCAGACCCCAAGAGAACCCAAATATCAGCCTAAGCTAATATACTCTGTAAAACGCTCAATCATTATAGATGGAGAAACCAAAATATTCCAGGACAAAGCCAAATTTAAACAGCATCTATCTACCAATTCAGCCCTACAGAGGGTTCTAGAAGGAAAAATCCAACACAAGGAGGGTATCTACACCAAAGGAAAAAAACAAAAAAAAATAATCATCTCACAACAAAACCATAAGGAGAGAATCACATACACACAATGCCACCTATACCAACAAACATAACAGGAACTAACAATCATCTCTCTGTAAAATCTCTCAATATCAATGGACTCAATTCCCTAATTAAAAGACACAAGCTAACAAACTGGATACACAAGGAAGATCCAGCATTTTGCTGCATACAAGAAACACACCACAATGACAAAGACAGATACTACCTCAGAGTAAAAGACTGTAAAAAAAGTCTTCCAAGCAGATGGACCCAAGAAACAAGACAAGCTGCCATTCTAATATCCAATAAAATAGACTTCCAAACAAAAGTTATCAAGCAAGATGAGAAAGGACACTTCATATTCATCAAAGGAAAAATCTACCAAGAGAAAGTCTCAATTCCAAACATTTATGCCCCAATTGTGAAGGCACCCATATTCATAAAAGAAACTTTACTAAGGCTCAAAACACACAGTGAAACCTACACAATAATAGTGGGAGACTTCAATATCCTCCTCTCACCAACTGAAACAGAAACTAAACAGAGAAACAGTGAAACTAATAAGGGGCTGAATTCTAACAGAACTAAGAAGAGTGAATACGAACACTCTTCAAACTATTCCATAACATAGAAACAGAGGGAACACTACCTAATTTATTCTATGAAGCCACAGTTACTCTGAAAGCCACAGTTACTTCAGACCAGTTTTGCTTATGAATATCAACGCAGAAATACTAAATAAAATTCTGGTAAACTGAATCCAAGAACACATCAAAACCATCATTCACCACAATCAAGTAGGCTTTATCCCAGGGATGCAAGGTTGGTTCAATATATAAAAATCCATTAACACAATTCACTATAGAAACAAATTCAAAGGAAAAAAGTCACATGATCATCTCATTAGATGCTGAAAAAACATTTAACAAAATACAAATACTTTTTCATGTTACAAGTTTTGGAGAGATCAGGAATTCAAGGCACATACCTAAACATAATAAAAGCAATATACAACAAACCAACAGTCAATATCAAATTAAATGGAGACATACTTGAAGCAATCCCACTAATCGAGGACAAGACAAGGATGTCCACTTTCCCCCTATATATTCAATATAGTACTCAAAGTTCTAGCTAGAACAATAAGACAACAAAAGACGATCAAGGAACTACAAATTGACAAAGAAGAAGTCAAGCTATCACTATTTGAAGATCTTATGATAGTATACATAAGTGACTCCAAAACTCTACCAGAGAGCTTCTACAGCTATTAAACAACTTCAGCAAAATGGCTAGATATAAAATTAACTGAAATAAATCAGTAGCCTTCCTTTGTACAATGATAAATGGACTGAGAAAGAAATTAGGGAAACAACACCCTTCACAATAGTCACAAATAGTATAAAATAGTTTGATGTGACTCTAATCAAGCAAGTGAAAGACCTGTATGATAAAAACTTCAAGTCTCTCAAGAAAGAGAACCAAAAAGACCTCAGAAAATGGAAAGATCTCCCATGCTCATGAATTGGTAGGATTAACATAGTAAAAATGGTTATCTTATCCAAAACCATTTACAGTTTCAACACAATCCCCATTAAAATTCTAACACAATTCTTCTGAGACATGGAAAGAGCAATTCTCACATTCATATAGAAAAACAAAAAAGCCCATGATAGTGAAAACAATTCCTAACAATAAAAGAACTTCTCAGGGAATCACCGTCCCTGACCTCAAGCTGTACTACAAAGCAATAGTGATAAAAACTTCACGGTATTGGTTCAGAGACAGACAGGCTGATCAATGGAATAGAATTGGACATTCAGAAATATCCCCACACACTTATGCACACTTGATCTTTGACAAAGAAGCCAAAAATATATAATGGAAAAAAGAAAGCATCTTCAATAAATGGTGTTGGTCTAACAGGCAGTCTGTATGTAGAAAAATGAAAATAGACCCATATTTGTCACCATGCACAAAGCTCAAGTCCAGGTGAATCAAGGACTTCAACATAAAACCAAATACACTGAATCTAATAGAGAAGGTAGGGAAGAGCTTGAACTCATTGGCACAGGGGGACATTTCCTACACAGAACACTAATGACTCAGGCTCTAAGATCAAGAATGGAGAAATAGGACATCATGACACTGAAAAAACCTCTGTAAGGCAAAAGACACAGTCAAGTAGGACAAATCAGCAACCTAAAGATTGAGGAAAAAAAGTCTTTACTAAGCCCACATCTGATATAGGGCTACTATCTAAAATATATAAAGATCTCAAGAAGCTAACTTCCAAAAAAAAAAAAACCCAAACAAACAACCCAATACAAAAAAAAAAAAATGGAGTGTATAGCTAAACAAAATTTACAGCTGAGGAATCTTGAATGGCTGAGAAGAACTTAAAGAAATGTTCAAAGTCCTTAGTCATCAAGGAAATGCAAATTGAAATGACACTGAGATACCACTTTACAGCAATCAGAATGGCTAAATTCAAAAATTTGTGTGGCAGCACATGTTGGCAAGGATGTGAAGAAAGAGGAACACTTCTTCATTGCTGGTGGGATTGCAAACTGGTACAACCACTCTGGAAATCAATCTGGAGGTTCCTTAGAAAATTGGAAATAGATCTACCTGAAGGCCCAAGTTTACCACTCTTAGGCACATACCCAAAAGATGCCTCACCATACCACAGGGCCAAGTGCTCCACTATGTTCATAGCAGCCTTGTTTGTGATAGCCAGAAGCTAAAAACAACCTAGAAGTCCCACCACAGAAGAATGGATACAGAAAATATGGTTTATTTACACAATGGAATACTTTTCAGCTAATAAGAATGAGGGCATCATGAGTTTTGCAGGCAATAGACAGAACTAGAAAACATTGTCCTGAGTGAGGTAACTCAGACCCAAAAGGACATACATGGTATGTAGTCACTAATAAGTGGATATCAGCTAAAAAAGTACAGGATACTTAGGATACAATCCATAATACTCAAGAAGGTTAACAAGCAGAAGGGTCCAAGTGAGGATGCTTCAATACCACTTACAAGGGAGAAGAAAATAATTTTGGGAGGCAGAGGGAGGGAGGGACCTAAGTGGAAGAGGGGAAGGAAGGGTAAAAGGGGAAAATGATTAGGTATTGGGTCGAGGACAGGAGAGAAGCTCTTAGGGTCAGCAGAATGAATGGAAATATGCAACCTCAGGGGAGGGGAGGGGGGTCCTCTAGAAAGTACCAGAGACCTGGGAGGGGAGAGACTCTAAGGACTCAAAGGGAGGAACCTTAGATGAAATGCTGAAATGTAGGGAGAGGGAACTTGTAGAGTTCACCTCCAGGAGAAAGATAAGTCAGATGGAAGGATGGAGTTGCCATCCCACAGTCAAAAACTCTGACCTGGAATTATTCCCGTCTAAAAGAACTGTAGGGACAAAAATGGAGAAGAGACTGAGGGAAAGGTGGTCCAGTGACCAGCCCAACTTGGGATCTGTCTCAAGGGTGGTTCCAAAGCCCAACACTATTACTGATGATATGGTTTGTTTACAGATAGGAGCCTATCATGACTGTCCTCTGAGCGGCCCAACAAGCAGCTGACTGAGACAAACACAGATACTTACATCCAACCATTGGACTGAAGTGAGGACCCCGTGGTTGAATTAGGGAAAGGCTGGAAGAAGCTGAGGAGGTGGGTGACCCCATTGGAACAGCAGCAGTCACCCCTGAGATTTCTCAGACACTGAGCCATCAATCAGGCATCATACATGAGCTGGTCCCAGGATGCTGACACATAGATAGCAGAAGACTGCCTAGTCTGGCTTCAGTAGGAGAAGTCATGCCTAACCCTTGAGAGACTTGAGGCCCCAGGGATGGGCATCCTCTTGGAGATAGGGGGAGGAGGAATGGGATGAGGAACTGTGGGAGAGGGGACCAGGACTCAGGCAATGGCTAGACTTAAAAAGAATAAAACTAATTAAAAAACCAACAAAACCACAAAAACCAAGCCAGTTAAATCAAGCAGATGAATAAATACTAAAGGACACAGTTGGAGTGAGCTTTGGGCAAAGGGTAGTGAATAGCACTGAGTAAGGTGAGAGGTTCTTGTGTCTCCAGTACTGTGGGGTCGCTATACACAATGCACTCAACAGTTTCTTTAAAGGTTTGTGTCCTGGTTTGTTTTTCTGTTGCTTTGACAAAAGACAGATCAAAACCAACTCAGGTGAAGAAAAGTTTTATTTTATCTTACAACTTTCAGAACATAGCCTATCATTGAGTGAATTCAGTGTAAGAACTCCAGCAGGAGCAGAGGCAGGGGACTTGGAGGAAAGCTGCATGGCAGCTTGCTCAGCTTCCCTTCTCACACAGCCCAGTCAATTAGGCAAGGGTGGGACCAGTGACAGGGCTGAACCCTCTACATCAATCACCAATTAAGACGATGTCATTACAGACATGTCCACAGTCAGTCAGGCAGTTCCTCAATTGAGGAGCTCTCTCTTCCCAGATGACTCCAGGTTGTTTTTATTCAAACATGTCCTGCACTAGTTTAAAGGGAATTTTGAATGTTTGACTGTAAAGAAACGATAAGCATTTGAGGAGATACATTCACACTTGAACATTATACAGTGTGTGCTTGTGTCAAAACATAACATCCATAGATATGTAAAAGTTTTAGGTATCAGTTAAAAATAGTTAAGAGGATATATAGGTGAACACTCAAGTCACTTATCCGTCTGACTCTTATTTAGTAGAAGGCAAATTTAGTTACTTTGTTGCTAAAGGTACAGGAGATAGGGTGAAAGCAGAGTTGCATAATTAAATGGAACAAGAATGGGGCATTTAATATGTCCTCATCACTTAAAGAATGAGACCATCATTTCTGTAGTGTGTTTTGATGAATACTAGTTCTTTGGAATGCTCAGTACAGAACCTTTGGTTTGATGTGAAATGATGAACGCTAATTTGAGAGTGAGCATCAGAAGGGGAAGGTTCTAAAGAGTTCCATAGGAGAGAAGCTTGTTTAATTTGATTTATCTCATTCTTGCCCAAAAGGTGAGTTTCCCCACGCTCTATTTAGCAACTTATCTTTCTCTAAAATTATGACAGAGAACAATTTTTGTGGGATACTAAATTGTGTAGTGTTTAATCTCATGTATTAAAATGTCAGTATTAATGAGTAGCAAAAAGTAATCTCTTTTCAAAGTTATCTGTTTAATGACACAAACGACTCATGACTGTCATTCAAAGGCAAACAGATACGTTCACTGTCATGTTGGAAGTCTGCCAATGGTGTAGAGTCAAATCCACCTGATAGGAAGGACACCAGAAGAGGAGTGGAAGATGATCACAAGCTTAAGGAAAGACGTTGTGGTTCATGGGAGGAACACAGTAAAGTTCTGCCTTTTTGAAGCTAGAAAAAAAGAAAAAGGTTATTATGGGCTGGGTAAATGAAGATCAATGTAAGGATTTTATTAAAATCATTGGTGAAATGTTGTGGATTTTAGGTCATGCTTTTGAAAATGAGAGGGACTAAGTTTACAACATCTCTGAACGTGTAGGAACCTGTGGCTCACGACATGGTGTCATCACTAAGCGACCTTAGCTGCTTTTTAATACCAACATTTGTAACATTTTTTTATGCCAGCTTTAATGGTGATGGGTATCTATTTGATACTCATGCATGCCAGAAACCATCTACAATCGAACTACCTCTCCAGATTGTGTTTATCTTAAAATTGTGTGTCTTTTGCAGTTAAAAATTGTGTTTGTTTGTGTGAGATGTGTGTGGTCTACGTGCACATACCCTGTAGGTCTTTATTATGTTGTGGTTTATCTCTTGTATCTCTAATCTCTCCAGAACTTTGGTTAACGATTTTACAACCTCTTGGAATGTGCTCTCAGTAGTAGAATGCTGCTTACTATCAGAAACAATTAACTGGTGACACTTGGGAGACTGGTACAGTTCTCATTGCAGTTTTGACTATCAGAGAGAACCTAATAACAGTTCCACTATAAAAGAGCTTAATAAATATTGATATAATTTTAGGAATTCTTATAGGATCATCATTAAGAATTAAGAAGTCATCTATTATTTATATAGGCTCACTACAAGGCAGTACATCTTTGTAGTACTGCAGAGATCTGCTCAAAAGGGTGGGCTAATACCTAGTGATTGTTATCTGTGTTTAATAATAACAGAAAATGCATATTAATGCAGGAATTTTTCCTAAAATGATTTTCTCCTGGGCCTTGCCTATCAGAGCTTCATAGTAGATTTTTAATCCAAGATGAAGTCATTTTGGGAAGATCACCTGCTAGTTATTAGCTTGTCTTATGATGGTTCCTGACAAAGGGGTTTTGTGTTTTCTCAAAGTCTTTTCGGCATCTAACGAGATGAGAGGATCATCTTTTATTTTCAGTTTGTTTGTATAGTGGAATACATTTATTGATTTCTGTATATTGAATTATCCCTGCATCTCTGGGATGAAGCCTACTTGATCATGGTGAATGATCTTTTTTGTGTTCTCTTTGAGCATTTTCACATCTGTCCATAAGAAAAATTGTTTTGTAATTTTCTTTCTTTGGTAAGTCTTTTGGATTTAGGGATCAGGAAAACTTGGGTTCATAAAGTGTATTATGCAATGTTCCCTTTGTTGGTATTTTGTGAAATAAATTGAGCAGTGCTGGCATTAACTGTTTGAAAGTCTGGTAGAATTCTGTGTCAAAAATCATCTTTTCTGGTCATTTTTTTTGGTTTAGAGACTTTTAGTGTCTGCTTCTTTTGCCCCAAGGGTTATTGATCTGTTTCAATTGCTTATATGACCTTGATTTAACTTTGGATAGTGGTATGTATCCAGAAGGTATGTTTTTCTCTGAGCTTGTTGTTATGAATCACTTTTCATCTCTAATTTTCTTAGTTTTGTTCTTGTTTCTCTGCCTTTTAATGAAATTAGCTGATGGTTTGTCAATATTACTGAGTTTCTCAAACTACCAACTCATTGTTTCATTGATTCTTTGTATTATTTATTGATTTCAAGCTGAGTTTGATCGTTTCTTGCAGTCTTTTTGTTGTTGTTGTTTGCTGTGATTTCTTCTTTTTCTTTTAGAGTTGGCAGGTATGGTGGTAAGTAGCTAGTAGGAGATAACTCTATTTTTTAAAAAAGATACTGACCCTGAGTATTATGAACTCTTAGAACTTCCTTCATTGTATTCCATTGATTTGCATATGTTGTGTCTACATTTTTATTTAGTCCTGAGTTTTTATTTTTCATTTCTGCCTTGACCTATTTTTATTTGATACAGAGTTTTTCAGTTTCTATGCATTTGTAAGCTTTCTGTTGTTTCTGTTGTTGGTAGTAGCCAGCTTTCGCCCCTGGTGGTCAGACAGGATGAAGGCTGTTATTTCAATTTATATGGGTTGAGACTTGTTTTGAATCTGGTTGTTACTAATTTTTAAGAAAGTTTCATGAGTTACTTGGGTAAAATGTTCTGTAAGCATCTGTTAGGTCCATTTGGTTTATGATATGTTTATGTTTTGTTTGCTGGAGTACTTCTCTGTTTAGTTTTTGTCGGGATGATGTATCTACAGGTCCTTGATACCTCCCACTATCAGAGTATGAGGGTCACTAGGACTTTTTCCTGGAGGACTGTTTCTTTTAACATTGGATACCTAGATGTTAAGAATTGAAATGTCCTTTGATTGGTTTTTTCTTTGGTGGCTCTGTAGTGTTCTTCCCTATCTCCTCTTATTAGTTTTGAGGTGAAGTTTAAATGATTAGACATTAAAATAGCTTTGGGTGTTTGTATGTTAGCTCCATTTACATGGAATATCTTTTTCCCACCCTTCACCCTGAGGTGATGTGAAGGTGTGTTTCTTGAATGCAGTAAAACAATGGGTCCTGTTTTCACTTGAAGTCTGTTAGTCTGTGTCTCCTTTTATTCAGGAATTGATACCATTGATATTAAGAGATATCAATGAACAATTATTTTATTGTTGATATGTGTCACTTTCTTGTTGTGGTCGGTGGTGGCAGTGATAGTGGTGGTGATGAGATGTGCATGTCTGTGTTTCCCTTCCTTTGAATTACTCATTCCCTGTGGTTTCATAGTTGTAGTTTGCTTATCAGTTTGGAATTTTCCTTCTAGCACATTCTATTTATAAGATTTTGTTTCTTCTGTAGATTCATAGATAAATATTGGTTAAATTTGGTTTCATCGTGGACTATCTCATTTCCCTATCTATGGTGACTAAAAGTTTTGTTTCATATTTATAGGATATTTATGCATATTTATAGAATAATTTCAGGCTTTCTAGAGTCTGGCAGACTCAACTACCTGTATACATCTGAAACAAAAAGTAGATGAGGGAACTGCTGATCCGGTAAAAAGCTAGGTGTGCTGTAGTCTTCTCAGATGAAGTCAGCATAGTAAGGATAAATTTTGATATATGAGATGGGGCTTGGACATATATGTACATATTATGGAAATAGTAGGAAAGGACAGAGCAGAATACCCTAGATGATTTAAAGGCTTGAGGAAGCTCTGCCTGCCATCACAGAAGTTAAACAAAATGTTAAAATGTCTTTGACTCTTCTACATGCAGACCACCAGTAAGACCAGTACCATTTGTTGAAAATGCTTTCTTTTTTCCACTGTATGGTTTTGGCTTCTATGTCAAAGATCAAGTGTCCATAGGTGTGTAAGTTTATTTCTGGGTTTTTAATTCTATTTCATTGATAGACCTGTCTGACTCTGTATCAATGCCATGTGGCTTTTATTTCTATTGCTGTGCAGTACAGCTTGAGGTCAGGGATGGTGAATCACTTGAGAAGTTCTTTTATTGTTGAGAATTGTTTTCATTATCCTGGATTTTTTGGTTATTCCATATGAAGTGAAGAATTGCTCTTTCTATCTCTGTGATATCTTTCTGTTTCTGGAATTTTGATGGGAATTGCACTGACTCTGTAGATTACTTTTAGTAAGATGGCCATTTTTACTATGTTAATCCTACTGATCCATGAGCATGGGAGATTTTTCCATCTTTTGAGGTCTTCTTCAATTTCTTTCTTCAGGGACCTGAGATTCTTGTCATACAGATCTTTCACTTGCTTGATAAGAGTTGCACCAAGATATTTTATATTATTTGTAACTATTATGAAGGGTGTTCTTTTGCTAATTTCTTTCTTTATATAGTTGTTGCAAATTGATCCATTTTTATTTCCTTGTACAAAGCTCAAATCCAAGTGGATCAAGGACCTTCACATAAAACCAGATTCACTGAATCTGATAGAAAATAAAGTGGGAAATAACCTCAAACACATTGACCCAGGGGACAATTTCCTGAACAGACCCCCAATGGCTCAGGTTCTAAGATTAACAATTGACAAATGAAATCTCATAAAACTGAAAAGCTTCTGTAAGGCCATGGACACTGCCAATAGGACAAAATGGCAATTTACAGATTGGCAAGAGATCTTTACTAACTCTATATCAGATAAAGGGCTAATATTCAAAATATACAAAGAACTCAAAAAATTAGACTTCAGAAGACCAAATAACTCAATTTAAAAAAATGGGCTATACTGCAAAAAAGAAAATTCACAATAGAGGAATCCTGAATGAACAAGAAGCACCTAAAGAAATGTACAAGGAAATGCAAATCAAAATGACCCTAAGATTCAACCTTACACCAATCAGAATGGCTAAGATAAAAAACTCAGGTGAAAGAAGATGCTTGCAAGGATGTGGAGAAAGAAGAAGACTCCTCCATTGCTGGTGGGATTGCTCAAAAATCCACATTTGGTGACAGGATGTCTATGTGCACAAAATAAGGCTTACTGGTAGAGTTTCTTACCTATTTTCAATCCCCAAATGAACCTGACAACTGGCCAATGAATTAGAAATGTTATAAGAGCTTTGGTTAAGATGATCCAGTTATCATTATGAATTCTGACCCCATACCTAGAAAGTCTGTTCTGATCTAACTCACTGAGGCTTGTGAACTGCAAACTCCCTTCCCTCTGATGTTGGCCCAAATGCATTGCTTTCAGAGTCTGCAAGCCCCTGTTCAGGAGTGGAAGCATCCACACAGCTGCATCTCAAAGCTTCTTAGGATGCCACCTGAAAGTTTATGTTAGAGCCAGAGAAATCCTCAGGGGTAGAATACCTGGTTTTCTTTAGGGTTGATGTAGTGAATGCTTTTGAATTCACATAAGTAGAAACTTTTACCTTCAAATATGATCATCACTTCTGAAAAACAATTTTTTTAAAAAAGCAACAAAAAATAGACTTGTGCATTTGTATACCAGAAAATAATTGGCAATCTAAATGACTCAGAACATCATTGACCTGTTCTCAGGGAAACATGTAGAGACAACTAAAGCCCAGAATCCAGATGAAACAAATTATACATCAATACTTAGAGAAGTGGTGAGGAAAGACCTTCTTGTCACCCAGGTGACTGTGCCTGTGGTGGATTGGGTCCATGATCTGATGTGGAAAGATTGGTGCTTTTAAGTTCTGAGACCCACAAGAGAGTTCCTATACGATGGCACCATGATACATTTTCTACTTCTGTGGTGACATTCCGTGATGAAATATCACAAGTAGGCAAGAGAAATAATAGAAATTAGTCCTATGCTAAGAAATTAGTCCAAATGCTAAGGCATTCGGAGCTTAGATACAGATCTTCACAAGACCCTTTTTACCTTGTGTGGGAATGGTTTCCTTGCTCCCCAAGTCTGCCTGGCCATGCTGTTTGACAGTCCCTGTGGTTCTTGTTACTACAATTCTTCTCAAGATAACATCTGTCTTGTATATCAAAAACCCTCAGACACTGAACTATACCTTTCTCACCCCTTTTATAAAACCCCTTAACAAGTACATACACTGATGTAAGATCACATCTTTATTGAAAGAATTTTCTACACTGACTTAACTGAAAGGGATCCCTGTTCACCTTCTCCTGGTTTCAAATCCTAGCTTTAGTTGACTCAAGTAGACTATGCTGCTTGTAGAACTAGGACACACCCATAACCATGACAATAATTTTTATGTGAGGTCACAGAGGACAAGCCTCAGTTGATTTGGGAAAGCTGAAAGTTTGCTCAGGCACACAGGTGTCTTTTGGACTGGTGTTTAGGGCCAGTACCTGATGTCTTATGACCATTTTATGGAAACAGATTCAATTCCAGTCTTTCTTTCACTGTGGGGAACTTCAGAGCACAAAAAACTGTGACTGGAGGAGTGAGGATGATTATAGAAGAGGTAAGAAGATGATACAAGAGACAGATATGATAGGTCTGCTGGTCAATACCGTTTCAACAATGAGTGTCTTTTCTCAGTGTCATTTAAAGGCTAGCAACAGAAAGCATGAACAATTCCAGGAAGTTACACAATGGCCACAAATGTTTATGTGGTGACTTTATGATACACAGTATTTATGTTTGACTAAGGCCATTTCCTTCAGGATTGGACAGTTTTTCAAGTATGAATAAGTTGAGGAACATGTCAGGATATACTGTAATAAAAAACAAAGATGGATGTCAGTAGACTCATTTGTAAATAATCACAAGCAAGGAGTCAGTCAAAGTTAGAGATGTGCTCTCCACATGTCACCCTTTTTAATCTATACAAGCCAAAGCTGTCTCAGCTATTGGCACAGAAAAACTGTGCTTGTTTTGGGCATCTACTCAAGAAGTGTGAGCCTTACCTGTCATCAGTACATGAGTCCTAGCATTCATTCCCTGTCTTAGGTTGATCCATCTCTGAGAAAATCTTACCTATCTTTTTTATCTATAAGAGCCACACTATCAGTCATGGAGCAGAAAGTTGTGTCTGTCTTAGGTTGCCATCTGAAAACACAGCTCTTAACTGGCATTGGCACTTGAATAATCATATATTCATCCTGTCTTAGGTTGAGAAGGTTTTCAAGACAATCTTGCCTGTCATTGACTACTAACTTCTGCTAAAAAAAGACATTGGAGCTTGAACTTATGTAACTCTGTTTTGACATATGTAAAAGCTTTGATTTCTCTTAAAAGAACAGGTAATAGACATGCCATAAAAAGGACCATAAAGCCAAGTCCTGCTATGTCCAATAAGAGAGATGTAAATGAGTACTATGAAGGAAAAATGGCCTCTAATTTTTTTCAGAATATCATTTGCAAGGTTAGCATCATCAAAAGACAAAGGCTATGTATGAATTTCTTAAATTTACAACCTACTTATTTAGGGCTATAAATCTAAAGAGGTATTAATATTATGCCATATACCCTTGAAGGTGCCTTTTCACTTTGGCCCAATTATGATGACTCTCATTATACATTTTTGGAGTTATACAAATCCATAGATATTGAGCATGACATTTCAAATGGTTTGTGACTTTTATTTCTTGTACCTCATCTCCCATGACCTTCACTATATCATATAATGGGTCAGTTCTTTGTTCTATCTAAATCTTCTTTTATGCTTAGGGCATTGGTTACATTTTCTGCAAGATGATTAACAAAACTAGCTGTTTGTACCTCTTGTACTAAGGCTAATGCATAAGTAGTAGCACTGGCTATAAATGTTATGAGAGCAACAACACCATCAGTGATCAGCCAAACCATATGTTTGCTTCTTGCCAGAGTATGATCTAATTCCTCTAACATTTGTAAGCTTTTTTCAGAATGCCAGGGTTCAGATAAATTTACAGAAATAATAATAAAAGCTGGTTGATGTACTATCATTACTGATTGACCATCTTACAGTGCAGAAATACAAATGGACAAAAGACAATTAAAACAAGAAACACTGAACTCCCTAACAGAGCCTACAACAGGTAAAATTCCCAAGTATTAAAAGATTAGGTAAGGTAACACAGGATGTCACATTTACCTTAACCCCAAAATGTGTTACATTTTATCCACAGCAAACATAACATCATACAAGGCAGCTGTCAATTTCCAAATATGTTTTTGAAAATGTCCAGAACCAAGCTTCCAAATGCCCACTGTCATTTCATTTTGTTCAATATCATATCAGATTGATTTCCAGACCAGTCCATGATTGAGTCAGAATAACTGGTCACATTAAAGGAAAGAGAAGGGGCATTATAACAACTTTTCAATTTGACATTTTTAAAGGCAGGTTCCACAGATTCTGTGTTCTGTCTCACAAGGTCTAAAAGCCTGAGGCAAGGCAGCTTGTCCAGTCTGAGATATAGGCATTCCCATCTTTATGCTTTGTATTGTAGTCTTAGAAATATTCTTCTTCCAAGTCTGAGGGTTCACAGAAATACATCCAGCACTGGTACAATTTCTAGTAAAACAAATATGTAGGCCCTGGCCCATAGCAGTGTAATTCATTAATTTGAAATACTTTTTACTCTTAGACCAAGGAAACCCTAACAGTTAAATTTTATTTTCGGTCACCTGTACTTCTGACCTTGACACACTATTAATCTCAGCACTAGGGAGGCAAAGGCAAATGGATCTGAAAGTTCGAGGACAATCTCTTCTACAGAGCAAGTTCCAGGGTAGACATGGCTACACAAAGAAACTTTTTCTAGAAAAACAAAACAGAAAAACAGAATAAAATAAATATATATAGTCTACAGGTTTAGGTAGAGTAGTGGAATGCTCTTTCCTATTGAGTTCCAGTCTTTAGTCATGCTGGGAACCACTCAAGGATTGCTGCTCTGAAGAAGTCCCTCAGTATGTTTCAATCTCCTTATCCCATAAAGAACCTGATGAAAAAGTGACTCACACTGAGTGAGTTACTCATGTGATGAATTTTAGGTAATGTCCATCCCAGAAAATAGCCCAAACCTAGGTAAACATGTGTGCTTGCTGCTGTGAATCCCAGCCCTCCTTGATGGACTCTGAGTGGCCCTCAGGATATGACACTGTTGTTACTATGGCAGCAATTTACTCTGTGAGATCACAGAAGCCTCACCTCACTTCACTCTGAGAATCACAAGGGGCATCCAAGACTCAGTTATCTCCCAGCTTCACCCATCCTTTTCTCTACCAAATGGTTCCTATCATGCATGGAAACACTTAGATTTGGGGAAGTAGCTGAAAATGCTTCTCAGAGACACCTTCCTCTAATCACCTGCATACATCTCCTGGTATGCCTCCATCTTCTTAGAATTGACTTCATCCTTGAGAGGAGGAACATAGTGGGCAATGAATCTTCTTTATCTCAAATGTCTGACCTCACACTTTGTCTCATCATCTCAGATTCTCTATTGCCATCATGGTTTATTGCTGGCCCCCAGCTGACAGGGCTGTAAGAGAAACATTGCTAAAGCTTAAATCACATATTGAACCCCACACATAAATAGTGGGAGACTTCAACCCAGCACTATCACCAATCAACAGGTCATCCTGACGAAAACCAGCTAGAGGTAATTGCCATTGTAGAAACTGCTGGGAGGAACAGTGACAGAAGTGACAAGCTAATGTGAAAGATGAGATGGATAGCTTCCTGGGCACCAAGCTGGCTCAATGCCTAAAGATGTTTGCTACCAAGCCCAATGATGTGAGTTCAATCCCCTAGTCTCATGGTAGGAAAAAACTGACTCTTACAAGTTTTCCTGTGACCCCCCCACATGATCGCCATGGAAGGATGCCCTCCATTCCCATAAATATATAAAGGCATCACACCTTTTTAATTAAAAAAAAAAAAAAAACTTCTCTGCAGTCTGAGGAGAGGCAAAACTGTCCAAGAGAAGCAGAAACACACCAATGCTTCTTGAAGGTTTGGAAACTGCCTAAAGATTTCAAAGGTCAATTAGTTTTGCTGCTTTGGAGATGAAGATGGCTGCATGGGTATGACCAGTTGTCAAAACTCACTGAACTGTGTGCTTCAAATGAATAACTTTTGCTGGCATATCTCAAAGCTTCCCAGGACTGAGTTGAGGACAAGCTTGCCTTTGAGCTTGGAACCCAGAATGGTACTGACTCTCATCTGCATTATCTGGCTTCACAGGGATAAGAAAATCAGAAAAACTTTGGCAAGCCAAGCTGATTTTCCTATGTTTTGTTACTCTAAAACTCTAGTGGTGGAAGTAGTAGAGCACTCGCCTAAGGTGTGCAGGACCTTAAGTTCAATTATTTAGTTGCTAGAATATGGGGGGGGGGGCCACATGCATTTGTATGTTCTCAGGAATTAACAAGCCATATATTTTTGCTCCCTTAAACAAGTTTATTTGCACCAGAAGTGTTGATTGGATATGGGCGGGAGGTACCTATGCAGGAAATATGTCAGGATGTATGCTTGCCCCTGATTGGACTTGATGGGCAATACAGTGACCTTGTGGTTTTGCCCTTTTTAAGCCTTCTTAAAACTTGACTTGTTGCCATTTCTTGAGAACCCCTGAATGGACCCGGACAGAGTTCATTATCCTGGCCAGTATTTAATTAAAGCTTGGTTCAAATTCACTAGAAAGTTGTTAAACTAGTTTCAGTGTTTTTTTTTTTTTTCCTCCTCTTGAATCTTAGGTATTGTGAGCTTTTAGGTAAGTATCCACACTAATCAGTGAGTACATACCATGTGTGTTCTTTTGTGATTGGGTTACCTCACTCTGGATGATATTTTCCAGTTCCATCCGTTTGCCTAAAAATTTCATGAATTCATTGTTTTTAATAGCTGAATAGTACTCCATTGTGTAAATGTAGCACATTTTCTGTATTCATTCCTCTGTTGAAGGGCATCTGGGTTCTTTCCAGCTTCTGGCTATTATAAGTAAGGCTGCTATGAACATAGTGGAGCATGTGTCCTTGTTATATGTTGGAGCATCTTTTGGTTATCTGCCCAGGAATGGTATAGCTGGGTCTTCAGGTAATAAATACTATGTTCAATTTTCTGAGGAACCACCAGACTGCTTTCCATAGTGGCGGTACCAGCTTGCAATCCCACCAACAATGGAGGAGTGTTCTTCTTTCTTCACATCCTCAACAGCATTGCTATCACCTGAGTTTTTGATCTTAGCCATTCTGACTGGTGTGAGGTGGAATCTCAGGATTGTTTTGATTTGCATTTCCCTGATGACTAAGGATGTTCAACACTTCTTTAGGTGCTTTTCAACCATTCGAGTTTTCTGGGTTGAGAATTCTTTCTTTAGCTTTCTTTAGGTTATTTGATTGTCTGGAGTCTAATTTCTTCAGTTCTTTGTATACATTGGATATTAAACCTCTATCAGATGTAGGATTTGTAAAGACCCTTTCCCAATGTGTTGGTTGCCTCTTTGTCCTATTGACAGTGTCCTTTGCTTTACAGAAGTTTTGCAATTTTATGAGGTTCCATTTGTCAGTTCTTGATCTTAGAGAATAAGCCATTGATGTTCTGTTCAGGAACTTTCCCCCTGTGCCTATGTGTTCGAGGCTTTCCCCCATTTTCTCTTCTATTAGTTGAAATGTATCTCATTTTATGTGGAGGTCCTTGATCCACTTGGACTTGAACTTTGTACAGTGAGATAAGAATGGATCGATTTGCATTCTTCTACAAGTTGTCTTCAAGTTGAATCAGCACCATTTGTTGAAAATGCTGTCCTTTTTTAGTGGACAGTTTTAGCTCCTTTGTCAAAGATCAAGTGACCATAGGTGTATGGGTTCATTTCTGGGTCTTCAATTCTATTCCATTGTTCTTCCTGCCTGTCTCTGTACCAATACCATGCAGTTTTTAATTACTATTGCTCTGTAGTACAGCTTGAGGTCAGGGATGGTGATTTCCCCTGAAGTTCTTTTATTGTTGAGAATAGTTTTTACTATCCTGGGTTTTTGTTTGTTTGTTTGTTTGTTTGTTTGTTTTGTTACAAATGAATTTGCAAATTGCTCTTTCTAACTCTATGAAAAAATGAGTTGAAATTTTGATGGGAATTGCATTGAATCTATAGATTACTTTTGGCAAGATGGCTATTTTTACTATATTAATCCTGCCAATCCAGGAGCATGGGAGATCTTTCCATCTTCTGAGGTCTGCTTCTATTTCTTTCTTCAGGGACTTGAAGTTCTTATCATAAAGGTCTTTCATTTGCTTGTTTAGATTCACACCAAGGTATTTTATATTTGTGACTATTGTGAAGGGTGTCATTCACTCATTTCTTTCTCAGCCTGTTTATTCTTCGAGTAGAGGAAGGCTACTGATTTGTTTGAGTTGATTTTATAACCAGCCACTTTGCTGAAGTTGTTTATCATGTTTAGGAGTTCTCTCGTGGAAGTTTTGGGGACACTTAAGTATACTATCATATCTTCTCAAACAGTGAAATTTTGACTTCTTTCTCTCAAATTTGTATCCTTTTGACCTCCTGTTGTTGCCTAATTGCTCTGGCTAGGACTTCAAGTACTATATTGAATAGGTAGAAAGAGAATGGACCTAGTCCCTGTTTTAGTGGGATTGCTTCAAGTGTCTCTCCATTTAGTTTGGTGTTGGCTACTGGTTTGCTGTATTTACTATGTTTAGATATGGGCCTTTGATTTTGGATCTTTCCAAGAGTTTTACCATGAAGGGGTGTTGAATTTTGTCAAATGCCTACTCACCATCTAATGATATGATCATGTGGTTTTTTTGTTTGAGTTTGTTTATATAGTGGATTACATTGATGGATTTCCATATATTCAACCATCCCTGCATTCCTAGGATAAAGTGTACTTTGATCATGATGAGTGATTGTTTTGATGTGTTCTTGGAGTCTGTTAGCAAGAATTTAATTGAGTATTTTTGCATCGATACTCATAAGGGAGATTGGTCTGAAGTTCTCTTTCTTTGTTGGGTCTGTGTGTGGTTTATGTATGAGAGTAATTGTGGCTTCATAGAATGAATTAGGTAATGTTCCTTCTGTTTCTATTTTGTGGAATAGTTTAAAGAGAATTGGTATTAGATCTTCTTTGAAGGTCTGATAGACCTCTGCACTAAAATCATTCAGTCCCTGGCTTTTTTGGAAAGGGGGGGGGCTTTTAATGACTGCTTCTATTTCTTTAGGGGCCATGGGACTATTTAGATGGTTTATCTGGTCCTGATTTAAGTTTGGTAACTGGTATCTGTCTAGAAAATTGTCCATTTCATCCAGATTATCCAATTTTGTTGAGTATAGGCTTTTGTAGTAGGATCTGATGATTTTTTAAATTTCCTTGGTTTCTGTTGTTATGTCTCCCTTTTCAGTTCTGATTTTATTAATTTGGATACTGTCTTTCTGCCCTCTGATTAGTCTGGCTAAGAGTTTATCTATCTTGTTGATTTTCTCAAAGAACCAGCTCCTGGTTTTATTGATTCTTTGTATAGCTCTTTTTCTTTCTACTTGGTTGATTTCAGCTCTGAATTTGATTATTTTCTGCCATCTACTCTTCTTTGGTGTGTTTGCTTCCTTTTGTTCTAGATCTTTCAGGTGTGTTGTCAAGCAGCTAGCATATGTTCTTTCCAGCTTCTTTTTATAGGTACTTATAGCTATGAGTTTTCCTCTTAGCACTGCTTTCATTGTGTCCCGTAAGTTTTAGTATGATGTGTCTTCACATTTTCATTAAATTCTAAAAAGTCTTTAATTTCTTTATCTCTCTTCTGACCACATTATTGTTGAGTAGAGAGTTATTCAGATTAGACGTGTATGTGGGCTTTCCATTGTTTTTGTCATTATTAAAAACCAGCCTTAGTCCATGGTAATCTGATAGGATGTATGGTATTATTTCAATTTTCTTGTATCTGTTGAGGCCTGTTTTGTGACCAATTATATGGTCAGTTTTGGAGAAGGTATCCTGAGGTGCTAAGAAGAAGGTATATTCTTTTATTTTGGGATGGATGTTCTATAGGTATCTGTTAAATCCATTTGGTTCATAACTTTTCTTAGTTTTACTGTGTCTCTGTTTAGTTTCTGTTTCCATGGTCTGTTCATTGTTGAGAGTAGGGTGTTGAAGTCTCCCACTATCATTGTGTGAGGTGCAATATGTGCTTTGAGCTTTAGTAAGGTTTTGTTTTTTTTGTTTTTTTTTTTGTTTTTTTTGAAAGTGGGTACTTTTGCATTTGGAGCATAGATGTTCAGAATTGAGAGTTCATCTTGGTTGAGTTTTCCTTTGATGAGTATCAAGTGTCCTTTCTTATCTTTTTTGATAACTTTAAGTTGAAAGTTGACTTTATTTGATATTAGAATGGCTACCCCAGCTTGTTTCTTAGGACTATTTGCTTGGAAAATTGTTTTCCAATCTTTTACTCTAAGGTAGTGTCTGTCTTTCTCACTGAGGTGCATTTCCTGTATGCAGCAAAATGCTGGCATTGTTTTTGTGGCTATCTTCTTTTGGATTTGTTGGAAGAAGATTACTTTCTTGCTCTTTCTAGGGCGTAATTTCCCTCCTTGTATTGGAGCTTTTCCTCTATTATCCTTTGTACTGCTGGGTTTGTGGAAAGATATTGTGTAAATTTGGTTTTGTCATGGAATATCTTGGTTTCTCCATTGAGAGTTTTGCTGGGTATAGTAGCCTGGGCTGACATTTGTATTCTCTTAGGGTCTGTATGACATTTGTCCAGGATCTTCTGTCTTTCATAGTTTCTAGTGAGAAGTCTGGTGTAATTCTGATAGGTCTGCTTTTATGTTACTTGACATTTTCCCCTTACTGCTTTAAATATTCTTTCTTTGTTTTGTGCATTTGGTGTTTTGATTTTTATGTGATGGGAGGTATTTCTTTTCTGGTTTAGTCTATTTGGAGCTCTGTAGGCTTCTTGTATGTTTATGGGCATCTCTTTCTTTAGGTTAGGGAGGTTTTCTTCTATAATTTTGTTAAAGATATTTATTGGCCTTTTAAGTTGGGAATTTCACTCTCTTCTATACATATTATTCTTAGGTTTGGTCTTCTCATTGTGTCCTGGATTTCCTGGATGTTTTGGGTTAGGAGTTTTTTGCACTTTGCATTTTCTTTGACAGTTGTGTCAATATTTTCTATGGAATCTTCTGTACCTGAGATTCTCTCTTCTATCTATTGCATTGTGTTGGTGATGCTTGAATCTATGACTCCTGATCTCTTTCCTAGGTTTTCTATCTCCAGGGTAGTCTTCTTTTGTAATTTCGTTATTGTTTCTACTTTTATTTTTATGTCCTGGATGGTTTTGTTCAATTCCTTCACTTGTTTGGTTGTGTTTTCTTGTAATTCTTTAAGGGATTTTTTTTTTTTTGTTTCCTCTTTAAGGGTTTCTACCTGTTTACCTATGTTCTCCTTTATTTCTTTGAGAGTGTTATTTATGTCCTTCTTAAAATCCTTTATCATCATCATGGGAAGTGATTTTAAATCTGAATTTTGCTTTTCTGGTATGATGGGGCATTCAGGACTTGCTATGGTGGGAGAACTATGTTTTGATGATGCCAAGTACCCTTGGTTGCTGATGCTTATGTTCTTGCATTTGCCTTTAACCATCTGGTTATCTTTAGTGCTACCTGCCCTCACTGTTTCTGACTGGAGCCTCTCTTTCCTGTTATCTTGGTTGTGTCCAGAATACCTCAGAGTCCAGATGTCTCTGTGATCCTGTGACCCTGAGATCTGGGTGTAAGAGCTCCTGGGAGTTAGGCTGCCTCTGGAATCCTGAAATCCTGGTGTGACCAATCTCCTGCGATCCGGTGATCCTATTATCCTATGTTCCTGAGCATGTTAGAGCTCCTGGGAGCTCCGCCCCCTCTGGTTTTATGGGATTGGGTGCCGAGCTGATGCTCAAGATCTGCTCAGTGCTCAGGTGCAGACCAGAAGGAACCGGTGTCTCTGGCCAGGAGTGCATTCCTGGGTCCCTGCAGGTCCCAGTTACTCCCTGTTTGTGGTAGGTGTTGCTGCCTCCTTACCTGAAATTCTGGGTGGGTTAGAGCTCCTTGGAGTCCAGCCTCTTCTGGGTTTTGTGAGATTTAAGTATGTATAGTTTTTAAAGGATTAAAAACAAAGTCTAAGGGACAATGAAAATACTTTGAATTTTCCCCCAAGTCTTTGTAATGGGACCCCATTAGTGGGACCTGATCTGAGTGTACTTCTTAGAGACAAGATATCAAAAGATCTGTTCCTTTGGGAAAAGTTGCCAAGAGCTGAGTCAAAATCCATTCTGTAATTGACAAAGTAAAGAACTCCTTGGTGGCCAGGACCTGAGTGGAGGAAAATGGTCATGAGCGGAGGGCATAGTCAGTTCCTCTTCCAGCCTGAGAGAGGAACCTACACAGCTCAGACATCTGACTCTTCCTGTCCCTTGCCCCTGTCATTCTGCTTTTATGTCTTTGCCTATGTCTCTCCCCTCTCCCTTAAATCTTTACAAAATAAGGCTCCCTGTTGTCTACATGGCACTTCTGAGTTTAAATTTTCACTTCCACAAGGCTACAAATCATCTTTTGCTAAGAGGAAAAAAAAACCCACATTTACGCAGGCAAGCTTTCTTTGCAGTGATGAAGTCTCGTGGGTTCTAAAATACAAAGCAGAGAGAAAGAGACACAAACACAAGTGTAGGCCTATTCCCCCATCACTAGCCATGCCTTCCTGGAGTCCCCATTACTGGGGCCTAAATCAAATGCACTCTGTTTTCACTTGGAAATAGTTTACGTTTCCTCAGAAAGATGGCCTTTTCCCTTGTTACTGTCATTCTGTCATCTGTGTCAGAGGAACTTATAAAATGTTTCCCAAGAAATACAGGGCTGAGTATGACTGTGGATCTGAAGTTCTTCAACCCAGAATTGATGAACCTTCTTCAGTTTTCTTAGGTGAGAGAAGGTTGTGGTAGACAATTGATGGTGACAATTGATGGCCAGTGACACCATGGATGTACCACATGTCCAAACTGTTCACAACTCCAGGTCTGAAAGACAGAGCCAGGATGATTCAACAACTGTGATATGCCCATTGCTGCCCCCAAAGTATGTGTATCAGTTTCTTGTAATGTATGCTAAGGATAGATAGATAGATAGATAGATAGATAGATAGATAGATAGTAGATGTACGTATGTATATATGTATGTATATATTAGAGATACATGTGTGTGTAAACATTTCATGTAAGGGGTACATAAATTCTTGTGTATGAATGTACATGGAAACCAGAGGTCAGCTTCTGCTGCCATTTCTCACAACACTGTCTATCTTTTAGTTTATTATTTATTTTGGGTTTGAGGGGTTGAGGTTTTTGTTTTCTAAGGTAAGGTCTCCCTGTGTAGCCTTGGCTGGACCAAATTCATTATATAGATCAGGCTGGCCTTAAGCTCAGAGATCAGATTGCCTCTGCTCTTGAGTGCTAGAATGAAAGTCTTGGCCTAGCCTCCATTTTGAGTTTTGAACTCAGGCTCTCATGCTTGCATACTTGCATGATTAGCACTTAACTAATTGAACCAACTGTCCCATCTTAAAATCAAATAGTCTCCTATAATCACTTTATAAAATAGTGGTCATTGGCATGTCTAATTCATGAACAGGGAACCTAGAGATCAGAAATTTTTCTGTAACACATTCACAGTCACATAGCAGAGCCATATTCAAATCCAAGTTATCCACCACACCATGATATGTGACCACTGAGTGAGAAAATTGGGTAAGACATAGTAGACACCACTCAGAAAGTCCACTCTTGTAGCATAAGTGTGTCTGCATTTCCCTGTGGAGCATGACACAGTGTTCTTCTCACCAAACTTGATGGTCCCTGAAGCATCTTAGAAAATGGTCTTGAGTGGTCACGGACATCCTGCTTCAGAGAAGATGCCAGACCTGTTGCCTTCTCTCTTGAGCCTTTATTCTTCTCTGTGTTACCTCAGAATTGTCCTCTGTATTAACTCAGAATTGCACAGTATAGGTCAATGGCCTCACCAAAATGGCTTTCTATCCTTATAATTCAACTCTTGACAACTCTACTTTAGTCATAGGTATACAAGTAGTGGGCAGAATATAGCAGGATGCTGATCCCATGGCTTTGGACTGAACCCCTCACCCAGGAAGCTAATAAGGCATGGCATACATAGCACAGGGGCACACACCTCTCAACCCTGAAGCTCACCACTAAATCTGCTAAGACAGAATCCCACAGTCAGGGAAACACTAATTCCAGACACATATGCCATGGTAGCCACTGAGTTGAAGATTCTGATACTCAGTCATGTCATTTGTACCACCATAACCTAAGAGATGTATTTATTTTAATGTCCAGCAAAATATAAGGAGGGACCAGGGATATTTCCAGAATGTTAAACAAATGGTCTTAACAATAATGCCAACTTACCATGTACTACAACTCACTCATCATGAGCTATGTACTGCAGGGCTAACCAACATCAAGGGAGCTGAAAAACTCAATTCAAATCCAGCTGCACTCTTAAGTCATGGAATCCTCCCAGGAGGCCCACTGTCACAGGCCTGGAAAGCAACCACTGACTCCTGTCCCTGACCCTGCATGTCCACCCTGATCACTGAATTTAGAAGCTGGAGGCTTGACCTGGAACCCTAAGGAGGCACCATGGAATTAGAGCATGAACTAGCTCTGTTCTTTTATTTTCCTCCCCACACTGAATCTTAGCACTCTGTACCATGTGTTCTGCAGACATAAGCCATACCCTCCTTGCCTGGGACAAAGGAAGAGATTGGGGTTCTACCTACACAGTGTGCAAGGTAGAAACCCTGTGTGAGTGGAGACAACATCTCATCTCAGGTCAAATCTCTACTTAGATGGGGTGTGGGTTTGGCTATGGCCTCAAAAGCCCCTTACTGTTTCTCTGGGGCTTTCTGCATTATTTCCTCTCATACATGTAACATTTTGTAGATGAGCCTGCGATCACTCTGGTTCTAGCTGGTCCAGAAGCTATTTCTTAGCACTATCACTTGGGTCAGTCTTTTTCACACAGCTTGTATAGAGACAGTGGTTTCATGCAGTTCTTTCTTCAGCATGTCAGTTATCAACTATTGTCATTCTTGTCACTTGGTGTCAGCTTTGCTCCTAACCAAAATCTAGTCATCATTCCTTATGTGCAGATTGGCTGAGAAGATCAACAATGTGTGCAAGCAGGCCTTGGATATGTGAGGGGGCCTTAATTGTGTTTATGATTTGCTGATATATTTGATGCATTGAGACAATGAATGAGCTTCTCACTGAAAAACAAAGACTACAGAGAACACTGTGTTATACTTAATAATGTGGGGCTCAGCAAAGGCACAAGACCTAGACACATGGTTGATTTGTGTAGGGTACAATTTAGTGATTGATTCTGGGACATGTTCACTAGGCAGTAAATTGGCTCCACATTTTGTGAATTTTTCTTCTCTTAGAAGTTTGTAAGAACATTGTGTGCCCAATACTCTAGGATAGGATGGCTTTTGATTGCCTTACACTCTTTATACTTACTAGTTCAATGGCTCTTATCTACAGCAACTCTTGTTAAGATACCATTTTGCTTCCAGAAGCCATGAAGCCCCACTGATGGATTGGCTTGGCAAAGTACAAGCAGAAATGAATTAACTATCAAGTACCAAATGTAAAGATTAACACCTTCACTTATCAGAAACAATACATCATTGATGGTTCTCTTGATTTAATGAATCTGCCTAGGTCTTCTTCCTAAGAAACTAAAAACCGATCAGCATATACTAATATATTATCTGTCAGGCATCATGAAGAAATGTTATACCATTGATGTAAATACATCAATTTTTCTAGTTAAAAGAACCATTATAACATGGCAAAGGACAAATAGGAAAATAAAACTTGTCTATAATGCTGTGATCTATCAGCTGAGAAAACTTTAATCCTAATATAAATCACTGCAGTTGTTTCTTCATGTAGTATTATGCACTCAGACATACATGTGCTAATTGTTTTATTTAAAAAGTCTAATTTTTTTTTACAGTGCATATGCTTTTGTGTCTATGTGTGGGTGTGTGCAAATAGTGCTGTTATAAATAGAAACCAGAAGAGGGCAGAGGATCCCCTAGAGCTAGAGTTCGAGGTGGCTGTGAGCAGCCCAACAATGGATGCTGGGCACCCAACTCCAGTCCTCGGCAAGAGCAGCTCCAGCTCCTCAGCACTGGACCACTCCAGCCCTGACATGTATAACTCTGTTATAATGTACTCCATGACTAAGGAAATCCGACAGCAATCTCCTGGTGCTGTTTGATATCTTTTTCTATGCTAAACATTTTTAAAACTTCATAGAACTCTCCTTGGAGCTATACTGACTCATGGAATCAATAACACATTAATAACTAGATAGTTTTTAATTTTCAGTTGTTTTAAATTGTACAATTATAGAAATTACTGAGAAACATTTGGTTACATTTTTCCCTGCAAAGTTATTTCTTCAGATGAAAGTCTTGCTGCACTAAAGAGAAAATTTATTATAAAATCTTTTAAGACATTGCAAAAGGATCACAGTGATTTACATCCAGACTAGCAATTTCATAATCTCAGGCATCTCTGAAGATAGTTAAGTGGAGGAAAGTAAGCAGCACTCCTCCATGGCCTCTGTATCAGTTCCTGCCTCCAGGGTCCTGCCCCTCTTTAATTCCTGCCCTGACTTCCCTCAGTGATGGGCGGTTACCTGGGAGTGTAAGCTTACATAAACCCTTTCCTTCCCAAGATGCTTTTGGACACGGTGTTCTATCACAGCAACAGAAGTTCCATAAGGCACATGCTTTTCTTGACAAGCTGTAAAACATTTCTGTGTCCTGATGCTAGCATACCTTCTGGGTCCCTTATTCCAGTTACATCAACTTTACATCTGATGCATATTTTCTTTGTGTTTAGATTTTGCAGGGGAGTCATTCTAAAATGTTTGCTGTGTGCATTCATTACCTTGTTCTGTGTGGAAAATCTCTACACAATTAGAGGCTTATGGCAAAAATACTTCCATTGCCTGGTGTCTTCTGCAGGTCGGGGATCTGACATGGTTTACAGAGTTAAGTTACCACACAACAGCTGCTCAAAAGGGATTGGTCAGGGCTCAACTGAGAAAGAGTAGCTTTTTATTTATCCTTATAGTTTGACAAGGTCCTGATCCTTTCGGCTTTGGGATTAGGGTCTCTGTCTTTAGTGGACTACTAGGTAAAGCTGTCCCTGTGCTCTCATGTAGACTTTTATAAAATTGTAACTCCATGAAAGCCACAAGTGGAGAGTCTGCCAGCAAGATGGAGTTTGAATGTTCTGTGATCAGGTTACTCCTCAAAACTGAGTTTTCTTGTGGGTTGGAGAGAAGTTATTCTGGGATTCTTCGACGAATTTCAGAATCCCAGAGGCTGAGAATGAGCACATCACAGAAATCTGTATCACACAGTACTCTGCACCTTTTTACAGAGAACTTAGAATTCTATGTCTGCACCTGAGATGCAGAGATGCATATTAATCATTAAGTCAGAGTTGTTATAAAATTAAATGACATATATGCTAGATTTATGTCTTGACAGGCGGCAGGCCTGGCCAGCCTCAGGGAGGTCTTCCTGCTCTCATCCCACCATGCCCATTGCTCAGCTATGAAGTCTAGCTTAGTTGTAGTGTGACATGCAGCAAATCATGCTCCGCTTGTCAAGCTGGCTCCTGTGGAAAGTGGAAGGATCTCAGGTTACTCATAGGTGATTTCAAGAGTCATCTTACCAACATTTTTTCTGGTTTTATTTATAGTGTAGATGCCCCATTATGCCAAAACCTAAAAGTAATAATAACTCCCATGTCTTTGATGGGCCCCACATTAGTATGAGTCAGAGGCCATGAAAGGAAATCACCTCATTTAAGGCATTCCTTCATGAGCCATATCCCTGCCTATCTATCTAGCCAGCATCTCTCTATCACCTACCAGTCATTTTTTCTATGGTCTATCATCTAACAATCTTTGTATATCCTTTAAAATATTTGTATTCATTACTTATAAATTGCATATGGTGTGTTTTGATCACATTCATTTCTGTCCTCCCTGCATCTCCACACTTCCCCAACTTCATGTCTACTTTCTTTTAATAACACACTGAACCCGATTTGTATATACTCATGGATGAGGTGGGCACCCACCGGAGCATCTTGGCCTACCAGGAGCCACACCCTTAGTTAAAACTCTCTTCCCCAGAGTCCATCAGTTACCGGCAGCTCCTCATTTGGTGCGTTAACTCCTCCCCTCTCTTCTTATATATAACATTTCTGAATAAATTTAACTCTTAGTACAATAAGATTCATTAATTATAGCCTTCTCATTGTAGGGCATGATAATTTAGACAGAGTCTAGATCAAAGACTATTTTCATTTTTATGAGAAAATAAAGAATTCTCCATGAAAACCAACATACTAAATGAGATGAATTTTATCTGCTTAGAGTAGGCAAACTCTTTTCAATCACCATAAAAATCTATTCACATTAACTAATGTACTAATTAAAAGTCACCCTAATTAAGCTTATTAAATTTTTCTCATTGGTAAAGTTGTTCTGGAGATTCCCATGTAACTTGGAATACAGCCAGAGACATTTATATCACATGACTCTGGAAGTGTTGCAGAATTCAGACTCTGTCACCTAGTTTATCTAAACCCCTGTGGTTTGCTATTAATTTATACTTCTCTCCTAGTCATGGAAATAGAAAGATTAGATATAATTATTGTTCTTAAATCATTAATATTTTAAACATTCTTTAGGTTATGACTCTCCAGGTCATTCGGAAAACATACAATTTTTAAAAATGGGGAAAACCAAAGCAGAACAAAACAAAAACAACTGTAAACCAAAAACAAAAAGTTAAGCTTTAAAAGGTAACAAAAGACTGGACTTCTTAAGAGAAATGCTGTTCTTTCTGTCCTTCTTTCTTAATTTCTCATTTTAAGAAAGATTTATTTATTTCCATTTTATGTTGTTCAGAGCTTTGTCTGTGTAGTGTCCATGCCTGTGCAGTGTCTGTGCAGACCAGAAGAGGGCACCGGATTCCACAGGGACTAGAGTTAGATGGTTGTGAGCCACCACGTGGGTGCTGAGAACTATACCTGTGTCTTCTGGAAGAGCAGCAGTGCTTTTAGTGACTGGTGGTTTGAATAGAAATAATCCCCATAAGCTCACCTATTTGAATGCTTTAGTGGTGCTATTTGACAAGGATTAAGAGGTGTGGTTTTGTTGGAGAAGGTTTGGTCTTTTTGGAGGAAGTGTCTTACTGGGGGTGGGCTTTGGGGTTTTCAGAAACCTGAGCCAGTCTTGGTGTCTCTTCCTGCTGCTGCTTATCCTGATGTAGAACTCTCAGTTCCTCTCCAGCACCATGTCTGCATGCATGTTGGCATGCTTCTCACTATGCCAATAATGAATTAACCTCTGAAACTATAAGCCGGCTCCAATTAAATGCTTTCCTTTATAAGAATTACTGTGGTCATGATGTATCTTCATAGCAATAGAATGATGACTAAGATAATGGCTGAGCCAACTCTCCAGCCTCTGTTCAGTTTTGAGACACAGTCAAGGTCAGAGTGATCCTCCTGCATCAGTGACTAATGCACTCTCTAGTAATGCTTTTCATTCTCTTTCTTCTTTGCAACCAAGAAGAAATGAACACCGATGAGTATGTGAAATTCCAGACAGGGTTCATGTGTTATAGGATGCCTTCTTCATAATGAGATCCGTCTGAATAAACTTTCACAGAATGTCCTGTTGTTCAGAAGCCATTTAAAATGATGCACTCAGCTTGAGCATATCCTCTGGGAAGGAAAACTAACTTCCCTTACTGATTGTGAAAAACACTACATGGAAGTGGGCTTATAGTGGAACTGATTCCCTTAATCTTTGGCAGAGCAATGCCACCTTGGGGCAAATCACCAATTATCTCTTCTGCTTGCAGGAAATAAGCAGAAAAACAAATCCTCTCCCATAATTGAGGGGTATTTTCCATCTTCATCTTGAACACACTATGTAACCTAGGCTGGACTCAAATTCACTGTGATCCTCCTGCTTCATCCTCCCAGGTACTGGGATTATGGTCTTGTGCCACTAAGTCTGTCTTGTTTTACTCATATGGACCTAGAAGAGTCGTCAGGTTCCTTCCTGTGAAGAGAAGTAGACATTGCTGGATGCCATAGCATCCAATCCATCCTTGTGAACATAGAGCTACTGTGGTAGTTGCTTTCAGATGTCAACTTCCCACAACTTAGAATGACCTGAGCAGGGAGCTTTGATTACAGAATTTTCTGCATCAGGGTGGCCTGTGGGCAAAATCATAGATAATTGTCTTGATTGCCTTGATCAGTATGGGAAGACCCACCCCAAACATAGACAGTACATTCTGGTAGCTGTCTACACAAGAAGAACCCAGAGAAGGAAGGTTACTTACGTTTTGCTTGATGGTCTCTTTCCTTGCAAAGTTGATTTATCCTGTTGTTACTGTGGCTCTGATTATTTTGCTAATGTTTAGAACCAGAGTCTCTAGGCTTCCAGTGTGGACTGAGGACCAGTGGCTCAAGGAACTCTTCAGACCTCAGTACCAGATTAATATTGCTGAGGCACCCTGCCACATGGACTGAACAACTACCAGGCAATTTCTGAAATTTTTTTGTTTGTGAGAAAGCTATTGTTGAACTATAATGACGGCTCTGGTACTCAGCTTCAAGACAGCTATTATTGGATTATTATAACTGTATAGTGTAAGCATGTGTGTGTGTGTGTGTATCATTTACATATGTTCATTGTATATAAAGAATTTATTAAATCAGATATATATTCATTCTATGTTTCTGCTCTTCCAGAAAATATAGGTATTATTCTGTTTACAGGGGCGTATTGAGAGACACATAGTTTAGATTAAGTGAAATGAGAATACCTATGCTAACCTTGGCTGATGCCATTGCCTGGGCTTGGGTCTTACATGGAATAAAAAGTAGTACTTACAGCATTCATTTTCTCTGTTTCCTGATTGCAGATGCAAAGTGTCCAGCTGCTTAATGCTCCAGCTGTCATTGTTTTCAAGCCTCCTAAACAGTAGGACCAAATAACTCTTCTCTCTTTAAATTGTTTTTTGCCCAGCTTTTGAAAACAGAAAGACAAGTAAGCGGGGTTGTTAATGAAGTCAACTATGTAGTTCCAAAGACTTTGGAAGTGCTTGGTAGAATGTGATAGTTTGGAATCTTAGGCTGTAAAGCACTAGAAAGTTGTAACTTTGACTTCATGGGCCACTCTGGTGGAGAAGCCCAGATGCTCACAGGAAAGTGGACAGATACACACTTGCACAATTAATTTAAGGTAACTTAGAAATTGTAGCATCTTTATAATTAACATAATTTGTATTATCAAATTATGTTATTAAATTGTATTTGATTTTTGTATAATTACAATTTAACATAATTTGTATTTCACAGAAAGTCTCAATAGAAATAATAATGTATGCAAACACTCTACACTGTGCACTTGCATTTATGTCTGCTCCCTGATGATCTCTAGGTTTTCCAGGAAATCCAAAGATCCAAATTTGTCAGGTTATGATTTTGACAGGCAGTGAGTATCTCCATAAGTGTCAGTTGGTGGTAGAAATTGGGATGTTCATGGCTTGTCTTCTTATCTTTAATTTGTAGTTCCTCTGAACCCGTCTGTGGCCTAGTATTCTCCACAGTTGGTAGGATGACTGGGGAAAACACAACAACTCAAATTCTCCTTCTGCCCAATCTGTTTTACTATCTTCTCCCAGGGAAGACCACACCCAAGACACTTCCATGGAAAAATGCCCTATATCTCAGAGCGTATTTCCTGAGTCCTACATTTCCAAACACTGCAATACCATGTACTTCCTAGATCTTGTCTTCTCTCTAAACAGCATAACCATCTCCTCCTGCTTCTAGCTGCCTAAGGTCTGTCCCATGAACTTGTATCTGCCCTACTGTGCAGCCAATCACAAACAAGGGGTATATGCTTAACCACAGTCTAACTTAGGGCATGAACAAGAACGTAATTTATTTACTTCTTCTGCTAAAATCTCCTTTAAACTAGTGACCTTTTTTTTTTTTTTTAAAAAAAAATAAACTTCCAATGGGATTTAATTTTAAAATCATGAAAAACTATTTTTGTATTATTGTGTTTTGCTGTGTTAACAGAACCCCCCTGTGTGTCAGTACCTTACCCAAGGCTGTTTCCCAGCTGTGTCACCATCAGCAGCAGGTCAATGTCTACAGCTCTACATTCTGTTTCTTATTATTCCAGGATCAAGACTGGAGGGACCTTGATGTAAAACACCCTGTTATAACATGAGAGGAAGGAGCCCAGGCACCAGCTGTAACCCACACAATTTCTTTCTAGCGTGGCAGGTGTCCAGTACACCAGCTCTAATGTCATTGGCCAAACCAAGTTGCATGACCCTGCCTTAAAGTGGGTGATAGAACATTATCACAAGTCATAGGCCATTCTTGCACAACCTGTATAATTGAGAACAATATGAGATGGCGCATTTCTGTTAAAATGTTCTACCAGTCTGCCACTGTCACCAAAATTCTTTGGCTGTGTTAAGGCACGATCCTTCCTGAAGGGTCTCATTTGAATAAATGGCTAAGAAGTCCTAACCCAGCACCTTATAGATATTATTGTGATCTCTCAATATGATTCATAGTAGAAAGTAAGGATTTGAGAACAAGATGTGTAGGGTGAAGTTTAAAACTCAAATCTAACTGCATTCTGCCCTCTTATATGATCTGCCTTTTTAGAGTAGGTCATATCAAAGCTTTGGGGCTCTCACAGGACAGACACTAACATACTAGGTATTTGATGCTATTTTTATTCTTTTTCCTTACATTAATCCTCATAATATGTCCAGAAGACAGTATCAGTTTCATTAATTTTCAGAGATTTTCTTTACAGCATTAGAAATGTTGGAAACTGCCTGCTTTGTCCTTGCTGTTGGTGACGTGGCTCCAGTCTTTGTTGCCCCCACATGAGGAGCTGGGCAGGGACTTAAGAAATCAGGATCAATATGTTTTTATGACCCGTGGCAACAGTAGCAGCCTTGAGTGTAGACAAAATGGGAGCATAGAGAGATTCGAGTCAAACTTGAAATGTAGCAATATTTCAGGAATGCTCTCACCTCTTAATTTCATTTATAATTTCCTTTTAATCTATGCACAGCTGTAATGCATGATACATTTCACACAGGTATGCTTCAAAGTGCTTTCTAAAATTGAACTATTTAACATAGCATCACATCACAATTTAATTGCTGGGTCTTCTTCTTTCTCCTCTTCTTCTCCTCCTCCTTCCCCTCCTTCTCCTCTTCTTCCTCTTCTTCTTCCTCCTTCCCCTCCTCCCCCTTCCTCTTTCCTTTTCTCTTCTTTCTCCTTTTAATAGAAACTAAATGTAGAAAGCTTTATAATTATAATCTCTTAATTAGATTTGGCCAGAAACACTTTGGTTAAGCCAGCAGAGGCATCCAGAAGCTATCTGGAACCACAGCACCACAGATTTGGGGTCCTACACTGAGACTTTGGTCTTTCTGAATAATAAGGTTGAAGACAAAATATAAAATTTATATTTCCAGCAGTGCCGTCTTTGAATTGGGATTTGAGAAACGACTGAGGGGTGGGCCTGAATTACTTAGATCTACCTGTTCCTGCCACACCTGTTAGAATTAGGAGGTGACCAAATTTTATCACATCGATGCTATGAAACCAGGATATACCCAGGACACAGACAGTGCTTTGTGAGTGATTTTCAACTGCTTCTTTCTTTTATATGGTCACCAGATGTCCTTCCCTCCCTCCCTCCCTCCCTCTCTCCCTCCCTCCCTCCCTCCCTCCCTCCCTCCCTCCTTCCTTCCATCCCTCCTTCCCTCTCTATTTCTTTCTCTTTCTTTCTTTCTTTCTTTCTTTCTTTCTTTCTTTCTTTCTTTCCCTCTTTCTTTCTGTGTGTGGTCAAGGAAGTTACAAAGGAAAAGACAGGTTTTGCTTTAAATTTCAGAGCAAATCCCAATCCTGATCTGCTCTTACAGCTCCTCACCTGCAGGGTCACAGCACAAAAGTCACCCTCCAATGAAAACACTGCATTCTATGTGACTGTGGTGTCAGGCATTCAAGGGAAAATGATGGTCACAAAGAATGGGACTTCAGATACTTCACTACAATTTACAAACATGATTGTAGCCCTCCTGGATATCAGACTATCTGGTTACTGTCCTCACTGATGACAGAAAATGCCAGTAAGTATCAGTTAAAGCTTATCCCATCTGTACTTTGAAGCAACTTCAGGCTAAGTCCTGAGGAATCCCTCCTTCAAAGTATAAAGGACAAACATATAAGGCAAGTTTTTATGTCTGTTAATGCTTAAATGTGTATTTTTTCTACCATTTGCTGATTTATAATGAGATCTTTACTCATAAGAAAGCTAGTTAACCAAGGAATGATTTCTCAGAATATTCCAGAGGATCAATAGTGCTTATAATGATTGAAGTAATGGGAAAGGACATGGAATCAGGTGAGGCTAGACCAGGATTCCAGAGTGCAATAGGAATCCAGATGTTTCTCTTGTGATAGTTTCCTCAGTTCAGCTCTCTTAAAGATCACTTGATTCTCCTGGCAGTATGATGTAAGTCAAGGCAGTAGACAATCACAAGTTACAGCCCAAATATCTGCTCAGGTACATGCACAGATGGGAAAGAGCTAAGACATGTCTTATTCTCCACCTGCACTGGGAATTACTCTTAGACCTGGGTACCACAGGGGAGATGACTTGGAGACAAAGGCCCAGAGTGACTACTGATGCAGAGAGAGAGAGTCTTTGCTTGTGTCCATTGCCCCTTTTGACAACACTTTCTTCACTCTGATGCTTAATGCCCTTTCATTGTTGCCCCAGCCACTGAGGGTGACATCTCTCAGTTGGGATTTGTAGCTTCCAGTGATTCTATTATGTTCTGATAAGAGACAAGGTGTTGCCATATTATCCATCCTGCTCCTGAATTCCTACTTTCAAGCCACCCCTTTGCCTCAGCTGAGACTAATGACACTGAATTACCATCACTGTTGTTCTATTTTATGCTTACAGAGGCAAACCTGTTTGACAAAACAGGTAAAGCACCAGCTGCTTTTCCTAATTGTTGTTGTTACTTTAATGGTGACCTCCAGGACGTCATTATTAATTGTTGTCCAGCATTATTAATGCTGGACAAAGGGCTGACTGGGGTGTCAGGGCACTGGTATGGAGTGTAAACAGACTGGCTTCCCAGGACCTCTGTCCCTTTGCCTTTCCCTCTCTTGTGATCTTTCTGCATCTGCAGCGAAGGTGATGGAAATGCTTTTTTTATTTTCCATCTGCTGCACTGGGCAGAAAATATGGAATTAGTTAGCCTGGAATCCGACAAGCTGTAAGTGGCTTATACCTCTTCCAAACATTTCACACGTGATGAGGACCTTCTGGTCATGCGTGTGGTTACCTTACATAGGAAATAATGTCAGACTTTAAAGGGTCTTACTGATTAGACTGTGGGTTTCTTCAGGGCGTGTGTATGGTGGAACCACCTGGGTATGTTTTGGAGAATATCTGTATCAGTTGCTTTTGTCATTGCTGTAACAGAAGACCTGACAAAAAGCTGTTTTTAAAAAAATACATTTTATTTATTTGTTTAACAAGTAGTCTCCTTGTCTCTCCATTTCTCTGTGTCTCTGTCTGAGTCTCTCTCTCTCTCTCTCTCTCTCTCTCTCTCTCTCTCTGTCTCTCTCTCTGTCTCTCTCTCTCTCTCTCTCTCTCTCTCTCTGTGTGTGTGTGTGTGTGTGTGGTATGTCATGGTACATATGTTCAGAGGACAACTGTCAGGGGTGAGTTTGCTCTTTCCATGAGGAGGGTCCTGAGGACTGGACTCTGATGCTCAGGCTTGGCTGGTGTGGCATATGACTCTCTTACCATTTGGGGATAAGGGTTGGATTGGTTAGTACGTAGATAGCCCTACTAGGGACAGAGAGTGCTCCCAGGCTTTCAACTCAAGTTAGAAAGATAAGGGAGAAGCCTAAAATGTTCCCTCTTTATTATTGATCTGTAGCTCCATTTCCTATCTGTCTGCCTATCAGGGGTTTGTTTGAACCTTTAGTTCCTCACCTCTGCCTACTGAGCCATAATGCTTACCCGATGAAAAAATTTTAATGGAAAAAGAGTTTGATGCAGCTGGTCACATTGCATCCACAGTCAGGAAGCAGAGGCCAAAGATACTGTTCAGCTCCAGTCTCCTCTTCATGCCGTCTGGGCTATATGACATGGAAGGAGGCTGCCCAGATCCAGAGTGGGTATCATCATCATCATCATCATCATCATCATCATCATCAATCCAACCCTCAGATATTCCCAGAGGAAGTCCATTTCTTAGGTGGCTCTGTAAGTTGTCAACTTGACTACCAATTTTAAACATCATCCCTACTAAGTACTATGTTCTGCTCCAAGGGAACATATGCTCTGTGGCTCAGTAGATTTTCTCTTGTCTGGTGCTCACGGAGAGTTACTTGGTAGAAAATAGAGGCACCTCTAGGAAAGGCAGAATATAAGCAAAGCCAGGCGGGATGGGGGAGCCCATTTCTGTAAGAGAGGCCCAAACAGCTTTTAGAGGAGAGAGAAGAAGCAGGTGACTTCTTTCCCAAAATGTGCTGAAGCTTTGTACATAATCTGATTCCAGCAAGCAGAGTTGAAGATCTGAATAAATAATTTATCATCTTAAATTATTTAAAACAGCCACTCCTCAGCTTCCTTTAGCTATCGGGTCCCTTTGAGGAAGGTAGAAGCCACAGACCCTATCACCCGGCAAACAACATACACACAAACTTTTGCAAATAAATCCAGAAGGCTCAATGGCTGCCTGATATGTTTAATGGCTGCCTGATGTGTTAATGGCTATCCTCAGCCCCGTTCTGAGGCCTCAGACACCGGGCCCAGTTCCACCCCCAGTGGCATTTGAAGCAGCACACTGAGAATGAACCCAGTGGGATGAACATTCTGTGCTAACTTGCAGGTAGATGTCCCAGCTCCAGGTTGTGGGCAGTTTCTTATCTAAAATGTGATTGTTCCTTTAGTGGTGAGGAGGGCCAGAAGAGACAGCCCACAGTTTCTAGGCATTAAAATTCTATACGAAGAGCTAGAAAAGGCACTCACTTCTCTCCAGGGTTGTAGAAAGTTAAACAGATTAAAGCCGACTTGGGATAAGTTTGTAGGCTGCTCATGCATGGACAGGTTTACTTCCCTTGGAATATCAGTGGAACAGCGGCGACTTCAACCGCAAAATCCCATTTCCATCTCCCGAGGGAAGTTTTCTTTCTGGTTAATAAGAAAATAAGAGGCTCCTTCCCACTAGGGGTACAGGAGGAGGAGGGTATTGAAAAGGCCAAGGTTGTCATTGGGATGAGGCTTGAGGGGCAGAAAATGACAAAGATGCCACGTGCAGAGCACTGACGATCAGGCTAAAGCAGGGCTCAGTGGTTTGAGGAGGGTGCTGTTCCTCCTCCTAGCTGCTCTTGAGGACACGTGACTAGCTGAATGCTGAGGTAAACAGTTCTTCACCAAACATTTTGTCTCAGCAGTCTGAAAGTCTCCCCCAAGGGAACACAACCTTAATAAAAGTCCCACCTTTCCAAGATGCATCGCTGGGACCAAGGGAGATCTAGGATGTCACTGTGGGGAACTAGTGTCAGAACCTGGCCACACAGCACAGTAGGGCAGGCAGGCTTGGTTCTTTTTCATTTGTGCATTTTAATTTCACACAGGTAGGTTTCATTTCCACTACACAGAATCCTTGCGTCAATCTTCTCCCTCCGAGCTTCCCTTGATTCCCCTCTCCTCTGGCCACACTATCCTGTCCTAGCATATCTCTGACTATATTCATGTTGTCTTTATGTTTCCCCTTTTTTCTAGTTTTCACGTATGCTATGACAGCTCTCCTTAGTTCACATAACATGACCTCTAGTTCCTCCACTTTCCTGTAAATGTCATTTCATTATTTTTCACTATAGAATAATACTCCATGCATCTGCTCATGTCCCCCAGGAGATCTATAACGGAGTCTGACGGTAGGTTTGTTGTTGTTTGAGGAGCACCTGCGTGGCTTTCCATCAGGGATTATTCTAGTTAGCCTTCCCACACATCCTCTCTAGAATATGTTAAATGAAAGCCATTCTTGTGTCATAAATATCATTGCATTACCTCTCCTCACCATACTTCCTCCAATGTGATTTCATTTTTGTTTTGAATTTCTACTCTAACTGAGGTGAGATAGAAACTCAGTGTGGATTTAATTTGTATTTCCCTAGTTTGGCAAAGATGACAGCTTTCTTTCTTTATATGCAGTTTGGTAAAAGAACGCTTAGTGTTAGAAGGTTGTCCAGGAATGTTCTGGATGTATTAATGGTGACAAGGACAGCAGGCTACTTGGTTTGTGTGCATCAAAAACCAGGGACATTGAAGAGAATTGACTGCAGAAGCGATTAAGGGAAGTCCTGCAGATTGGAGCCCTTTGTCAGAGCTCCAGTAACCTAACCGTCTCTACAAACTCTTCCAGACACAGAGGCATGAGTTCCTCATGTCTTAGTGGTTTCTTAATCAAATTGACTGTCAAAATTAACCATCACATCCATATATTCTAGTGATTGCCTGTTTGTCCCAAGTTAATTTTAAGTGTACTGTGGTTTCAGATTTGAAAATAAGAGCCGTTACAACATACACAATAATTAGACAAAATTGGTGTGTGTGTGTGTGTGTGTGTGTACTGCATATATGTGCAGTAAACTCCTTTTAAAGGTAATATTTTCATTAATCCTTTACCTTCCTCCCCCAGCTCCCCGGGATCTGATTCTACCTCTCAACCTACCCAACTTCACATTCCTTTCTAAAAACAGTATTTTAAGAGGGTCTGACTCATTTTAAATATTTACTTTGTAATTACAGTGACGCTTTCTATGCTCAACATTCTCAGAGTTGATTCTCAAATGCTGTGTAGGAGAGATGGCAGAAGAGTGGCAAAATATATCCACATTTATAGAACACTAGGAAGTTAGCCAAAGTCTTGTGGGAATCTCAGGAGAAAAAGAAAAATGAATCTCAGCAGAAAGCACCCAGTTCTGTGATGTTTCTGTTTACTCTATTCTAGCCTGCCTCTCTCTCTCTCTCTCTCTCTCTCTCTCTCTCTCTCTCTCTCTCTCTCTCTCTCTCTCTCTCTGCATCCTACAGACAGTTTTGAGGATCAGTAGCCCAGTTATGGTAGAAGCAAGCAACCCTGAAGCCATGGGACTGAGCAAACTCGGCTTAAATCCCTTCAAAGCCTCATTCCCAGGGGACTGACAGCATTTGCTATGATCTATGAGCTCCCGAGAGACAGCCGTTGGGCTTAGATGTTTATTTCATTTGACCATCTGATTTAGAGTTGGTCCAGGGAGGCAAGCATTTTCCCCAGATGGCATCTGTCAGAAACATTCAGAGGCAACTTACAGATGACTTTTCAGGAAGCTGCAGGTGGGAGATGAACAAACAATAGGACAATGGCTCCATTAAAGGCAAATCTAGAGAATAAGATGTCAGATAGGCTTTATAGAGCTCTGACATTCTCCTGGGGGTTTAGAAACACATGCACAGAACTGTAACCATGTGGAAGCCTGTGCACATGCTCACAGAGACTTGAGGAGGGTCACAGTGGTCACTCCTGGATGATGCTGGGATTGTCCCTCACTTGTTTTTTTTTGTTTTTGTTTTTGTTTTTTTTTGCATGTCTCATGGTTTCTTGTTGACACTAAATTTTGCATGATGTCATGAGTAAGGCTGGGAGTTGGATCTTCCCAGCCCCAGTGCTTACTTTTCTTGCTGTTTGTGGTTGTTTGTTTTTTGCTTGATTAATGGTTCTTCTGCAAAGGACTGTTCTTCTCTGTGTTTGCTCACATGTATGTCCACTGAGGATCTATCTACTCGGCTTATTTATGAGCATCTTTGATTTGAAAAAAGATTTCCTTAAATACAGAGATTCCAGTTTCTGCTGAATCTTTCCAAAAGGTGTGTGCCTGGTGCCTGAGGAAGTCGGAAAGTGGAAGGAGCCCTCAGAGCCAAAGGAATAATCAGGAAGCAACCATGCAGGCTGAACAGTCAGTGTCCATATGTGTGAGATTTCATTATATGTGTGATTTCAACACATTTTTCTGCAATGTCCCTCCATTCCAGCCTTTTTAAACCTATGTCCAGAGGTTTCCAATACCCAATCAGAATGTAAGTCACTCTATATGGCAGACAAATGTTACCACACACACATACCATATACATATATATATATGTATATATTCCACTATATTTAGAGTTCTACCTTTGATGAAAAAAATCCCTTAGAGCAGGTGCTATAATAATAATACATAATAAATGGCTTCCTCCACAAGAGTCTTGGTGTCCCATTTCCCTGATTGGAAAGCCTACAACAAGAAGAGAGAAGGAGCCTGGAACTGGTGGTTGTGAGCTGCCATGTTGATGCTGGAAACTGAGCCCAAGTCTTTTGAAAAACAGCAAATGTTTGGTAACCCTTTAAGCCATCTAGCCTCAGAGTTAACATTTTATATAGCTAGGAAGTTGCCAACTTTTAGTTTTGACTATCTGCCAAAAGAAGTAAGATATAAACGAACACTTACCATATGAACCACTTTAGATGACATGTCTACAACAGTAAAGTCTATAGAGCAAAAGGTAGGTGACTGGGTTTTAGATACTGCAGGAGGATGGGTAGAAAGCAGAAAAACTCTAATGAGCAAAAATGGTGATGGAAACATTTCAGAGTTAGAAGTCAATATATAATCATGTCATTTGAATGCGCTGAAAATCAGAGAACTGTACAGCTTCGAGAGTGGGATTTGTGGTTTGTTTGTGGCTCACTTTTAAGGTAGCTGTATGAGGCAGTGAGATCTGCTTTAGGTTCAGATAGTTTAATAGAGATTGTCTGTCTATTCTTCCCAGGACATCAAATACCAGGAAAAGGTTGCAAGAAAATGGTTTTAACTATTTCACACTGAAGACTGATGAAGGGAAGTTCTGAAGGATGGAAGTTGTCCTGAATTCTTGTCTTGTGATACCTGAACACACAGAGTGTAGCTGTCATAAAACAGCTAACTTCCTGAACTGAGAGAAATAACTAGAGTTCAGATGTCAAGGTGAGAATTTGCTTGGGAGAATGCTTGAAGTAAAAGGGCTACATATAGGGAGTAATTCATACACATCAGGAGAAACCTATCCAGTACAGATCTGTGAAGAATCCACCAAGGCCAGGATAAAGACTGTGGAGGGCATAGTGCCCAGGAATCACCCAGTATCTGGGCTAGAACTGCTCCCCTCCTCCAAAAGAACTGGGTCACTTCAGTTAATGCTGAATGGAGGGATATATTATTCTGAAGGGTTATTCTTTGGCATCTGGGATAGTTTTTCCCTAATCTTAGCATGAACAATAAAATTTCAAGACAAAGAAAAAATATTGAAAAACTTAATCATAGTCTAGGAACCTTGGCAGTGGATAGATCAACACTATAAGAGTAAAAAAATATTTAACACCCAGCAAGATAAAATCTACAAAGCCTGACATCCATCAGAGATTACTAAACACAAAGCAGAAAATCAGTTTACATCAGCAATAGCAATCAATTGAAAAGGCCCAGAATAGACACTCTTGTTAGAATTAACAGAATGAGGAGTGACCATTTTCATTATGTTACTTTATGCACTCGGAAGCTGAGAAGTGTAGCAGTTATTTTAAAAACAGAAATAAAATTTCTAGAGATGAAAACTACCACATCTGAAATGCAAAATACACCTAATGGGATTACTTCAGGATAAGATATGCCCCAGAGAATTTCAGACATTGAACGCTCAGCCGTAGAATCTATACAAATGACACTTGAAGAAAGAAAAGACTCAAAAGAATAAACAGTACCAGTGGGCTGTGGGGCAATTTAATCAACTGCATGTGGGTTCAGGCAGAATGCTTGCAGAGAGAATTATAGGAAAGAGGAAGAAAGAATGGGTGAATGGGTGACCACTTTCATTAAGATAAAGGGGCTCTTTGGCTGAGATATGGGGGAGGCAGGCATGAGGACACGTACAAAAATGAAGCCATTTCCTAGTCTATTCTGTTTAAAAACAATAAAACTTGGGGGAAATTGAAGAGAGTTGAGATCGTCTTCACAGTCAGGTATCCAGGAGTGGGCCAGTAGGAAACATCAAGAAGGGTTGACATTTAGCAGCAAGCAGACCCTTGTGAGAAGCACCTGGGAGAAGTTAAGCCTGAGCTGAGCCTTGAAGAAGGTAGCTCTATTACCACAGTTAAGGACATTAACAATTCCCTGTGCTGTGTGGCCACAGCTACCTTCCAGACCTGAGGATTCAGTACAGATAGAAGAGATTCTTACTAGAGTATACATGGTTTTTTACTCAAGAAGGATGACTGGGTTTTGGAAGTGGATGAAAACAGCTTAGAAAGTAGGAGCTGGCTGTAGATGTTGAACACATCCACAGGAATCAGTTTCCCTTCCCTCATGGAGGAGTTCTCTTCTGGTTCACTTACCAGCTTTATGTGTCATTACTAGGTCCTGTTCCTGGGGTCTAGGACCCATAGGTAAGGTGAGCTGTTTCTCTTCGAAAGGCACAAAGTCTTCTCTCTTGTGAATCTTATAAGAAGAACATTTAGTCCCCTTCCTAGCCCCCAACCTCTAACGTTTATGTTCAAGGCTGGAACATTTGAAACTGCACCCAATTAAAGCGGCCCAATGATTTGTTTCAGAAAACCTGGTCATGGCCTGTATCCTGAAAGCTACTGCAATACACTTATTTTTATGTGTCATCTTGACTAGGCCACAGTGGTCTAGATACACAGTCTATAATATTTTGGATATTTCTGTGAATATGTTTTAGATTCAGTTAACTCTTAAACTTGTGAAACGAGTGACATAAATGTAATGAGTCCTGGTGTTCTCCAGAAGGAGCCATGGTCTTCACACAGTGAGTAGTTATTATCCTCCCCAAAGTGACAGGTGATGGCCCTTCTCAGAGTGATGGACTAATTAGCTATTCAGAGTGACAAAGCATAGTCTTCCTCAATATGATGGTCTCTCGTCCCCCCTGTTCTGAGAGAAGTTCTGTGGTTTTCTCCAGTGTGAGATGCTGCAGTCTTTCTCACAGTGGTGGTTTATAATCCTTCCCAGTGTTAGAGGCCTTATCTAATCACTTCAAGGACAATAAAGACAGATCACCCTCCCTCAAGTGAGAGGATGAGCTTCCTACTTGAAGGGCTTCACATGGGAATATTGACTTTTCTTCTCCTTTCACTCCCCAGTTGAGATTCTGACTTGTCTTGGTTAGGAGTCTGTTGTTCTGTAGCCTTGGACTGTACTTTCAGCTCTTCAGGGAATTGAGCTTGCTGACTCAGACATGCAGTCTTAGGGCTTGCCAAGCTCCGTAGCTGTGTGGGTGAATTCTTCCGTCTCTTTCTGCTCTATCTCTTCCCACCACTCATCTATTTAATTGCTCTCTTGATTTCTCCACATTTTAATTTATCCCATGGAGAGAACTTTAGAGCTGTGGCATCTGTATTTTCTCAAAAACAAGGATTTAATTAAGAAAGTGCATGGGAGTAAAACAGGCTCTCTCTCCTCTCTCTCTCTCTCTCTCTCTCTCTCTCTCTCTCTCTCTCTCTCTCTCTCTCTCTCTCTCTCTCTTTCTCTCTCTCTCTCTCCATATCTCCCATCTCCCTCCCTTCCTCCCTCCATCTTTTTCTTTCTCTCTTTTGCATAGTCCTATATACCTGAGGCTAAACTCAAACTCCCTCTGTATGTAAAGATAACCTTGAACTTCTGATCCTCCCACATTTACTTTCCAAGTGCTGAAAGCTGAGACACACACCACCATGCCTGGTTTATACTACATGCTAGCACTCTATTAACTAGGCTATATCCAGGGCTCTTATTTTTATTATGGCCACAGAGCTACTCAAAAATTATACTTTTTAGTGATTACTTTATAAACTTAATGCCTGCTGAAATCAAATGTATCCAGAGAAATTCCTATCCCTGTCTAAGAAATGTCCCCATCTTTAGAGCCAGCTGGGTTGTGATTGAGTGCCTTTTCCGTCCTCAGTGATGGCACACTTCTCCAAAGTGTTGTGATGGTGACTTTTGGTTGTCAACTTGACTACACTGGGAATTAACTACAAGTCAAAACTTGAGGGGCACACCTGTGAAGGTTTTTTTGCTTAATTTGAAGTGGAAAGATCCACTTCTACCCCAAATCATTGAGGTGGGATAGGTAACACATCTTTAATCCAGATCTTTTCAGGCATGAAGACCTACCTCTCATCTGGGTCATGCCTTCTGCTGGAAGTTGATTTAAGGACATGGAAAAAGGTGTTGTTCTTTGACTGTTTGCTTTTGCTCTCACTGGAGAGTTCATTCCTTCACTGCATTGCAGTCACTTCTTTGGGGTTCTGGCCGATACTGAACATCAGCTGAGACATCCAGCATCTTGGACTGAACAACTACAATAGCAACATCTTGGACCTTCCATCAGTAGACAGCCATTGTTGGATTAGCTAGACCACAGCCTTTAAGTAATTCTAATAAATATCATATATATGTATATATGTGTATATATATATAATGCATATTATAATCTTTCTGATTTATTAGAATCTATATCTCTCTCTATATATATCTATAGATCTCTATCTATCTATCTATCTATCTATCTATCTATCTATCTACCTATCTATGTATGTGTGTCACTGCTGCTGGTGGTGGTGATAGTGGTTCTGTTTCTCTAGAACCCTGACTCAGGTGTTTATCCCATCTCATAGCAAGGTTCTATCTGAATTCCCTCCTTTCTCTATGTTTTTCAACACTGGTTAATTTGACAGGTCTTTAGAAAATTAGTTGGCTACCTGTTATAGTTAATTACTTTATTTGGCTCTGATAAAACATCTTGACCAAAAGCAATGTAAGGATGAATTTATTTTGATTTAAGATCCCAGGAGGCTATATTTCCATAATGGTAGAAAGGGTACTCCAGCAGAAGCAAGAAGCTGACTGATCATATCTCAACTGCACATAGGGAGCAGAGAGAATGAATTGGAAGTGGGGTGAGGCTACGTACTTTCAAAGCTCATTCACAGCAATGTACTTACTATAGCAAGGCTCCACCTCCTAAAGGTTCTCAACCCCCACTAATATTACCACCAACCCAACTTAAGTGTTCAAATACACAAATCTATTACAGGACTTTCTCATTTAACCACTAGCACCATAACCACCACCACCACCACCACCATCACCACCAAAAACAACAGTGGCATCATCATCAACAACAGCAACGATATCGTCGTCATCGTCATCATCATCAACAACAATAATATGTATATCTATTTCTGGAGAGTGTATAATTTACTCTATGAAGGGCTCTATTTTTGGAATTCCTGTGTTTTAATTAAATATGCTTCTGTCTTTGTGGGTGGTTTTCTCACATTATTTTCTACTTATCTATGTAGAACATATGATCATACATCAAACACTCCTCTCTGCCTACCCCTCAAAGCATTTTGAGAGTCTGAGAACAATAATGTATTGTGTTTGCTTCACTTTACAGATTTTCAAAATGCTTTCGCTTTCTTTGACTCATTTGATTACTAAGGAGAGGGTATAGTTCCCTCAATATAGTCCAAGGGCCCTGTGATTGCTCTGTAGATTTCGTGGGTTGTCTGAGATTCTCCGAGCATCCCATGGTGCCTTTTTCATGCAAACATAAAAACAGTGGTATTAAAAGTCCAGTCTTCTTCAGAAATCTTTTTTTTTTATTTTTGTACTATCATCACAGAGAGAACATTTCTGACTTCCAGGAAACATGTGGGAGTAACCAAGCAATTTGATTTGCTGACAAAAGCTTGGTGCGCAAATCTTTATGAGCAAATAGGTAGAGATTCAATAGTCACATCACATCCCTTCATATTGATTCTCATAGAAAAGGCAGAAAGGGTAAGTGGAGAACCTCTAAGCCTGTGTTGTAACTGCTCCTCTCTAACTCAATGTGAAAGTGCCACCTGCTCTTGGAAAGAGCTTCAATAGTCGTGGCAAGCTCAGGGCAATCATTAAGATTTGGTCCTCATCATCCCACAGTGTGTAGACAAGATCAATGTCTTAGTCTGGTTTCACATTGCTATTAAGACAATGACAGAAGCAAGTTGAGGAACAAAGTTTTTATTTGGCGCACATGTCTTAGTCACTGTTAAGAGAAGACAAGGCAAGAGCCAAGGCAAGGAGTTGGAGAGAAGACCTGGAGCAGAGGCCATGGCGGAGCACTGCTTATATCTGTCTTTTCATGGGTTGCTCAGTTTTTCTTCTTACATATCTGAGGACCACCTCCACAGAGATGGGAATATTCACATTTCTATACCAAACAATGACAACAACAATGATAATAATTAATGGCAATTAAGAATTAATTAATATTAATAATATTTAATTAATAATTAATTATTAATTAAATGTAATAATAATTACAATTTACCTAGAAGCCAATCTCATTGAAGGATTTTCTCAATGAGGCATTTCTCAATTCTCTTCTCAAATATCTCAAGCCTGTGCTAAGTTGACAGAAAAAGGTGAAGCAGGATAATCGGGAAAGAAAACTATACAGAAAAACATAGAAAGATGAGATATTTAGTTGTAATTACTAGACAGGAATGAATCAGTAATCTTTTAGAAGCTTGATATTTTTGTGAAAAAAAATGATTTTTGAAAAAGGATTCATTTTTTATTTTATGTGTATGAGTATTTTGCCTGTATGTATGTATGCATGCATGCATGTATGTATGTATACCATGTGCATACAATGACCAAGGAACATAGACAAGGGAATGGAATTTCATAGAACTGTAGTTAAAGGCCATGCTGGAAACAAAGTCTTGTCTTCAACAAGATCAGCAGGAGCTCTTAAGCACTGAGCCATCTTTCCAGCACCTTCCAAATGCCTTTTCTTCATGCAAAATGACATGGAGTCTGCATTGATTGGAGTCCTGGGGGATGGATGAATGGAGTTGTCAGTAAGCGCTGTCCTCCAGAGGCCTTTTTCTTCTTAAAGCAATAGTTCTCTCATGAAAACATCATAGAATTGATGCTGGAGAATATATAAATGTGAGCTGACACGTGAAATAGATTAAGTAAAAATTCAAGGTTTGTGAGGTCGGTTGGAATTTGTTTGAACAACATTAAGCTCATAGAATTGAGTTTGGACGGGGTTTATTTGTAAGACAGGAGAATGTGACATATGGGAAAAAGAATCTTGAAGTTTAATGAAAATGTAAAGAGAAAAACAAACCTGAGCCCTACTGCTGACTTGCTGGGAGGCCACAGGGAAATCACTTTTGCATCCCAAGTTCCAGTCTGATCATCTGCAAAATAATTCTGGGGAATAATAAAATGCATGGAGGTTGCACATCAGTCAAGAGGGGCTAAGAGTGCTGCCATAATGAAAGAGCCTGTAGCTCCACAGGGTTACACTGAGCATCTTATTCTCCAGTCAAGCCACCTGTCCACTGCGGCTTGGAGCAGGGGAGCCTGAACCCTAGGGGCAGCAGTGGAGACTGACCCATGTTTTTGCTCTAGTGTCCTCCTGTCACCACGTTTAATGTATTTTGACTCGAGGATGAGAGCCCTACAGGAAGATCTCAAGTCAGCAATTCGATATCCAGCCTGAGGTAATGATCACGACTCACTGGCCGGAAATGGTCCTATCACCATGTGGTCCAGAGGTGCAATCAAGTCTGTTGTGTGCAATATCAGAAGATAATTTCTAATCAGTTAATCTTAATTAAAGTGGACATTTCTGGCTTCTTTGGAGACTCAGTTAGGTTATAATGATGCTGTGCTGGGGCAGACATGTGAAAGAATGTTTTGCTGAAGCAGACACAGGTGAAAGGAAGTTTTGATGTGAAAGGATGCATGATGTTTAGAAAAATATAAATATGAACCACAGACAGTGGGAACTCAAACATTGGCTTGCCTTGCTCTGCATCGCTAGTCTTTACTAATGACACACATGCGTTGGTTCATCTTACACTGGTTGCTGAACTTCACTTGTGGTGACTTAATAGAGAGAAACTCACCAAAGAACTTCTCATGAGATTCCTGTGGCTTCTTGCTGCTTCCATGGACCCAGGCTGGTTGGCAAGCCTTGCGGTTTCCTCTGGATTGAACTGCCCTTGCTGTTTTATGTGCTATCTGCCAAGTGGATTGAACTTCAGCTGCTGATTCATGTTTAGTGTTTGCTAATGGACTGGATTGAGAACAATGAAGATTGGAATCATCAGAGAACTATTTCTAAACATGTCCAATTCCCCTGCATCCTAATAACCTTTCTTTCCTACTACCTCTGGTTGCTGGTGTGCTTGAGGGGAGATCGAACCCTTATTAAAGTAGGTTGAGAAAGATATATGCCAACACGTAGTGCTCACAACAAACAGTATCCATGAGAACTGAAAAACAGCACACATCAAGTGTACAGTGTCTCGCCCACCGAGTCCCTTGCAGTCACTAAGGAACAAGCTATGATTTTCTGGTAAACACCAAGTACTCTCTAGCAATTATCTTAGCATATGGAAAATGTATGTACTTCTAACATTTTATTATTGCTATTTCATATGTAAGGAAACAAATGGAAAGAAACTCAGTGTTATCCTTCATACTACATAACATATGGTCGTCTAAGTAGATCGCACTCAAGTTACATCTAACTCCAGGGCCAGAGTTACTGTGCAGTCTTACACAATTCTCCTTTTAAGATGATGATCTGTATAAAAACACCATTTATTTAGTTCTTAATTACACTCACTTTTTATAAAACAGTATTTCGATGTATGTGTATGAACTATACAACAGCATGTATTGATAAATTTCTATCTGCACATCTTATCTTTGGTTAGGTTTGGTAGATTGAGAGATACTCAAACTGGCAACAGAAATTGCAGTGCAGTGAGTGGCTCTTGTGGTACTAGTTGGAAGGTATGACAGATGCAAGGTTGAGGGGGTCATGAAGACGAGCTGAGCTCAGGCCATGTGTGGCAAGATGGAGTCACTGTGAAAAGTTCTGAGAGCTTCTGTGTGACGCTTCAGTTACAATGGAGACTCGAGGATATCAGAGATTAGAATGAAGCATTCCTATGAAATATGAGTTACAGGGCTTGTGTTGTTTTGTGTAAGAATTTCAGAGGTAGATATAAATTGAACCACTCAAAGAATTACAGAATAAGGTTAGGGATCAGTGCTTTGGATCTACTTCTCTATGATTGGCACATGGTTTTCAAAAAATGGCTGTCTCTTCCCTCTACAGAGACAGCCACCACTTTTCACATGGACAACCATAGTTCACTTCTCTTCCCCTTGAAATTAAGATTCCCTTCAAATTTTCTTTGATTAGAAAAATATAGGCAAAATTGGTTAAGTCCCATTTCTGGCCCACATTTTTAAAGGACTGCTCATTTCTGCTTCCTCCATTTGGTAAGAGGCCACCAGATAAGAAGTCTGACTACCCCAAGTCTTGGAACACGGTAAAGTCAGACTTTATGTGGAGCTATGTGGAGAGGCTGCATGGGAACTTGGTCCAGCCCCTAGCTATAGTGTATACAAATGAGGCATGGGAAATGTGATCAGAGAAGTCATCTTGGATGTCTCAGCCCCAGACAATCGCAAGTAGAACAGAAAACCCTCCAATTTGAGCCCAGCCCAGATTGCAGGCATTTGAGAACTAATGAACTATACCACATTAATTTTAGGGTAGTTAATTACTCAATGTACAACAAACATATACTTACCTTCAATGGCAATACAATAGGACAAAAAGATGGTCTCTCCTTATGGACTTTTTCCTCTGGAGAGAGATTCTTCCTAGGAGTGCCTCACCTACTCACCTCGGGAAAGGTGGGAGTCTGTAGTTTCTGAATGAACAGCCATTTGTGTGTCCTGATCTGGTGCAGAGTGAGGTGGAATTCTACAAAGAAGTGAAGGGCAATGGAATGGGCTAGGACAGGCAGCTATCTGCGAGTTCCAGGAGGACAGTTTCAGAGAGAGAGTTAGCTCTTTGCTAGTAAATGTTGCAGAGCCTTTCAGGCCGTTAGAGCCCACAGAATGCCCATAGGATTTCATAGTCGAGGAGTCACTGGTAGCCTGGGAAATAAATGCGATGATAAAGTGAACTTGCAAATTGAAGCATTGTGGGAGGGAGAGTGGGTGACAGATGATAGCATAAAGGTAGCAGTTTGGAGCATAAACCCCTGACAGGGTTGGCTGCCTAGCTTGGAGATAAAAAGAAGTCTCTAAAAGTGGAAGAGAGCATGCTTCCCTTTTATGTAACTGAATTCTAAGTAGTTTGTCCATTAAGTGCTCACACTGTGTGGATCATGAGTTCTTTCACACTAGGAGCAGCCGATCCATCTAAAATGAACCAGAGACTAAGGGAAAACACTTAACACCAAGACTGCTTCTAAACTCTGAGCATCACAGACCACAGCCAGACAAGCTATGAGACCCACATTTTATTTCTGTTTTTGTCTTATTTTGTTTTGTTTTTGGCTGAGTTGACACTACAGAAGCACCAAGCTGTCAATAACTATAGAATACCTTAGGAACCATGGGTTACAATATTTAAAAAAACACCATAGCTACAAATAATTTTTCTGTTATAGGATTTAAACATTTTTCATTGTTTCTGAGAATGAAGTAACCATAGACCTACCAGCCACTCTCCGCCCAATGCTTTCACTTCCTTAATGCAAGAAGGAAAACATTCTGAAAAATATATGAGCAGATATGGTTTTCTGCATATTTAAAATGAAATTGCTCAATCCATCAAGATATTTTCCCTAAGAGAACTGATTGGAAGGGGTGACGCGTATCTCTTGCTTTTGAGAGAAGCCAGAGTGATACTGTTAATCGACTCTCATTTTCTGAGCTGTCTGTTTGGAAGGGAGTTTTCATTGCTCCCTCTGAGACGCTCTGGTGACTTTCCATTCTGTAGGATTCTCTCCCCTTACCCAGCTATCCAGTGCCCCTTCCTCCATCTGACTTTAGTACCATGCATGCCTGCTGTTTATCCCCAGGTTGTGTTCCTGACACACTAATGCTGTTCAGTCTGAGTCTAGTGTGATACTGATAATAGGGTGACTTACTGGAATTTTCCATCCTCCCCTATGCCTAAATTGAAACAAAATATTTCCATTTTGAAATATACTACAAGAGCTGGAGAGATGGCTCAGCAGTTAAGAGCACTTACTGCCCTTCTAGAGGACCAGAGTTCGACTTCTAATACATATGGCAGGCAGCAAACAACTTCCTGTAACTGCCGCTCCAGGAGACCCAATGGCCTTCTTCTAGCCTGTACAAGAATCTGCACACATATGACTATATTCATGCAGATTCATAAGTACACATTAATAAAATGCATAATTAAAAGTATAAAATCTGCAAATAAGAGGCCTGCAAAAATGGCAGTGTATAAAGGTACATATATATTCCTGCAGGTTGTCCTCTGAGTACAACACAGTCAGCATGGCATGCATGCTTTCACAAGTGCACTCACAGTAAGTTAATAAAATTCAATATACCTTTTCCCAATTTCCAAATTAGGACATGAAGTTGTTAAAGGCATCTTTATATTTACATTAGCACCCACTTTACTTGCCTCCATTCATGAACCTAAAATCTGTAGTATTCCTGAAATGTAGCATTGTAAACCTGAATATCAATATTCAATGACATGACAATATTCAAGTGTCTACCTAAAAATAACAAAGAGTCTGAATAATGAGCAAAGTTAGGAGTAAGACAGTGAGCAAAAGAAGTCCGGATAGAAAGATGCTTGTAGAAAGATGGTGGGGAGCTGCTGCAAGGAGACCTTCACCCACCCCATCCCATGACAAAATCAGGACAACTTGAGAAGGGCAGTGCATGCTGAGTCTTTGGTCATAACCAAAATTTTGCATAAACTTTAATAAATCCCTTCTGAGAAAAATGAAGGACTGAATAAAGGAATGAATTGAGGAGGAGGAGGAATTCTTTCTCACAGAAGAGCTACAATTAGCAAGGAAAGAGTGACAGGGACAGAAAAGTAGCCATTAGAGACCTGGGCTGCTGCAGGCCTCCTTGTGTGCATGTGGAGATGAGTGAGGAGAAGCTTAAGGTGAAAGAACACTGTGGCATACCTGTAGGATGTGCCAAGGAAGTGTTTACTAAGAGATGGCGAAACCTCTCAGTCTCAAGTGCTTGCTCTGCAGCATGAGAATTGAGTTTGCGTTTCAGGTATTTTGGTGCCCAGTTATAATCCCAACCCTAGAAAAGAAACAGGATTTCTGGAGTCCACTGGCCAACCTAGTTTACCTACTTACCTAGTTCTAAATCCGATGAGAGACCCTATCACAAAAATCCAGATTACACAGCTCCTCAAAAAGGACACTTCAGGTTGACTTCTGGATCTGCATATGAACACAAAATGTGCATGCATACTTACCCACACACTCAAGAACCTGCACACCTAAGTAAGCACCTGCACACACTAACATGTATCTGTATGTGTACACACATGCCCACACATATACACACCTATTAATTACAAAGAAAGCAACCTCAACAAAATTTCTCTAACCCAGTGATCCCTTCAGCTACTGACTCAGCAAAGAAATGGTGTTGTGATCCTCACCAAGACAAGGCACAGGCTAGTCACACGATGGCATTGACACCCTATCTCTGAGACATTTCCTTTCACATCTACAACCTAAACCTGAGTCTCACGAAGCCATATTGAAGAATATGCTACAAACGACGTGACCATTGTTCTTCCCAAGTGTGAAAGTCAGAAAAGAAAAGTGGGGGAAGAGGGTCCATCTTAGATGGAGGAGATTATGGTGACAGAAGTGACAGTCAACATGGGATCTGGACTGAATCCTGGACCAGAAAAAATCAGCAGAAAAACTAGTAACAGCTGAAAGAAGCACAAAGTGAGACTTGAGTCTTGTGTTTTCTTAAACACTGTGTACACGATGTTGGGTTTTTAGCTTTGACAGTTGTACCATGGTGGTGGATGCTGGTAACAATGGGAAATGCTGGCAGGTGATCAGGAGATACTTGCGCTTCACAAGCCTTTTCTGTAGGTTCAAAGTGCTTGAAGGGCAGTTTGTGTTAAGCTGCAAGGCTTCCCTGAGTTCAGGACACTGTTTTTAAACATCCAGTAACTCAGGTGAATCACATGACTTTAAGCCTATGCTTTTATCTTGCTGTAAGAGGGTCATTGTCCAAAGCCAGGGTGTGCTTATATTTGGAGTGGCCTTGCCCTGGCAGTGTTACATTAGTTTGTTTATAATGAATATCATCTGAAACCTTTGTACACCTGACTTTCCACTCAAGTTCAAACCTGTCAGTGTGAATTCTCTTTGCCTTATTTCCATAGTTACCCTTTGGTGACTAACAAATCATCTCAGAACTCAGAGGCTTAAAACATCAGTGGACACCAACTGTTGTGAGTCTCATGGCTCCATGCTTAGGTCATCCATAAATTGATGGTCAGGCTGTCATCTGGGCAGGAAGATCTGAAACTCCCTTGGGACCAGCAAGCTGACTTCTAAGATGGCCGAGTTGCACATATGCAAGGCGGACGGAGCTGGGAGAGTTCACATCTCCACAGTGAGGCTTGAGTGAGCTCATGAGAAGGCTACCATGTCACAGGCCTGGAATGTCACAGATCTGAAAGCCAGGTTGAAGGTGTTGTGCTGTCATCCTGCCCACCATGGAGCCTCAACCTGCCTCCGACTCAGCAGTAATGTTCTGTATGCTCATCTTCCTGTTGTTGACCAATCCATTCTATTCACTCTCATTTTTTGTTTTGTTTTTGTTTGTTTGTTTTTTGGTTAGTTGGTTTGTTTTGTTTTGTTTTTCAAGACAGGGTTTCTCTGTATAGCCCTGGCTGTCCTGGAACTCACTCTGTAGACCAGGCTGGCCTCGAACTCAGAAATCCGCCTATCTCCATTTACACCTTGTAAAGCTCCGAGTTGCCTCAGCAATAGCAGCCCAGAAGTAGCTTGGAGTCAGCACCTGCAGGAGTTTCAGACACTGGGATGTCTCCACATTTGGCTTCTCAAGGGGCCCTGCTAATGGTCATGGTACTTCAAGTATGGTTAGGGAAATGATGGTGTTAGCTACACCCCTTACCCCACTGCTCTTGTGTGATATTTCATGTGCATTCTTTTAACCTAGTTGTTTCCATGATCACCTCTAGGTAGCTGTCTATTGTTCACTATCTGCTGCAATCAGAAGCACCAGAGATGCTTTGATCAGACACAGATCCCACCAGACTTTACATTTCTAAGACATTTTTAGTTGCTGCTTATGGTATCTTTTCTGAACCTTTGAACTTGGTTCGTAGTAATGAGAATTCTGTTTGGGACAGTGACTTAGTCAGGGTTTGTATTCCTACACAAAACATCATGACCAAGAAGCAAGTAGGGGAGGAAAGGGTTTATTCAGCTTACACGTCCACATTGCTATTCATCACCAAAGGAAGTCAGGACAGGAACTTACGCAGGGTAGAAACTTGGAGGCAGGAGTGGATGCAGAAGCCATGGAGGAGTGCTGCTTAAATGGCTTGCTTCCCCTGGCTTTCTCAGTTTGCTTTCTTGATCACTAATTGAGAAAATGCCTTACAGCTGGATCTCATGGAGGCATTTTCTCAAGGGAGGCTCCTTTCTCTGTAATAACTCCAGCTGTCTTAAGTTGACACACAAAACCAGCCAGTACAACTGACCCCTTGTCAACTTGACACACAAACACATCACTAGTAAGCCTCAACCTTTTCTTTCTTATTCATCCCCAAGATCTCACTAACTTTAAAAGTCCCACAGTCTACAAATTCTTACATACTAAAATTTTAATCTCTTTAAAATATCCAATCTCTTTTGAAATTCAAAGTCTTTTAACTGTGGGTTCCAATAAAATACTTTTTTTATTTCAAGAGGGAAAAATAATCAGGGCACAGTCACACTCAAAATCAAACTCAGACTCTAAACATCCAGTGTCTAGGATCTATTCACAATCTTCTGGGCTCCACCAAGGGCTTGGGTCACTTCTCCAGCTCTGTCCCTTATAGCACATACATTGTCTTCTAGATTCCAGCTGCCTGTACTCCACTGCTGCTACTGTTCTTCGTGATCATCTCATGGTACTGGCATCTTCAAAACACTGCTGTCTTCTGCTGCAACTGAACTGCACTTTCACAAATAGCCTCTCATAGGTACTTTTCATGGTGCTAAGCCTCAACTTCTCTGCTTGACCCCTTCAGTATTGTGTGACGCGCTACCTCGCCGATAAGGAGAACGACACACTCAGGCGCATTCTCAAGTAAAGCTTCCGTGAAGAACCAGGAAGCAGAAGCCTGCGCCATCTTATAATGGCGAATGCAACTCCTCACATCTCCCCCTTCCTTATTAGACTGCAACAACAATCGAGGGCTGTTAGGTTGCCGATCTAGCCCACCGTTCTACCGATAGGCGTTCAAGGCAGTTAAACAGTACGAGACCCTCCACACCTTTTATCCCGTGCAATGGGAACCTGAGCCCCGAGAAGTGTGGAGGACCACCACTAGGATACCTGGTGCAATGGGAACACGAGCCCTCAGGATATCCTATTAAGTGATGGTGTCTCATTGTTTAAGCAGATTCAACCAGGCTTGAGGGGATGTTCCCTGCTCCACGGCAAGCAATGCTTGCATGATCACCACCTTATCCTTTTGATGTTGTTGTTTGAATTTGCATAGCAACCAGAGGGTAAGCAGCACTCCCCCAAAGATCATGCAGCCAAATAACCCTACCCCCACCCATTCCTTAAAGTAAGAAAAGACCGAAGAGATCCATGAGGAGAGTCCCTGGGTCAGGGAGAAATCCAAGCCAGTCAAGCTGAACATGGCTGTTGAGATATTAGAAGAGGGATGAGGGGAAGGGTAAATTGAAAGCATCTGAAGTCTGTCTTAACTGCATCCAGCTGGAAGTCCAGGGCATCAGTGAACATGCAGGTGATAAGATTCATTCTCCAAAGCTGTGTATTCTGCAGTATACAAATCTCAAAACAAGGTTTAGTATCAAGATAATTATTTTGATTCTCTGAAATCTAGTGTTCTGGAGGCCTACCTCTGTCATGTCTGATCCATATAATTCTGGAAGACATAACTACTACCTTAATGACCTCATCAGAAAACTCATAGAAAAACCTTTTTTTCCAAATTAGCCTTTCCTTAAGCCAGTAACCAGAAAAACCTTTACATTGAGTTTTTATCCAGAAAAATATAACTATATAACTCAGAATCACACCCATTTTGAAAGTTAAATCAATTAACATTATCATTCTGCTTAGCTTTAAAGACAGCCTAATATTAGCCACCTCAGTCCCCAAGTCCAGGGAATTGGGGCGCCGACTCCTCATTAACTTCTTCTCTATCCTAGTTTTCTTCTCTATTTTATTAGCGCTCTCTCCCTTTTCTGCTTCTGATAGGCTATCTTGATGTTCCGCCAGAACTCTCTGTCCCTCTTTCACCTTTTCTTGGCAATTAGCGTCTTCTATGCAAGCTCTAACCATTTTATATATTGGCCATGTCCCTGGTCTTAACTTCCCTTTTTCCTTTTCATTGATCAAGTCAGCTCCGAGTTTACCCCAGGAGCCTTTAGATAAGGATCCAGTAGTGACAAACCACGGAGCAACTCCGTCCACTTCCTTTAAAAAATTGGTCAAAACCCTCCCCGGAATCTTCAAACCATGCTCCTGCAGCAATGCCTGCATCGCTGCGAGAAGCGGCTTTAATTGCTGGTTGCCCATGCTTCCTTTATCTACAGGAGTGGGCAAACTGGCACAGTTATCTACCTGTGACTTACAGTTCCTGTAAACCCCCGGGGGGGGGGGTAAGTGCACTCTTTCCCCTCTTGATGACAATTAAGACACAAACAACAAGCAAGGACTATCACCGCCGAAACAGGAAGAGCAATGGCAAGCCAAACAAGATCCACCATACCTTGCAGAAGCGTCTAGACTTCCGCGCCGTCAGTTCTGAATCCTCTGCGAGCCAACAGGGTCCTTCGTGACTGGTCAAAACTCCGAGATGTTCGGCTTCATCCCGGGTTTCGGTTCCACTTGCGACGTGCCTCGCCGATAAGGAGAACGCCACACTCAGGATTCTTCTGACAGCATTTATTGAACAGCTCTTCAAGATGGAGAAAAGGGGAAGGATGCCGAGCTCAGAAAGCCCGCTACTTAAATAGAGCTTTGGGAGACGTGCAGATCCCTCATTGGCTCAAATCTTTCATCCAATTGTCATATTCGGTTTTCGCGCCATGCGCAGGCGCATTCTCAAGTAAAGCTTCCGTGAAGAACCAGGAAGCAGAAGCCGGTGCCATCTTATAATGGCGAATGCGGCTCCTCACAGTATTGGACCTTCAACTGCACTGAGGCTGCACCTTCACCAGTGGCCTCTCCTGGCCTCTCACAGTGCCAAGCATCAGCTGCCACCCCTTCAGATTTCAAAACTAGTACCATCTGGGTGACTTGTATACATTACCAAATCTGGCTGCCAACAGGAGGTACAATCGTGGCTGCCTCTGGAACACAGCTTCTCTGTGCTCTTAGGAAACACTTCTCAGAAGATTCCATCTTAGTGATGCTGGTCTCTTTTTAATCACTGCTAATTTTTTTTTTAGCTCCAGCTAACAAGCATCAATCGTTCCAATAATGCAAAGGTTTCACTTTAGGAGTTCTGTTATCTTGTCAATTACTGTTGATTCTTCAGCTCCAGCTAACCAAAACCACAGAATCTTCACAATCAAAATAGCAATGGCCCTGATAAGAGTTTTTAATCTTTCCTCTGAAATTTCACAAGCCAAGCCTCCATCATTTGTACATAATCTCATCGTTATCTTCCAAGCTCCTACAGAACATTCCACAGAGCTCTTAACACCCAATGGCTCTTCTAGCCCAAAGTTCCAAAGTCCTTCCACAGTCCTCCCCAAAACATGGTCTGGTTGTCACAGGAATACCACACTCCTGGTATCAATTTGTCTTGTTGGGCTTTCTATTCCTGTACAAAACATCATGACCAAGAAGCAAGTTGGGGAGGAAAGGGTTTATTCAGCTTACACTTCCACATTGCTGTTCATCACCAAAGGAAGTCAGGACAGGAACTCACAAAGGGTAGGAACTTGGAGGCAGGAGTGGATGCAGAAGCCTTGGAGGAATGCTGCTTATTGACTTTCTTCCCCTGGCTTGCTCAGCTTGCTTTGTTTATCACTAATTGAGAAAATGCCTTACAGCTGGATCTCATGGAGGCATTTTCTCAAGGGAGACTCCCTTCTCTGTGAAAACTCCAGCTGTATCAAGTTGACACACAAAACCAGCCAGTACAGGTAACAAACAGGAGTTTGTGAGGGTTTGAGGGATGCAAAATAAACATTTGAAGAATGTATATGACTCAGTAACAAATCACACCAGGCTTATATGGGCATTTACTGTTCTTTTACTCAGCCTACATGCTGGGCAGTTGTCCAATACTGTGACACAGACCCCAGTGAAAGGCCGGGGATCTGGCTGCATGTTTCTCTTGGCTGAGATCATGTTTCACACTGGGCTGCCCTGCTTTTCTGACACTAGCTCTGGGTCTGCATAGTTGCCTGGACAGCAGCTAGCTACCCAGAGATGCTGCCTGACAGATGAAGGTGCAAGCCAGGACTGGGTAAACAATCTTTGTTGTAGAAGCTGAGGAGAAAGGATGACTATGAAGATCTGTAGAACTGTTCGTGCTCCCTGCTGTCACTGTCCACTGAGAAGATCCTCTGAATTCTGTGGCATTTAAAATGGGAAGAATGAGGTGGCAAAACAGAGAGCCAGAGGAGACGTGAACTGTTAGCATTGGTGACTGCTGAGCTTCAATTTGCCTGCGTCCTTATAAAACATCAAGCACCAAGACAGAGTATGGAACCAGGCAAAATGACTGAGGGCTTCCTACACATGCAGGGAAAGAAGAAAGAGAGGGGAGAGGGAGAGATAGAGAGAGACAGAGACAGAGGTGTATTGAAGGGTGAAGAAGAGAAAGAGGAGAGACCTAGGAAGGGAGCTCCCCCAACTCCCAGCACATATAAAACACACCCACCTCAGTGAAAAATTTCATTATAACAAATTATCTTTGAGGACAAGAACACATTCTAAGTCTGTGACAGTTCTGAATCATATGAAATAAATTACTTTTCTGTCTCATTAAAACAAGAGAATTAATTTAAGCCATTCAGTTACATCTAAAGACCAAGAACAAATTTTCTTGTTTTCCTTTAAGAAAATATAAAGGAAGAAAAAAATAATGAACTCTTCTTGATATCACTGTGGGTTGGAGGAAGAATTATTTTGTTTTTTAAATTAATCCTTTTTAAACACCAAAAAAAGGAAAGAGATGAGTTTTGAAAAGTGAAACAAAATGTTCCTAATAGTTCCTCTTTTGATATAAAATTTTAGAACATTTTAAAAACAAATCTGTCTATCATAAATCTGTGTGCTGAGTTTCTGTGTGTATCATAGTGGGTGGAGCTATGATAGTAGGGGCAGGGCCCACAGAGTGAGAAAATCTCTGCCATATGGAGATTTTATCTGCAACCATAATTAAATCAAGCTATGGTGAGTTTTATGAGAACACACGGAAAGAAGTTAAAAAGCAAACAAGTTAATAAGGTGAAATAATCTTTTTAGGTAGATGAACAAATGAATGGACATACAGACAGATGGACAGATAGGAAGATTTAACTTTAGCCATCACAGATATTCCTGGGATGCATTCATGGGGGAAGTGTGTGAGCTGCAGCACCAAGGGACTATACTCCGATTTGTCTGGTTGTTTTCGCAATTCAGTTTATATTCTGTGCATATGTGTGCTGGCAGACTTAAGTATGTGTGAGGAACACTCTAGAAAGAGACAACAGCACTGGCACAGGCCATGATGAAAGAGGGCATGTTCTGAGGAACAGAGGAAGGTTCCACTGAGAGGTAGTGCTGGTGACTGAACATGACCTTGGCACTCAGAAGAGGCCTTCTTTTAATTGTGCTCAAAAGGAAAGCTTACTGTATGGATACTTTTCTTCTGTCTGTCCTCTTCATAGCTTTTCACAGCTTCTATGCTTGCATAAGGCCATGTTTCTTCCAGACTCGGGATATACGGAGGCCAATGACAGTAACATCACTCTTGCCCTGGTTTCATTTTCTGTTGCTCTTGCAGAACACTGCCCCAAACAGCTCAGGGTAGAAGGTGTTTATTTTATCTTACAAATTACAGTCCCTTATAAAGGGAAACCAAGGGAGGAACTCAAGGCTTTTGCATCAACTCCTGGGGTCAGGAGCAGATGCAGTAGCCATGGAGGCGTGCTGCTTACTGGCTTGCTCCCCCTGGCTTGCTCAGAAGACTTTCTTATGGTACCTATAATCACCTTCCCAGGGGCAGTGCCACACAGTGAGCTGGGCCCTTCCACATAAATCATTAATTGAGACAATGCCTTCACAGACTTGCTTCCAGGTCGGTCTGATAGAGGCAGTTCCTTAATTGACGGTCTCTCTTTATCCAGGCAACACCATTTTGTGTCAATTTTAACAAACAACAAGCCACTAACCAATTCAGCTTTCTCTCCAATACTACGATGCTATAGCTTATTTTCTTTCTAATTTTTTTGTGAGTATACAGTTAAACTCATTAAATTAAATGTGACTTCCACTTCTACATTGCAACTGATTTTTAGCAAATTATCACTTGTCTGTTGCTCCCATCAAATCAAGGAATAATATTCGCTTTTCTTGAGAGATTACTGATGCTGCCTGCCCGCACTGATTGTGTCACTCTGTGAGGTCCTGTTTCCTTCAAGTTTGTTAGTCAAAACAACATTGCGAAAGACCTTGAGCAGATGTGAGAAGCAGGCTGTCTTCTCTTCAACCAGCTGCTAAAAATATTTGAAAACGGTAAAATGAGACAAGTCTTCTCACTGTTTTCTTTTGGTTTTGAAAAAAAAAATGTAGTAATTTTGAACAAGTTACTCATATTAACAAGAAATGGCTACTCAGTTATCATTTTAAATGATACTCTCCCAGGGGCGGCATTTTAAATGAAGTAATGAACAAGTGTTTTTGCTACTTACTGTAATTCCAATACGGTAATAACAATTGATATTTAAAGATCTCTCCAGAGGCCTTTAAGACTGTGAAGGGTCATGAGACTAGGATGCTTTTAAAAACAATGACACAGAAAGAAATGGAGAGTGATGTTGCTTCCACAGTGTCTGGCAGAGTGGGAGACCCCAGTGATGTGGGGAGGCTTTGCAAGGGTCTTCACACCCTGCCTTTTGGATGGACTTGTGCTGAACCATATCCCTTGGGTTAGAATAACTCCATTAAAATTCCCTTCCCACTGGGCCACCAGCACAGTATTGTCTTTGCCTGTTTTGATTTTTTTTTTTCTGCTCAGTGTGCATGCATGTTTAAGCTAGTCCTAACATGACAATTATCTGTGAATTCCTTACCTTGGAAGAATAGAGAGAAATTCAGATGGCCTTCCCACAATGAGAGTGGCAAGTAGGAATATGGAAGGTGGGACTGTAAGCACAGATGCCACTGCCTTGCCCTTTGTGTCCCGTGGCAACACCTGAGTCCTTAGTGTTCCTAACCACGGGCACTACGCCTGGATAAATCTCGATGTCAGATGTCAGATAAACAGCAAACATTTCAGTTGGCATAATTATTTCCCCATTAATGCATTCTCCTCCAACTGAATTCACTGAGTCTCAAAATTCTAGCTCCTTGGGAATAAACATTGTGTGGCTCAGTGAGCAATTTTTATTTCATTCATTGCTTTTCAAAGTGTCTACTAAGTGCTTTGCACTTTGAAAGGATATGAAGAGATCAGTATAGTTTTAAAAAGTTATGCAAAAACACTTTATCTTAATGAAATTTGGTGGTGTTGATGGAGGTGTTCATTGAGCTGGGGTGGTATTTGATACATATTTTTATAAGCTCCCTGGGGAAGATGTTTTTTCATGCTGCAGCTTTTCTTTTAAGAATATAGTTTCTAGTGCATATCCATCTCCACAACATTCTTCGTCTTTCATGTAGGCGATATGTCTGCTGCATTCTTTCGTAATAAGTAGTTACAAGCGCTACCTTTGATTGAGGTCGTTAACTCAAGCCAAATCCCAGTTGCCAGGTGCTGTCCACGGTACTGAAATGCTAGCCTGCCTGGAAGATGCTCTATCTTGAGGAGACAGATGATAGACATGCACATGAAAGATCTGCTGGAGCAGATGGTCCTGAGGGGGGGGGGGAACAAAATATGAGGCAGTGAAAGGGTGCACTTGGTTTGAAATTAGCTGTGCCACTTGGGGAAGGGTTCTTTAATGAGATGGTTCTTCAGCAACAACAAATTGAATAAAGAAAGAGAAGGAGTAGAGAGGCTATCCTGGGAAGAGCTTTGAAGGCAGAGGCACATGCAAGCAGCTCTCAGATAAGAAATTACACACACACACACACATTCTTTAACATAAAGGAGAGGATATGATTTTGACAGAGAGTTGGGGAGACTGGGAGAAACTGTGGAAGAAGATGGGAAGAAAACGATGTAAATATAGTACTCATGTACTAAATTCTCAAAAAAAAATAAAATTTTTAAATTGAGCAAAGGGAAATTGTTGGCCAGTCAGAGAGGTGGTGGAAGGCCAGTGTGTCCTGGCCCCAGTGAGTGATGAGGAGGGAGGTAAGGAGGACTGTCTGTTCCAAAGGGACAGTGAAGTGTGGGCAGAGTATTAGACTACTGTTAAACTCTTCTCCTTAAACTATGTTTCACAGCCCTGTGTGGGGGTATAACTGAGTATAGTGGTTAAAGAAACAGGTGATATCAGTAAAAGGTCTCCAGCCAGTGCAGTAACTGTTTCAAAAATTAATTTGAAACAGAATGTCCTGAGCTGGCAATGTTCCTGACAGCACACACCTGTGCTACCCTGTGAAGCACCACTGCAATCTTGCTTCTGAACTTACAGCATGCACACACTGCACATTGCATGCTGTCATGCCAGGTAATGTTAGCCCAAACTTGTCTAGAGACACTTGGCTTTGGTCTCAGACTATTGTATGTCATAAATTACAATATTCTACAGCACAGAGAAAATTGTCTTCCCTTGTAGAAACAATGTTTCAGTTACAGAAAACAGACTTTGATACTTTTAATTTTCAAAACTCTCATATAATTATATAATGAATTCCAGTCATATCATTTCATTCCCATTTCTCAGTCCCTTCCCCCTTCCTCTGGAGTCCTTCTTCTTGACCAATGCCTCTTCTACTTTTACATCTTCTTTTCATGTGTGGTCATTGAGTTTAATTAGCGTTTCATGCCCGTGTGTGATTGGGGCCCATTTTCTAAGCAAGAGAAACTACAGAATATGACACTCGATTGTTACTTTCTAGTAGCCCCTCATGGAGAGATGGGTCTCATGTCCTCTCCCTACTCATTAGGAAATGCTGAGGGGCCCAGTCTTGTGGAGATCTTGTGCAGATGACCACAAAGGCAGTGAGTTCATGACTATGTAGGCTATGTTGTGTCCAGGTGGCATCTTTTTCTTTTTTTTTTCCCTGCAATCTCCCCATTCTCAAGCTCTTACACATCAACCCCTTTTTCTGCTGTTCCCTAGGCTATGGTCGGGTTACCCAGCTGCCTCATGTAGGGTGAGCATCTCACCATCATGCATTCTCAGCACATAGGCCAGTTATGGCAAACAAAGGCTATTCTTCTCCTCACCATTCCTCAGCATGTGACTTTGGTTTGGATTGTTCTAGAATGTTTGATTTTAATGGTTGCTATTAGAATTATTGACTTAGAGTTTTATAGAAGTTGCTGAATGAGTTTTATCTTGTGATAAGGATAGGTTTTCTAATAGCTTCTGAAATATTTCTAAACATATTTCAGCCATTTTATACTACATACGTATACAAAGTAGCATTCAGAGGATTGACGATAATAAAATCAAAATATTGTATAACTCTGAGAAATGTTGAAGGTAGTATTTCCTGCACAATCGAATATTCAGCAAATATTTAATTCCTTACATAAAAATAAATAATTTCAATAATTATTTTAATTTTATGTATCTCTGTGTGTATACACAAGTGAGTGTGGGTGAAACTGCCCACTGAGGACAAAAGAGGGCATCAGATACCTAGGAGGCAGTTGTGAAGCATCTTATATGGGTGCTGGGAACCAAACACCAGTGCTCTGCAAGAGCAGGCACTCTTATTCAGTGATCCACCTCTCCAGCCTCTTCATTTCATTTTTAGTCATACGTGTATGTTTAGTTTGTAACAGCTTTGTTATTGTGACAAGATACAGTGTGGTCAATATTGGCCACATAGGATTATCGGCCATAAAGATGCTGAAATACCACAGTAACAATGGCTGGCATGTGAGGAGTTTTGGAAGGATTCCCTGTGTATTTGAACTTGGAGACAGGCTTGGGTGGTATCTAGAGGAACAGTGAGTGTGAGCCACAGAGATGTGAGCTTCAGACGCTCTTAGATGAAGAATGTTGAACAATGTGTCCAGAGAGCTCCTGGGGGTGGGGGAGAAAGGTCAATTGGGGAAAAAGAGAAGGGCAGGAGGGAGACCACCTTACCTCAGCTCTGCAGCTTCCAGACTGTTCCTCTATATACTCTGTTTCTGAACCATAGTCACAAGCATCCTAAATAATGGCCTTTCTGCTTTCTGCTACTACCCAACCTACAAAACACTGTGGGCACTAGCTGAATTACTTCACCAGAAAAAAACATCTTTAAAATGTTATGTAATAAGAGATAAAAGTTTTTAAGAAGTAAGAAATGTCCAAGTGTCCAAAGTTTTAATAAATCCATATATCATCCTTATCTTTCACCTATACTTACCATAGAATTATTCCACCCACTGGGTATGAATAGTTAAATATTGTCTTGGTCAGATCTCAGGTACTATAAGAAAATACTAGAGATAAGCGACATTGTAATGGGAGAAGTTCCCTATCAGTCAGTTTTGGAAGTTTCAGCAATGTTTGGTTAGCAGAGCCAAACTATCCACCATGACTGGAAAGAAAAAGAGACCAGAGAAGAGGAATACTTTTATTCCTGCTCATTGTGTCAAAGCTTTTCTTAAACAACATCAACATGTTGGCAGCCAAAGTACATGGCTTGAACCTGAAAATGGAGCCTCAGACAGAGTTATTAAATTAACAGTCTGGCAAGCCAGGGACCGTAAGATTCTGCACAGAGCCTCACCAACTTAAGACATAAGCACATTGCTTTTGATAATACATATTCCATGATGGGCAAGGAAGGCATTCTTGTCAGAATGACCTAAGGCTCAGTCTTGTTAATGAAATAAATAAGGGGTAGAGGCAGAGATCCTTTGGGGCTGCTTGGCAACAATCTGACATGGGTCAAGGACAAGGAAATTGGCTGCTTGTCAGGAATATGACATTGGCCAAGGGCATGGAAGTAGGTTTCAGGCAGGAATCTGACATTAGGCTAGAACAAAGAAGTAACTTCAGGTAGGAATCTTAGGCTAGAATTAAGAAGTAATCTCAGGCAGGAATCTAAATTTTAGGCTAGAACAAGGAAGTAGGCTTCAGACATGAAAATGACCTTGGGCTAGGACAGGGAAGTAGGCTCAGATACTTTGGTCATCCTGGTGAGATCTTAGAAAAAGTGATCATGGGAGTGTTCATGTAATTGGGTTTAATGCCTTGCTTTTTCTTTGAGTATTTGTGTTTATTGTCTTGCTTGTTCCTTGACTATTTGCATCTATTGTATTGCTAGACCCTCAACCTGGAACTGACCTTAATACATACATGTAATTAAAATGGTATAAAAGCATAAAGGATAGGATAGGGGGTTCTAGGGAGGGAAATGGGGAAAGGGGATGACATCTGTATCATAAATAAATCTGTATTATACCCAATAAAAATTAAAAATAGTTCCTTTTAGGTGACCATCATGGTCCATTGAAGTGATTCTCATGAGTGATGCAAAGGAAAGTATGAGACAGAAAGCACAGTTGCCAGGGAGAAACCTCCCCCCCCCCCAAAGGTGTCCTTGGGTGGCTATCTCAATGTTTAGCTTTGAATTGAGGCTAGTTTTAAACATCATTTTTGTACCTTTTACAAACAAACCTCAATCCTCCTGCCCACACAGCATCAGCTTTGAAAATGAGAGCCTGGGGAGAATGCAGAGGCATGATGAGGACATGGAAATGTTCCCTCTCCCACCCACTCAGCAATTTTAACACAGCTCTCGGATGTTCCTATGAGTGAATTCTCCCTTGCTTGCCTTAGATCTGAAGTTGTCTGAGCCCCATATCATTGGGATGCCAGCTCAGAATCATGCAACGTGAAAAGGCCACGCAAAGGGACTGGCTTAGGAATCATCAAACACTCACAAATACAGTTAAATCTATATTTTGCCTAGGTAAAGTTTGGTGAAATACTTAATGATCAAAATCCACCAATGCCAGGTGGTTCTGCAGGTGCAGATCTCTAAGTGTCCATCGAGATTTAATATCTATCTGAAGGCTCAGTCAGGTTCAGTGGAGAGCAGCCACCCCCATGCCCCCAGACAATGGGATGTGAGTGTCCTTACACCATTCACTGTTGTGTCTGTGACCCTCACTCATGTGTATGCATGTTTGCAGAAAACATAGGTGTCTGAATTTGAGGGAACTTTTTACAGTGTAGAGTCAGGAGCATGACTCTCCTCATGTTTGGTCCTCATGTTTGTTACAGACCTTGGTAGCTCTATAACCTGTGGCTTGAGTTTCTGCACCTATAAGACAAGAATGGAGGTAATCTGTATAACACTTGGATTGGCTTTAGATTAGCTATTACTTATGCATCTTTTTTAGATTTATTTATTTTAAATGCATGTGTGTTTTGCCTGAATGTCTGTGTGTACACCTTGCACAGCCTAGTACCCATAGAGCTCAGAAAAGGGCATTGGATCACTAAGAATTGTAGTTATAGGTGGTTGTTGGGAACTGAACCTAGATCTTCTGCATGAACAGGAAGTCCTCTTACTCACTGAGCCCTTTCACCAGTCTCTATGAATTATTTTGAACAGTGTCTGGCATGTAATAAGTACTATAGAACATTAGTAATTATTGTAACCATTAATATCTGAAATATTAATACATTTCCAAGAGTTTCATATAGTTATACAATATTCCACAATTAGTCATTATAATCCATTATAATTAGTTACTAGATTATAAAAAACTATAATATAAGTTATATATAGTTGAAATAATTTCTGAAATTCTATAATGCTAATTACATGTCATACAGTAATTAGTATTAAATCCATACATTTATGCAAAAAAGGATTGACTAAATGATGAGGTCAAGTTAAATGTAATTTATGATGCTTTTTTTCTAGCATCTCCACATATAGTGTATAAGCTCACTGGGAATGAACACATTCTAGTTTGGATACCATTTCTGTCAGGGTGAATGATGGTAGGACCATCTACTGGAGCATGGGAAGCCTCTTGGGCACCACATTCCTGCACAAAACTGACTCTCCCTCAAAAGTCACCAACTGTCAATAGATATAGACCCACAACTAGGGGCTCAGACAAATTTCTTAAGTTCTTTTGGGCCTCACAGTCTCTCTGATCCTCAACACAGGCAGCAGTAGTCAATTTTAAATGGATGTAGGCATGTCCCCATAAATTGTTATTAATTGTAGCGCGCTACCTCGCCGATAAGGAGAACGCCACACAGGATTCTTCTGACAGCATTTATTGAACAGCTCTCAGGATGGTGAGGTAGAGGGAAGGACCCTGAGCTCAGAAAGCCCACTGCTTAAATAGAGCTTTGGGAGACGTGCAGATCCCTCATTGGCTCAAATCTTTCATCCAATTGTCATACTGGGTTTTCGCGCCATGCGCAGGCGCATTCTCAAGTAAAGCTTCCGTGAAGAACCAGGAAGCAGAAGCCTGCGCCATCTTTTAATGGCAAATGCGGCTCCTCACAATTAATGAGTTGTATTTTGCCTATACTTCCCCAGAGTGCAGAGCCTGGTGAGCAGGTGAAGACAGCAGTGCTTGGAGCCCTGTCAGTGGCCTTGACAGTGAGCATCCCAGCAGTGGGGCCTAAGCAGAGCCCTAAGGACTCAGACAGCCTTTAAGGATTCTCAGCCACGTGAGTGAATCTAGGCACAGAGACTGGCACAGGCTTTCCTGAAGCTCAGATGTAACTACCAGTATTCTACTTGGTAAATGTAGGTCAACATATATATTCTGGAGGCTTGAAAATAGTTTGAAAATCACTGTGACATCAGCAATTATAGAAGAAATTGGAGCAGGGATTGAAGGCAGAACATTGAGACGGTGAGTTCACAGTAAATATAGCACGTTCTAACAAAGTGTGCTGAAGAGTTCACAGAGGTGAGTGATGTGGCTAAGCCTATCAGTTGTGGTGAAACTGTCCATTTTATATAAAGGAAATAGGAAGTGGATTGGCAGCAGAGTTTTAACTTACAACCAGAGGCTCATTTGAAATCTGTTTTTAACTCCACTTAGGATGGATGTGTATATGCCTATCAGTGTGGAAACCACTAGGTTCACTAGTAGCATAAAATACTCTGTAAGCATCTCTTCAGATATAATAAGCTGGGTACAGTGGCATATGCCTTTAGTCCCAACATTAGGGAGACTGAAGTGGGCAGGTCTCTGAGTTCTAGACCAGTCTGGCTTACAAAGTGACATACAAGCCAGCCAGAACTGCATAGTCAGGCACTGTCTCAAAAACAAAACAAGCAAACAATAGTATTCACTCACAAGTTTATGCCTAAATTCTCAGACCCACATGCATACCCAAGCATCCAGGAGGAGAGAATTGTCCAGCTGTTATGGATTTATATTATGTTTCTGATTTTGTTGGTGGAATCCTTTCTCTTTTCAGGATGTTACCACCTGAAAGATCCTAAACTGACCTTTCAGCAAGTTTCTCCTCTGCTCTAATAGCCCCCAGCTGACACCATGGGCAGAGACATTCCTACTACAACGTGCAAGTTCAGAGTTAAAGCCATGCTTTTCAGAAAACCGTGAGACCTGTAAAGATGTGTTCACTGGTGGTTCTGGCAGAGGCATCACAGGGAGGGAGGCAGATAGACCTCTGTGGTGTATACATCAACACAGTGAATATAATATCTGCATGCAGTATAATAATGTTATGCAGTTAATATGCTGACAGGTGACTATATGGTTCTTTCTAGATGGTGTTGGTGTCAGAAGCTCAATACTACCTCTAGTATTGGCAGTGGAATCCACGCTAGTTTTCATGAAGAGTAGACCACTGTGTTTTATCTGTATCTATTCCTAATACTGGGATGTATAATATTCATCTCTGTTGCTATGATAAAACACCCCAACAAAAAGCAGCCCGGATGAAAAAAAGGCTTTGTTCCAGCTTACAGTTCTAGGTTACAGTTCATCATTGTGGAAAAGTCAAGGCAGGAACTTCAAACAACTAGTTATATCACATCTGCAGTCAAGAGCAGAGAGAAATGGATGTGTGCATTCTTATGTGCCTGCTTGTGGTCAGTTCAATGTCTCCACTCCTGTTTAGTGCCTTTTGCCCAGGGAATGAACCCACAGCAGTCCAGGTTTGACCACAACATTTAATTTAATTTAATTTAATTTAATTTAATTTAATTTAATTTAATTAAGACAATTCCCCATAGAGACACCCACAGGTCAACCCAATGATGACTATCTCTCATTGAACCTCTCTTTCTAAGGCACTTAAAAAAGATTTGTTTGGGTTTACACTTTAAAGAGGTACAGTTCTTTACAGTGTGGGGGTGGGGTGGGGGAAGGATGGAGGCAGGACTATGAGGCAGCTGGTCACATCGCATCTACAGTCAGGAAGCAGAGAAGAATGCTGGTGTTCACTTTGCTTTCTCTGTGTGTAATTTTATTCTGTCAAGTGTCCTAACGTGACGGATAATTTTGCCCATATTCATGATGGATCTTCTGCCTAAGTTAAGCCTTCCTGGAAACACCTGCGTAGACATGCCCAGAGATTTGTCTCTTAGGTGATTTCAAATCCAGCAAAGTTGATGATGAAGACGAACCACCTGGTGTAACTCTTGAAAGGCATATTAAGCAATTCTGGGGGTTCCAAAGAAAGAAGCTTAATGATGTCACAGAGTGTGTTACTTTGTCCACATCACCTCCTCTGCAGTAGATGTCTCCTCACTGAACACTCACACAGATCTCACCACCTTTGTTATATGTGCCCATTTTCTTATTCTTTCTGTGTACCTTTCTTCAAACCTCCTCCTCCTCCTTCTTCCCTTCCTCTCCTCCTCTTCTTCCTCCTCTTCCTCTTCCTCCTCCTCTTCATCCTCTTCCTCCTCCTTCTCCTCCTTCTCTTCTTTACAAAATTTTCAAGTTATACCTCTTCCAGCTTTCTAACTACGAAGCAAAGCCACCACCAGTAGGCACTCATGCATCAGGGTCAAATCTTGCTTTGTTAAATCTCCTAAGGCAGTGAAAATGGGCAGTTTAATGTGCTGCTTCAAGTTTTACCCACTGAAAGGTCGTTTTCTCCTTATCTTCAGGTTGACCCTGGGCAGACCTGCAATACTAGTCAATACCAGCACACAGTTAGACATGCCTATAAACTAGGCTTGAGGTTTTGTGTCCTAGGCCATTGGGGCATAAATAATGCCACAGGTGCATGGATGGAGGAAAGGCAGTTATGGTGAAGGAATAGAAAAGACACACTTATGTGCCTTAATCAAACACCCAAACCTGTCCAAGTTGTGATGTGTACATATTCTACTCGTGGGCGATTACTGCAAGGGGCTTACGATCTTCAGCCATCTTTAGATGGATTCATGGACTTGCCTCTGACTCCACATACCTTCGTATTTTCCACAGACACCTCAAGGATCATCCAGATTGTGAGCCACATACTGCTTTTTCTGAAGCCTACAGGTACTGCAAATCCTCCAGTCACCTTCAACACTGTCAGTTCTACAGCATAGTTGGGCTTAAAAATGACACCCAGCTCTGGTTAATGCTGCCTTCCAAATGCTCAAAGGTGCTCTAAGAGTTCTGCTTCTTCTTATTGCTGATGTTAGTTGTGGGGCTTGAGACAGGTGGCAGCGGCTTGCCTTGGAACTTGGATCATCAACCTTCCAAATATATCTCTAGGGAGGCAGGTTCTGATTTGGGGTGGAATTCATCTCCCACTCTCTGGATTGCATACACTGCACAAATATAGGTGTCTCCAGGCAGATCTCATTTGTGGAGTGGTGTGGTATCCTGAGGGCTGCAAAGAAAATCTAGGTTTTAGAAAGCACAATGTATGAGAGAAAGAATGATGGAAGACTGTGACAGTACAGTACATTGGCAAATTACTTCTGATTTACCTTGAAAAATAATATGCAGAAAAAAGTAGGCTACATACTGGATGCTGAGGGCCCTGCTGAAGGAAATAGCTTCCATACAGAGCAGGATGTTTGGAGTCACCACCTACCTCTGTCTGAAGATGTGACCCAAGAACCACAATGGCCACACAGGAGAAGCCAGGAATTATATGAAGGCAGTATAGCAGGTATCATATGCTGTATCTTTTAGGTTGACATTAAATTCAGCAGTTCTCCCAGGATCATCTTCTGTACATTAAGGAGAGAAATTCTAGTGGTTGCTACTTAGCTCTCTGTATCACAATGTCTCACCCACCTCTGGCCCTTGTAGTCAGGAAACCAAAGTAAAATTCTGCCAGGAGGTCAGCAGACCTCTTCCTGTTTTAATCAGGACCTGGCCTTATGGTGAGGAGTGTCTTGGATAATCTGAGCCCACTGAAAATTAGATCTCAAAACTTATAATCCATGTGCTTATGCACCCCTGGTGGGGTGAGACGTGGAGTTACTTGATCTTTTGGAATATACCTGCCATGCTGAGGCTGGTGGCATCACAGCCATTGCAGCCAGTACTGATGGCCCTTCAGCAAACAGAGCATTAGGAGAGACACCATTGAAAGGGATGCTGGTCCCTCATGCATCATTTTCAGTCTTTATGAATGAGCATTGGGAGTTCCTTCAGGTCACCTCGCAAACACCACAGATTTGGCCTAGGGAAATAGTTAGATCGTTTACATGGGGTGAAATGTTCTTTGTCATTTCACCTCATCTATAACTCTATTATTTCTAGACATAGAACAGCATTCTGCTTTTGTGTCACCAGGGACTGGCTGAGAGTTTATTATGATATCTTTGGGCCCACCCAGTGCATTGTGGGACACATTATCTTCATTACACCTGGGTGGATGTTGGTTTCTTAAGGATTAGACAATGGCGTGGAGAGGAGCAGCTTACTCCTTCCATAGAGGTGGTGTCCAGATCAGCTCATTTGCTCTGGCCTCTTTCCATTGGGATGGAACTAATGCTTAAAGCTATAGCCATAATATTAGATCATGGATCCATTCTCTATCCTCTGACAGGTGTTCTAAGTTCTCTATATCTGGCTCTCAGGTTATTCATTTGGACTGAGGCTTGTCCACAATAGATGAGCAATTCTCCCTCACAATGGAGTTGTGTTTTCTGGTCCACAGGTTCTAGGTACCCTCTCAGCCACACATACTTCTCTCATTCTGCTTCCACCTCAAACCAGCCCCAGAGAAATATCACGCAGTTCCCTGGTTGTCTCTAGATGGTGCGTATGTGCTATGAGTATGTCTCCACTATGATCATAGGCTCACGTCCCTGAGGTAAAGTGCCAGGGTGACATGAATTTTTTTTGATAGATATTTACCTCTCAAGTCCTATCCTACCTCCTATGGGAAATAGCACCTAAAATTCACTAATTACATCTGCCCTGCCAGACGCAGTAATTTTTGCTGTCTCACAATATTCCAAAACCATATTTCCATCCCCAATTTATGGTGAGAAAATAGAAGTTTAGTGGTTAAAGTGACATCACCACGTTTGGGGAGCGGGGGTGGGGAAAGGCTGATAGGGGACAGAGTTGTAAGTTTTATTGTCACATCCAAGAGCTCTGTTCTATTAGATCTGCAGTCTGGAGGGAAAGAAGAAAGGCACAGAGAGGCAGGGACAAGAAATCTGTCTTCTATGCTGCAGAATAAAGGCAAGGCGTTGGGATGTGGCAGCATTTGCTCTCTCCTTTCCTCAGCTAACCTTTCTGCAAATTATTTCCTGGCCACAGTAGGAAGTTATGTCATGAAAGATTTACTATCAGACTACATTCTGGGAAAAACTGTGGTCCCAGCTTCACTATTCGGGTGGGGGAGGGGAAGGCCTTTTAAAAAAATAAATGACTGTTTAAAATTCACAACACTTCTGCTATGGTGTGACTGTGAAGCATCTCCACAGGCTCAGGTGTCTGAGCACTTGGTGTCTATTTCATAGTGCTGTTTGGGGACATGTAGAAACTTCAGGAATATAACTCAGTTAGCAAAAATGGATCAGTGTGACCATCTTCAACCCACAGTTATCCCAAGTAAAAACAACAGCAAGATACAGACAGACCATATAATTCCCAGTGTTTTTCTTAATTTTAATTTTTATTAATTTTTGTAACTTTCATACATGTTTCCTGTACATCTTGATTACGTGCACCCCCTCTCCCCTCCAATTCTTCTCCAGGCCCTCCTATCATATCTCCTTCCCAATTTCATGTTCACATTTAATAATTAAAAACAAAATCAATCTAAGGTGTCCCAGTTGTGCTAAAACATATGGGCATGGGTGTGGGGGTCATCTGAGGGTTATGAAGACTCTACAGTAGCCACGCTATTAAACAAAAGTAACTCTCCCTCGGAAGCCACCAACTGCTGCTTGGAATGGGTAGAGTGGGCAAAGCAAGGCTTTGCTGACTTATTTGGTCTCTACTTCCTCCCTGGATTTTCATCCTTTTATGACTTGTTTACCACGCCCTTCCTGCCACGCCCACCAGGCTCTGGCCACGCCCACCAGATCCACTTCCTCCTCCATTAGCACCGCATTTGCACCTTATCTATTCATTCTTAGTCACTTCTGTGGCTGCTCCGATCCTGACTCACCACTGCAGGACCTGACAGTCCCCATGGAACAGCTCAGAAGGTTACCTAACACCCAGCTGTGCTCTCGCTAATCACCAGCTGGCCCACATGGGCTTTGGAAACCTTTTCCAGTGTTAACAGTTCATGATCCCAGCTCAAACACCTCATATCTTGCATGTTTACTTTGTTTCAGTTTTGGAAAGCCCATCATTATGAACTGTGGCCTGTAATGTTGATGACTCCTGGTGTGCGTGGTAGCATATCCTTCATGGCCACGGGAGCAAGGCAAGAAGAGCCAAGTCACAGTGCAGATGGAGATAATGTAGACAGACAGTATTTAGAGATTTTGTTCAAAATATCTCATGAATAACGTGCACAGATGTCTGCAACTAGTTTACAGAAAGCGTTGGCAGAACACCGACTCTTGTAACTCTCAGTCTAGACTGGTTTATACAAACAATACAGCTGGTACGGCTCTTGGTAAAATGTTGATGGCATCATACTTGACATTAATCCCTTCCTCCAGCTTGGGGAAACTGGTTTGTCTTAGTTTCCTGAAAACCCCAATTCTTACCCTCTGTTACTTACTTTTCTGTTGCTGTGATAAAATGTCATGGCCAAGTCAACTTATAGAGGAAAGAGTTTATGTAGGCATATGGTTCTAGAGTGTTAAAGTCCATCATGGAGGAGGCATGACAACAGGAACCGAGAGTTTATATTATCATGAGCCATAACCATGAGAGAGAATAAACTGCAAGTGTCTGGAAGATTTTAGTATTAAGGCCTATCCCTGGTGGTGTACTTCCTCCAGTAAGGCTGTGCCACCTAAATCCACACACACAGAACCACCAACTGGCACCAAGTACTCAAAGGACTATGGGGAACATTTCTCATTCAAAGTGCTGCATTTTTCATGAAAGCATCTTAACCCTTTGAACCCCTGTTCTCTATCAGTGCTACATCGAAACTGGAATATGACAGTACTGTTTATTAGCCATGGTTTCTGGAATAATCCTTTCACTAGATCCTTTGTTTTCTATCCTAGGAAATATAGTGTGTAACTGCTTTTGCTTTGTCAATTTCAGAACCTGCAGCCACCGTGTGAGGGTAAATGTTTTAGAAGGTAAGCCCACAATCTCAGTTTACAGCTGATCATACCTTCCACATGTCCCCATTAACATAGCTATCAGCCCATGGGCATGTAATATGCCTCTCACTGGCAAAACCAAATAAACCCCAGGCTATAGACATAGAATCAACTAAACAGCACATTCCAAAAATGTAGTTGTGTCAAATGGTTTCAAACTCATTCTGAGTAGAAAAAAAGAAAGAAAATGTCCCATCAGTAGAAAACTCTCTTCTCTTAAAAAAAAAAAAAAAAAAATCCTTGCTGCTCCTTCAACAATTATTTTGTGCCAACATATTAATTAAAGTTTGTTTATAGATCTGTTGTCTAAGACACAATAACATGCTAAGACACAATTAGCATGGATAATTGGATAATTTGAGAAAACATTTTTCATTTACTTTAATCATGTTGTAGGATATCTCTCTTTGGGGAGGGCTAATAATAGATCATGTGTAGCTACATTCTTCAAGAAAAAGTCCTCCCTACCCCAGTAGCCATCAATTGTCAATAGCTCTCAAGCTAGGGGTGGGCTTCACATGCCCCTCCTCCATCTATGCCTGAGTGCCGACTGGCTTGTTCTTGTGTGGATCTTGTGCCGAACCCCAGCTGTTGTGGGTTTATAGGGACAGTAACAATGTCATATCCAAAAGACATTATTTCCCAGTACCCTTCTCCATCCCATCCTCCAGTTCCTATATTCTTTTTACTTCTGTTTCTAGACTATTCTATCAGGTTGTCATACAGCTACCTTTCTTCCTGTGATGACCTTCACCTCCATTCTTGTTTAAAGATTTCCATCTTTCATCTCTTTCCATCATCTCATCTCTTTATCCAACCTCATCTTCCTTTAAACCTTTCCACCCTCAGTTTCCCACCTCCTTGTCCTCCCTTCAATCCCCACCCCACCCCACTAAAATTTTTCTACTCTGCTCACTACTATTCTTCTTTCCTCCATCTGGAAACTTTTCTTTGACTTCACTTGATACAGAGATGGAAGTTGAAGGACAGGCTATATATTTTCTTAGCGTTTGCATGAAAACAGAAAGCTTGGTCTTACTTATTAATCAGCATTTGGAGACGAGAGAGTGCAGACACTCCAGCGGGCAGCATATTATCACGTGCCTCAGCAGCTTGTTAGGGATCCTTTGGATACCACTATCACTTAATAACACAGCAGTGGAGCAATTCATTCTGCTTTATGACAAAATTTCTTTGTGTCAAATTAAAGTAATTTGAAGGATGAAGGCACACAGTATTAGCTGAGTCTTGGAAATTCAAATTAACATTACACACAGCATGAAATCATACAACCTAGAAGCAGAGATTTCCAAATCTTGGAAAGGCTTTCAAGGTTGTGTATTCAACCACCAGAGTCCCAGACTTTACGATAAAATCTTGACTCCTGTACTCAAGTCCCACACCCAGGACAAGGTGAGACAACATCCTTGGGGCTTCCTGTACAGGTGATCTTCCTTTCCAAATAATAGCAGATCTCCCCTCAGGGTCCATGAGAGCCTTGGCACAGGGTGGCAGTTATTGCTTATGTTAATGAGGTGAATCATGACACAAAGTGCAATTTCCATGCTGGTAAATTACAGTAAAGAATGTAACCTCAGCAAAGAATGAGGGCAGAAATGGAAAAGCAATCCAGAAGCATAACCTCAGGGTGTGAGGTGCAATTAAACATAGCTACAACAAACAATTTGCTACTATATAAAATTTAAAAAGTGAGTATCTTGCAACATATTCAGTAAAAAGTCTTGATAGAAATTTCTCATTTTACATATGAAAACCAAGCCCTCACTGCTATGATTCTGGGAGTCTTGATTGTCAGTTCCACTGGATTTAGAATTACCTACAAGACACACATCTACATGTATCTGAGATGATTAACTGAGGAGAAAAAAAGGATCTTAAGCATGGGTGACCCCCATCCTCAGGCTATGGGGATCAGCCCAAGATGTTTGGAACCTTGTAGGTATCAATGATACCGTATTAGTCATTTTTTTAAAGTTTCTGTGTCAAAATCCCTGGCAAAAACTACTTAAAGAGGAAAGGATTTATTTTAGCTTATGGTTTGGCCAGGAGATGTAGGCATGGCAGCAGGTGCATGGAGCAGCTGGGGCATGGGGCAGCAGGTGCATGAGGCAGCAGGTGCATGGGGCAGCAGGTTATGGAGCAGCTGGGGCGTGGGGCAGCAGGTGCATGGAGCAGCTGAGGCATGGGGCAGAAGATGCATGAGGCAGAAGATGCATGAGGCAGCAAGTACATAAAACAGCAGGTGTGCGGGCGGCAGGTGGCCTTACATCTCCAGTCCAGGTGCAGGGAGTGATGGATGCTACTACTCAGCTTGCTTTCTGCTTTATATCCAGCCCAGGACCCAAGCCCAAGGAACAATGCTACCTACAGTTTAGATGCCTTCCACTTAAATTTACCCAGTGTAGAAAGTCCCTCACAGATGTGCACAAAGGCTTGTCTCTCTGTGATTGACTAGATCATTAAATTGACAGTATTAGTCACCACACACACAGTACTTTATTAGGGAATAGAATTAGTTTCATGGAATTTTGTCTTATTTGTTGATGTTCTAAATGTCTAACTGCATCCATCAAAACCACAAAGCATCAGGGCAATATGCTAACCACAGACCTGAGAAGAAAAGGCTTGTGAGACTGCACTGAGTCACACAGTGCTTCCTGATGTACACAGCCTCTCTGCATCTCCATTTCCTCAGCAGACACAATATGATTGATTCAATGGGTGAGTCAGAGAAGCCTCCTAATGCTGAGTCTGGCACACAGTAGGCACTTGGTGATGCTGCCATCATCTAGACCCGCAAGTGTGTTCCACACAGATCGCCCTGTTTATGGGCTTTTGCGGGAATGCATTTGCTTCCCCTCTGGATGCTAATTGCCTTTTCAGATTATGTATCTCATTAAGCTCTACGCATCTTCTTCGTTTTCCGGGCTCAGTAGTAATTGAGTGCTCTGTCATTGTTATGTTCGCTATCCTGACAACATTTATTAAAATGAAGCAATTAACTATTGTCTTAAATGGAGTTTAGAGGTAAGGCTCATTAGACTCTGGCTCATTACAATTAACTTAAATGATAAATGCAAAATTATTTTATCCCAGCCTTACCCTGAAAATTGGTTCAATTGGATTTCTCTGGAGCTGGCTTTCCTGACTCACGAAACAACAAAAGTAGTTAGGAATATTTTAGTGAAACACAGTATTCATTAAAAGGATATTATTTAAAAATGTGAAGCCCTAAATTTTCTCACAGGGGTCCCTTGCACTGTTAACATTTGAACCCAACTCACCTGGCCCCACAGGGCGCTGTGTAATTGGACTCAGAGGCTCTCTGAAGTCCAGAAGAAAACAGGCTCAGCTTTTAAACACTGAACCCGTTGTTTACATGTGCCCTGTGCATGGCCAACAGGGAGAATCGGCGCACAGGAGAGGTTTCTCTCTAGTGACTGCCTTCAAGCATGTCAGGGTATTTGGTATGAAGTGATTTTCTTTTATGCTAATCAGTTATACAAAACTGCTTTCCCTGGCCTATGCTGTATGGCAAACATTCTAGATAATATTGAGAAACCAACCCCACCCCAAGTCTTCTGAAAGGAAATGGAAATGTCATTTGGTCAGGTATGGATTGGAATGTTACGGATTTTTCTCACCTAAAGGCTTGTGTAGATATTCTAATGGAATTAAGAAGGAATCCTGATGTCTTAATCTCCTTTCTATTGCTGGGATAAAAGACACTGACAAAAACAACTTAAGCATTTATCTAGCTCATAGTCCATCACAGAAGGGAAAGGTACAGCTGTAGGACCTGTAGTTTGATGCATGGATGCATGCTTTCTTTCTCGGCTCTTACACAGTTCAGGATCCTCTGTCTAGGGAATGGTGCCACCCACAGTGAGTGAATCTTCCTACCTTAATTAATGCAGTCAAGATAATGCCCCATAGATATGTTCTGTGGCCTGTCTCCCAAGTGACTCTAGATTTCTGTCAAGTCGACAGTTAACTTCAACCACCACACTTGTCAAGCTGTAGAATGTATTCAATCCTGACTGATAGTGATTACCTTTGTGTTCCTGTAACTGCAAAGAGCCTGGCAAATCTCACTTTTGTGCTCTAAAAAGTAGAGATGATGTTTAACCTTCCTAGCTGCTGAAACAAATGAGGTAATGAATTAAAACCCTTAACCACAGGCATAACAGATATGCAATGGAAGGCTGTCCCTTCAACCCTTGACTCACTATGGACTATGTTAATAATTACAATTGAAAAGATATGACAGACTCTTTGAATAGATATGGAGTGCGTGAGTGTGTGTGTGTGTGTGTGTGTGTGTGTGTGTTTAGGCAAGGTCTCATGTATCCTCAGAAAGCCCCAAGCTTGCTATTTAGCTAAGAATGTCTTTTTACTTCTCATATTTCTGTCTCTACTCCCCAAGGGCTAGGATTCCACATGTGTGCCACTACCTAGTTTAGGAATGCATATTGGGCCAGCCATTATTAAATTAGTATGGAAGTTTCTCAAATATTAAACACAGAACTTCCACATGGTCTACAAAATCACTGTATGTTTTATGTCTCATCACCATTGCAAAGTTTCTGACAAAAATAACTTACGGGAGGAAGGGTTTATTTTGCAGTACAGTCCATGGTGGTGAGGGTGTGGGGGATCCAGAACCCACTGAGAATGTAATCTGAAGGCCTGCCACCCAGTGACCCAGCTCTGACAGCTAGACCCTCCCTTCTGAAAGTTCCACAGACAGCATCACCAGCTGAGGACCATGGATATGAGCACCTGAGCCTATGGGAGATATTTAACTTTCAAATCATCACACTCCATCCTGATGCCCCAGCTGTAGGCTCATGGTCATGTGATTATGGACCATGCTCTCCAGCTCCATGGGTCTTGTCATTGTTGCCTCCCCCACCCCAGTCTCACTGTCTGGCAACATTAGGTGCCCAATTTTCATCTTGCATATTTTCCATTCTCAGATGTATCTAGTGATTCTGTTTCCTTACACAGAATAAGTGCTGTTAGAAGCTGAGTTGGTTGGGGAAGGACAATTAAATTTCTTTAGACAATTTGCATAATGCTTGTATTAGAATGTGTCAAATATTTTTTACGATTGAATTTTAATCATGTTTAAAGACAGCTTACAAGAGATTTGCATTTATACTTATTAGTATACATATGTATACAGACACATTTATTATTTTTACTGGGCATCTATGTGTGCATATTATATGTGTGGGTACATAAGCACATGGATGCACATAAGGAGGTCAGAGGGCAACTTTGTAGAACCAGTTATCTCCTTTCACTTTACCTGTGTCTTGAGGATTGAATTTCGGTCACCAGGTTTCCATGGCAAACCAAACCATCTTGCCAGCCTCCAAATCCGTATTTCTGTGTTACTTGTGTTCTATATTCAGCTAAACATCAGGCCATATAATGTCTCCAACTCTAATCCATCTCTACACAGATCAATCTAACCTGAGAACATATTTTTTAAAAAATACAATAAGGAGATTATCATTCTCCATGGCCCAAAGAATCATTTCCTCATGACTACACATAGGACCAGTCTACAGCATAAACCTGCCAGCATCCAGCATAATGGACCCTGAGCCTCAGCCACCTGCCTGGATGAGAATAGAATATGTTAGGTTGTGTGAAAGGCAGTGTGACAATGTCAGCAGCCTAGTGACCACATACTGACCTCTGGTTGGAGTGACATGTCTCCTGAGGCCCAGAAGGAGGGATCTTCCCACAGAAGGCAACCTCCTGACATGTGCTTTCATGTCTGAGGGAGATGAGCATTGGTACCTACAGTTTATGTGGGGAGTGACTGATTGTGACACAGTCACTTCTGCTGAGATGTTCTTCGCCAACACAGGTGATGTGGCCTGGCCTAACTGGAAGGATGTCCAGGAAGTGAAGCTCCACTAGAGAACCCAGGAAAGGAAAAATTAGAATTCTTATAAATAGCCATAACGAGTCTTAGTGACAATAAAAGATTTGAAAGATTAGTAAATGTTTAAAAATGTATACAAATATATGTGTATATGATGTGAGGGAGGTAGGAGATGCTTGTGAGTACAGGCATTCTCTGAGATGAAAAGAGGGTGCCAGATGTGCTGCAGCTAAAGTTATGGGTGTTTAGGAGCCACCTTATATTGCTGCTGGAAACAAAATGTGGGTCCTCTGCGCTGAGCCATCTCTCCAGCCACTGCATTTTTTAAACATATTCATATGTGATCATTCAAGTGTCTTTCCAAGGGCTCACTATACTTGGGCAGGATTGACATGGAAGAGTTGGACATGTCTAAGGCATGTGGCTTGGTGGGCTTGGAGATGAACATACCACCTGACTGTACTCTATCCCCAGCACCTGGATTTTACCTGCAGATAGTTGTTCTGCCCTTATTATTGTTACTGTGCTGAGATAATCAGTACATTTACCCTCTACTCTCACTTTTTCTTCAGGATTGCAGAGGGCACTATATTGGTAATTTGTCATGTGCTGTTTGAACTCACTGAGAAGCTAGCTCGGAAAGTGGGGTTGGCTCCCAACTTCAGATACAGGCTTGTTGTATCAAGTGTTCTCTAAGGCCCTTTGTCTGGAGATGGGCTGGCTCCCCTAACTCTGTCACAGGGAGGGTAAAACAGAACAATGGCTAAAACACTGTGTCCTTGGTAACAGTTAGAAGCTAAGGCATTTCCATCTGATGCTACTCTTATTTACTCTGTGACACAAAAGTGCCTGTGGTGGGAAAGGGAAGACTCTGCCATGGAAAGAACTTATTGGGAATGCCATTCGGGTGCCTCAGCTTCTTCAGTCAGTTTCTGCTAGATGTTGTGGGCTCCTGATTTGATGATTATTGTTTTTTAAAACAAAATCCTAATTGTTCAGTTTTACTAAATGAAGACTCGGGAGCCAGATGCTGGTGTGAAAGCCGCTAGCTCAGAGAGACAGAGAAAGCACTTAACTGACCTCCCTCCTCAACCGACCTCCAGAAGAAAAAAAAGCCTGTTCTTCTCACTGTCAAAAACAAACAAACAAACAAACAAACAAAAAAAAAAAACCTGTCAAACTTACCGCTCTTCCTCTCTACTTCCTGCAAGCCTCTCTTTCCATTCTCTGGATTTCCTTTCACCCTCTTTTTTTTTCCTATGTTCACTCCCTGTCAACTTGTTGCTTGCTCTATCTGCCTATGATGAGGACTCCTGATCAGATGCCCTCTGTAACGCTAACCTGGACCCCTGGAGATGATCTTGACTTTCTTCTTAATTGATTTCAAACTGATCTTCTATGAATAGCCCAGAACCTGTTTCTGGTCCCTTCAGTGGTATTTCTAGTCACCCTATATATTCTCATATGGTTGTATGAAAACAGGAATCAAGACTGGAGTGTGGGATGTATCTCAATTGCAGGATGCTTGTGTGCCATGGCAGAGATCCTGGGTTCCATGTCTAGGATGAAATACATAAAAGAGTTAGACCTAATTAGACTCTGACCTTGCTATACAGCAGTCTTCAGTTTTTATCTTTTGCTCTTTTAATTCTTAATGCAATTCTATGTTCAGAGAACACCTAATCCCATTGGGATTATCCCCCTGCCTGGCAAGATAGCACAGGAGCACAAGGGTCTGAGAGATAGCTAGATAAAGAATCCCTGTAGAACAGGGGCAAGCCCAATTTATAAGGTGCCATCCTCCTCCACAACTTTGGAAAGTATGTGAGCTTCCCCACAATAGTAACTGTGTAAGCAGCAAGGCATACCATGTAGGATGAATGATCTGGAAACAGTTACATTTTAGGTCTTGCTTTTTCTCAGTACCATACAGATCCATGGGTATTGCTAAAATTCCTTCCCAAGGAAGACATAAGCAATGCCTACCCCTCTTCCTAGGCTTCAACTACAAACCAAAGTACACTCCAGCAGGAAGACTGCAGAAAAGGGCGTATAAATCAGAGGGATTCTCCAGTATTGTTGGGTTGGGGTCAGAGGAGCTGGCCCATGCAGGAACCTCTAAGCTAGACCATCTTACTTCAACCCTTCGTCTCCATTACAAACCTTTGAACTGATTGATTCCAAGCTGTATTTCTGAGTTCTTAGAAACACGTTTTGTGTCAGGGACACCAAGGTTAGCATGCTACCCCTAAAATACATTGATGGCTTTGATTAATAAACTGAGTTCTTCAAAGACTAAGTGGCTTGTACAAGGCCACACGAGGAACAAATTTCAAGCTACAAGTGAACTTAAATCCTCTAATCAAACTGTAGCTTGCATAGAAGGTAAGAGGTTCCAGAACTGTTAACACAACATAAATGGCATAGCCAAGCACACCATAAAAGCATCTGGCTATTACAGGGATCTCTGTGATTCCCACATGTGTTATAGCTAAGAAATGAGACAGATGTCATTATATATCCTTTAGGAATTTCTATCCTAGTTAGGAGAGAAGATGAGTCCCTAGAAAATTAGGATTCTTATTTTTCAACTTGATCTGTGGCGTCTATGACAGGCTTTGTATATGTTTTCAAAGCTATGCAAATATTATCTTGAGTTACTCATAAAATATACAATCCTATATACCTTTGTTTTTACTTAATAGTAAAGAGACACTTTTAGAGATTGACCAATAAATGAGTTGTGATGTATTATTAAAGTTAACACATGTCAGTGACAATATAGCCAAAGAGCCCCTGACACCCTTTGAGGTTTCTGGGCAGAAGTTTGTGCTGTGGCCTGTCTGTCACCCTGGAAGCATCTAGCAGGCATGTCTCCTCATGAATAGACAGTCAATTGTGGCATGACACTGCTTTTAAAAAAGACATCTTTATTTGTTTATATAATGTATGTTCAGTATGAGTGTGTGTGTGTGTGTGTGTGTGTGTGTGTGTGTGTGTGTGTGTATGCATACCTTCAGAGGCCTGAAGAGGGCATCAAACCCTTGGAGACAGAGTTGCAGGTGACTGTGAGCTACCTGGCTTGGGCTAGCATTTTAACTCCTATCCTCTGAAAGGGCAACGACTGCTTTCAACTGTTAAACCATCTCTCCATCCCAATGTTTTATATTTGTTTATTTAACTTATTATGTGTATGAGTGTGTGTTCTGGTGCTTGCTGAGACCACAAGAGAACATTGGGTCCCTTAGAGCTGCAGCTATAGGCATTTATGAACTGTCTGATGTGGTTTCTGGGATTTGAACTCTGGTCTTCATGATTGAGTAGCAAGTATACTTAAACACTGATCCACTTCTCCAGCCCCCCACCCATTAATGCTTTTGAAGTTATTGATTCCAGTTAGTTTACGTTATAGCTAGCTGGAATTATAAGCATGCACCACTACACTGGTGTTTTATATGGGAGCTGGGGATCAATTTCAAGTTCTCAGTCTTTAAGTTATACAAAATCCACCTAAAGTGAGTAGAGTGAATATTTGCATCCTCCGTGTTTGTGCTTATCATTCTTCTAATTAATATGTATTGATATTCCACATTGTAACTCAGTCATTGCTATCCTTGTGTTGCCAACAATGTACAATACACCGACATACTCAGGTGCAGTGGATTTTGTATTTTCCCATACAGGGTTGGATCAGATAGTCAGTCATCTATGAAGACTGCTCCTTGTTCCACTGAGCTTCAGTTCAGTGTATATTAGCTTTGTTGTTGCTGCTGTTATCAAATATTTGGCAAAACGTAATTTAAGAGTGTCTGATGGTTTGAAGGAGGATGTCTCCCACAGCCTCAAGTATTTTAACACTGGATCTATAGTTGGTGGTGCTGTTTAGGCAAATTTAGGTTGTGTGGCCTTGCTGGAGGAAGTATGTCATTAGGAGGTATGGCCTTGCTGGAGGAAGTATGTCATTAGGAGGTGTGGCCTTGCTGGAGGAAGTATGTCATTAGAGGCGGGCTTTGAGAGCTGAAAACCTCACAGCATGTCCAGTTTGCTTTGCCTGCTTTGTGCTTGTGGTTCCCTATGTGAGCTGTCAGCATCCTGTTCCTGTTGCTGTCCTTGCCATGCTCTCTGCAATGAGGGACTCTTATTCTTCTGGAATCATGCGCATCCTAAAACTCTTTCTTCTGTAAACTTTCTTGGTCATGTGTTTTATTACAGCAACAGAAAGTGACTATGACAGAGAGAAAAGGTTCATATTAGTTCACAGTTCAAGGGAATATAGTCCATCCTTTTGGGATGGTTGGACATCTGGAAAGTGAGGTAACTAACACATTGTGCCTGTGACCAGGAAGCAGAGAGAAAACAGGAAGTTGAGCCAGGCAGAGGCAGTGCAAGGCCTACCTCTGCTGATCTAATTTTTCTAGGTAGATTTCATCTCAATATCTATTCCTAGTTGGTGACCAAGTTTTCTAACATATATAACATATATAACATATCCCTGGGAATACTTCACATTCTAACCACAGCAGGCCTGAGTAAAAACATTTGATGGTTATTGCATTAAAAGCTAAGACAATAAGGGCTGGAGAGTTTGTTCAGCCTATAACATGTTTGCCTGGCAAGTATGAGAACTTGAGATTGATCACCAGCTCCCATGTAAAACACCAGTGTAGTGGTACATGCTTATAATTCTAGTGCTAGGAAGGCAGAGACGGGAGAATCCCTGTAGCTCACTGGCCAATTAACCCAGCTTAAAGTACAAGTTGCAGGCCAAGTGAGAGAGCTTGTCTCTAAAAACAAGATTATGACATCTGAAGAATGACATTCAGGGTTGACATCTGGCCTTCACATGTATTTTTACACATATACATATCCCTATATACATATACTCACACACACAAACATGTACACACTGATACACACATATACATGCATACAACTAAGACATGAGCAGTCATATTCAATGTAAACTTTAAATGTATGTGTAGTAATAAGATCATTATAGGCTATGGATGTCTGAGATGATGTCACAGGGCAGTAAGTTTGAGTGCCATACATTAATAAATAGGTTGTTTAATAATTGATTATTGATTGGCTTAAAATGGACTTACCTAGAGATCTAGGGATGGCCTGAGACCAGTGTAGAGAAAAGATACTTTAAGCCATGGAAGGACTTGAACATGGAATCTGTGCAGAGCACTTGTAATCTCTGAAAAATTCAGAGAGACCATGTCCATCCGTGTCTTAGGGTTTTACTGCTGTGAACAGACACCATGACCAAAGCAACTCTTATAAGGACAACATTTAGTTGGAGCTGGCTCACAGTTTCAGAGGTTCAGTCCATTATCATCAAGGCAGAAACATGGCAACATCCAGGCAGGCATGGTGCAGGAGGAGCTGAGAGTTCTACATTTTTATCTGAAGGCTGCTAGAAAACTGGCTTCTAGGCAGTTAGAATGAGAGTCTTAAAGCCCACAGTGACACACTTCCTCCAACAAGGCCATACCTAGTCCAACAAGGCCACATCTCCAAATAGTGCCTTCTCTGTGTCAAGCACATACAAACCATCATGATCAGTAAGAGACCACAGAGAGGCACAGAGACAAGACCAGGTAGTAATGAGAGACCGAGCTTGACAGTACTTTCCAGCATTAGACGAATAGGAGATTGTCTCTAGGAAACACCACCTGTTTCCATTCCTACTTGTTTCTCTGGACATCTCTGGCCATCACTGATGCTATATACACAATAGTGGGCTGTTTCTGGCACATATCAGATTGTCATGCATTCCTGGTTTTACTAGGAAGGAGATAGATAATCCTACAGAAACAGTCATATCACAGCTAAGACCGGCCCAGCCCAGTCCAACCCAGCAAACTCAAGTGTGTTCCTGGCACTGTAGACAGTCTTACTCCCAGGACGAGTTCTGCATGGTCCTTTATTCTTGGACTGAGTTCTGCCTGAGAAGTGCCACTGTCCCAGGAAGTGTCTGCTTTCCATTGGAATAAGACTTGGAACCTCTTCCTCTGCAGACTACAAATTCTATTGAAATTTTTCTTGTGCTGTTTGATTGTACTGAGCAAACTGTTAATAAGACAGGGTCAACTTTTATGAATTACACTTGAAAATATTATTAAGACAAAGCAATAAGAACTATAAAAAAATCATACAAACCATTGAGCCCTAAAATAGAATATTATTAGCCAAGTTAATGAGCTAGCCAGAGCCTTTCTCTTACATCTATGAAGTTAAGCACAATTGCCAGATGAGAATTCCTTGGTTCTTGCATGTTCCTAATAGTTTTACTAAGTATGTTCATCACTAGAAATATGTCTATGAGCCCAATTTGTCAAGGAGTTTGTAAAGTAACCTTCATAATACATTTTTATGAAATTTTCCCTCCAAAAATCATGTGTAAAATTGCACCTGGTAATACTTACTCACATTGATCAAGTTTTTTGTTTACTAGGTTTTTAAAACCTTTTCTTGTGAATAATAGAATGCTTATTAATAACATGTATTAGGTATTTTAACCAATGAAATCTGGATTTGTCCTGATTGGGGGTTCATTAATATTTGCTAACATGACCTTCACTGCTGGGCTTCCTGCAGTGTTCACTTTACTGCTGATGGCATCTGAAATCTTAACATTTAAACCTTTCCAAGGAGACCTGTGGAACAAGTGCCTTTAAACTGTGAAGCTGCTTATGAAAAACACAGGAAAAAAAACAAAACAAAACAAAAGTCTGCTGTATCCTGAAGAAAGAACTGAGCACTGCTGTGGAGAGCCAGGTTTCTACACAACCCACGAGAACATCTGAGGTCTCTGGGACAAGATGCAGAAGTGAGTTCTTGAAGGACAGGAGGGGCCATGAGTAAGCTTCCTGCCAGACCCTAGCTCATCAGAGGAGGAGCCATAAGTCTGCACCCTCACACCCATGCTCTGGGAGGCAAGGCTGCCCTGGGAGCTGTGTTAGTGGCTGTGTGTGTGTGTGTGTGTGTGTGTGTGTGTGTTTCCTGTTAACCTAGCTAGCTCCCAAATAGTTGAGATGGGACTATTATACTTATTTAACAAACTTTAAGAGCACAACAGCTGAGTAGTACTAACCCTTTTTAATCCTCTAAACTAATATGGCTGCCTCCCAGTCAAAATCCCTATAATTTTTTTGTGGTGTCTTCTGAACTCTCTTTGACTAACCCCCACTTCCTTTCTCTCCTGCCCTTCCCCTGTGTAGGAGAAATCCCAAAACCACTCTCTCTCTCTCTGATCATTCATTGGCTAATCAGCTTGCTTTATTGACTAGTCAGGGAATAACTGGGGAGCAATATTTACACATCAAGACAGGAGATTCTTAGAATAAGGATTGGAACCAGATATGGGGGCACAGAAGTCAGCATTTGAATAATACTAGATAATATTTACACAGTGCACAATAACATTATGCCTACAGAGCTGGACCAGCTTCACCATCTGGACAGCTCTCTCTTCAGTTCAAGTAAACACTCAGCTCTGTATGCTATGAGAGGTGCCCAGAAAAAGGAATTGAGACAACCAGTCTAAGTAGCATAGGCATGGCCTTTTCAGAAGGAAACTCAAAGGAACACAGTCATGCCTGTCTGCCATGATGGCCTGCAATGCCTCTAACTGGCAGAGCCTGTCCCTGGCAAAGACAGAAGAGGCAGAAGTGACTACAAGGCACAGAACACAGGTGGGTGGGGGGAGTGAATGTAGATGAGGGATTCAGAGCATGGTATAATGTTAGGATCCGCGGTGAGCTTGACAACATTCGGCATTACAAGATGGCGCGGGCATCCTGTGCTCCCACAAGTAAACAACTAACTACGCAGGTGCAAAAGGCAAAAGTGCGCCAAAGTCACTGCTCATCCCGGGACGTAATACGGGATAATAAGTGAACAGCCAATCAGAAGTGAACACACCACTCTAGGGTACATATAGCAGTGCCTTTCCCGGGCTTGGTGTCTTTCCGCTTCTGCTGATACAAGAATAAAGCCTCGCTGTGGTAACCACCCGAACACTGCCTCACGTGTCTCTTTCGCGGGCGAAGGGGACACGGAAGAGGCCTGGAATAGTATAATTCCTGAGGTGGAAGATAGAGCAAGCATTTTTAAATGCTGTTTAAAAAATAGAAATTACTTTGGTTTTCTGTTCTGTTTCTTTTATTCTCTTCCTTCCCTCCTACTCCTCCTTCTTCCTCTCTCTCTCTCATTTCTTCTCCTTTGCTTTGCTTTCATTTCCCTATTCCTCTCCTTCCCTTCCTCACCTTTCTTTTGTGTTTGTTTGTTTGTTTGTTTGAGACAATCCAGACTCCCTTTAAATTCAGCTTATATCTTCTTGCCTCTGCAATATGCTACTCACCCCAGCTCCAGATGCTGGGTAACAGGTCTATATAACCCCTCCCCACATCCCTGCTCCAGATGCTGGGGTAACAGTTCTGTGTCATATGCCCCAGATGCTGGGTAACAGGTCTGCACCATCCCCACCCCATAGCTTCTTATTGAATGTTTTGATTGTTAGTATTTTTTTCTAATATATGCAACCAATGCCATATACATTAATCAGAGCATAACTTTAGACACATCCCATGAGTTTTAAAGTTGTAGTGTTTTCATTGAGGATGTTTTAGTTGCCATGGAGAACTCTTATATTACCAATGATTATATTAGATGTTCTGTCTTACTTTTAAACATTAACTCTGTAGATTCTCCTTGATGCGTGGTAAGATTAAATCATGAAACACTTGCCATAATATGATATTTTAAAAGGTCAAAATATGTTGTAAATAAAAAATGCTCTAACTTGATGTGCATTAAACATGCCTAACTTAGAGAGCTCTACACCTCAGCAATGGACTGCACGAGAGACAATTGTTCTAGTCGAGTGGTTGTATAGCCAACACAGGGCAAGGCTGCAATGCTTGGTACCACTACTTCTAGAAAATATGGGATTTACATCAATCACCTGTCAAGATTTAAATACAGCTCAGTATGGAGAGAGAGAGAGAGAGAGAGAGAGAGAGAGAGAGAGAGAGAGAAGGAGAAAGAGAAGAAGGGAGGGAAGGAGGGAGTGAGAGGGAGGGAGGGAGGGAGAAAGAGGGGGAAGAAAAGAAAAGAAAAACCTACGTAAGAACCCTCAGAAGTTAATTGTTAGTTTTATTCCTTTTGCCTTTTGTGAAAATGAATTTATTTGAATTCTATCATTTTAATTTGTTAAGGTCAATGTTACAACCAAACTGTAGAGCTTTTGAAAATTAGTTCACATGCTGCCAGAAAAAGAAAGTGTATTCTGCCCTCTCTGTATACCCAGGCAACTTCATCAAGTTTTGCAGATCTTTTAATTATCTTTTGCTTCCTTATGGACATTTTTTGAGAAAGTGCAGTAAATATTTAATAGCTTTATAGATATATTCTCATAGTTGGTTTTGCTTTATAGACCGGGATGCTCTAGAAATATTCTTGTCGCTGCTTTTGTTTTAGTTTTAATTCATTGTTTGATAATTTCATATGCTCAGTGTTTTGATAAAATCTGCCCATGCTCTGTCTTCTTCACCTCTTCCCACCCCTACTCCCTTCTGTGCTCATGAACTCACAGCAGCTGTGATTTCCCATACAAGGCCTGAGCAGGATGAGGGTCGTCTGAGATTCCTGCTCTGGTCACGTGTGGGTGATTATTCAACCTACTGTGTGGGTGATTATTCAACCTACTGTTTGGGTGATTATTCTGCAATGCCTCCTATTGTTTGCCACAGTAAATAAAACTTTTCACTAACCTTGTAACCAAATTAACCATTTGCTTTGAGGTCATTTAAAGTGAAGTACTGTGTACCCCACTTGTGTAATTTAACTTGCCTTTAATAAAAAACAATATCATCAATCGTGTTATGCCTTAGACCCCTCGTGTCAATTTTTAAAAACTAAGCAGAACCCATAGCTTTAACCTTAAGCTACATTTCTTCTTATATCTTCACCTTGGCCCTGATTCAGAATAGTGTGTGCGTGCGTGCGTGCGTGTGTGTGTGTGTGTGTGTGTGTGTGTGTTGATTAGATTTAAAATCTCTCCTAAAACTGCAATGTTGAAAGTAAAAAGTGATCCATAAAACTCGTTGAAGGCAACATGTAGGCACAGGTGTTTCCTCCTGCCTGTGGGTTCGTTTGCTTCTGTAGGTCAGTTAGGTAAGAAAAGCAACTTCAACCTTTACAAAAATTTGATTGAGGCAAAATCCCTTATCCCTTTCTCAGAGTAGGCTGACGTGCTGTTTGGTAGAGAGAGTATGGTCCTTTGTTAAGGGATGGGACTCAGTCTTGGGGATGAGGCTCCCTTTGGTTAAACATCCCCAGGCATCGGTCTCTTTATGCAACCCTGTCACTTCCCTGCTACAGCCCATGAAGCTGAGTAGATGTCAGTTGATGAGGATCCACAGAGACCCACATCCAGTCAGAACACCAGGAACACAAGGCTGTGGAATGCTCACCCCTCCCTCTCAGGGTTCACAGAGCACCAAGGCTAGGGAATGAGTATAGTACCCATCTACATGTGTTATGTACAACAACGGAACAACTTTTGTCTCTCTCCTTCCCGGCCTTGGCCTTCCTCCCTCCCTTCTTTTCCTCCCCCCATGTGCACACTCTGGATCCTTTCACTCAGTGAGTGTTTGTGAGTACTAGAATTGGGATGACCCTTTCGGTTTGTTTGTAGAGGACTTAACTTTCCTTACCAGGCTTTAGAGCAGATCGTGCACTTGCCGTCCTGAGTCTGGATTCCCATGGCTAAAGGGTCAGGATGCACTGTGTCCTTGTCAGGCATATTGGAAAGTTGCTGGTATTCAGAGTCTGACATCAGTGTTCTTTCCCGATGGTTTTTGCATTCACACCGTGTAGGAACCAGCCTCTGTCGGGGTGAAGAAGACTGGTCTCACCTGAATCTGCTTCCCTCTCTGACCCACAGCCACCACAGCTCTGCTGTTACAGCTCAGCACTAACGGCTTCCAGCAACCCCTTGCTCCTTTATGTTTTATTTAGATGCTGTGGGTATTAGGGCTCAGAAATGTGTTCTGATATGAGCTAGTGCATCACAGCCAGATGCAAAGCTCTGCCTCCTCTGCCACCTTGGGAGTTTTCCTCGGCTTACTTTCAGTTTCTCAGTATGTGATATCCCTTATCATCTTATAAACCCAAGTGCATTCTGGTGAATTTAAAAATAGTTCTGGGTGACATTATGAGTTTTGTAGTTGAAAACTCTTTAAGAAAAGGTATAGTGTTTATCGGAAGCAAAGACAGATTAATTTTTATATTTATATGTATTACTTATTTCATAGCTTAAAAATAATAATAGTGACAGAATATAGTGACAGAATAAAAATAGTGTCCAGCCAGGAAGCATATTCAAAATCTTTGGGGACAGTCCAGATAAGATTTAAAGAGAAGGAATGAGTATTGTGTTAATTAAAATGCCAGTCTTTAAACAATGCAGACCTTTAAGTATATTAAGTCTGGTGATGACTGGAGTTTTCAGAGCAAGTAGCAAGACAACATCAGATAGGTGCAAGTCAGATCCTTGAATAGAAAGTCAGACAAACTTAACATCCTGCAGCCTCAACCTCCCAAGCGGTAGAATTATAAGTGTGAACTATTATACATTATGTGTGCATATGTGTGGGTGTTTGTATGTGTAGTATGTTCCTATGTGTTTATGTGTATGTGTGTAAATATATGTAAATATGTGTGTGTATATATATACCTATATGTAAGCATGTGTGCTTATGTGTTTGTGTGTGCATGTTGTGTTCTGTGTACATGTATATATGTATATGTGTATATATATGTTCATATGTATCTGTATGTATGTATACTTGTATGTGTATGTAGGTAAAATTGGCTGGGGAACGAAGGGTTCCTCACGCCAGGCTGTGTGTAGTTGTCTGGGAACGCTCTGGGTTCCTCCAGCTGGAAGTTAGGCCAGGCTGCTCACTAAAGGCCTCTCCATGGCTCTTCCTCCCACCCCCCCCAAACCCAGGGCAGTCCTGAGTTAAATAGCAGGGAGAGATGGGGGTGGGGCTGGGGAGGAATGCTTAATTGACTCCACCCTGTGGCCTTCAGGTACCTCATTAGTATGTAAATCTCTTTAACCCCCCCCCCCCCCCCCCCCCCCCCCGTTTATCACACCCTCCACCTATGTCCTACTTAACTGAAGGGTGAAGGTTGAATGGAGATTAGACCTCGTGTCAGGAGCCTGGGTTCTGGGGCCGAACCCACAACCCAAGAACTAGGATATCCTTCCAACTTCCACGGCCCGACATGTGTGTCTCTGTGTATATACATGTGTGCATATGTGAATATGTATATGTCTGTATGTACATATGTATATGTGCATATATGTATGAATATACGTGTATATATGTATCTCTATATATGTATGTTTGTATTGTGTTTATAACTATGCATATGTATTAAGTTAACTCATTATTGTCTACTGGTCTGTGTTGCGACAAAACTCCAAAACAAAGCAAAACTAGCAAAATTCTTTGTTTTCCTTTTCACTCTGCACAAAACAACTATTATCTCTTCAGACTTTCAGGACATCACCCTGAGAAATGATTTTAAATGTCCCAGGTCATACAATCCTCAAACGGGAGGCATGAGACACACGAGAACTGGTTACATAGGTCACTGTGACCAAGCACAGCAGGTTTCCACAGCTTGCATGGTGACACTGAGCTCCAAATAACCCAGGCATAGCCTCTTCCTGACAGCTGTAGCCTTTACCCTGAGGACTCTGCTAGGGGCAGCTCCAGGTACAGGCTCCCAAGCTATGGAGAAGCATGCGCAGATGTGGGGAGCACTCTGGCCCATCTTTTCAACCCTTTGTTAAGAAGTCGTGGCAGTGGGGGGTGGGTAGGAGAGGGTGATGGATGTGATAGAAGTGTATTATATGCACAGGCGAAATTATCAAACCATATGGACATTTCCAGACCCATCAGATGCAAGTCAGTAGTCTTCCAGAGCAGCCCACACCAGGTTTTCTGCAGAATGGGCCATGCTCACTCTGTCTGCACCTCACTCCCCAGCTTCCTCTCTGGCTTGCAACCCTTATTCCTTGCTGTAAAGCAAGCTAGAGTGTCCTCATGTTTCCTTCTGTGTCCTTTGTGATGTGTTCTTTAGGGACTCTGGCACTTCTTGTTCTATAGACTTTTAAACCAATTCTGGGTAATTTACACTGTAAAGCATTTATTTTAGAATTGCTTTCTCTTTGTACCTGCAGAGATTCAGTTCCTCCTGTGCTGGGCTGACAAAATGGGCACCACCCTCTGATTCTTCTGTTTCTCTGTTATTTGGGTAGTTCTTGGGGGTCTGTTTTCCACTTTGTCTGTCTTTTCTGTTTCATCTGATCAGCTAGCCGTTAATCTGCTCTGCTGTCAATCACTGTGAGCATGCCTGTTTTACTGTTAGAAGCTTAATTGCTTCTGTGACTTTTGTTTATCCTGACTTCACCCAAGAAGTCCAGAGGTATTTCTGTTTTAGACATGCGAAGTGCAGTCACACTTACAGCACATGGGCCTTGCCTATGAATCTTGTCTCTGTCTTCACTAATGGTTAAAGTGTAATTACCATGTCACATATTCACTATAGATCATGGTCAGCCTCCAGTCGCTCAGAGTTTAAGGATCACATTTTTGAGGTCAGAAATAGGAGTGGATGTCCTCCTCAATTTCCTGTGGCAGTTAGTACTAAGTGTTATGAAATATAATTTGTCAGAGGCAGGGATACCTGGTGGATCCATGCCAAGATGTCCCCCTGAGAAATCACACCATGCAGCAGACCTGATATAAAGGAGGTTTACTTGGGGAGGGGAAGGGAGTGAGGGTCTGGAGAGGAGTAGGGGAAGACAACATGTAGCAAAGCCATGAGGGCAGAGAAGGGGGGACAGAGAAGGGCAGAAAGGACAGAAAGGGTAAGAAAGAACTGACCAGGAATATGTGGGAACAGAGAGGGTAGCACACGTGGCAGTGGGTGATAGCAGCAGGTTATGACTTAAGTCCTTGCTAGGTGCCTGGGCAGAGCCTAGTGGAATCACCTGTAAGCCAGTGCTGAGGAGCCACAATCTTGTCCTCATTCACTTGAGATCAGAAATAGCAGTAATGTCCCCCAGGGTTCCCTGTGGCAGTCAGTACTAAGGAGCTGCAAGCTTGCCTTCACATGCCGCTGTTGCTTGCTTGGAGCTGGCTAGTCTTGAACTCCTACACAGATGAAGATGATCCTCCTGCCTTCACTTTTCAGTCTGTGATTTCAGGACAGCGGCTTAGAGCCTAGTGCCACGTGGTGTTATGCAGGTATAGCCTGAGATATTGGCTGATTTTGCCTGATTGCTACAGAGCAGTGTATACCAGAGCAATGAGAAAAAATGAATTTGTCAGAAAGAATGTTTGGCTGATGTAAATCACAAGTTTATGTTTATGTAGAACTCAGGAGGTCTTGGTTTGGTAACCAACTATGAGACAGATTCTGGGCTGTATTCATGATTGTTTTAACTTTCTGCAACAACTTACACTGTGAAGTGATCTGGGGTGTTATAATCACATCTCTAAAGACCACTAGCAGTCAAAGCTAAAGCCTAGAGAAAATGTTCAGAGCATCCAGCTTCTGCCAGTTCCAAGAGGTGGGAGGACAGGTGACATATATGATACCCGAACTGAATTCCATTTCCACCTTTTGGACACTTCTGACAGAGATGTACTGAATCTATGAGAACTTAGGCGCTACTGAAGCCAAGTATCTTATGATGATATGTCTCAATGTATATTTCTCTCTCTCTCTCTCTCTCTCTCTCTCTCTCTCTCTCTCTCTCTCTCTCTCTCTCTCTCTGTGTGTGTGTGTAATGAAAAGCAATTAGCAGTGAGTATGTGTAGGTGTCTCTCAACTGGGCATGTCCTGGGCCACTTTCAAGAGATGTGCTTGGTGTTGTTTGAATGACAAATGTCTCCTGCTGGCTCACGTGTTGGAACACTTGGTCCCAGGAGGTGGTGCTGTTTGGGGGAGGGCTATGTAGAGAGGTGGAGCAAGTACTTCACTGGGGATAGATGTGAAGGTTTATTGTCTTCTTTTTAAAACTGCTCAGTGCTCTCTTTCCCAAAGGGTCACTTTAAGGTTGTAGCCCTTCCTGCCCTCATCTCACTTGGAGGTCAGTACAACTGTAGTACAGTCATGCAGGAAATCTTATCTAAGGCAACATTGTTGATGTTATGATATATTTGCAAAGACATTAGTGATATTTATTTTTAGTTATGTCATTTTTTTTTTTTTTTTTTGCTTTGCAATGAACCTATACAGTGTCTATAAAAGGAAGAATCCAGAGCTGATCTCCCAGGCTTCTAAATGAGAGAAAGGAAAGGAGAGGACAAGGGTGGGAGTGAAAGGGAACAACAGAAATGGAAGGATGAGAGGAGGGAAGAGAGACCCAGAAAGAGACTGGAAGATTTCTCAAGGAAACTTGAGGGAAACAAGTTAAAATATTCTTATATCTATCAAAAATTGCCAGGACACACACACACACACACACACACACACACACACACACACACACACACAAGAATGAAAAGAAACTTGACGCCCAGATCAAAGGACTGAGAATACATTGACATCAACACAAATATGATTTGGAAGTGATGCTCTCATCGGTGAACTAAAAATGTCTTTTTAGGAACCAAAGTCAAGTAAAGGCTGAGTGTCCTCTTGTTTCCAGGGGAATGTGACTAAGCTTCTCACCCAGATTATGCACTGACTACAGGGCAGAGTATCAGTTACACTAAGGTAAAAAACAGACAAGCAGTGAGCCTATTGAGGTTATTTACAAGCACAAGGGTAAGGGTCACTGATAGAAGCATGGGTGGCTGAAAGGCAGTTGTCACTGACAAGTCCAATCCAGCCTAGATACTGACTTGAAATCCCTATAGTTCTGTGCACTGCTTGTACACAGGGCTATAATCAATAGGACAGATGGTCTCCTACAGCCAGTCATGTTACTCAACTGCTATCCCTGGCCACTGCTTACTCCTTGCACAATCTTGGTGAATTGTGTAAACTTCTGATTTCCAGGACATGTGAGGCTCATTACTCATTGAGTCTCACGAGCATCCCTTGCAGCTACACAGCACTCCACCCCTTCCTCTGGCTCTTCCTTCCCTTCCTCCTTCCCTCCTTCCCTCCTTCTCTCCCTCCTTCCCACTTCTTTTACAAAATTCCAGAGTCTTGCAGGGAGTGATACAGATGTCCATATGTGGCTAAGCATTAGGCAATTTCAGTGACAACAATTTGCCAGATTATGCCAATTTCTATGGTCATGTGGTTAGGAATACAGGTTTTTTTTATTGCTATCTAAATTAACAATGTTAGTTCTCAAATCAGATGTCATATAATAAATGTGATATATATACATATATATATATACACATACATACATGTGACAATATACATGTCTATAGTATACATGTATCTTACAGAATATCCATTATAAAAAGAGCTAAGGAATCTGTGGCAATGTTTCTAGAAGGTCTAGAAATTGGCTTTTATAAATGTAAATAGATTGAATTTATAAGGTAAAAACCTGAACCAGCTGCCATGAGAAGCTTTAGCCATAAAATTAGATGACTGCAGGCCACAAGGTTGAGGAGCTGTTGAGATAAAAGGGCATGACATAGTCAACAAACAGAGGAGGGTGGACAGATGACCAGAGGCCCAAACAGGTAGATGAGAGGATGGACACATAGCGCTGGGTGGACCAAGTCAACCGCAGGGAGCAAACTGAGCTGAAGTCCTAGGAACAGTAGCAAGTTCTCTCCCGGTCAGTCCTTGATCACATGTGAGCTGTCAGATAACAGGTTAGTGGGAGTCTTCATCTTCCCAGTGCTGGTGTCCACCACTTTATGGGATCCAGATAAGGGAGTTGTCCCCTTCCATCAGTCTGGTGTGTCTGATAAGATTTTGGGCTTAGTTTCTATATAATTTTAACACACCCATTTGTCCCTCCCCAAAGCCTCAATTCACCATCATAATTTATAAAGAGGAAACTCTTCTACTCCAGGAATGAGTCATTTATTAGTCTCTGTTTCATGGGCGGCATCAGACAGATAACTTTTCTGAGAGTCGATCCAGGCATAATCATCCTCAAATTAAAGACAAAAGCTGCTTTTTGCCTGTACTTTACAAAAGTAGAGTCTCTTAGGGTGAGGATCAGTTTAACAACCACTGTTTTACATAGATCAAGGCACCGCCTGATTTTAACCTCAAATCCTGTGGTAACTTATTCTTCTGTCTTCTGGTCCTCAGGAGGGACCTGACCGACTGTGTAACTCTGGCCATTGCATACTTGGTTATCACCACCTGAGGGCTGGGTAGTTAAATTGCTGAGGTTTTTTTGTCTTCACAGCACTTAGGCTAATTCCATCCATCCCCTTGTTCCACAGCCTCATCAGCCAGACTGAAAGTCTTTCCCACATCAAGCAGTTCAGAGGCAGAACACTCCTGACCTTCATGGCTGCTTCCACCAGACCCTTAAGCTCTCTATCCGCATCCTCAAACATAGATTTTGTTTTCCCTTTTCTGTCTTAAAGGCTGGACCCACGGGCTATCTTCTGTCACCTCTCCCTCATTCTCTTCCTGCTTCTTATCTGATTTTTTCCATGGGCCCCAAGGTTTTGGCTCCCAGTACAGGCTCTATAGCACAGATCTAACCTGAATACATTTTTCTTGAATCCCGATCAGGGTAAGAAACATTCCCTCTTCTCTACTTTCCTTTTGTCTGAGTTATTTTCATAGTTGTGATGAAACACAATGACAAAGGCAACTTAATAAAACAAAGCATTTAGTTGTAGGCTTGCTTACAGTCTCAGAGGATGAGTCCATAATAATATCACAGCGGGGAACATGGCAGCAGGCAGGCATGATGCTGGAGCAGTAGCTGAAAGCTTACATTCTGATCTACAAGTTGAATGCAGAGAGTGAGCAGAGAGAGAGTGTGTGAGCAGAGAGGGAGAGAGGAGAGACTTGAGACTTGTTATAGGTGGGCCTTTGACACCTCACAGCCAGCCTCCAGAAAAACACCTCCTCCAACCAAGCCACACCTCCTGATCCTTTTCAAAACAGTTCTAGCAACTAGGGACCAAGCATTCAACTACATGAGGGCCATTCTCATTCAGATAACCACAGCTTTCTAAAGCAGAGACTAGTGCAGAGGCTAGCAACCTCAAGGCCTTTCTTCAGTATATTTTCTACATTACTGGAAAAGTAGCAGAACTTCAATTGCTTGTCCTATCACCACAGGAAAGGCTGGGAAGCAACCCAGGAGCTTCCCTTCTAGGGAAGGTCAACTAAGTCACAGGAGTAAACTCCTCATGGGTTTAAAGGTAGTGAAGACCCCCAAACTCTGGAGACCCTTCCTCAAGTCTCAGGTAATCACGACCACCCAAAAATCACAAGAAACCATACCTGGATGCAATCAGCAGAGGTTTATTAGGGAAGAAAGCTGGCAGCCAGCAGTCAAATTGCACACTTGTGCAGGAGTAGAGTTTGACCAAGCCAGCCAGTCTGAGGAGGGTTTTAAAGGGAAAAAAACTACAAACCAGGGGAGTGGGAAGGGGGGTGAGTGGTTGTCAAGGATACATAACATAAAAATAGTGGAATGTTTCAGAGGAACCCACCCTAAATGATTTAGAGCCATGTGAGAATCACTCTGCACACTCATTCTTCTCAAAAATGTGGTTTTACCATGTCACTGTGACCTACCCTGTCATTACCAACTATTTCAGGTTAATTATTTCTCACTTGCCATAGCCCCACCCTGAGGCTTGAGGAATGTTAATCCAGCAAGTGTCCTCAGGGATAATGCCCTCCATCCAGAATGTGTCCCGGGGGCAGTGAAAGTAAAGGCCTGAAATCTTGCATCCAGTTCCGCGTTTTGGAACTTGCACTCTTTCTGCTCAGGTCTAAGGGCAAAGAAAAAGCCTGCATATTTTTCACAAAATGGTCTTTATAATTTTTCACTCTACACTATACTATCGTGTGTATTTTACTACCTTCCACGATACTGTTTCAGTGGCATTTTAACTGCAGACATGTGTTATGCTAGTGGGAGGGTTTTTTTGTTTTGTTTTTGTTCTGTTTCTGTTTTGTATTATTTTATAACTCAAGGAAATAATGTTGGCATGCCATCCTCTATATTCTTCTTGCTTGAGCTCTTAGTAGCAGCTGGGCATTGTCATGGAATGCACTCTGCCGGGATGTCTGTAGCAGGAGATCAAAGTGTGGGGGTAGACTTCACAAACACAGAATCATTAGCATGCGACCTTGCAGAGCAGTTTCCTCCATGAGAAAGTTTTCCTTCTTGGAAGGAAGCTCATTGAGAAACCAGATGTTCTAAGGGGAGGTAAAACATTCCATCCTGCTGGGAGGATTTTAAACTCAGGAAACAAATGATTCCAAGACTTCAGGATATCTCTGGCACTGACCACTTCCACTTAGCTCTTCCATCCCCAAGCATATATACGCAGTAAAATTGCTGAGAGACTCTCAGACCAGGTGAGCTGACTAGAGGAAGAGACCAGCCAAGCTGCCTGGGAAGAACACTCCTTAACACACTGAGCTTCCCGCAGGCTGCGCAGTGTGCTCCAGGTTCCCAGTTTTGTGAGCTGTCAGCCATGCTGGTGTGGCCTTTGGAGATGCTTTCTGCTCCTGAAAGTAACCCCTCATCCTGTCACTAACACCGATAAACTCGTTGCTTCACTATGTTGGACTTTGGTGGTATCCTTACTTTGTTTGGTCTGTTGTCAGTTCCCTATCTGGGATGAGTAGACACTTGTTCATAGTCTCTGTGGTCAACAGGAATTAGAATTCTTTCCTGTGTGTTAAATGAATGGTACCATCATTATCATCGTTGGTCCACACCCATGTGTGAACTACAAGGAAATCCAGGCCAATCAGCAGCTACTGTTGAGTACTAGAACAGTGGTCCCTGGAGGTGCCTGTCTCCAGAGAGAAGATGGGACTCACGGACCACAACCAAGGGCAACTACTGAGTGCCAGGGAGGCAATATCAATAGACAAGTAGAGTGAATGTAGAGCACATGATGGTGTGAAGAAGATAAAAGATGTGTGTGTGTGTCTGTGTGTGTGTGTGAGATAGAGAGAGTGTGTGTGTGTGAGAGAGAGAGAGAGAGAGAGAGAGAGAAAGAGAGCAAGAGAGAGAGAGAGAGAGAGAGAGAGAGAGAGAGAGAGAGAGACAGGAGGAGTCCATATCAGAAGTGCCACCTCTTTTTCTTGTATGCTATCTCTGGCTCTGTATATGTATCTGGCTCCGAGATTGACATCCTTGTTAAGAATTTCCCTAGGAATGGATTTGTCTCACCCTCCACATATTCAGTATCTGAGGGCAGAGTGAGAGCTCCCTCCAGTTTCTCTGACAGCACTCCCTTCTGTACAGGGACTCAGAGTTTACCCAGACACAGAAAGCATCTCTGTTACAGTTTTATACATACCCTTCAGCAAAAACTCTATTGATTGAGAGATGTCTTATAAAATATGCTGGAGAGATGATTCCATGGGTAAAATGCCTACAGGATAAACATGAAGAAAAATATTTTGGATCTGAAGCACTAAAAACTTGGTCCAATGGTAAGTACCTTTAACACAGTTGAAGAGCTGGAGGTGGGTGGAGACACAAGGATCCTGAGATTCCACTGGCCAGCCCTCCTCATTGAAAAATGAGCTCTACCTTCAGGGAGAGATCCTGACTCAAAATAAGGTGGATAGTGGTAGAGACTGTTGACATCTGGCCTCTACATGACTATGTTAATATGCTATTTCTCTGTCTCTGTCTGTCTCTGTCTTTGTCTTTGTCTCTGTCTCTCTCTGTCTCTCTCTCTCTCTGTCTCTGTCTCTCTCTGTCTCTCTCTGTCTCTCTCTCTCTCTCTCTCTCTCTCTCTCTCTCTCTCACACACACACACATCTAACCTGCCCTCAGCATGTTTATTAAATAGTTAGTATTTCTTAGATTTGTGTGGGCAGAAGATTGAAAGTTCTTTCCCAAGATGAATGACATAATACTATAATACTCATGGACCTCCCTAGCATAGGGGCTTGAAATACCAATAGGTAGACAAAGAGATAGAGAGTGAGAGAGTGTATTCATGATAACCAAAGAGAGAGTCATGAGATCTAGTTAGGTCCTGCACCTGCAACCATGTGTAAGAACAAGGGATTTGTGGTGACATTACTGTGTGGGGAGAGTGGATATTGAAATGACTTTAGTGTATTTATTTACCTGACACTTTCCATGTGCCTTGAGCTCAAGTGGCTGAGTGATGCACTGGGTTTGTTTCCTTCAGGTGTCTTTAATGTAAACAAGATTTCCAGGTGGTTGATGTTATTATTGTCGCACACGTCAACAGCTCCTGATGGCTCATTTGTATTTCTCTGCAGTGATGCCCATGAAGCCCTATTAGGCTGCAGCTAAGTGACATTTTTCTTACTGTTTCTTCTTCCCACTCATATAATTGACATGCTGTATTTTTGTTCTATATCAGCCTTTCGTATTCTGCAGCAAAATGCCCACATTTCTCATACAGCCATCTCAAGTTGGTTCTTGTGTACTAATGGCAAGGATTGCTTTCCCTAGTGAGAAAAGCCCCTTCCTGGTGCCTTCTAGACCAGTGCTCACTGGAGTGGCCCAGATTGTTTTACAGGAGCGGCTTCAAAGTTGATTACTGGGATGATTTACAAAACTAAATCAGAATTGGATGAAGCGGGAAGAAATCTTTTCTTATGAAGTTAGTAACAGCTTTTACCTGTTAGAAATGCACAAATAGACTATCTGTTTTCACAGAGAACTCGCAGAGGATAATGAAGTTTAAGAAAGTTTAATGAAATTTAAGAAATAGCTATAGAATTTAATTATTTTCAAATCCATTTCAAAACTGGCCTTTTTGGAATTCAGAACCTTTATCATAAGAGTATTGACTTTCCAAGCTGAAAGATTCTGAGAGATAGGATCTAATTCGTTTTGGTGTCTCCATCAATCCAACAGTGAATCAATCAACCAGATTTTCCCCTGTGACAATATAAAGCAAGCAACAATGACCTGAGACAAAGCTGAGGAAGGTAGGAATGACAGAGATCACAGTATAGGAAGGTAGGGATGACGGAGATCACAGCAAGCTGTGTGCCAGCCAGAACTGTGCAGACCCCATGATGAGAGCAACCTTAGTGAAGGGCTTCATTGAGATGGTGGGATTTGACACTGGCTTTGAAAATGCATATTTGAAAACACAGGAAAAAAAGTGGAGACAGTTTGTGGCATCAGAGCTCTCCTGAGTCAGTTGACAGCTAATGGTCAGTGGGAAATGTAAGATGGGCAGATATGGGCAGATATGGGCAGATAGATATGGGCAGATAGATATGGGCAGATATGGTATGAAGATGATGTGTGTCTTCAGGGACCCAATGGATAGTGGGAAATGCAGAAACTGTGTAAAGTACTGAGAATGAACAACTAGAGTGCTTAGCCATAGGAGGGACACTGTACCAACCGGTTTCCCATGCCCAAGCTCAGACAATGTCTAAGAAGTGGACAAAAGATTGTCAGAGTCAGAGGATAGCAAGGAATCCTGTCCTTTAGACCTGACATGCCTGCACACATATGAACTCACAGGAATTTTCATATGTGCACAAGACCTACAGAGGCAAGCCAGTTAAAAATTCCAGTCTGGGAAGGAACTCATGAGACCCAACTCCTTACTGATATTCTAAGTTAATGACTGCTGAGGGGAGGGAGAGTCACAGGTTTGAATGGGGGATAGACAGTGATAATTTACACATCCCCCACACCCAATATATGTAGGCATCACTAATTAACTAGGTGGCTTAAAAATACTAATAATTAAAGTTTAAAAGAAGGCATAAAATTAGCAGTGAGATGTGTTTGAATGGGTCCAGGGAAGTGGGGAGAGGCAACTGGGGGGGGGGGGGATGGCTGTGATCAAGAAACAACGCATAGATAAATAACATTTTCAAATAAAAAAATGGGTTTAAAAGAGTGTGGGGATGTTAAAGATTTGCAGAAGCCTCATTCCCTTTAAGACGGAGTCCAAGGAAGGAGGCCACTGTAGGTGGCAGTGACCCGGAACAAGCTGAGCTTTCTCTCGGGGAGATGCTACACTGTGGCAAACTGGTACATCAGCTTCATACATCACACTGACTGATAATATCTAAGGGTCTCCTGAGCAGAGCCACTCCCAAGAGGAGCTGAAACTAAAGTTGAGAGGGTCCTTCAGAAGTCTAGATACCAGGTCAGTTCAGAGATACATTTCTGGGCATTTGGAGACCTGGGGACACTTCTTGCTACCTGCCCACGCTGTTATTTTGTGTTGATCTGGTTCAGACAGGAAAGAGCAGATTCTTTCTGTTTATCCAGTTACTGTAACTTTTCTATACTTCACTTCTATGTAAGATCTGTGCTCATTCTGGAACATGTGCATATTTATGTGTTCTGCATTGAAACCTCCAGAACTAGGTAGATGCATTCAGAATTGCTGTATCTTCCTGCTGAAATGAACAACAATCCTCTTCTTTTAAAATCTCAGATGTTCTACATGGCATATATAATACTATATATATGTGTGTGTATCCATATATCCATATATATGTATATATGGATACACACACATATATATTTCTAAATAGGAATAAATTAGTAGTTGTCTAACATCCATTCTAAGTGTTTTAAGTAACTTTCCCAGTTTTATTGAAGTAGAATCAATGAGAACATTTTTATTTATACTGCATGGGTCTCTTCAGTCTTAGGGTTTCAAGCTTCTTGTGTTCCTATGTTTGATGCCTCTGTCTGGAGAATTCCACGCATCTCGTTGCTGCTCATCCCACACATCCTGTTGCTGTTAGTCCCATTATCTCTGAAGTGCTAGCATTCTTTTCTCTCACACTTCTGTTTACTTTATCTTGCTTCCCCTGTGTACCCCCATCCTGCTCCTGGACCTGTTTTTGTTCTCTGTGTTCTGCATCTTGTTTTCCTTCTCTACTAACTCAGATGCTATTCTTTCTCCATCTTCCTAATTCCCTAATGATCAACAAGCCCAATTACACCAAAACTTTAGAGCAGTAGTTCTCAATCTGTGGGTCGCGACCCCTCAGAGTCACACGTCAGATAGCCTGTATACCAGATATTGACATTATGATTTACAACAGTAGAAAATTACAGTTATGAGGTGGAAACAAAATAATTTTATGGTGGGGGGGGGTCACCAAAACCTGAGGAACTGTATTGAGGGAAGTAAGGGCCACTGCCTTAGAGGGTGAGCAGCGTATCTGCATCTTTAGCAGGTTAGAAGGCTTGAGCTCTGATTATCCCTTCCAGACTACCACACTCAAAGTTTCTGAACTCAAAGGTGAGGGGTTTTTACAGAACACTTATTTTTTATTAAAGATTTACTTGTTTATATTTTATGCATACATGTGACTGTTTGCATGTGTACACGTGTGTGTGTGTGTATGTGTGTGTGTGTGCATGTATTGGTGCCTGTGAGTTCAGAAAAGGAAGCTGGTTCTCTTGGAGCTGAAGTTACAGGTGAACTGAGCTTGGGCCCTTCGCATGAGCAGTGTGTGCTCTTAACAACGGAGTCAGTCATCTCTCTAGACTCGTGTTGCTATTTCTTCCTTATCCATCTATTTATTAACATGCTATATTTGTTCATCATGATTTTTCTGTCTTGAGCCCTTCTTGAGATTTGAGTGTATTTTCTTGGAGCACCATGCACACCGATGGCCAATGCGAACTGCAGTCACCTTTGTTGGCAAACCCTTCTCCACCATTTGCAGTTGATGGTCCTGATGCAGGACAGAAATCACAGGCATCCTTTAAACCTCTGGTTATCTCAGGTGGTATCTTTACAGCAGGACACCTCAGCCTGTTCACCCTCCTGAGCAAGTGTCACCTTGTCCTGCTCCAGACAAGAGAAACGGATAGCTCTTTCTATTCCTGTGAAACCCTTTCTATATGTCTCTTCTCTACATATTTTTGTTTGTGTTTAATCATAGAAAATTGGCTTGATTGATAATTACCTGCAGAAGAATTTTCTGTTTCTATTTGCTGTTGAACATTGCCCAGTCCAATTGACATCCCTTCACAGAGAATGCCCGTCTCTCTCAGAAGGGTAATCTTGCAGCCAGTGTTTTCTCATGTGTCTAGATGTGGGTCCCTTCCCATTCCCTCACTTCAGGAGAGTTTCCCGATCTAAAGATGTGCTTCTTGCAAACCTCAGGGCATCCCTCTCCACTGTCTCCCTTTCTCCTTCTAGTCTCTTCGTAATGCCTTGGTGGGATAAGGTTTGGATATTCCCAATTAATTTACTCTGTGCTCCTATTTGTCTTATAATTTTGTTATAGCTCTCCATAGCAATTTGGTACTTTCTTTTAAATCTATTTTTTAGGATAGTATTCTTTGAGCACCCCCTAGCAAGATGCCTATTGTTAAATACATAAAGACAGACAGATAGCATCAGCTTTCCATTACTGTAACAGAATTCTATAACAGTAACTCTAACAGAATTACTATAACATCAGGTTTTCAAGAGAAAAAGGGTTGTTTGGCCCTGTGTTAATACTAGTTTGGATTCAAGATGGGCTGGCTCACTGCTCTGGGACTGTGAAGCACCATTGTGAAGGAACAGTGTCATGCACCAAAATCCCTCATGTGAGATCTGAGAAGACAAAGAGAAGAAGGAAACATCCCAGAGTCTCATCACCCAGTTACCTAAGTACCCCCCCCCACTCTGCTCCACTTCTAAAGGTTCAAGCTACCTTGAACAAGTAGCTTGCTTTCATCAGGCCATCCACTCCCTGTGGCTGGCCTGCAGAATGCCAGCTATCACTCACTTAGCTCCCCTTAACCCTGTGAAGTGAAAACACTAGAAACTTATAATTTACAAGCCAGATTTAGTGCCACACTGGAAACCAAATGTCTAATGCACTGTCATGAGAGAAATGCTCAAGGTCCAGCCATAGCTGATAGAAAATTGTAGACAGACAGATAAAGGCATATGGATAATTGTATCACAATTGTAGCACATAGTTTTAAAAGAATCTGTCTAGGTACCAGCATCAGAGGTCATGCAAAATCCCCTCCTTAGCTTGATGCTAAACCACTCTGGTATCCATCAGGGAGCCTGCAGGCTTCAACTTCTGTGACTGCACTATCACCAGTCAGCTATTTCCCCATCCCAGCTAGCCTCTGCAGGTCTCTGAGATCACTCCTTTGGTCTCTTTTTGCTGGCAACCCTTAGCTCAGGTCTGTGCTTAATTGCCTTACTGACCAAACTAGTTTTTCCTGAAAATACCTCGAACAAGTAGTTTGCTTTCATCAGGCCATCCACTCCCTGTGGCTGGCCTGCAGAATGCCAGCTATCACTCACTTAGCTCCCCTTAACCCTGTGAAATGAAGACACTAGAAACTTATAATATACAAGCCAGATTTATAATGGTAAATCTCCAACCCCAAAGTTCCCGTGCAAAGAACACACAACTCAATAATATAATTACAAGCTGCACACTTAGGTTAGACAAATATACCACTTCACAACTGCCCAACTATGAAATCCCCAGCAACTTGGGGCTCCTCTAGGCTACATGGTTCTTGTTCCTTTTCATTTTCTTCTCCCTCAATCTTCTTCCTCCATCCTCTGTCTCATTTGACCTTGCTCTTCTTTCTTTTTCTGTTCTTCCCTGAAGATTCTGCCTCCATATCTTTGCCCAGTGATTGGCTTCCTGTAGTCCTTATCAGCCAATCAAATAACTAGGGGAAATTCCCCTAAAAATAATAGAAGAAAGATGAGTAGATAGATATGGTAGGAAATAGAGAGATAGATGACTGATGGATAGACATATAGAGATGATGAATAAACATATAGAGATGATAGAGAAAGATAGATGATAGATGACAGGAAGGGATAGCTAAAGATAGATGATAGAGTTAGATGAGTGATTAGATAGTAGATAAAGACACATACATAGATGATGGATAGATAAGTAGAAAATGATGAATGAGTAGATAGGTAGATGATGGATAGGTAGATGATATACAGATGGATGGACAGATGGATAGATGGACAGATATATTGATGTGTACTTTCTGCTTTTCTTCTGTCATCTGTACACTTTTAAAAATCAATTTTAAAGTATATATTAAATATTATTATTAATATCATTTAAATTATTATTAATTAATTGTGGGGAGCTGACAGAAGGCAGCTATCATCCTTGAGCCATCTTGAGCCATATACCCTGACAAGAGATTTGATTACATCAGCCTACAACCGCTGAGCACACTCTGATAACATCTTGTTTTAGATACCCAGGATCTTCCCTTGGGTGTGTGAGATTTAAGGTGTGATTTAGAGATAAGACCTAAGGGTGTGACTTAGGGGTGTGACTTAGAGGTGTGGCTTAGAAGTGAGATATATAAAAGATGAGAGGCAGACAGAAGAAATTATTATTAAGTATTAGGCACTTGGAGTAGGCACTTGAGACAGGTAACAGTGCTTGGAAGGTAACTTGGAACTTGGAGGCACTAGGGACTAGGAACTAGGGACTAGGAACTCAAGACTTGGGACTTAAACTAAGAAGAGAGACTGAAGAATAAACGGGATTGAATCACACTCTGTCTGGTCTCCATTCTTTCTGTCCATCCTCACTGTCTCTCTTGCTGAACCCCGACCCGTGGACCGGAGCAGCTTGGGGCAGTACGGGCTCTAACAATTTAGTCCCCAAGGCTTTTGGCAGTGTGGGTTCCAACATTGACAGAGAGTTCCATGACAATTAATTATTATATTAATTATTAATTATTATTATATTAATTATTAAATATCATTTTTAAAGTGTCTCATGCTCACTATTTGGTTCTTCTTTTTAAATAGCAGGCACTTGTTCATCTCTCAGGGTTGCTTCTTACAGCTGTTAGAACTCCCTGGTCCTGCCTGCTTCAGGTAGCCTGTCTAGCTCCTTCCTGCCCTTTAACCTCTACTTCCCCGCTCCCTCGCCGCCCCCCCCCCCCCCCCCCCCCCCCCGGTCAATGCACTCATCACCCAGATTTCAACAAACACACTTCCTTGTCCACTTCTCTACACTTGAGGTCCCGAGGTCTGGTCTGTTAACACACGACTCTTCCCAGAGTCCCCCGCGCTAATAAACCATCATTGCTTTTGGCTCTCCATTTGCGTGTGTGTGTCTCATTAGTATTTTGTAAAGTTATATTTATAACAGTAAGGAAATATAAAACATAAAAATTTAGGCTGCGTGTGTGTCTGAGAGAGAGAGAGAGAGAGAGAGAGAGAGAGAGAGAGATCCTATAAAACTCTTGCATTTGGAATGCTTTTTGCTTCCTTCTTCCTTAAGGCCTAATATCAGAATACTGCCTTGGCTTCCCTTGAAGTCCAAGGGCTGGTACAAGCTTATGAGCTTAATTTACCATTGTATGAGAGGTGAAGTAAATACTGGGTATCTATCAACAAGCAAGGAAGACTGAAAATAGCCACTGGAAAGTAAAATACGGAGCTGGAGAATTTGCTAGCGGTCCCAACTCCCAGAGATATTCCAATCTAGAGGGGAAAAAAGGGATAACAAATGTTTATCTCTTTACCTTTTAAACATTTTCCTCAACCCTACACCTGAGCACCATCAGCCAAGTCTGTGTTGGAAAAGCTGCAAATTTACCTCATTTATTCAAGAGCACAGAGATTTGCATAGTTTCCCAACCTGCTAGCATCTTTTCATTAATAACCTGGAGCTCCGGTTTTCCTCCTGGTATTTTACTGCAGAGATGGAAAAGCACTAAATGGCATTTTGTTCCTTTAATTTTTCCCATGCAAACAAAGTCAGGGAACAAAGAAAAATGCAAGGCACCCATAAAATGTCATTGTTATTTTATCCACAGTAGCAGTACAACTCTCCATTAGCACAGCTTCCTAGTAATAATGGCACATTAACGCCGGAGAACCGGCCAATGAGAACGACAGATTCCCATAATGCTCTATGAATTAGTTTGCATGTGGCCAGCTGTAACCCATCACTGCCAAACAGAGTAATGTCAAAGTAGTTCATTCTAGACCTGTCTCCCAGCCTTCTGACAATGCATTAGCTGTGGTTAATAGATTAATAGCTGTGTGTTAATAGATGCTCGGGATAACTATTTGTGGGACTGGAACCATAGAGCCCCAGTGCTAAGATTTCAGTGCTCCCTCCTGCACATGGTATCAGTGACTACTGCTCAAAAGTTCTTTAAAAAGAAAATAAAATTTTCCTTGTCATTGAAAAGTACAGTGTAAAAATATTCCCTTTTGGGGATGTTAAATTGTATGTGAGAAGCCAGCCTGCCTCTATCTTATGCATAAAAGCTGTCTTATAGTAAAGACGAATTAAGGTCCACTCCTGTTTATGACTGAACCTTTGATTCTCAAGGGTTGGGCTATGCCTCATTTGAAACCTTAACTCCAAACTGTTCTGCACCACCTTGTTATGACTGTCTGTTGTCACAACCTCCTTGTAACCATGGTTTTGTTTCAGGAAGCTAATATGACCAACTCGTTATGCTTATATCCTGTTCCTCTAACGGCACCTGTTTGCTAGCTAACCACCACCACCTCCCGATTTGGGAATCCCCTACCCCTGGGCTCTACAAACCTTGTCTTCCTCATATGCAATACCGACCTCTCAAACTTTGCCTTAGGGAGTTTGGTATACACGAATAAGAAAGCTTGCTTTAGGTAATTGCTTGCTTTAATTAATTTGGCCATGATGATTTGGGTCAGTGGTCTTTCTTCTCCCATCTTTGGGATTAAAACTATAAAGTTAAATTCACCATCCAGTCCTTCTGGTGAAAGGGAAGGTGACCCTTTTGGGAGGGGACACAGGCTGGAGTGACAAGCTAGAGTAACCATCCACAAATGTGATAGGAGAGGATCTGTGAAAGGATGTGGGGAAGTTTCCTGTGTCTCTTCCAGTTAACTACTTACTGAAACACAGCTTGGACTCCCATTAGGAATCCTGACTCCAATCATATGTGTATTTGTAAAATGTGTGACTGTTAAAGCAGGAAGGAAACTACTATTTATACATTTTATTGATCTAATGCATGTGTTTACCAGAATGTGTGTGTATATATATATATATATATATATATATATATATATATATATATGTGCCCACAAATGTACCTGGTGGCCCCTGAAGCCACAAGAGGGGTTCCCTGGGACTGGCATAACAGAAAGTTGTGAGGCATGTAGGTACTGGGAACTAAACCTGGGTTTCTGCAAAAGCGGCCAGTGCCTTTAACTGCTGAGCCTTCTCTGCACCTCTAAGAAAATTGATTTAAAAAAAAAATTACATTACTGTTGTTGCAAATATTCTGAGTGTTTGATCTCAGCAAGAGTCTAAAGTTATTACATCTATCTCATTTAATTCAGAGTCACACACTTTTTATTCTGAGTTTGGGTTTGCAGTCTGACTATTAAATTCCGTGGACTCCCCATTGCAGAGTTCTGTATCTTTGCTTTTAAATCTTCTCCCGAGAAACACGGACAGACCTCACCCATCTCCTGGGGGTCAGCGTGTTAAAAGAGAACAAGTGGTGTGCCTAAAGATGAGTGAGGGAAAAAGTCAGGGTTCTGTTAATAAAGTCCTCCAGTTTCACAGTCCTGCCCTTGGCAAAGCAGCTATGTTCCCTTATGAATAAACTAATGGACAATTTAAAAATCAATGTCAGGGCAATGCTAGTGAGCTCAGCTCCCAACAATCCTTTTCAGGTTGCCAGGCAACTATCATCTAGTCCCCAAATCTTTGGTGTGTGTGTGTGTGTGTGTGTGTGTGTGTGTGTGTGTGTGTGTGTGTGTGAAACCTCTTTGTCCTAGGAAAATTCACCTCATACTATGCAACAAAGCGCAATTTCCTGATTAGAGCACTGTGAACTGAGGCTGCATACAAGTACAGAACCCGAGAGAGTAACAAGAGGACCAGGCGAGGAAAACTGTTTTCTAAGCATTTCCTCCATTTTCTTCTACAAAACAAGGGAATGAAGGTGAGGAAAAGAAGACTCTTTCATTTAGTCTCCCCACATCACTTGCTGCCCATTTGAATGGATGTTTTGGTCTATGATGTGCCAGAGCTTTGATGTTCTTGAACACAGCAAAAACTTGAGCAGGATTCTGGCACCAGCTTTGTGCTACAGACGTTTGTAATAGAAGAGTGGTTCTGTACTGAATGTATTCTATCTAATGGTTACTTTTCTATACCCGGGGTTGAGAAATGTTCTGTTTACCAGATAGTAACCAGCTTAGATGGTTGAAGCCACATGATGCTGTCTGCCCCATGTGCACACTATGAGAGTGATGGTGGCAGTTCCAGTAAACCATATTTGTAAGACAATATGTGGTGAGAGGCCCTGCTGAGGTCAGCCTTATGACCAGAAGAGGAGCTGGTTTCTGGAGTTGCCATTACAGGTGGTGCTGAGATGCCTTGTGAGGTCTAAGAACCAAACCCATGTTCTCTGCAAGAGCAGTCAGTTCTCCTAAGCAATGCACCACCTCTCAAGCCCAAAAGTTTCATTTTCATGAGGCTGCTCTCTTCACTGCTTTGTGTATGCTCACTTCTCCTCGCCGAATGGTATACTTTTCAGACCCTTTTGCTCTAATACTTATAAATGTGGATAAAGGCAACAAGAAATAACCATGCCAAAACCTGACTGCTCTGCTGTTTTCAAGTCTCCAACACATCTGTTAGTTTGTTACTTCTAAATTTATTCTCACTCAAATTGTGAGAGCATGAGCAAACTGTAGAGAAATCATTATGCCAGAATATAATGTGAATGGACTCCAGTCATTTCCAAGAGAATTTTATTCCTGCCTGAACTGGAAGAGCATGGCTGCATGGTCCATATTTCTCTCAGCATCTGTTTGTTCAATTTAAGTGTGCTTGGGGTTGGAGCCATGGCGTTTAAAACACACATTTTCCTTCCTTCTCCCTCCTCCAGCACATCTTAGAAAATAAGAGTGAAAATCAGATACTTAGACACCATATATCCTTTATTTTATTTTATTTTATTTTATTTTATTTTATTTTATTTTATTTTATTTTTGATTAGAGAATCCTGGGACAATTTGTTCTAGCATTTATTTATTAGCCTGGGGCTACAGCTCAGTGGGGTCAGGCAATGCCCAGCATGGTTAAGGACCTGGGTTTGATCCCCAGATGCACAATATTAGATAAATAGGTAGTTTTATTTTTAAAATGCCTTGTAAGGAATGAATCCAAATTGGTTTCAAATTTAATATTACTTTTTATGGAGATAACTATGCAATGGAATAAAGCTCTGTGGTTTTTTAAGGATTTTAAGGAGTTTTTTTTTTTTCTCAGACTCCAGAAACTTCAGTTTACAATCAATACTGCAATTCCCTGACATAAGTTTTATGTTTCTAATACAACAACAGATGGAGGTTTTAGTGTTGAAATGGGCTAAAACAACCCTGGTTTTGTAAGCCATCTTCTGGCATGCTGCTCTAATCAATATAGAGTATCCTGCACAATGGGTGTGCTGGCTAGTCTTATGTCAACTTGATACAATCTAGAGTTAGCTAAAAAGGAGAAAACCTCATTGAGAAAATGTCTCCATAAGATCTATTTTCTTCATTAGTGATTGATGGGGAAGGGTTCAGTCTACTGTGGGTGGTGCCATCCCCGGGTTCGTGGTCCTGGGTTCTATAAGAAAGCAAGCTGAACAAGCCATGGGGAGCAAGCCAGTAATCAGCACTGTCCATGGCCTCTGCATCAGCTTAAGCCTCCAGGGTCCTACCTGTCCTGACTCATTTCAGTGATAAAACTACAATGTGCAACTGTAAGACCATTAAACCCTTTCCTCCTGAACTCACTTTTTGGCCATGGCATTTCTTTGCAGCAATAGAAACCCCAACTAAGACAATGGGTAAATGTTTTTTTCTTCATGTTCAACACTTAGCAGCTGTTCTCACATCTGTGTGGGGGGGTGGGGGTGGGGGGGGACAGGAAGAGGCAGCCTTTCACTTTCAGCAACAGTCTAACTCAGCCTTAGCTATAATGTATCTTAAAATAATATAAGCCCTGGAAATATTAGTGAAAAATATTCAAGAATGTGTTGGAATTGTTTCTCCAGTTTTCAAGCTTGGATGGAGTGGGTTGGCCTAATACTACCTGTATTCTAATGCTAATTTGGAAACCCCAAGACTGATTACCCTAAAGACAAGGGAGTCTGCAGATAAGACACTGAGTGACCCTGCCCCAGTTCATTGTAATTGGTAAATAGAGATGCCAGCAGCTATTAGCAGGGCAGAAGAGACATAGGTAGGGTTCAGGTTTCATGGGGTCAGAGAGGAGGTAGAAGAGGAAGAATGTTCAAGAGAAAAGAAAGGAAAAGCCATTATGAGTACGTAAAATGTGGCCATGTGAGCTGGCCAATTGGAGTTAAGAGCAAACCAGATGGAACATAGTAAATAGTAAATAGTAAATAATAACTCTGGCTTATCCATAGGAAAGTAGATTCTAATAGCATGGAGGGCAGGCAGCTGTCCAGCCCTTGTGTTGTTCAGGGCAGATTGTAAATATAAAGGCTGCATGTGTGTTTTCATCTAGGAACTCAATAACCAGAGGTGGAGTAGAAACACCAGGCTGGGATTTTTAAATATTAAATTCTACACTTTGATTTCTGCTCTTCTGGGTGTGTAGACAGAGATGTCAATGAAGATTCTTAGAAGGTATGATGTTTAGCTTTGTCAACTTGACACAATCTGGAATATCCTAGGAAGAGCATCTCCATGAGGAATTTCTTATATCAAGTTGGCTTAGAGAATGTCTATTTTCTTGATTGCATTAGTTGAGGTGGGAAGACTAGCCTACTGTGGGCAGCACTATTCCCTATGTTTGGGTCTTGGACTGTAAACATATGGAGAGGGGGCTGAGTGCTGATAAGCACTTATGCTTTCATTCTCTTTGTTCTGGACTCTGAATGAGACATGGTTGACTGTTGCAGTTCCCACCACCTTGACTATCTCTATGTTTCAATTCCCACTACCTTGACTTTCTCTATAACTTGGCATTGTAGCTAATGTAGACCTTTCTACTCTAAATCGATGTTAGTTGATGCGTTTTTCACAACAGACATGAAACAAGGACAGATGGAAACCAACACTAGCAACTCAAGGTGCCCTGTGTTGTAACTGCCATCTGGCAGACACGAGCTTCATTACACCTGCCGAGGAGTAGGGACTTCACAGCATATTCTTTCAATTATTATTAATAGCCAATCCTTATTCGCATCTTGCCTCTAAAAGATATTGCCATTTAATTTATTAACAAAGTCTATCCTATAAGTAAAATCCTACAGTTTATTACAAATCCATTTTCCATGCATGAATATGAAGTTTCCTTTCTGGTAGCTTCTAGACACCTGGAAATAAGAAGAGCTGATGAACTGTAGATGGGACTGTAGTTTGGTTGTAGAACACTTGCCTTGTAGGTATCAATTACTAGAACTGCAGCAAATAAACAAATAAATAAACAGACAAATACATAAGTACCCTTGAAATTATCAAAAAGAAACTATTAAACCAGGACTGGGAAAATGGCTCAGTAAGGGAACCAGAGTTTGGAATCCCAGAACACACAAAATGCTGCGTGGGCATGATGGTACGTCTGATATTCCCAGAGCAGCTAGCCTGTGATATTAGCTACATTGGTTAGCTCTGAATTTGAATGAGACCCTGACCCAAAGTGAAGGGGGTTAAAAGTTTTCAAAATCTCCTAGCAGGCTGGGCAGAACCAAGAGTGCAGGTCAGCTTGGTCGTGAGCTCTGTGTTTCAGGAACTTGGCTGACCACAAGATAGATGGCTGATTACATACAGGCTCTTAGAGAATAGTCTATACAAAATGTTCCCCATGATGAGTGTTCCTTGTACCCTGTCACAAACTGAATAATGGGCTGAGACTTTCCACAGGTGCTCTCCAATAACCCTCCTTCACTCCCCATGGGTTGTGGTTTGCCCCCCTGAGTTGTGGTTTTTGGCTTTAAATTCTCTCTGTCTCCAAAGCCCCCTGGGTCACACCCCACTGCCCCTGTGTGGGTCATGGGTCTTGACCTCAGTATACTGATTGAAATATATCTCTTGCTGATTGCATCAAGTTCGGTGTCTTGTGGGTTAATGGGTAGCCTCGAATTCCTGAGGCTTGAGTGAGGTCCTCCCTTCGTGGAGGCCTTACAAAAGGATACCTTAGAAGAATCACTGAGGAAGTGTGGTACTGTAGTCTGCCTCTGCCTGAAGCACTTGCATGCTGCCCAGACAAGTTATGCAGGAACAGGCAGGCGGTCCACATCTACATTTTCCCTCAGGGTGTCTAGGCACCAGGCAGTAAGAGGAAGGCAGAACCCTGGACAAACAGGATCTGGACCATTTGGAAGTAAGTTCCCAGGACCAGAGGGGCTGGAGAAAAGCAAATCTTCCAGAGTCTTAGGTGCAGCTCTTGTTTTTTTTTTTTTTTTTTTAAAGGATTTTATTTTATTTTATTTTATTTTATTTTATTTTATTTTATTATTTCACTTTACATCTCTCTCATTGCTCTCTCCTAATGCCCTCCTCACACAGTTACTCCCTTCATTCCTTCTCTGAGACGGTAGAGGCTTCCCCTGGGTATCCACCTACTTAGCACATCAAGTCTCTTCAGGACTGGGAACATCCTCTCCCACTGATACCAGACATTGTAGTCCAGTTAGGGGAACATATTCCACAGAAGGACAACAGTTGTTTGGGGCTTCAACAATGGAGATCAAGCTGCACATCTGCTCCATGTGTGCAAGGGAACCACAGTCTAGTTGTGTATGATCTTTCATTGGTGACTCAGTCTCTGGGAGCCTCAAAAGGTCCAAGTTAGTTGACTCTGGCGGTCTTCCTATGGAGTTGTTATCTCTTTCTAGGCCTTCAATTCCTTCCCCAGCTCTTCCATAAGAGTCCTCCTGTTCCATCTAACATTTGGCTGTGAGTCTATGTATCTGTTTCAGTCAGCTGCTGGGTGGAGCCTCTCAGATGACAGTTATACTAGGCTCCTGTCTGCACCCACAACACAGCATTATTAATAGTGTCAGGGATTGATGCCTGCCCATGGAATGGGTATCAAGTTGGGCTGGTTATTGCTTGGCCATTCCCTCAGTCTCTGTTCCATCCCCAGTCCATGCATTTTTGTAGACAACATAAATTTTGGGTCAAAAGTTTTTTGGGGGAGTGGATTGGTATTCCTATCATTCCATCCTATCATCCTGCTTGACTACAGGAGGCAGCCTTTTCAGGTTCCATATCCTTACTGCTGTGAGTTTCATCTAAGGTCACCCCCGTTGATTCCTGGGTCTCTGGCACTCCAGGGCATATACCCAAAAGATGTCCTACTATACCACAAGGACACTTGCTTAACTGTGTTCATAGCAGCTTCATTTGTAATAGCCAAAAACAGAAACTGGAAACAACCTTCATGTCCCTCAACTGAAGAATGGATTGAAAAAACATGGTACATCTACACAATGGAGTACTATTGAGCCATTAAAAACAAAGACATCATGAAATTTTCAGGGCAAATGGATGTAGTAGCTTGAGAATATCATCCTAAGTGACATAACCCAGACCCAAATGTATGTGTGTGGTATGTACTCACTTATAAGTGGTTATTAGCCATAAAATACAGGATGCCCATGCTACGTTCCACAGACCTAGAGCTAAGCAAAAAAAAAAAAAAAAAAAAAAAAAAGCCCAAGTGAGGAGAGGATGCTTCACTCTCACTTAGAAGGGGGAATAAAATAGTTATAGGAGGCAGATGGAGGGAGAGAACTGGGCGGGAGAGGCTATGGGGAGAAGAATGGTGGGGTTGGGATAGAAAGTAGGGAAAGACAGGAGCGAGGGCCAGAGAGCCAGGAGAATGAAAAGAAATCTGCAGCAGGCTCGGTTCTTTTACGTGAAGGCCTTCCCCATGGTGATCTTTAATGAAGCATCTCTCTGAGAGGGTTCTTGCTTGTTCACATTGTTTTGTTAAGGGTGGATGTGGGCACATATATTTTATTCAGGGGATGAACCAGGGATTATATACCTCTTGGGGGAAGGAATACCCAGAAAGGAGAGATCATTGGCTGAATACCTCATTAGCATGGGGAAGCATTCTGGGTGTTATGCTACAGAGACATTCTGCAGGTAGAGGTGTGGGGATTTTCTAACCCTCCAGACAAGGTCAAAGAAGGAGAAGCCCTACCAATGAAGGGAATTCACCATATAACACCAAGCCCCAGAAGGCTATCTGGTCAATGGTCAACATTAATTAACAGAGTTTTCCCACAAGGAAGATTCCTGACATCAACTTTTGGCTTTTACATCATGAACACATATGCATATACATATACACAAACACACACACACACACACACACACACACACACACAGAGAGATTGCACAAACATACATGCAAACACACAAGAGAAAAAAAGAATATGAAGAAGGAGGAGGAAGAAGAGGAGGAGAAAGAGGAAAAGGAGGAGGAGGAGGAGGAAAAGAAGGAGGAAGAAGAGAGAAGAAGAAGAAAAAGGAGGAAAGGAGGAAGAGGAGGAGGAGGAGAAGGAGGAGGAGGAAGAGGAGGAAAGGAGGAAGAGGAGGAGGAGGAGAAGGAGGAGGAGGAGAAAGAGGAGAAAGAGGAAAGGAGGAGGAAAAGGAGAAGAAGAGGAGGAGAAAAAGGAGGAGGAAAAGAGGAAGAGGAAGAGGAAGAGGAAGAGGAAGAGGAGGAGGAGAATGTTGAATCAATCCATAGAGGACCAAAGATAAACAACACAGTCACTACAGAGTGTTTTCAGCTGTGAACCATACCTGACTTAAATCGGATTTGAGGTTTGGATGTGAAGAAGGCACAGAGCTTGTGATGTTCATGAGCCACAAATTCTAAACAAGAAAGAACCTGCTTTGGTGAGAATCAACAAGTTTGTAGGTCAGTACTAAGATTAAAATGTACTCAAATTTAGACCATTGGAACCCCTACAGGTCAAAATGTATAGGGTAGGTTGCTCTGATCCTGAAAAAGGCAACATTTAGCTGTTTCAGGGAGACTCCCTGAACAGTTCCCAAGCACAGCCTCATCTGTCCACTTGAATTCGTCCACGTATTTACATAGAAGGGATAATTACATGTTTACTGTCTTCTGGCTTCCAAGGGCTGCATGTGATTCTATTGAGCTTTGCACTTCAGGCAGTGCATACACTGTAAAAACAGCTTGGCCTGGGCAGCTCTTCCATTCGAGACAGACAGACAGAATCTAGGGGGCTCATGCTCCAGCACCTTCAGAGTTTTTACCTCTTGTATATAAACAGTACCCAGACCTCCAGGAGCTGCCCCAACCCAGTATCACAGCACAGTGTCATACACTCAAGGCTGTAAACACTCAGGCATCATTTTTAACCTAGTATTCTATTGTTCAAAATGCCATTAGCTGTTTGTAGAAGGTTTAATACACAGGTATTTAAAATTAAATATTAGTTTGAAAGCTATCAAACATCATTTCATGCAAAGCTTTGAGATCACCGTAAGGTACTTAGGAGACTTAAGTGACTTAGCAGTCTCCCAGCCAGCCTTAATTCTATAGCACTATGCTGAACTGTTATTAATACAGTGGGCTCCCTTTCTCCTTATAGACGTTCTGTAATGTATCTTATGTGCTGTAATTGTGTGGTTCTGAGATGAATGGCCTTCTTGTGAGCCTGTCTAAGGCTGATCCACTTTGGTCCCTTCATCCTTCAAGCATCTCTGTTTGACCACTGTGGTCTTCACACAGGGCTCAGCTAGTAAAGCCCTGATGCCATGTTAATGTCCTTGTGCTATCATATTATTTCTTAGATTCTGGTTTGCCACGCACGTCACATCAGATAGCACCTTGGGGAGCTCAGATAATGAATGCTTGCTACATCTGTGTTCTCCAAAGAGCTGAGGAATTGCTGATGCAGTGCAGGGTCTCTGGAAGTATGTGTTGATGTACTGATCCACAGGAATTGCTGAGAAAGAGGATATTCATCTCTCTTCATTGCAAACGTGCACATATCCACGAAGGTGCCCAGTGATTACATTTTTAAGCTGAATAGAAATGCTGGTTTTAAAGCACTCAAAAAAAAAAGTGTTGCAATGGCCTTCATTATCCACTGTTCCTATGCTCTGTAAAGGGGTGGGAATTAGACAGTGCTGGACCTTCATCGCTGTGGCAACATACAGGGTTAGAACTCTGTATACATGGGCCCACACTTTTCATTTGGTCAATCATTTATATGGCACCAATTTATTTGTATTTCTGTCTGAAGCAAATTAATATATGTTGCTGATTCAATTATTATATATTAATTACCCTGAAACATGACAACCTAAAGGCAGCCACTTAACATATCATGGTCATTTAAAAATACTGTATGAGTGTTTTTCTTGCACACGTGTGCATGTAGTGCCTGCAGAGGCCAAAAGAGGGCAGAGGATCCCATGGCAGTGAGTTATAGACAGTTGTAAGCTGCCACTTGAGTACTGATAACTAGAACCTGGATCGACTGCAAGAACAGCTGAGTTTTTTCCAGTTCCTGTTGTGGACTTTTACCTTTAGAAATGGTACCCAGAACTTTAGCACTACACAAACTCCCCGGCAAAGAGCAGAGCACTACAGACCAAGAAAGTATGTTTGTTTCCAGAGAAGCCCTGAACAAGAGGGCAAAGCCTTGGCTTCTCCTTGTTCTATCTCAGCCATGGGGATCACATGGGTGGTTTAGCTTTTTCACACATCCTGTCTGCAGATGATCGACTCTGGGGTGTTCATTTGGGGTTATTCATGGGAAAGAATGCAAGTATAGGCTTTGTGGGTAACGAAGATGGATCCACATGGATGCTGCAGGTAGTGGGAGGGACTGAAGGCTGACCTTTATGCAGAGACATCTCTTTTGGGACTCAGCTCCACACTATGGAGGGCATCCAGGAAAAGCAAGGATGCCTAGAAATAAAACTGTTGCCCTACCCCAACCTGCACACCATGAGCTGTGTGTGTGAACCTTAATCTCTTCATAAGATAGATTGGACAGGGCTTCATTCAGTTTAGTACTGGGAACATCTAGCTCCCACATGTGATTTTTTAAAAGGACTACTATTCACAGAAACTTTAATATCCAGGTGTTGTCAGTTCAATGCTGGCTCTAAAGACCTGAGATATTATTTCATGAAGTCTTTTAAGTTACGATAAGAGAGAATTAAACAGCAATGACCCGACTGGCTGTTTGTTTTTTCCATCTGTATTTGTTACATGCTTTATATAGATTTCTAATCCACATTAATTTGGGCTTAAGCTGCAGCTCCTTTGGAAAACCACGTTGATGAATCAAGCTATTGCTCATGGTATGACTTCACTGCAAAAATACAGGCTCACATTTCTATACAAAGCTTTTGGAGACCTTGGGAAGAGCATGATGATCCAAAGATATGGGAAAAGTAATTTCTACTTTTTGTGTGTACGTGTGTCTGCGTGTGTGTGCATGCATATGTGCATGTGTGTGGTCTGAAGTACCCAAACAGTCATCACCTATAAACAAAATTGTCATTCTTTAGTAGATGGAATCTCTGACCTCTCTCTCTCTCTCTCTCTCTCTCTCTCTCTCTCTCTCTCTCTCTCTCTCTCTCTCTCCCCCTAAAAGAAACTTCATCTCTTTTTGTTAGCACACCTTTCTTCACACTGTCAGGAAATTCAGTATTCAGAATTATTTTTTTCTGATCCTTAATTGACTTCTCTATTTTCTATTTGTAAAAAAGAATACACACACAAGACCTGCACATGTCAAGCAGATATGATGTCATCCTTGGTTTAGATTTTTGTCACCTTTCAGTTTGAAAAGAAACAGACTTAAATTTGAAAGGCAAGGAAAACAAAAGAGAAAAGAGGCAAGAACCTAAGCTAAAGTGAAAAATGATAACAACAGCATTGATAAAAATGGAAGAAATAAAACCAACCTTAAAGATAACTGTGATGAGGGGTTTGGTTTACACTTTTTCACCCTTTTTGACTTTCCTAAGATTTTAATCATGTATTTTGGTCAGATCTGTTCTTTACTTCGTTTTCCTCAACTCCTATATCTATCTCATCTACCATCTTCTTTTTAAACCCACTGGGTTCAGTTAGTGCTGCCAGTACTTGTATAGGGCCATTTACTGGAGCATGGCAGCCTCTCAGGAGCAACAGTCTTTCCTGAATATGATGGTAAGACATTATTGCTGAAGACACCACATGATTGAGACTTAGGATATAGAGAAGTCAAGCTGGCAGTGATCTGGATACTTAGTCTTCACTGGCCTGCTCTCATAGTGCTATAAGATTCTATACCAGAGGAGAAAAGTCTTTTCTTGCTGTAAGTTCTGAGTTACAACAACAGCCTGGTGAGATATGCCCAGTGGTCCACACTGGCCTGAATGTTATAGGAATAACAAACCAATTTCTGGTTAGATATAAGACCTTCTCCATAAGATGTAATTCACACCTGATATGTCAATAACACCAAGAACCTGTGGCTAGTTTATCCATAGGTCTTAGTGGAGAACCAGCTATTATTCTGATAAATGGTGAGATAATTTATATTGTTTTTTTGTGTGTCTTATCCATTTAGAAAATATACTGTATAGATACATTTATAAGCATAATATTTGAATTGTTGAACATGTTTTATGGTGACACAAAACATGATATGTTATGTCAACGTATCAATAAGTAACAAGATTGATATTCACTAATAAGAATCTTCTAACAAAGAAAATTTATTTGTTTCCATTGCTGAATTTTACCAAAGTTTTGATGAACTAGCAACCAACGCCTCTCAAACAATATCAACAAATTAAAAGGGAGGGAACCCTGGCAAACTAATTTTACAAAGGATGCATCACCCTGACATCAAAACCAGACAGACATACAGAGAATGGAAAATGTAGACCAGTATTCCTGATGAACATATAGGTAAAAATTCTACATAAAGTCTTTTAAACTGAATCCAACTGTATATCAGAAAGATTATATACTATAAACAAGTGCTTATTCTAAGCATGCACAGATGGTTTAACATAAACACATTGCTTAATATAACCAAGGTAACAGAATCATGAAGCTAAATTATTTCAATACAGTCATCACAAAATTCAACAACCCTCAAAATCACAATTTCTAAGAAAATTATATATAAAATACTGTGTCTGTATAACTATAAACTAGTACAACTACTTTGGAAACCAATGCAAGGCTCCTCAAAACACCAGGCATAGGTCTACCACATGATCTAGCTATACAACGACAGGCATACAGCCAGAGGTCTCTACATATCACCACAGAAATACTTCTGTTCATTGATGCTCTGGTTGCACTAGCTAGGAAATTAAATCAAGATGTATGTCCACTAACTGATAATGAAAATCTGGTTTCTATATACAATGGATTATATTCTCAGCTATAAAGAAAAATAAAATAATTTAAAATAAAAGTTTGAAGGTAAATGGATAAAGCTGGAAAAAAAATGTACAGAACAAGAAAACTCTAGTCCAGAGAGACTAACTCCTCTCTCGTGTATGTAGGTCCTAGATTCAAGCTCTTGTTTGTGTGTTCAGCCTTGAGCACATATGGAAGCTAGAAACAGGCCATGGAAAGGTTCATTAAAAGAAGGGTAGTTGTAGAGTATAGGTGAAATCAAAGTATAGATGTGGAATTCTACTGCGGGCAGAAAGGTTCAAGCAGGTAAAGGAGTGATGGGGTTGAGAAAGAAGGGGTCAGGAAAGGTTAACCAAATGAAGTGTGCCTCAAGAAGTTACTTGGGAATCAAGCCACTGAAACACAGTAAAAGAAGACAGTAAGAGAACACGTGTGGGGGATGTGTTCATCAGGAATACTGGTCTACCTGTGAGAGATGCTTAACTAAACCTTTAAAACTAAAGGTTTAAGCACAATGGGACAGGATGGTAGGGGAGAGGCAGGATAAAGGATGGGCTAATCAAACTAAGAATGAGTGAATATTTTGAAACCTCACTAGTTTGTAAGCTCTAACACTTTTAAGAAGGAATCTGAACAGAGATACCTCACATGAGTGAGCAACGCTGCTACTAGAAGACATGGATGGTTAAATAAAAATTTTAATGCCAGGCAAAAGTTTTTCCCTATGACTTATTGGTCAGTGGTGCTGCAGAGTCATCTAAAACAATACAGGCCATTATCATCGCTCTTGGTTCCTACCACAACTGCATTCTAGGTATAGGACCCTATTGATGAAGATGTTACAAATTTTGATTGCAGATTACATAGAGATAAATCTTAACTAACTAGAAAACCCTGTGTGCTGGTTAGCTTTCACAGTGCTGGGACTGTGCTTGCTGCTGAGGGAGAAAGGGCATTAGTGGTTCTACACAGCACTGGACCCTACATACGGTATATCTCCCAGGACCAAGATGCTCACTGGTGCAAGAGCGGCAAAACTGTTCTTGGTGTGATTAACCACACATGATCTGATTTGAGGCCTGTTCCATAGGAGAAAATTCATGTCTGTTACCACAAACATGAGTAGAACCCAAGGCTAAAGAAGTCACAGCCCAAGGGGGAGAACCTAATTTTGCTAAGTGGACATGTTGTCAAAATGCCTGCTAAATGGTTATGTTTTTATGTATGTGTTGGTGCTTTTTTCAGCACTGGCCAGAGAAACTTCTTATGGCAGTGGGTAGAGATTACTTCAGAGACATTACTATTCATAGTGCTGAGAATTAGTGACTGTGAGAACTCTACCATAGATGTGACATCTATATCAACCCCATCCCCACGGCTGAGGGAACATTTTGGAAGATGGGGCAGAAGGAATACAAGAGCCAGAGTGGTGTGAAATGTTCTCTGGGTATGACAGGCTGTTATACACATGCACTCACAGAAGCTGTGCACGATCAAGCCAGTTAGAAATTACAGCATGGAGTGGGGCTGAAGGTGTCTTCCAAGGCTCCACTCCTAAGAAGCTACTGGTAGTTGATGGCTACAGGAGGAAGGAGGGTCTCCATTCTTTATGAGTGTGACCATTGGTAGGTCCCCCATGTCCCAGTGGATGAACTCATGCCCATGCTTCAGATGTAAGCATCAGTAGTGGACTCTGTGGGTTTGTGTATGTACATAATATGTAAAGAGGACATGGAGTTGGGAAGGAGATGTGCTGAGGTGCATCCAGCAAGAGTTGGAGGGGAGGAGAAGGGAACGAAAGAAATCAAGATACACTGTATATGTGCATAAAATACCCGAAGAAAAAGAAATGGCCTTCCATGCGGTAAAGTGTTGGTGGCCTAAATTAGCATCAGGGCATACTAAGTACATAGTGAATAATGTGAATTGTTCTCAATAATATTGACAGGTCTTAGTGTTATGACAGTGAAATGCTGTAGAAAAATCTCATTAAGTCATGTTTCTTACTGAGTTGGATTATTAAGGTAATAGAAAATAAATGAGGCTTTAAAATTCCTGAATTCCCTTTAAGTAAGCACATTGGTATCCTCATTGTTACAAATTAACTGTTAACACCGATCATGATAAGAACATCCTCTCTCCCTGAAGCTGGGCTTCAGATAAGTGTATCAACAAACCAATCTCATCCTCATTCTTAAAACTGATTTCTAGATATGGATACTTGGACTGCTGAATGTTCATTCATAAATGGGGCAGCTACAGCACATCCCCTCCTCCCAAGACTTGGGGACCATGGTGGGAGAGGGGACATAAAGGTTTGTAAAAGTCAGAGGTGGTAGATAACAACAGGAAAATTGTGTCTTCTGGACACAGAAGTGCAGGTGCCCATGAGAAGTACAGTGCTTGTGACAGCATCCACAAAAGCTGTCTGTGCAAGTATAAACAATACTGAACTCTATATGGAGAGGAGGGGTAGGCATGAAGTTCCACTCCTAGCTAAGGAGATGTGTGCAGAGGATTACCCAATGGCTGAAAGACAGTCAATTTTCTTTCAGAGTGTGGCTCGACCTCCCTCCCATGAAGGCCATATATCCAAGAATGTATGGGTAGTGCAAGATGTACATGATGTAATTTTTTTTTTCTTTTTTCAAGACACTAAGTAGGTTATGTGGGGAGATGGGAGATGGGCCTAGGAAGAATAAAGTGATGGGTAAATAAGATCAAACTTAATTGTACAAAATTCTCAACTAATATGAGAAAAAGTCTGGTTACTTGAATGCATTAATCACAAAATTTAAAACAGAGGCAAACCATTTTGCATTAATAGTAAGTTTTGTGAAGATCTGTGTCTTAAATCAGTGTTTAGAAAAGTAAATCTTTATTTCATGCAACATTGTTCTTTGATTCAGTTCATTTAGTATTTTAAAATTTATCACTTAAAAGTCCTAAATGTTTTGTTTAAATGTTTATAGTGGGCCTATCTTGACATTGTGATCTGAATATGTCTCTTTCTGCAGTATCACTCTGGAAAATAAAAGTGTGTCTCTAACCAGGCTAACTGGGAGAGACATCTGTGAAGACAGTATAATGAACTGCCAGAAGCACTGCGGGCTGAGAAGCACTACAGGCTCCTGCACACTAGAGTTCTGTGCATTCATGAGCATTCTGTAGGAAAACAGAAGGTGAGATTTGTGGAGATCCAGCAAAAATTACATAGCATCCATTTGAAAGTTTGCAAACTCTCAGATCATGCCTGAGTGTGACCACAGCTTTTGATGGCACTTTCTCTGACAGATTTTAGAAGGTGAGGATATTGCACTTATTATCAAACCCAGTAGACTATAGTAACCATGTCTGATTTTTCTGGAATCATCCTTGCTTATAGTTGACTACATTGGAAGTTGAGGAGGTCTGGTAAGTGAGTGTAGTTAAGCTGCAGTATGTAACTGTGAGCATATAAAAACTAGTGGCATTTTTGTGAACTAACAATAAACTTGCAGAAAAAGAACTGCAGAAAACAACCCGATTTACAGCAATGCACATACATGCATGTACCTGTACATAGGCCTAGGAAATTTTGGATAAGGGAGGCTGAGTCTGAGTAAATGGCCCCAGCCCTCTACATCTGACCTTTATAGCAAGAATCTCACTAGGCCTGTCATAACATGCCCAATATCATAACTCGCTGATCACACATCTTCAACACAACTAAATATTATTAACATATTGTATTAGAAGAAAAGTAAGTTATATATCTATATAGATATAGAAGTGTCTGCTCTCCAATACATGTAAGTACCATAGTAGGGATACTTTAGAGGAAAGTCTTTGGTCCAGTTCCTTTTCTGATGACCTAATAAAACATGGACCAAAAGTAACTTGGTTACTTTGGCTTATACTTCCAGGTCATAGTCCATTACAGAGGGAAGTTAGAGCAGGAACGATGGAGGAAGGTTGCTTGCTGGTTCACTTTCAGACTTGTTCACAATCTAGCTTTCTTATACAGCCTAGGATCACCTGCCTAGGGAATGCTACCTCCCACAATGAACTGGGGACTCTAACATCAATTAAATCAAGACAATCCCACAGAGACATGCTCACAGGTGAACATAATCCCAGCAAGTCCTCCATCAAGGCTTTCCTCTCAGATGACTCTAGGTCTAGGCTGTGTCAAGTTGATAATTAAAGCTGACTAGGACAAGCCCCTAATTTTGTGGGGAAATGTCAGGAATTCTACCAGGAGACATGGAGGGAAGGAAATGCAGTGAGAAGGATGACTCACTGCATGAAGACAAGCTGGAATATGAATGAGAAGCAACAGCCCAATGGTATTAGGCGTAAGTAATTCACAGTGCACACTGCTTTTATGTTCTAGCAATGCTGAATACAGAGCTGCCCACCACATACGGGAAAACGTGCTTCTGTAAGACAGCACTGACACAAAGGATCATTTGGAATTAATCCAATTCTAAATCTAATTTAATCTATATTGAAGAAATTATATATTATTGGATATTGTAGAAGCCTATTTTCCCTTATATTATAAAATTAACCTAACATAAATGGATTTCCATCTTTTAAAAGCCATTTAACATGGAATACATCACTTAATCTCTTACAACATGGACAAAGAGCTAAAATAACCACATCTGAAAGAGTTTATTGTTATATCTCAACAGAATGGATAAAAGGCATTTCTGATAAATTTTCAAAAACTTACACTCTTTTTAAATTCCATTCATCAATAAATTATTGTTATAAGTCGTATAAAGTACAAAGAAAATGGAGTTAATTCTAGTTTGTTTTAAAAAGCATCATAAATTTAAGAAAAACTTGTGAAATATCACCAGATTTTACATTATTGAAAAATTAGATATAAAATATCAAGTACTTTTGATATTTATCATGAGCAAGATAATGAAAAGTTAGGAGAAACATTAGAGATGACAAAAAGCCACTGAATTTGGAATTAGATGAGTTCCCATTTCTGCCCTCTATTTAATGGTGTTGTATCTCAGTGGACAGGGCCTGGAAATCACTCTTCACTCAGCAAATATTAGTGTGTGTCTCCTCAGTCAGAGGATGCCGGCAGAAAAGAAAAAAGGTATCCAACACTCTACTAGTCAGGGTTCTCTAAAGGAACAGAATTGATAGAATGAACGGATATATACATCTATATGCTGTCTTAGTTAGGGTTTTAATGCTGTGAACAGACACCATGACCATTGAGGATGAGGGTCTTAAAGCCCACACCCACAGTGACACACCTATTCCAACAAGGCCACACCTCCAAATAGTGCCATTTCCTGAGGCAAGCATATTCAAATCATCACACACACACACAGAGAGAGAGAGAGAGAGAGAGAGAGAGAGGAAGATTTATTAGAATGACTTACAAGCTGTGTTTCAGCTAGTCTAATAAAGACTACCTAACAACAGAGGGTTCAAGAATCCAGAAGGTGTTCAGTCCATGAGGCTGCATGTCTTCACTATAAGCATAATCTCAAAGAAGTAGGCTGAAATGTCAGCAAAGGAATAGACTTGCAAGGGAGAGCTAACAAACAAAAGGAGTAATCTTTCATGTTCCATGTGCTTTATATAGGTCACCATTAGAAGTCGCGGCTCAGATTAAAGGCAAAACTTCCTGCATCAAAAGATCTGGTTGAAAAGTATATCCTCCCACCTAAAAAGATCCAAAGTCAAAGTGGGTCTTCCCACCTCAAATTATTTAATTAAGAAAAAAGACCCTCACATGTGTACCTAGCCTCTTGGGTTTTAGCGAATTCCTGATGTAGTCACATTGGCACCAAGAACAGACATCACAAGTCCACACCTTGTCGAGTTGACACACAATCATATCTTCTTATTCCATGCTTAGTTTCCAAATGAAACAGCAACCAGGTGATAACTACACCTAATATGTGTTCCTTGAGGAACATTCATTTAATTTCTCAAATTTAATATGGTAATCACTGATATTCTCTTCTTTGATGTTATATTACATGATTAAGACATTGAGGAACGAAAATACAAATATCTGTGTTTTTAACACATTTTAACACTTTTAACACACTTAATGCTTTTTGACAAAATATGACAGACACTCTTATGACAATTATAATCCTCATTTCTGCAACTACTCATGTGCCCTTACCTGGTATTTATAATTGTTCTCCTCTACTACCCATTCTGTGTTTCCTCCACTCTCAGCAGGCACCTTAGAAGGTCTTGGCTCTTTTAACGAAGGAGTGACTCATATAATCATTCCTGAAGGGTCTGTGATCTTTGCCATTCTCTCTGGATTAGGTTGCTGTCATTTCCCACTGACTTTAATCACAGGACACGGGAGCCCCAAGATATGCCCTAAAGGATCTCCTATACTTCAGACATAACCTTTATTGCCTCCATTGTGAAGAAGAAATCCAATTCCCTTACTGATTACTGGCTATGGGAGAAATCATATCATATATTTGATGCATATTCAAAGCACGTACTGCCTTCTGGAGAACCCTCAAGGCTGCTGCCACATAACTGGCAATATAACCATGTCTTCAAAAATCATTCCATCTTTCTATTGACCTTCTGCTTCAGGATTGTGGGGAGCATGGCAAGATCAGTGGATCCCATGATTGTGGGCCTGCTGTTGCACTTTTTGGCTGTGAAGTGAGATTCTTGGTGAGAAGCAATATTCTGTGGAATACCATGATGATGGAGAAGGTTTTCTGTAAGGTCACAGACAGTGGTTTTGGCAGAAATATTACATGCAGGAAAACCTATAATCAGAATAAGTATCTACTCCAATAAGGACAAAGCATTATTCTTCCTACTTAGGAGGAGGTCCAATGCAGTCAATCTGCCACCAGTCATTCTAGGGAATGGTGCTCATGTTGGCCTCCACTGTTGGAAGATCTGGAAATCGACAGAAGCTATAACCAGGTTAATCCTGGTGCGTGGCAGTTTACATTGTCAAGCACATGCATAATCTCTGTCTCTGCCACCATGGACACCTTGTTTATTGGCCCATTGGACAATGACATGGATGGCTGGGAGGGGGGGCAGGGGTAGATGACTATCTATAGAATGGGTCATCTTAACAACTTAACTATCCAGTTCCTTCCTGCTCTGCTGAAGTCACCTTTTCATGAACATTTACATGGGACATAATTTTTTTTTTTTACAACATTCACTCATTTACAGAGATCTTTTCATGTATTTCTTCCCTAGATATCTTTCTCATCAATTTTTCTATCTTGCTCTTCCCAAGTCTCCAATGACTGAGCCAATTCACTGGCTATACACCATGAGTCAGTGAACAATTGCACATACGGCCATTTTTCCTTCCATGCAAAATGTATGTCCAACTGTCCAAAGTTCTGCCTGCTATGAAAATTTACCTTCACTGGTATCTTTTAGGGCTGTCCCAGAAAGGATTTGTAATGCTCTCCACTTTTGGGTTGTGCCTGTGTAATGTGCAGAGCCATCAGTAAACCAGGCCATAATCTTCTTTTCCTTAGTCAGCTGATCATAGGGCACAACCTTATAAGGGCATAGATGCATAGTTGTCAGTAATGGGAGTAGAAGCCATAGGCATTTGGGTAACTTCTTTGGGTAACTTTCTTGTGCCTTCAGGACCTGGTCAGCCCAGTTTGTGTATATACCACTTCCATTTGGTAATAGATTGCTGCTGTGCGTGTACTACTAAGTGACTTGGCACATGATGGGCGGCTCAGGTTGCCGGACAACTTGGTGGCCCATTGTTAAATGTTCATTCTCCACTAAGACCCAGCAGCAGGCTGAGAGTTGTCTTTCAAAAGAATAGTTGTCTGCAGATGATAGTAGAGTCTTGCTCTGAAATTCCAAAGGTCACTTCTTTGACTTATCTATAGGGGCTTTTCAGAGGCTCCAAACAGCATCCCTATCTGCCACTGAAACCTCAAGTACTATCAGGTCTGCCGGGTCATGTGGTCCAAGTGGTACAGCAGCCTGCATAAGGGTCTGGACCTGTTGAAGAGACTTCTGTTCTAGATTCCATACAAAGCTAGCAGCTTTTCGAGTCTCTTGGTTTATGGGCTGGAATAACACACCCAAGTGAGAAATGTGCTGTCTCTAAGTCTGAATAGGTTGACTAAACATTTCTTTCCTAATGGTGGGAGGAGCCAGATGCATCTAAATGGTTACTTCCTGTTCACTTGGTCCAATCAGCATAACAACATCAATATAGTAGAGCAATGTAATAATTTTTTTGGAATAGACATACAATCAAGACTGTTTTGAAATAAGTTATGACACAGGGATGTAGAGTTAAAATATCCTTGATGTAAAACTGTTAATGTATTCTAATGGCCTTGGCAACTGAAAGTAAATTTCTTCTGGTGATCTTTATGTGTGGGACAATGGACTGTGCCAGGAAACTTAATAAAGTTGAATAAATCTGAGACCCAGCACCCAGGAACCCACCTGAGACAGTAGGTGACTCTCTGCTCCCTATTAGATTCTTGGCCTGGAACAAGTGACCCCATTCCCCATGTCAGTCACATATCCCAGAATAGAGTTCTTTATGTTAATGAGGTATCTAGAGGCCCTGAGGGTTTAGCCAAAAAGTGTCCCTTCTCAGACATTTCTCTCTGCAAAAGGTATTTAATCTCTGGTCCACCCTGAAAAGGTGGTATGTACCCATTTTCCAGGATGAACAGTTAATAAATGGTATGGGTAAAGATGGACTGTCTTTCATTAAGAGCTGTGGGGAGCGTGGAGAAAGAATTCAACTACAGAGTCATAGCCTAAGTCTCCTGCAGAAGGTCTCTCTGGGCTCCCAGACAACTGCCACCAAGCTAAGGACAATGAGCTAAGCTGGTTTCAATTCCCCTGGCCCCGGGCTCACCATCATCCTCAGCCTGCAGGCCCCCAACTCTGTTTCCAACTTTATGTAACCCAGCAGCACCTGGTTGTCCAGGAGTTTGGGAGTCCCCAATCCCTAGCTCATCATGACTGGCCCATGGACCCCCATCCTTCATTCCTGACTCCTCTGTTCATTTTCCAGCAGCAACTAGATGCCTGGGAGTCAGGGAACCCCAGCTTTGGCCTACCACAACCTAGGCTGTGTTTTCCCACCCACTGAATGGTGCTCCTTGCTTCCCTAAAGCCCAGCACCCAAAGACAGTGGTGCAGGGTAAATGCAGACTAGCTCCCTGTGTTTTGCCTGCCTAGAGGTGTTTCTCACTCCCCAGCAGTGGGGTGGAATGCAGACACACAACTGGCATCCAACATGAGGCATACCCAACTGACACATACCCCAGCTATTGACCCACAGAAACCCACATCAAACTCCAGATTAAACAAAGATCTTGAATAACCCCCTGGCTCTAGTTCCAAAGACCCAGGCTTTCCCCTCCAAAGATAGCCACTCTGTCTTCCCTTCAGGCTCCCACCACTTTCTGCTCCGTGCTCCCCCACCCCTTTGACTTTAAACAGCACTCTCTAGATCTTATTTATGACCCAACTCCCTCAGCATCACTCTTTTAACCCTCTCTACTCTCAGAGAGGCAGTGGAGCCCAGCTACCAAAAAAGATGGCTATGTAGGCTTTTCTCCTCCCCCTCACTTTCTTGCTCCCTGTTGCAGCCTTGGCTAGCCTCTGCTCTCCACTTTTTTCAACCCCCCCATCTCCCCCCCCTCCACCCCCCCTCCCACTCCCTGCACAGCTAGCTTCAGGTGCTGCCTCTCACCCTCCCTGGCCTCTCACCCTCCCCACTACCTTAATCCAATGCCCCCACCCCACTCCCCACCCCCACCCCCAGCCCTGCCAATAAGGTGCCACCAAGTCCCTATCCTTCTCTTTCTGCTTTGCTTTGCTTTTTCAGCATATGCCTTCTAACAATTCCAACCAAGAAAAAACAAGCAGGGGCAAAAGGGACCTGCCTGCCAGAACAGACAGTCACAGCAGCAGTGTGACAGAGCAGGCCCTTCCCCACCTAGGCAAAAAGAGCCCAAGAGCCGCCTAGATAAGATCTAGAAAAAAAAAAAACAAAAACAAAAACACAAACCAAACAACAAACAAACAAAAAACAACAACAACAAAAAAACAACCTAAAACCTGTAACCTAAAGTTTCATGCCTCTTTATTTAAATGTTTATTTTTTTTCCCTTTTAATCTAAAATTGTCCTAAAAATATTCAATTTTTTTCTAATCTAAAATTGTCCTAAAGTTTTTCAATTTATTCAAAATTTCTTTCAAAGTTCAAAAATCATATTTAATCTACTCCCAAGGGTCAAACCAACTACACCGACAACCATTATTTAATCCTTAATTAACAACCAGTTTCCTGTTACACACAAGTTGCTACTGCCTATCCCAGATACTTAATTAACATGGGATTTTCTTCCTTAGCCATCCAAAACAGATAAATCCTCAACCCTTCCCTCTACTTCCCTTAATACAACACAAGATGCCTTCCAGGGCTAAATTTCTCAAACACCCTTGCTTTTTTTCAAGGACCATAACAACAGACCACAATGTGCTCCCATGTCCCAAGAAAAAAAGGCAGTTGCTAGATCAATAGCTGTCTACCATGTACCAGGAGATACGTTCATCTTCTCTGCAGCTGGTCTTTGACTACTTCCTGAGTTCCTTCTTCCACCCTTCTCTCCCCTTTTCCTACCCTTTCACCCACCTAACACTAGATATGGAGAGTGGGAGGGGGGCAGGGAGGAAAGGGGGTGACATCTTTCTTATTCACTTTACATCCCCATCTCTGTCCTCTCTCCCAGTTTTCCCCTTCCATAGTCCCCCCTCATCCCTCAACCCCTTCTCCTCTGAGAGTGTGGTGCCCCCCACCTTGGTTAGTCTCCCACCCGGGTACATCAAGTCTCTGCAGGGCTAGTCACTTTTCTCACTGAGACCAGACACTACAGCCGATTCAGGGAAAGGGATTCCACAGACAGGCTTTAAGGACAGTCTCCACTCAGTTGTTGGGGAAACCACATGAAGACAGAGGTGCACATCTACTATATAGGCCTAGGTCTAACTATGGTTATGGTGGATCAGTCTCTGAGAGCCTAAGTGTCCAGGCTGGTTTATTCTGTTGGTTTTCCTGTTGAATTCCTATCCCCATATAGGCCCTCAATCTTTCCCTCAATTCTTCCATAAAAGTCCCCAAGCTCCATCCAATGTTTGGCTGTCTCTGCATCTGAGTCACCTGCTGGGTGGAGCCTCCCAGAGCACAGCCATGCTAGGCTCCTGTGCAAGCCTAACAGAGTGTCATTAATAATGTCAGGGATGTTTGCCCATGGCATGGGTTGGGTCATTTATTGCTTGGCCATTCCCTCAGTCTCTGCTTCATCCCCTGTGCCTGATTTCTTGTAGGCAAGATAAATTTGGGGTCAAAAGTTTATTATGGGTGGGTTGATGTCCCTATCATTCCACTGGGGCTCCTTCCACTGCTGTGAATCTCACCTAATGTCACCCCCATTGATTCTGGGTTACCACACTCTGAATGGTATTCTCAAGTTCTATCCATTTGTCCGTAAAACTCATGATGTCTTTGTTTTTAATAGCTGAACAGTATTCCATTGTGAAAATGTATCATACTTTATCTATTCTTCAGTAGAAGGATGTCTAGGTTGTTTCCAGTTTCTGACTATTACAAATAAAGCTTCTATGAACAGAGTTGAGCAAGTGTTCCTCTGGTATAGTGGGGCATCTTTTGGTTATATTCCCAGGAGTGGTATAGACGAGTCTTGAGGTAGAACTATTCCCAGTTGTCTGAGAAAGCACCACATTGATTTCCAAAATAGTTGTACGATTTTGCAACCCCACTAACAATGGAGGAATGCCCCCCTTGATTCACATCCTAGTCAGCATGTGCTGTCACTTGAGTTTTTTATCTTAGCCATTCTGACAGGTGTCAGAATTTCAGAGTCATTTTGATTTGCATTTCCCTGATGACGAAGGACCTTGAACACTTCTTTAAGTGCTTCTTGGCCATTTGAGATTCCTCTGCTGAGAATTCTCTGTTTAGCTCTGTACCTCATTTTTTAACTGGGTTGTTTGGGTTGCTGGTGTCTAACTTCTTGAGTTCTTCATAAATTTGGGATATTAGCCCTCTGTCAGACATAGGGTTGGTGAAGATGTTTTCCAATCCATAGGTTGCCCCTTTGTCCTACTGACATTGTCCTTTGTCGTACAGAAGCTTTTCCATTTCATGAGGTGCCGTTCTGTTCGGGAAGTTTTCTCCTGTACCAGTGAGTTCAAGGATATTCATCACTTTTTCTTCTACTAGATTTAGTGTGTTTGGTTTTACCTTGATGTCTTTGATCCACTAGGAATTGAGTTTCATGCAGGATTATAAATACATGTCTATGTGCACTCCTCTACTTGCAGGCAAACAGACCAGCACCATTTGCTGAGGATGCTTTTGTTTTTTCTATTGTATGGCTTTGCTTTCTTTGTCAGAAAATCAATTCTCCATAGGTGTGTGAATTTATTTCAGGGTTTTTGATTTGATTTCATTAATCAATTTGTCTGTTCCTATACCAATAACCATGCAGTTGTTATCACCATTGCTCTGTAGTACAGCTCGAGATCAGAGAGGGTGATTTCTCCAGAAGTTCTTTATTTCTTCCAGGTTACTTTAGATATCTTGGTTGTCATTGTTGTTGTTGTTGGTTTTCCATATGAAGTTGAGAATTGCTCTGTCAAGGTCTATAAGGAATTGTGTTGGAATTTTGATGAGAAATGCATAGAATTTGTAGATTGCCTTTGGTAAGATGGCCATTCTCACTGTTGATCCTAGCTATCCATGAACATGGGAGATCTTCCCATCTTCTGATATCTTCCTCAATTTCTTTCTTCAGTGACTTGAAGTTCTTGTCATAAAGGTCTTTTGCTTGCTTGGGTACAGTTATGCCAAGATAGTTTTATATTATTTATGGCTATTGTAAAGGACATTGTTTCCCTAATTTCTTTCTCAGCCTGTTTATCATTCATATAAAGGAAGACTACTGATTTTTTTTTAAGTTAATTTTGTATTCAGCCACTTTGCAAAAGGTATTTATTAGTTGTAGGAGTTCTCTGGTAGAATTTTGGGGGTTGCTTATGTATAAATCATATCATCACAAATAGCAATACTTTGACTTCTTTTTTTCTGATTTGTATCCCCTTGATCTCTTTTAGTTGTCTTATTGTTCTAGCTGGAACTTCAAGTACTATGTTGAATGAATAGCGAGAGAGAGAGTCAGCCGGCAGCCTAGTCTTGTCTCTGATTTTAATGAAACTTTTTAAAGTTTCTATCTCTTTAATTTGATGTTGGCTATTGGCTTGTTGTATATTGCTTTTATTATGTTTCAGTATGTGCCTTGTCTCCCTGACCTCTCTAAGACTTTTAACATGAAGGGATGTTGAATTTTGTCAAAGGCTTTTTCTGCATCTAATGAGATGATCATATAACTTTTTACTTTCTGTTTATATGTTGGATTACATTGACAGATTTTCATATATTGAACCATCCCTTTATCCCTGGGAAGAAGCCTACTTGGTCATTGTGGATAATGTTTTTGATGTGTTCCTGGATTCAGTTTGTGAGTATTTTACTGAGTATTTTTGCATCAATGTTAATTAAAGAAATGGGTCTGAAATTGTTGAGTCGTTGTGTGGTTTAGGTATCAGGGTGACTGTGGCTTCATAGAATAAGTTTGGCAGCATTCCTTCTGCTTCTATTTTGTGGAATAGTTTGAAGACCATTGGTATTACCTCTTCTTTGAAGGTCTGGTAAAATTATGCAGTAAAACCATCTGGCCCAGGACTTTTATGGGTGGGGAGCCTTTTAATGACTGCTTCTATTTCCTTATGAGTTATAGGGCTGCTTAAATAGTTTACCTGATCTTGATTTAACTTTGGTAAGTGGTGTATCTCTCTAGAAAACCATCTATTTCATTAAGATTTTCCAAAGTTGTAGAATACAGGCTTTTGAAGTAAGACCTAATGAGTCTTTTATGTCCTCATTGTTTCTTGTTATGTCTCCCTTTTCGTTTGTGATTTTGTTTATTTGGATACTGTCTATCAGTCTTTTGTTTGGTTTGGCTAAGAATTTGTCTGCCTTGTTGATTTAATCAGATAACCAGCTCTTAATTTAGTTGATTTTTAAAATTGTTTTATTTTTTTCTAACTGATTGATTTCAGCCCTGATTTTGATTGTTTACTGCCTTTTACTCCTCTTCAGTGTGTTTGCTTCCTCTTCTTCTTCTTTCCTAGAGCATTGAGGTGTACTTTTAAATTGCTGGTATGGGAACTTTCTAATTTCTTTATGGGGGCACTTAGAACCTTCCTCTTAGCACTGCTTTTATTGAGTCCCATAAATTTCGGTGTGTTGTGCCTTCATTTTCATTAAATTCTAGAAAGTCTTTAATTTCTTTCTTTATTTCTTCCCTGACACAGGAATCGAGAGTTGTTTTCTGGTGTGTTTGTTGTTATTAAAGTCCAGCTTTAATCCATGGTAGTCTGATAAGATATAAGGGGTTATTTCAATGTTCTTGTACCTCTTGAGTCTTGCTTTGTGATTAACTACATGGCCAATTTTAGAGAAGGATCCATGAGGTATTAAGAAGAATATATATATATATTTGTTTTGGTAAAATATTCTGTAGATGTTTATTAGGTCCATTTGATCCACAAAGTTGGTTAGTTTCATTATTTCTCTGTTTAGTTTTTGTATGGATAAGCTATTAATTGGTAAGACTGGGATTTTGAAATCTTCCACTATTAATGTGTGGGGTTCAATGTGCAATTTAAGTTTTAGCAATTTTTCTTTTACAAATGTGGATATTTTTGTGTTTGGAGCATAGATGTTCAGAATTTAAATATCATCATGGTAGATTTTTTCTTTGATGAGTATGAAGTGTCCTTCCCTGTCTCTTTTTGATTGAAAGTCTATTTTATTAGATATTAGAATGACTACTCCAGCTTGCATCTTGGGTCCATTTGCTTGGAAAGCTTTTTTTCCAGCCCTTTACTCTGAGGTAATGTTTACATTTGTTGCTGAGGTGTGTTTATTGTATTTAGCAGAACAATAAATCTTCTTTTCATATCCATTCTGTTAGCCTGTGTCTTTTTATTGAGGAATTGAGTACTTTGATATTGAGAGATATTAATGACCAGTGATTGTTACTTCCTGTATTTGGATGTTGGTAGTGTTTGTGTGTGTGTGTGTGTGTGTGTGTGTGTGTGTGTGTGTGTGTGTGGTGTGTGTTTCCCTTGTTTTTGCTGATATGGAATTACTTATTTTCTGTGTTTTCTTGATGTAGTTATCTTCCTTGGGTTGGAGTTTTCCTTCTAGTATTTTCTGTCAGGCTAGATTTATGTATAGATATTGTTTAAATTTGGATTTGTCTTAAAATATCTTGTTTTTCCATCTATGGTTATTGAGGGTTTTGCTAGATAGTCTAGGTTGTCCTCTCTCTCTCTCTCTCTCTCTCTCTCTCTCTCTCTCTCTCTCTCTCTCTTTCTCTCTCTTTCTGTGTGTGTGTTTAGAGTGTTTAGAGGTTTTTAAGATATCTTTTTTGGTCTTTTTAGCTTTTAGAATCTCTGTTGAGAAGTTGAGTGTAATTCTGACAGGTCTTCCTTTGTATGTTACCTGGCCTTTTCCCCTTGCAGCTTTTAATATTTTGTCTTTGTTCTATAGATTTTGTGTTTTGATTATTATGTGATGGGAGTATTTTCTTTTTCTGGTCCAATCTAATTGGTGTTCTATACACCTCTTTTATGTTTTGTATGTTTATTGGCATCTCTTTCTTTAGGTTGGGAAATTTTTCTATGATTTTGTTGAGAATATTTTCTGGGCCTTGGAGCTGGGACTCTTCATCTTCTTCTATTCCTATTATTCTTAAGTTAGGTCTTTTCATGGTATCCCAGATTTCCTGGATGTTTTGTGTCAGAAATTTTTTACATGTAACATTTTCTTTGACTTATGTATCAATTTCTTCTATTGTGTGTCTGAAAATGAAGAGTTACAGTGAATTAGAATATAGACATCCTGTAGAATGCCTGCCTCTCTTGATTGCCACTTGACCACTACTTTTATGCAGTCACACCTTTCCAATACTCTGCATTTATCCATCAAGACTAGCATAAAATTTTTCAAGTCTTCTATTTGCTTGAGACAACTCAGAAAGCTCTACATTAGGTAAAATTATGTTAAACAAACTTGCTTGCTTTTCTTTCTTTTTAATTGTCTTTTGTTATGGTGTCTCAACTTCTCAAACTCCTTCCTTGTTCCTAGCCCCACTTTCTCCAGGCACAAGATCCCCAGCCTGGTAAATGGGCTCCTATTCTTGCAGGATCCTAAGGTCCTTGAACCTTTGGGGTGGTCCATGCTGACACTCCTGTAGAGAAACATAGTATACACAGTTATGTTTCAGTGTTCATACTAATAATTTATTACCATTGCTGTGACAAAGCACTGGACAAAAGCAGCTTAAGAACAAAAGCATTTACCTTGGTTCCTGTTTGAGTGTATCATCTATCATTGCTGAGAATGCATTATGGCAGCAATATGAGGCATTTAGTCACATTAGATCCACCAGCAGGAGAAGAGGTAGACACTGGTGCCTGGCTCACTTTCTCCTTTTCATTAAGCTCAGGCTCCCAGCCATGGGATGGTGCTGCTCACATTCAGAATGGCTCTTTCCACCCATCGATCCAACTCTCTCCCACATAGGCCCAGAGATTTATCTTCTGTAAGATTCTAGACTCCACAAGTTGCCTATCATTGTTAGCCACTGCTCATATGGTCTCATTTTCTACACTACCTTCTGCTGTTGTGTTGTTCTGATCTCTCTTGTCCAGACAGAGTTCTTCTCTTGATCCATTCAAGTTCACTGATTCTGTCTTCTGCCATCTCCAGCCTGCTAGACCTACCCTGAGTTTACTTGGAGTATTGTCTCAGTTCTACTTAAAATTTACATTTGGCTTTTTATTCTCATTTTTACGTGTTTGCTGGGGCTCACATGTTAGGCTACACAGGTTGATGAGCTCACTCCAGAGTTTCTTGAATTTCTTCCCCCTCAGAGCTGGATTACAACCACAGGACACACGCCTGGCTTTTACATGCCTGGCCTTTTACATGGCTTCTGGAGATTGATTCACATCCTTATGCTTATGTGGCAAACAATTTACCGACTGAGTTAACTCACAGAACCTATGGACACATTATACAGTTGTTACCTTAAAAGTCTTGTCATATAGTTCCATCAGCTGAGCTATCATTGGGTTGGAATTTCTTTTCTTCTGACATTCCTGGTTCCTGGTATAAAATGTGATTTTTTTTTTTTAAATATTCTGTGAATATCAGAGTATGCCAGGGAATTCTGCATACCATTCAGCTATCTTCTTTGTCAGGTGGGCGGCCTGCCACCAAGAAGTAGCATAGGACAAACCAGGCTCATTCATCTTCCTGCCTGGCCCAGGGCCCAGGTGAGAGTAGTGACTAGTGTACTTTGCATCCCCCTTTTCCATCTCATTGATGCCAGTTGGAGGTGGGGATGTTGGGAAAGGGGTAGCAGGTTCCTAAGCCCAGACCTTTCCCTAAGCAATGAGAATTCTTAAGCAGCTCACCACTGACTGCACAGCTAACAATCAAATCCATGCCAGTGACAGATAGTGGCTGTTTCCTCTGTCTGATTCTTGAGCCATTCAAGTCTGCTGCTACCAACCAGGTATATATAAATGACCATGCACACCCATCCACAGGTAGTGCAGGCCCTTTGCACTTGTCCATCCCCACTATTCATATAGTGCAAGCCTTTATTGTTAGTCCGAACACACATGTGAGTGACTGGTACCGCAGAGGCCTCCAGAAGAGGGCACTGGATCCATTGGAACTGCAGTTACAGATGCCTGGGAGCCATCTTGTGAGTACTAGAAACTGATCCTTAGTTCTGGGGGGTTGGGAGGGGGACAACTAATGCTTTTAGCCTCTGACTTATCTCTCCAGCCCCAAGAAACTTTTTTAACTGGAAGCAAAGTCCCCGGTCTGAGCAGTCCCCACCTTCATGGTCCCCACCAGGCAGGGACATTGAGATTTTGCTACATTGCCCTGCTGCCCTTGACTCCCTAGAGATGAGGATGATTGAGAATCTGCCCCAATTAAACCTTGGTATCTGCTTTTGTTTGCCAGCTTACCCTCCACAGAGACCTGCATCTTAATTAGTCCTCACCTCAGATTCTCTCCATTCATGTGTTACCTGTCACTGCTCTGCCTTTGAAGCAGAGGGCAGTTTGGGAAGAAGGGACTCACAGCACACAAGTTTCAGAGCCACAGTAACAGAAGTCTCATGTAGCTGCTCGCACCATGATTGTCTCCTTAGACCAATGAAGCTTCAGCTTCCATCACTGCCCAGCCAGCCCTTTGACAGTGCCCAGCTTTTCACAGCTTGGGTCAACACACATCTCTCTAGAGTGTTCACTTAAGTATTCATTCAAAGACCTCTTTCCAAATAAGGGGTCTAAAATGGTTCTCCCCACCCTCACTAACTTTGATGTGAGTACCTTGTTTGCCGTCATGCTGCATGGGGACTGTGACCGCCCTATTTTGTCTGTCAGCTTACTTATTATTTGTGTGGCTGACTGCCTGTTGTAAGAACTTGTGATGGCCAGGGTCATGGCCGTCTAGAGAAACTGCATCTGCAGTCTCCCAGGGTGAAGTACACAGTGGGTACATGTTTAATGAGAATGAACTACGAGCTGACTGGGCAGCTGATACAATAACAGGTCGTTAATCAAGACGACTTGCAGTGCTGATTGAAACTTTTTTTTTCCACATACAATTTGAGTTTGAAGTTTGTTCATATGCACCAGAAAGGGAGAAGTGATTTGAATCATTGCCCCAAATCTGAAAATTTAAAATACAAAGGTGGTAGGTAATGTCTCTCTTCTCTTTCAGTGTGACGGTAGCTCTTCAGATGCTCTAATCCCATCAATACTCAAGCTTTCTTTCTTCATCTATAAAAGTCCGTTTGCACTGGTTAGTCTTTCTGCTAACATGACACAGACTATAGTCACCAGAGCCAAGGGATCTCAGTTGAAGAATTGCTCCCATCAGATTTACCTATAGCCAAGTCTGTGGGGGTGTTTTATTGAGTAATGGCAGATACTGGAAGGCCTGGCTCTTTGTGGGCAGGTGGTCTGGGTTGTATAAGAAAGCAAATGAGCAAGCCACAGGGATCAAGGCCAGTAAGCAGTTTCTCCATGGTTTCTGCTTCAGTTTCAGCCTCCAGCTTCCTCCCCTGCCCTTTGCAACTTTCGGCTAACTAGAAGTGGAATTCTTGGTCTGACCTGGCCACTTTCACAGCTCCCTACCCCCCCCCCCCCCCCAACTTGGCAGAGACATTTGCACTGATAAATTGTAAACTGTAAGATACAATATAACCTTTCTTCCTTAAGTTATCTTTAGTTATCGCCTCTATCACAGCTACAGAAAGCAAAAGCAAACTAGGATGCTATTCTAGAAAACAATCCACACTACTGCTTTATGCATCACTATAAGGAAAATGCACAAAGCCTGCTGCTTCCTGGAGCATGAGTGGCAAGGCTCTGGGCAATAGGCAGCTGCCGTGTGCACATGGGAAATAGTTAGGCTGTGTTAAAGCATGCGCCTTGATGAGTGGGTACTCAGGCCTATGGTGAGGAGTGCCTCAAATCTTCCAGAGCTCACCCAACACACTGCTTCTGCAAACACAGGGAGAAACTGAACAGGAAATGGGCATGTAGTCACCAAAACAAGAATGCTGAAGTTTACTTTGGGATTCAAAAAATGAATGATGCTACAAAATTGCTATGTTCTTAACTTAATTATGAGCATTTTAGATTACGGTTACAGGAGCCTGCTGTGAGAGGGTCACTCTTCTTTAAGCCGTGGCCACTGGTAGATCACCTGTGCCCTAATGGGTGACCTTGCACCCATGAGCAAATGAGAACTGATAATTTGTTAATTGGACTTAGTGTATTCTTCAAAAAATAAAAAAATAAAAAGAAAGAAAAAAGAATAAAAGATGTACATAAAGTTGGAAGGGGAGTATGTATGAGGCAGAGTTCCAGAGAATGGGTGGGGGTAAATATGATCGAGGTACGTATGAAATTTTAAAAGAATTAAAAGACACTGGTGCAATACTCCCTTAAATTTTACACTTTTCCAGTTCAGAGTGTCCAGGAGACATTTCTTTTTACTTCCATCCCAGATAATTAAGATGTAACTCAATATAATCTCAGCATTGTGTCCTTTTGCCTTTAAGAAGTCAATGCACATGATTTCAAACATATGCCTTATACATGTGTGTGATACCTGCACATGCGTGATACAGGTATACACGTCCTTGTGATTATGCGCAAAGAGGCCCCAGTAAGATGCTGTGTATGGTCTCTACCACTGTCTATATAAGTGCCTGGAGGAATGGTTTCTTGCAGAACTGAGAACTTGCTCTTTGGCTGGGCAGAGTGACCAGGAAGCTCTCTGGATCCTACAATCTTCACCCACCAATGCTGAGGTTATAAACACATGCAGTCACACCCAGATCTTTTGTGACTGGACTTTCAAACTCAGCTGCACATGTTTGCAGAGCAAGCACACTTACCACCAAGCCATCTTCCTAGCCCTGCATATTGTTTTAGAAGATAAAGTTCTTGACAAGTATTTCAGTCCATGGGTTTTCAAGGCTAATTTATATATTCTCATGGGTAATTGTTACTGGACAGTATGATCCACCTTTGCAAATCAAAATGATGATGACAAATCCCTTGTGACACACAGAAACAAACCTGCTGGCTCTGGTGGCAGCTGTCATGGTGCTTATCACCATGTTCTGGTGGCAGGTGTCACCAAGCTCCTCTCTGCTCACAATGCCTCAGCTCTCACAGTTCTCTGTTTGGCTTTCCCCTGCTGGTCATGGCTAGTAGCATCCTTTAACACAATGCTAGAGAATTCACTGGTTGTTGATATTAGAAAACCCAGGGCAGAAATATGTATTTAACTATCTCCTGGGTGCTCACATGTCAGCACTCAGAACAAAACCAAAATGGTTCAGAAGCTGCAGATAGAGTTAGGGGATAAACTGGGTCTCGAGAATACAAAGGATACATTCCCTGCCTGCTAAGAAATACTAGCTACTAACTTCATTCCTGCCTCTTGCCCATGAGACAAAAGTTGAAGTTTCACAGTCAGTAACTCAGCCTGCTTTTTCTCTGCTTAACTGTTTGCTTTAATAGGACCAAACTGCTTGACTTACCAAAACAGGGTGTGAATTCTTCCTTTACACTGTTACTTACACAGGGCTGATGAACTGGGATACTGGAAACATTCCTCTTAGGTTTTCAAAGCAAAAAGAATGTCACTTTTGCTCTAAGGAGCTTCCACCTAGGCTCAGTCAGCATTCATCTTGCTGTCTCTTGCATGATAATACAATGGTCTTCATCATGTGACAACAGCTACATTCACCTGCTCATAGCTTGTCAACTATCCATCACAGACCTAGAAGAGAAACACATGGCCCACCTCCTCCCAGCTGGACTACTGACATGCTATGGATGGTTCCTGGGGGAAAGCCAGAAATTGTCTACAGTAATTTACTTGCTTCTGAATCCACCAGACTCCAGTGAATAGTTACAAACCTGTGGTTACTGACAGCCCTGCTTAAAGTCATTGGCTCACTGAACAGAACAAAGGGGTATGGGTGTGGGGGAATTGTTAGGAAGAAAGGAAACTCAGCCAGACTGGGAGTGGAGGAAGAGAGAGAGAGAGAGAGAGAGAGAGAGAGAGAGAGAGAGAGAGCTGATAGGAACAAGAATTCATTACACATAAGTATAAAATTGTCAGCAAATTTAATAAAACATAAAATGGTGAATCTGAATATATATCTAACTCTGGAATACTGCAAACAGTGGTTTAATATATTTTCTGAAGTGTTTGAAATAAACAAAGGTCATAATAATTAGAAAGCTAGAGTTTGTATTGGCTGACATGAATCAAAGATCTGGAGCGGGGTGGTGGGATGTTTGCACAACATGGAGAATGCCTGCAGTGCTGCTAAATTCTCATTTAAATGTTAATTAAATAGTAAATTGATAGGCAATATTACTAAGAAACAACCTTTTTTCTTAGGTAGTTGAATTGTATTTATATGCTATTGGTTCACTTACTGAAACCCTTCTTCATAGAGAAGGCAAGAACGAAGCACTCCAGGGTTTTGCCAAATAAATAAGGTTCTACCAAAATATTGTACTTGCTTCTTTTGCTGCTATGATTAAATATCCTGACAAAAAACTACATAAGGGAAAAAAAGCTTTATTCTGGCTTGGTTCTAGGTACAGTCCACCTAGAATGGTGGATCTTGATGGTGGGGAAGCCATCAGGAGCTTGAATTTTACATCACATCCACAATCAGGAAACAGAGAGCAGTCAATGTCTGCCGCTGCTCAGCCCACTTCTCCACTTACACAGTTCAGGATCCCAGACAGCAGCTGGTGCTGCCCACAGTGGGCAGGTTCTGCTATCTCAGTTAATGAAATAAAGAAACCCCCATATGTATATTTAAATTGTCTTCCAGGCGATTGACTCTAGGTTCCATCAAGTTGACAGTTAACACTACTCATCACACCAGCGTTTCAGAAGCCGTCAATCAGGTAGCTCCAGGTAGTCCCAGTAACAACAACATTTTGAAAGGCTCTTAATGGCTTAATTATTTTATTTATAAAATGTAGCAGTTCATTTAAATTTTCAGAAATTGTGTTTTTATGTACTTTTCTGTAAGGAGAAAGAGAGTAGGGAGGGAAGGAGAGAGAGAGAGAGAGAGAGAGAGAGAGAGAGAGAGAGAGAGAGAGAAATTTTCTTGTTAATATAAGTTACTTCAGATCTTCCACTGTAAATGGAGCCAGCCATAATTTTGAACAGCTGTATGTGTGTGTGTGTATGTGTGTGTCTGTGTGTGTGTCTGTGTGTGTGTCTGTGTGTGTGTTGACCATCAGTAGCTTCTTCTCCTAGAGGATGAGAATCCTGCAGTTCATGGGTCCGTTTGTACTGGAGCAGACAGGTCTCAGAGGAACAGAGAGTGTATCTGAAGGCACAATGGGCAAACACCAGAATGGATGGGGACCTCTGTTCCAAACTGAGAAGCAAAGTTCCCAAAATAGGGAGCCTGGGACAGGGAGATATTATGGATCTGGTAGGCTGCATGGATTGGCATATATCGGAAACTTAGAAACAGAGCAGATGAGGAAAGCCCACTGAGGAAACAATGGCAATCTTTTGCTGAATTCAACCAGCTGGTTTCAGACACTCTGTTTTTACAGATTGTAGATTGTCCTGTATGAAGCTTAATAGAGTTTAGAAACAACAGTAACATGGAGTGTTGAGCCTGAATAATCAGCTCAGAGGTCTTCTAGTCTTATGAACTCTCACGCCATTTAAAAAATCCAAAGCTTTTTGTATTCTTCTGGTCCATACATTTCCAAATTAGTTCTAGAAACCAGTTTCAGAGGCCTGCCAATTATGCAGCAAGGAAGACACAACACCCCCACTCCTTGTACCATTTGTTTGTGTCAGTCAGACTTTTTACCACCATGAACAGTGCCTGAGAAACAATTGACAAGAAGGAAAGATTTGTTTTGGTGCCTGATATGATAGGGTTAAGTTTACAATCACTGGTTCTTTCCTTCTGGGCTTGGTGATACGGAACTTGGAGGATTGACATGTTGGATCAGACTAGAAGTAGTGAGAAGAAACAAAAAGGACTCAGAACAAGTCGTGCCCCCAAGTGGTATACCCTTCTGTTACCTACTGCCTCTAGCCAAGTCCCACTTACTAAAAGTTTCCAAGCACCTGCAAAATAACTCCCATCAACAGAAGACCAATTTATGAGGGCTTTGGGGACATGCAAATCCAGCTATATGTGTCTTCCTCATATATTACACCTCTGCTAATGTCAAAAAAATTTACATTATTTTATTAAAAAGTAATAACACTCTATCAGGAGATAATACACACTAAGTGAAGGTGTGTGTGTGTGTGTTGATAAAATACCAATTTTTTCATCTGTATAATTTCTAGAAGCTTATAAATGCACTTTGAAAGCAGTTGTGTATATGAGGATATTAGATCATGGACACTCCAGACTCAGGTTTTACAATGCCAAGACTATTACCAATATCTACTACCCTGGGAATTTCAATTCACTGGTTTAAAAATACTACTTCAAATTGCAAACTATGGGTCCTTCTATTTATTTCCAATTGTTACAGGTTTTGTAGAATTAAGTTAAGGCTGTGTTTGTTAGCTTGTTCCATGCAATATGCCTTATTCTAGGGTTCTCTATGAAGACAAACAGAAAAATGTTGCATAGAACTATCAAGGTTGGTCAGAATTGCCCTGGGAAAGCAGGAAATGCAATATACAGCTCATATCTCTTTAGAAAACAGACATGACACAGGATTTGGCATAAGCAGACTTGATCATGGGTATTCCTGTGTGAAGTAATGAGGAAGTTCTCACATAATGTAGACTGGACCCCACTGAAGGAGCATGGTAAGAAGTCCAGGTTCCTGGAAGATCTGAGGAAGCTCTTTAGGGAATCTTCACACCATGGTTGGATATATACAAGGCACAGCATCTCCCAGGAGTGGACCAACATGAGGATACTTGGGGAAAGTTAGAGAGACATCAAATTTAAATCCTAAAGATCAAGCACAAAACCTAAGAGGGGCAGAGGCAGCAGCTGGCTTGTGCTTTCAAGAGGGAACGTTGCCAGGGCTTTCCCACATATACCACATGAGATAGATAACTCAAGACCAACCAGTGTTGCCAGGGCTTTCCCACATATACCACATGAGATAGATAACTCAAGAACAACCAACAGCAAGGATGGACCAGTTACCAGGGGACACTGAGACCCCGAAAGAGAAGTGGTTACATGTACCCTAAAGCTACCTAAAGCTCAAGATAGGTTCAGTTACCTAGGGTTGCCAGCAGGGACGTAAACTTGGCTACCCAGGAGCAGGTGCAACCTTCTGGCTCTATATCTAATGAGACTACAGGAAAAGCCTTCAGGCCATCACCTGACGCAACTTGCTTACTGGTGAAAAACTCAGGCAGGTAAACTCAAGACTTATGGCCATGAGGATTTGCATAGAGCATCAGAAATGTCTGCTTCAAAGGACTAGACAGACAGAAACATGGGTGTCTACATGACACTCCCTGGGAGCTCTCCCCTTAGAAGGTCATCCCAAATGATCTCCTTATGACAAAGCCCAGGCAGGGTTTGCCATGTGTGGATGCTTTAACACAGTGCTGATGCCTTGAGATCACGTATCCCTCATTGCTATCATTATCAGCAAAGCACAGAAGCCCCAAGAGAACATGGCCTTTGCCTCCAAAGAACTGTGTTTCTTCCTCCCTGCTTCCCACCAGAAATTATAAAAGATTCTCAGGAATTTTTTTTTCTGAGCTCCACACCCAGTCTCTCTTTATGGGATACACTGAGAAAATCACTTCAAAGTTAATTAGTTAGATTGTCAAGTGAGAAGGCTTAATGGCCCTAAAGTTAAGGAAATAAGGTACAGGAGCATTAGGCTTCACAAAAGAGCAGAGTCAGCATTGCCGGAAGGGGCTGCGGGAGTTGGTGTGGAATGTGCTCTAGAGACAGGTGATGGGTGGGTGCATGATGGGAATCTTCTACTGATGGACGATTCTGCAGAACAGAGTGGCTAGTGCGGCCTCTGACTGGTGGCATTGTTTGCCAAAGGTCATCTCGGACTCTGGCACAAGTAGCAGGAAGCAATGTGATCGGCTAGGGCTTAAGGACAGCAAGAGATCAAGTGGCTCACCCGCGCTCAGAGGGCAGAGACCCCCGCGGTTACCGGATGTCAGAGTGCAGAATTCCATCCACACTGTGTCCAGCCACTGGCTATTTTCTCGTGGCATTATTCGATTAGGTCACACTGCAAAGTTCATCAAGATGCTGGAGTAACAAATATGTACTTGGTGTGAGTGATCTGTGGGACACTGTCTCTCCATAGAGTGCCCTTGGGATAGCTAGCCTGTGTTCAGTGAACATTTCTGCATTCTAATGATTAATTGATCATATATATAATAAGAATATAGGGTAAGAAAACTGTCATTGCTATGAGTGCATTTGTCTCTGTCCTGATTCTAGATTGATGAGAAAGAATGATCTGGAATCAACTCCATCTGCTTTATTTTTAGTCCTAGAGATGAAGGTGAGAAAGTCAGCATTCTAGTCCCTCAAAGCACATCCCTGGTTATCTCTCCTACCTCTGGGCTAGGTGTGAGTCTTCCTTACAAGTGATTTAATGACAAGAGTATCCTTCTGATAGAGAGGATTAGATAATCAATAGAGTGTAATACACCACATGCAACTTTATTTTTAGTGTTCTGCGGTCTTCATTGTCTTGTGGGAAAAATAGAATACCAAAGCAGAGAGATGAATAAATATTAAATATTACCATCAGAGGGACTGGAAAGATGGATCAGTAGGTAAGAGCATTGACTATTCTTGCAGAGGACCCAAGTTCAGTTCTCAGCACCTACATGGCAGCTCACAATAATCTATAGTTCCAATCCCAGGGGATTTGGTGCTTACTTCTAGCCTCTGTTGGGCACCAGGCATCGATGTGCTACACAGAACTACACACAAGCAAAACATCAATACACATAAAATAAAAATAAATATGCCTTTAAAAAATATCAGAACATGGAATTGCCACAGAAAGGGTTGGTTGACAATCACAATGTCAGTGACACAACGGTGACATTACTGTTTGTTCAGTGGAGTAAGTTAGCAGACTCGTAAGTGTTCTGCTCTGGTGTCTCTTCCTTCCTCAGAAATGGACAGTCAGCATTTAACATGCTTTACATTCTTAGCTCAATTCTTTAAAACTGTAAAATATGCAATTTTTAAGCATAAAATAAATAAGTTTGCAGATAAAGCAAATAGCACAAGGCCCTGTTTCACTTTGAAGACTTCGTGGTTGTCTACACTGACTTCTGTATCCCTGTCAGGATAAGGAGTTGACAAGGACAGGCTAAGTCACTGCGGTTTAACTCTGTGATGGCAGCTGTGGAGCTGACTGAGTCTGTCCTAACTTAAGAGACATTTTGTTGGAATGAGAAATGTCGCCTCACGGTCTGAAACATTTGAGCACTTGGTCCCCAGTTGATGGGGGCTGTTGGGAAGTTTAAGAACATGCTGGCCTTGCTGGAAGAAGTTCACCACTGGCTGGGGTTGCAGGAACTGAGGGTGCTGATAGTGAAATGCTTTGAACCCTTTCCAGCTCCTTCTCTCTGATTCCTGTTTGCAGTTCAAGATGTGGACTCTCAGCTTTCACCTTCCTTCTCTAACCGGCACGCCTACGCCTACTGCCCACCACCAAGCTTCTCCATCAGCATAGACTAGCCCTTTGGGATCCCAATCCAATATCAACTCATCTGTAAGTCACCTTGATCATGATATCTTATCACGTCAAAAAAAATGGTAACTGCTACAGCCATTAAAAAGGTTCTTGAGCCATTTGAGGGACAGCAGCTGTTCTGTAGAAAAACACTGTGTTGCTCAATAGGATTCTCAAGAACCGGGAACTGCTGAAAAGCATCTGGGAAGAGGGCAGGCATCAGCACAAAGAAAGAATGAGGAGGCCTCTCCTCTCTCCTTTCTTCTGGCTGTGTTTCTTCAGCCCAGCAGACTGTAGTCTCTTATGGGATGCTGCTTGTCCAGGCGTGAAAAAAATAATCACTAATAAATACTGCTATATCTACAAGCTCCAAGTTTCATTGCCCCAATACACAATTTATCAGTAAAGCTGGCCACACAACACTAGATTTGATAACCCCATGTTAATTATCCAAGAATATACATGGCAGGTGTAGTAGAAGGCTTCTGAAATGGTTCCATTACCCAACTAGAACTGAGTTGTTTATCATGTCACAGCAAGAACTTGGGAACAGTGTCATCTGCCACCGCGCTAAAACAGACAGTATACTGAGTGGACCTAGCTATACAATGAAGAAGATTTCTTTGGCGGTGGAAGAAAGTGTTTGCATTTTGCTTGCAACTTATAGAATACCATGAGAGAAAAGATATAAATCAAATAAGAACTGGGGAACAAATAAAACCCAGGGGACTCTTAGATCCCAGTGGTATATCATGAGGCATGGCTTCTGTTCCAACACAGTGACAGAGTAGCCATCATGCCCACACTCACAAGAAAAACCTGAAGTGGATGAATTTCTCAGATCCAAGAGAGAATTGAGTTTTCAGGGCAAGTTATCACTTGGGCATACATTCTTTTTTTTGGGGGGGGTGGATGCTGTTTAAAATAGATTTTGTGTTGTGGATAGCCCTAGCCTCTTGTTGTCATGGTAATTCCACTCCTGGGAGGGGCTGCGAAGGAGGAGTGAATCTTGTGAACCTTCTGTCCAATCAAATTTGTTAAATAAAGGCTAGAGCCAGTGATTGGGCAGTAGAAGAGGAGTGGGAGGAGCCAGAGATAGGGGAAGAGTAATAAGAGCGGTTGGAGCAATTGGGCAGTGGGCAGTTGGTGGAAGGAGAGAAGATGAAGAAGATCATGACCTAGGAAACTGCAAGTTGTAAGAGATCTCATAGCTGGGGAATAGAGTAGTTCAATGGTAAATCTGCCCAATCTAGGTGTACAGCATACATTTGTAATTAATTGAGTTGTGTCTTCCTTGACTGGACTTCCTTGGGCTAGAGATTTACCGCAACATGTTTGTGGTTATTTTGGTCTTTTTAAAAATATTGCATATGACTCTTTTTTATTGGCTATTTTATTTACATTTCAGGAGTTACCCCTTTTCCCATTTCTCCCCCACCCAGAAACCTCCTATCCCACCCGGCTCCTCCTACTTCTATGAGGATGTGCCACCACCCACACACAACTCCCACCTCCCTGCCCTCGAATTCAGATGCTCAACAAATGAGGTAGACAGTGTACAAAGCAGACAGGCAATGTAGGAAGAGAGAAGAAAATTCAGAAATAACCCAAAGGAAGTATTTATCTTAGTGGATTATTTTTTCTGTTGTTTTTGTTGTTGTTGATTTTGATTTTTTGTTTTGTTTTGTTTTTGTTTTTAGAGATAGAGAGCAACGAGCTGAATGTGAAGTGGATGGGGAGAACCTGATAGGGGTTAGGGGAGAGGAATACGAGATTAAAGTACATCGTATGAAAAATTTTAATTAAAAACTGTCACTGAGAGGAATGAAGAATGCCTTCAGTGGCTCATCTGTAGAGATAGCAAACCTGAGAAAATCACGGGGGACTGGAGAGTCGGCCCCAGGGACCCAGAGGTATAAAAATGTGTACTTAGAATTCCAAAAGGGAATGATGGCAGAGACTCTTTCAAAATCAATATCAGGCACAAAAACACAATCCAGAAAGTACAGAGAATATCAGCCAAGACAGAAGAGGCAGAAGAAGAGGATCCAAAGGGTCCAAGACCAAAGGATAAAGAGAGAACCTCAAAAGAAGTCACTGGAATTACAGAGAGGAAAGGGGAGCAGAGCAAGGAGAGAAGAGGAGGGGAGGGGAAAGGAGGAGAAGGGAAAGAAGGGAAGGGAGAGGCAGGAAGAGAGAGATTCCCTCCCACAACCCCCAGCTATAAAGAAGAACAAAGTCATGTTGGTTGTAAGAAAATAGATACAACCAGAAAGTATCAAAATAAGCAAGTTAGGTAAACACTCAAACAAATATTGTGTGTTTTTTCTCACTTGTATACCCTAGATTTTGTATATACACATAAAAACATGTATGTATATGTGACATGAAAGTAAAATTAAAACTGTCTAGCGGAAAGGAAACTAACAGAGAGGGAGGGAAGAGGAGAGGGAAGGTGGGGACAAGATGACCAAAGTTTATTATATGTTTATATGGAGAAAACATTTCCATTAGATATGGTATTATAAACAACTATACGTCTATTTAAAGCAAGTATAAACTAAGTTAACATTTTCTACATAGGAGCAAAGGTAAGGAAAACAGTTTCTCATCAGGAACCTCAAGCACAAGAGTTAGCGGAGTATGAGGATTAAAACTTAAGAGATGGGGTGTAAAAGCCAAAGAAAACAAAACCAGTGAAGGCTCTGGAAAAGGGGCACACCCAGACCCACAGCAGGAGTTACTCAGAAGTCAGAGAGTGGGGAAGAGAGAAAGGTTTAAACCCCTACTTCCTCTCTGCCTAGCCTGCCTAGCCTGTGCAATGTAGCAGCTAACTGTTTAACATAAGAATGAACTGTGAATTGACCTATTTTAGCACACAGGTGAAAGAGACTCTGTGGCTAACGGTGTTCCACCGCTCCAGGGTGGGCTGGGATCACACCAAGCACACTGGGTTTTCCAAGGCTGGTATTAAAACAATTGAAAATGAGTGTGATTAGTATGCTAAGATAGAGGAAAAATGGAATCACATCAAATGCTCATTAAAACAAAAGAAAACAGAAAAAAAAGCAAAACAAGAAAGTAACAAATTCTAAAACTCAGTTTAAAACAGGTAGGTATTTCTGCGGTACATCACATGACCACTTTCAATGTAAATACCTTAAAGAGAATTAAAAGACAGAGGGTTTTATAATGGGAAAAATCCAACTGCATATATTCTATGGCAAATGGATTATACATGAGCCTCTCTATCCAAGGGGCTCATGACATCCCCTCCCTGAACAATTACTGGGGAGTTTCTGGGAGAGAAGTGTCATTTCCCTATTTGTGTAACACAGATAAGTAGAGACATGTCCTCTTCACAGACACCCCCCCCACCCCAACCCCCCACAGACACACACAAACACACACAGACACACCCCACACACAGACACACACACACACACACAGACACACCCCACACACAGACACACACACACACCACACACACACACACACACACACACAGACACACACACACACACACAGACACACACACACACACACACAGACACACACACACACCACACACTATAGAAGATAGAAGGCTCCTTGGAGAAAAGAGGACTTTCTGTAGAAGAGGGAGGGTTATGAAATAGTGAGAAAGAGCCATGGGGGAGGACAGAGAGAATGAAGGGAGGGGCTGTTTGAGGGGGAACCAGGGTGAGGAGGGGGACTGAAATTGGGATGTAAATTGAATAAACAAATAAATAAGTAAACTGAAGTTCATTACATACATATATAAAGCTTTACACGTTTACTTTTATTTTATATGCATGTATGTTTTCTGCCTGTGTGTATGTCAGTGCACTGTGTGCATGCCTGGTGCCCACAGAGGTCAGAAGAGGGCACTGTGGGCACCAGGCATTACTGGAGTTCGAGATGGTTGTGAGCTGCCATATGGGTATAACTGAACCTGAGTTTTCTGCAAGAACAGCCAGTGTTCTTAACCCCTGAGCCATCTCTTTGACCTCATGTGTATGAAACCTCAAGATAATTAAATATAAATAAACTCATTATAAGTGCAGAGAGGTCAAAGAAAAAGATATAAAGTTATATATCCCATTCTAACAGCGATTTAAAGAAAGGCATTGGACTGTGTTAATCATGTGTAAAGCAAGAAAAAAATTATAAAGGGAAAAGCAAGCTTTCCTTTACACTTGTAAAAGGGTCAATTTTCCAAGTGTGCACCATTGTCCCATCCTGCAACAGTAAAGGCAACCCAGCATGATGCCAAAGCTGCCAGAACTAAAGAGAAACAAGTTCACTATTGCAGTCTTTCAGTAACTGATAACTCAGACGGGCAGAAAATCAGTCATGATACAGTTGATTTGAAGGACTATCGATCAACTTGATATTTTGACAGGTGTAGAATACACACACACACACACACACACACACACACACACACACAAAAGCATTACACACATTCTTCTAAAACTCCCTTAACACATCTGCCAAGGCAGGTTACCCTGTAGGTCATGTAATGCATAAACAAAGGCGAGAGACCAAAATTCATACACAAGATTCTCTCTGATCACAGAGAAATTAAATGAACCTAGAAACAGCTGCTTAGACCTCAAATATTTGGAGACTAAATACAATTCCGGGACCAGAAAGATGTAAAGGTGCAATGGAATATTACTCAGCAATGAAAATAACAAATTAGTGAGACGTTCAAGAACGACGTTCAGAAACACGAAGGAGCTCGCAATGGGAACTCATTCACAGAAGTGACAAAATTACAACAGTTAGGTGCTGGAGAGCTTATTGGAAGCGGCAGGCCGCACCCCTGTGTGTGGAATGGCTCTGCTATGTTTTATTGGCACGTTGGCTGGGTGACGGTGTGTGCCTGTCAAAACAGATTGCTGTTTTACTCTATGTACATTGCACCGCAAGAGGAGAAGCAGGGGGAAAAAAAGTAACGAATTGGAAAGACAGACTAACCCCAAATGCACTTGCAGGAATGTTTAAGGATAAATCTGCACCATGGAGTAAGAACGAATTCTGTTTCCCTAAAATGTTAACTGGTTATATCAAAATCGAAAGGACCTTCAAGAAACTGATGGAAAGTCACTGGACAATTTTGATATTTTTTCCTGGCTTTTTCTTTTGCAAACCGTCAAGCCTGACATAAAGCATGCTTCTGAAGAGCAATTTGACCCAGGCTGGAGTTTGAGGTAAGTCTCAGGACCACTCCCCTCTGACTGCAAGCCAGTCCCTGCCCTAAGGGACACTGCTGCGATGCCAGGGCCTTCCCTGTCTGCATCACTAGTTCCCAGATTTCGCCATCTATCTTGGAAAGCAGCAGTTGTAAAACCTACCTTAGAGATGCAATGAGAGGAAACAATTGCTCTAAGATGCCCCATAAAAGAAAGTTGGAATCAGGCACAATAAATAAATAGCAAAATAATTTCAACAAATAACTGAAGACCCCACCCCCACCCCGACTCCCAGCTTGGTGAACCAATGGGCTTATTGGAATTGCTTACAGGGAGAGGTATGGTCTACTCAAAGGCAGCTTCAATATACTCCGTGGGCTTTGAAAATGGTACATGACCTTGGAAGGGGAACATAGCAAGAGGTTCCTAGGGAGAACTGGAGGGAAAGCGAAGTTGATATGATCAGACGAACTGAAGAGTTAACAGAACTAGCCCCCTCCACTCTTAGCAGGAGCCCCTATGGAGGGGGCTTGTACCAACCCAAAGTGTCTAAAGCCTAAGGGTATTAGCCTCTTCTGAGCCCAGATTCTTCCTGCGTGATCTATTCATCATCAGCTAAGGAGTTGAGGTTCAGAAATGGAAGTTGAATTGTGTGCCTTGGGATTCTACTCAGATTTATTCAAGCCTAACTAACCATGGGTGAAAAACATCTAGAAAAAAAAAAAAAAAAAAAGAACATTTTGCTCTTTAATACAGTATCTAAATGTGCTCTTGGCCCACAGTGCAGGCTGTGGTTCTAAGATGTTGCATTGCAGTCTCAAGAAGCCTCTGCGCTTTCTTAGTTTGTGTGCCTGCATTCTCAAGGGCGGGGATTACTCCCACCTGTGTCCAAACGCTGTCTAATTAAGCCAGGGCTTCCCAGCGGGCGGGAGAGGTAGCCGGCTGCAAAGACTTAGCTTGCAGAAACCAGTAGTGTAGTGCGCCTGCTGCTCTCCTCAGTTTCCGCCCCATCGAAGCGGATGGCGGGCAAAGGAAACCCACCTGCCCCCTGAGCGCACGCATGCGGGGAGGAAGGGAGGCTACATCTCTTAGCTGTGGTTTTCAGGAACCTCGCCAAGGATCCCTGCGTGTCAGCTCTGCTCCTCCTCCGCTCCCTCCACTTTCTCGCCTCCACCAGTGCAGTGGCTCCTGGCAGAACCTCGCATGCCACCTCCCGACCATCCCCGGGTTTGGCGCCTGGAGCGAGGAGCAGAAGCTGCAGGGGAGCGCGGCCCCTCTGAGTTGCTTTTTCTTAATTAAGCCCAGGCAGAGGGGCAGCTGGGATCCGCACCGACCGCGCTTGAAGCTAGAGCTGTTGTGGGTCTAGAGTGCCTTGCAAGGAGGGCGTTGGAGACCAGCGCCCGCCCCTGGGGTCCTGGCCGCGTAGCTTTGGCTGGTGGCGCGTGAGTGCGCGCGGTTGTCGTGGCTCTCCCACCCTTGGCGCAGGGCAGGTCTGCGTGGACATCCCACACTCCACACCCAGCTTCTCGCTCCTCCTCGAGTCCTCTTGGAACTGCTCCCACTTCTGGTTTGGAGAGACCTGGACTGTTTCCCAGCGCGGCAGCCCTGGGCAGAGCGCCCTCAGAGCGCCTGGCGCCGGCCGGGGCTCCCTTCGGGGTGCGAGCAGCTGCTCTTAGAGCTCTAGGCTGCGGACCTTAAGGCTTTGGCCAAGGGGGCTCACAGAAGCTTGGAGTAAAAGGTTTCAGGCTGGAGAGGGAGGACACCCCACGCCCCCCACGCCATCTCCCCTGAAGCGCGCATCTGTGTTGCCAACCTCCACGCGCCCAGGAAGTTTGCAAGGTAGAGGATCCGGACCCTAACTTCTCGCAGACATGAATCAAACAGCTGGAGCCTCCAACAATGTCAGGTGTCCTCCAGGGAAAGGCCATAAGGTAAGAGACCTGCGATGGAGCAGAAGGGACTGTTGGGCACATCTAAAGAGTGGAGGGAGATTCGCAAGCATTGGGAGCTGCCATGTGTCCCTCCCTAGCACCTGTGTGTGCTCCAGTACAGTACAGTAGATGGATGGCGATGGCGTGGATTTCCAAGGATGTGTCATGTTTAACAGCCCAGAGGTTTAACCCAGATGTTTAACAGAGCTAGCTAAGAAGACTTAGTTTGCGTGCCTATTTGGGGGTACCTGGGCTTGGAGATGCTCTGTTGCTGGTCTTCACTGGTCCAGGTCTACTGGATGCAGCTGTTTGCCTCTACTGAGTTTTCTGGAAGGATAGGTCTGCAGGAGCCCCTGAATCAGCTCCTCCAGGCTGGAGCTCCTAAAGAGGTTTTGCGTTCTCTTGTCAGTGCCACAGACACGTGCTACATTTACTTCAGTGGACCAGTTTGTGTGCCTGCTGTTAGCCCAAGGAAATTAGTGAGGTTCAGAGAAAGTGGGACACACAGAGGCCTGGGAACCCCAGCAGAAGCCTCTAGAAGCCAGCAAGGTCAAGACTCAGGTTATCCCCACACCCATCATGAGCGTCAGCCTTCCCTTAGCGGCACCCAGGCTTCCTGTTCTCTCTCTCAAGCACCTGTGGTTCCCTTGTGAGCAGTTGTGAGCAAACTGTTTACCTGGATTCACAGGATAGCACACACCAATGCATACTTGCCAAATATTCCAAAGTGCTTAAATTAGTTTTTAATCTAAAGATAAGCACTTTGGGATATTTGGTCTACAGCCTTTATCTTGTGCTTGCTATGACTGAACTGGCATACACAATGCAGGCTTGTGGCTATTGGTATGTCAGGAAAACGTTGCCATTAGGATCTTCTTGTTGGTTTGGGGGTGTGAGGTTGCGGTTAGTAATGATGTTGGTGGCTAAGGGAAGCCATGGTCTGTCACAGGGATGTAAGAGGGAGCTATGGTCTTAGTGTATACTTTTATTTCAGATAATATTAGCTATCATCCCCCACCCGAAATCAGATGTGGATGAAACATTTTAATCAGCAAGTCATGTGACTAACCCCTGTTCTCATGAACTATGATCTGATCAGTTCCCACTTGCACATTTACCTTAATATCCAGGTGAAATGCCCTTTAAATCCATAATGGCTGACATTATAAGATTTTAAATTAAAAAATAATAAAGTTTCACACATCGGTGATTATATTGTAGAGACATCTGTGTGGTTCAGAATATCATTCAGTAACTTCTTTGGAAAGAAAAGCCTTTGGTTCCAGTGGCAAAATGCCTTTTTGGCAGAATTGAGCTGCAAGGTATTGACACCAATAAACCCTTCTGGGAAGTGTTGGGCTACACACCAGCACTTAGTGGGTGTTAGACCAAAAACCCTTTAGTCACAAGTCATGGACTGGCACATTCATTTATAGTATGTCTACCCAACATTCAGTCCATCAACCCCAGTAACTCAGTAGTAAGTCACAATCCATCCACTCTTCATGTCACAAATTCAACTCCTGTGACAACCCAAAGACTGAGGCACTAGGTAAGAATTTCAGTGTTTTCTCTTGGAGTTCCCCTCAGTCCACCTCTGATGATCTGCAACCTGACGCAGCTGTCTCCCCATTGCCCATGGTGAGGTACGCTAGCCAAGGAGAAAGATGGTAACTCCTGTTCTCAGAGAAGAGCCCCCTTAGGGTGAAGTTTGTCATGAAGGTGTTTTGCAGGGAGATGGCAGTGGTAGAAATGAAGACAGTGGCTCTTCGTGAGTAAGAGGCAATCAGCAGAGGCCCTGGCCATCAGCAGTGGACAATACATAACCATAAGAGGTTTAGGTTACAATGTCTCTTAATAAAATGCAAAATCCAATCATATAAGCTTACGTTAATAGACGTTTGGAAGAAGATGCTTCCATGCACCAGTTGCTCTGGTCATCTTGGGAGATGACCATGACGAACTCCCTTGTGCAGACGGTTTGTTCTGTGTGTGCCTATGTGTGCTGGGCGCATGCGTGGTGCATGAGGAAGCCAGAGAACCTATGTGTGCTGGGCGCATGCGTGGTGCATGAGGAAGCCAGAGAACCTAGTTGTGCTGGGCGCATGTGCAGTGTACAAGGAAGCCAGAGAACAATTCTGGATGCTTTCAGATGCTTTTTCTTAGCCACCATCTATGTTCAGTCTTTAAAATAGGATCTCTTACTGGCCTAGAATTCTCCTAATAGCGTAGGATGGCTGGCTGGTGAGCTCAGGGATAGTGGTTCTCAACCTTCCTAATGCTGCAACCCTTTAATACAGTTCCTCCAGTTGTGGTGACCACCCGACCAGAAAATTACTTTTGTTGCTACTTCACATAATTTTGCTACTGTTACGAATAATGTCAATATTTTTGGAGCTTGAGGTTTGCCAAAGGCCTTGTGATCCATAAGTTGAGAATCGCTGCTCAGGAGTCTGTGTCTGCTTCAAACTCGGGTGGTCAGCCTTACAAAATGCTTTCCTGACTGAGCTATCCCATAGCTCAGGGGTGGAGTTCAGTCATGCTAAGACAGGTTGTCAGTGGCTTTATTTTCAAACAGGAGTCTCCAAGACTAAGAAACAAAAGCTCAATGTTGTGTCTTCTGTACGTGGGGAAATCAACCTCTGCTGAAGGGTACAGAGGGAAACCACCAGGCTGGACTCTTCTATAGGCAAGGTCGACTGCCCCAGAAAAGGAAAGTAAAGGAGTTAAGGCTACATAGGGTGGTAGATAAGCATGTCCCATGGGTTATAGATCACTCCTGAACGGGGTTTGGTACTGGGCAGTACCTGGGATCCAGGGCTGTTGTGCAAGTAGCTAAGTCTGGAGTAACAGGGACAGACCACCCATGGTCTGATTCATGCCACAGAATCCCATCTTGTTAGTGACTCCTAGAAACTTCCAAGGGCTCTCTGTTCTTGAAGGCAGCCAGATTGAGTTTTGTAGACAACAGAAAGCAGGAACTGAAGACTGTGCAGCTTCAGCTCTGGAGGACCACACCACACCCTCCTTGTGTGAATGAAAGTGGCTCCCACATGCTCATAGGGAGCGGCCCACGATAGGAGGTGTGACCTTGTTGGAAAAAGTGCATCATTGGAGCGGCTTTGAGGTTTCAAATGCTCAGTCCTGGCCAGTGTCCCTCTCACGGCCTGCCCAGTGTCCATGTCCTACCCAGTGTCCCTCTCACGGCCTGCTCAGTGTCCATGTCCTACCCAGTGTCCCTCTCATGGCCTGCTGCCTGTGGATCAGGATCTTGGCACCTTCTCCAGCACCATGTCTGCCTGTGCATCACCATGCTTCCCGATAATGGAGTAAAACTCTGAACCTGTAAGCCAGCCCCAGTTTAATGTTTTTCTTTTTAATAAGAGTTGTTGTGGTCATAGTATCTCTTCACAGCAATAAAAACCCAAATTAAGACAGCTGCATAAAAAGTGGAGTCAGACAGTGGAAGAAAATCTAAGTGAAATTGGGCTTCCTTTCCTCCTCAGGACTACAGAGAAAGCATGGCTCTTATGGAGTTTTTTGCAAGGCTGCTTGAAGCTCAGGACAGCCATGCTGTGGCCCAACAAAAACTCATAAACTTACTTGAAACATGAAGTGTACACACACACACACACACACACACACACACACACACACACACACTGGGTATATATGTGGAGGCCAGAGGGAAACATGGAATATCTTCATCTCATTGAATCTGTAGGTCTGATTGGCCAGAATGACTGTCCAACAAGATTCAGGGATCTTCCTATCTGCAACTCAAACCCTGTCCTCCAAAACTTGGCGTGCAAACATGTACAACTACACTTGGCTTTTCCGTTGGGTGCTGGGGACGCAAGGTCAGTTCTTTACACTTGTGCAGCAAGTACTTAACCCACTGAGCTAACTCTTGAGCCCCACATTATGATCATCTGAGTGGGTATTTGTGTAGCTTGATTGCACTCTTCTTTTGAAAATACGTTAAATTTATTTAAAAAATCATACATGCATGCAATGTATTTTGATCATATCTGTCCTTCCCCTCCCCCAACTCCCTTTCTCTCAACTTCATGTTGGACCCCACCCTCTTTTATACAACCTGCTGGGTCCAATCAGTGCTGCTTGTCTGTGAATAAATGTGAAGGCCAACCACTGTGACCTGGGCGACCTACTGGAAGACACACCCCTTAGGAAAAGGTAGTCTCCAGTCTCCATCGTGGCAGCTATCAGCTCTATGGCTCCTCTGCTAGGGACTGGCTCAGGATTCCTTCCCCTAGCTATGCTTGCAACTTAACTGGGTTTATCTTGTGCAGCTTTGATGTAGCTGCTAAGAATTTGTTTGTGCAAAAGCCATGCCATATCCAGGGGACAGCATTTCTCAGAACTCCTCTGTCCCCTCTGGTTCTTAATTCCTTCTGCTTTATCTTCCATAGTGTTCCCTGATCCTTGAGTACTGGAAGAGGGTGATAGCCATCTATGGAGGAGAGGAGCACTCAGTCTGCACGGAGGAGCACTCACAGACTGCGTGGTTCTTGAATGTGAACACATAGATGATAAGTGTCCTTTGGCAATGTCAGAAAGCTGGATATGCCTGACAGCTTTTCTAACGGAGAAACTTTGCTTGTGGCTTTGTGTTGTCAGTCTTGCACTAGCATCAAAGCAGCGATTGATCAGTCCTCCCTCCCTGGAAGCCGTGGAGTTAGCTCTCCAGAGCTTTCTCGTGGAAATTCAATTAGACCAGCACATCCTGAGGTTAGTTTACCTCTGGGAGCTGGGGGTGGCGATTCATTGTAGGGTTTTCAACAGTTTCCGGGGTTCCTTATACAACCCCATGAAGGCTTCTGCAGTGACAGCCTTCTCTCTGCCACTCTCCAATCCCTGTCATCTCCAATAGGACACTTGAGAATATCACCAAACTATTTCCTTTCCCCTTTCAGGGCTTATTTCAGCAGGAGCAGAGGTAGGAAAGATGCTACCTGTTGGCTCATGTGGGTGCCAGTTTACCTTGACATTAAGTGAAAAAGCTGTGTTAATAGAAACCATTTTGGATCCATCAGATGATATGTTGTGGAATAACGTGAGCCTGTAATTTCACTCTTGCGTGTGCATGGTGCATGTACAGACAGAATTTTCAGGTAGAAGGACATCTTTATCAACCGAGGTAAACTGGTGTTAAAATGTTGCAATAAATTCCTGCATATATACTTACAAATGTACTTAGAAATGAAAAAACAACGGTTTGCTTCAAAATAACCTGGACATACAAAAATGAGGCTAAGGGGAAGTGGACCATTTTGTTTTGTTTTGTTTCTGAGTACAGAATTCTGACCTGACAGGAGTTGGCCTTTCTTTTAGCACTTTAAGGATAGTTAGTATCCTACTGCCTTCAGATCTTTCCCTGTCACTGTCGCTGTCCCTCTTCCTCTCTCTCTCTCTCTCTCTCTCTCTCTCTCTCTCTCTCTCTCTCTCTCTCTCCCTCCTTCCCCAGTTCCTCCCTCTCCCCCTCCTGAGGCAGGAAACCATTTCTATTCTTGTTTCATAGGGAGTGGCACTATTAGGAGGTGTAGCCTTGTTGAAGAGGGCATAGTCTTGTTGAAGGATATGTGTCACTATCCTCCATATATGTGTGGGCTTAGAGGTTTCAGAAGCTCTAGCCAGGCCTTGTAGCTCAGTCTTTCTTCCTGCTGCCGGAGGATCAGGATGTAGAACTCTCAGCTACTTTCTAACACCATATTTGTGTGCACGCTGCTACAATAATGTACTAAATCTCTGAACTGGTAAGCCAGTGCCGATTAAATATTGCCATGATCATAGTATCTGTCTCTTCACAGCATTAGAACACTGACCAACACAGACCCTCATCTGAGTATCTGCCATTTCTCCCAACCAGTTATATGTAGTTCTACCTGAATTACACTGGTCTTGGCTTCTCAGGGATGGGTAGAGTATATGGGCTGGAGAACACCGGGGAAGGGTGCTCCATCCACACAGACAGGAGGGAGTCATTGACCATGGTGGCTGCAGCCTTTCCAGTGCAGCTCTTTCCAGGTCATCCCAACTCCTGTCAGTCACTCCTCACCCATGTCCTGTGAGTAAGACCAGTAAACACATTGGTACCCCAGGGTGAACTGGGGTGGAGTCATACTTAGTCCTGTGGTTGAGATCTTGGGACATGGGAGTTGACATAGTTCAAATCTCCCCCAGGGGACAAACCTGACAGATACTCCTGAGATTAACTCTCTATTGTTTCTTCTTTGGTTATACTCTGTTGCTCTATCTTCGCCGTTATTGAATATACTTTCTATTCTGCTGTTTGCCCACTCCGACCTTTGTTTCTGATGCTACTTTAAAAAAAAAAAAAATTAGAGTTTCTACTTTGTTCCCTTTTCATACTCCTGATTTCCTGCTTGAAGCTATGCAGCTCTTTCATCTGTGGTAAGCATCCTTTTCTGTCTTTGATGAATGGCATTACAATAGCCACTGCAGACCCTTGTCTGATAGTGCTAACACCCCAGTTGTCCCACCTTTGGGCCAATCCATATCCGTTGCAATTTCTCCTTGAGGATTTGTGTTATGTTTCTTTTCTTGTGCTTAAAGTTCAACTTTTCTTGGGGATTGTGAGCGTTTGGAAACTCTGGATTCTCTTAAGTTTCTCTGACGATTTATTGGTTGCTTGTTCTTATGAATAATTTAGTTGAGTGGCAACCCAAATGCAAATTCTGTCTTTTGATCTTTTCTTAGGTCACTGGAATCTTCCTGGTGCTTAAGTGGGTGGGTGCAGCTAGAGTTTCAGGAGAGATCTAGGCACAGCACATGAGGTCTTGGCTGTTTTGGTGTCTTCTTAATTCTAGACATTCTTAATTCTCTCCTCCCTCTCCCTCCCTCTCCCTCTCCTCCCTCCCCCTCCCCTCCCCCTCCCCTCCCTCTCCTCCCTCTCCCTCCCCCTCCCCCTCCCCTCCCCCCTCCCTCTCCGTCTCCTCCCTCTCCCTCCCCCTCCCCCTCCCCCTCCCCCTCCCCATCTTTCTCTCTTTCTCTCGATTTCTTTTTGCAGCTTCTATAGGTAGCACACCCCCATTCTGCCCAGACACAGAGCTGTTTCCTTCTGTGTTTTTGTCCAGGTGCTGATTGTCCTGAGTATGACAATTAAATCAGAGATTATCTTATCCACAGCTGGAAATGCAGATGTACCTGTATCTTTCATCAGTAAACTTGGTGCCCAGGATCAGCATCATGTGCTCTGTGGGTCTCACCAACTCCATGCCTTGAGTCTCAGTTATAAATCAGTAATTCAGTTTGTTTCTTCCAACATTTAGTTCAAAATGAACACTTCTCTGTATCCGGAGATGACTAGGAGATGAGTAGGAACCCAGGCTTCTTGATTCCAACCTTCTCTCCATGAGGAGACTTTGCTTAAATGTTTGTTTGCTGCTCTCTTTTTGCTGATCAGAGCGGGCTCTCTCTTCTCTTTCCTCTTCTGTCAGCTCTCTCCCCACTTCTCTCATAGAGCTTGCTTAGTCTAAAGTCTTCCTCCGTTCCTCCCCACCTCCCTTGTTAGTAGCAATGCTTTTTTTATTGATTGAGAATTTCATGAATGTATATAATATGGTTTCATAAATTCACTCCCATTCCTTCCCTTCTATTTCTTCTCTTATATATCACCTTTCCCTCTGAACTTCATGTGTTTTTTTTTTTACAAAACTCCACCAAGTCCACGTAGTGCTACTTGTTTGCATGAATGTTGGGCTACATCTACTGGAGCATGGATAGCTTATCCCTGAAGAAAAACCAGGAGTCCTTCCCTCAGCAGCCAGTAGTCCAGCACTTTCTCAGCTAGGATGGAACCTTGCAAGCCCTTCCTCTGTGTGTGCTGGGATTTTGTCTGACTTGATCTCATGCAGATCTTAAGCATGCTGCCACAGTTGCTATGAGTTCACCTCACAGCCACCTTGTCATGTTTGGAAATGACACCTGTCTTGTCGTTGGCTGTTTCCCAGCATTCTTCCTGTTTCCTTTTCTTCTCTTTTATGAACCTTCTGCTGAGTCCATAGAGCTTTATCCTCCTGGGTGTCTCACTTGGATTCTAGACATTTAGACACTCACTTCATCGGAAACAAGCATCCTCCTCTTCTCTACGATACCAAGGCTCTGTTCTTGATTTCTAGACAGCTTGGTCACTCTCTTCCTTTCTGGAAGGCCTTTCCTTGTATGATCTAATCATCAGTTGAGTCACAAGCCACCCTGAGCCAAGAAGAGCTCAAGTGAGCTCATGGCTCCTCAGTAATCTGCTGTGATACACTGTGTCACCTTCTCTCCCATCTCCTTCCCCACAATGGCATGTGCACTCCCTCTGAGGAGTTTTCATTGCAGCCCCCAGCTTGTTCTTTAGTTTTGATGTTCACCCTTTCTACCTGCTCTGATCTTATTCCCACTTGTGTCTGAATCCTTGAATTCTCTGATCCTGATGATTGGCATCTGTCACCTCTGTCATAGCACCCACTTCCTCTTGTGTTTGCAAATCTACCCACACTGAACACGTAGTGTTTTAAAGACATGGTCTCATCTGGAAGGTCATTTCCTTCAGTCCCCTCATTTCTTCAGTTGAAGTTCAAGATAACATAGCTGATTAATGAGAAAGCCAGCTCCCCATTCCACTCTCACCAAGTTCTACTACACCATGGTTTATCTACCCTGTTGGAGCATACAGAGATGCTCCAGCATGGATGCAGGCACATTGCAGCCTGTTGAATAGTGTAAAGACACCTCCCTATTGCCAAGTATTAGGAAGAGGGTGGCACATTCATTGTGTATCTTCCTCATCACCCTTCCTTATATTAAACAGAAGTCTACTTGTTTGATAATTTCAGAAAGAAACAGGAAAGGGCACTATATAAATAAAAAATGTAAATTCTTTTTACTATTCAGGAACTAAGTCATCCTGAAGGATTTTAGAAAGTTCAATGTGGTACATACAAGATAAATTGCCTTAATGACTTCCAGTATATCAGTGAAAATCTATTTATGTTATTTTGGTTTTACATTTTATTGATTTTAAAATTTTTAATTGTCCCCATTTTCTGAGTTAAATGCATAAAATGAATAAAAGCTCATGCATAAGTTAAATTTCCAGGAATACAAAGCAGTAAATGAGTAGCAATTGTTTTCCTGGTTTCATTTATCGGACCAATTTTTTTTCCGGTCAAAAGCTGAATCTTGAGTGTGCCACATGGCTGCTTCCTCTCTAAAGGCTTCCAAGTATGACTCAACCAGCTAAGACCTGAAAATATTTGGGAAACTTCATTTCAATGATATGGCTTGTGGACAGACTATTTTTTTTTTTGTTATTCCCTACATAATAGTCACAATATTGATAATGTGTGATGTGTTGTAAGGAATCTAGAGATTATTTGAAGGCAGACAAATATTACACAGTCTGATATAGATGTAGATGGTTTGTAAACATCTGATGAGTTTTATATCTGTCCAGGAACCCTTCAATGAGTACCAACAAGCATCATATTTTAATTCTCTCACAGTTTGTACTTCATGAAGAAAAGATGGTGGTATTTTATGGACCCTCCAAATTTGACACTATCTTTGCACATAGTCTTGCAACCTGTTTACTCAAGAGATAGGATAATGTAAATTCCTTGCTCATCCTCTGCTGGTTGTGTTAGGGCTTCAGAACATTTGTACTGTTTTCATACCACAATGTGATGTGTGCTCTCTCCATGTTGTTCTTTCTTTCTTATGAAGATTCCAAAAAGAATATTAGGAAACCATAAGGCATAGATACATAACTGAGTAATATAAAACTGTGCCAGGCTAGGTGTGCAAAAGCCAAACATGCCCATGTTCTTCATGGTATCTATTTATTTATATTTATTTATTTTGAAATAGTCTCCTGTATCTCACAGGGGCCTCAAACTCTCTATGGAGCTAAGGATGACCTTTGAACTTCAGATTCTCCCACCTCCACCTCCAGAGTGCTGGTATTGCAGATGTGCACCCCTCACTCAGCTCTGCAATGCTGGAGATCAAACCAGGAGTTCCGTGCATGTTGGCAAACACTACCAATGGAGCTATATTCCCAGACCTTAAAAGTTCTTTTTTTTCTTTTTCTAAAGTCTTTATTGTTATTGGTTTAGAAAAGATGATCTATCCACTCAGTAGAATAAAGATCTGTGTCCAGGTATCCACCAGTGATGTTGAAAAGGCCTCTGGCTTATTTACCTCTACTCATAAGGCTGTTCATGGCCACAATAATGTCAGCCAGGTCTTCAGTCTTAAACCATAGACTGATCTCTTTCTCAGTACTTTGCAATGAGTCACTGCTATGAATGATGTTCCTTCCAGCTTGAGTGCAGAAATCCACTTGAATTGTACCTGGCTTAGAATCAGCTGGATTGGAATCTCCCAGCATCACTATCTGCCTTCATCATTTTGAGCCCCTCCCAAACCATAGCCATCATGGGCCCTGAGTTCATGTACATCACCAGCCCTGGGAAGAAAAGATAGTGTTTCAGGTCAGTGTAGTGCTGCTTCAGGTGTTTTTCAGAAGCCCCAAGGAGCTTCATGGCTACCAGGCAGAACCCCTTCTGCTCCAAGTGCTTGATGATCATGCCCACCAGGTTGCGTTGCATGGCGTTTGGTTTGATGGCAATAAAGGTGCACTTGGGGTTGGCCATGGTCCAAAAACTGGCATGTTGGCTCTGGTGGTGGGTTGGTGTTGTCACAGGGAGGAGGGGGCGCAGAGAGGTGACCTCACAAATTAGACTTGTCTGTCTTTCTTTCTTTTTTTCTTTCTTTCTTTCTTTCTTTCTTTCTTCTTTTCTTTCTTTCTTTCTTTCTTTCTTTCTTTCTTCCTTCCTTCCTTCCTTCCTTCCTTTCTTTCTTTCTCTCTTTTTTCCTTTCTTCCTTTTTCTTTCTTTTTCTTATCTTTTCTTTTGGGGAGGCTATAATAGTAGGGGACACACATGGAAAGACTAGGGAGTAAGGATGATAATGGTGCATTATGTGAAATACCCAAATAATCAATACAAATATTATATTAAAATATGATAATAAATTGGGCCATTGTAAAGCATCTGGAGTATCTACCTCAGGATTGTTATTGAAAGAGACTAAGAGCAGAAAAAATGGAAGGCAATAGACAAGACTGGACTGAGTGTCCTGTTTGTCACCTGTGGCATCTCAGAGTACTTACTTCTGAGGGTAGAAGACATCCACCTAGGCCTCGAGGCCCTATCAAGATTATAATGTTGTTAGAATTCCAGCCTGCAAAGTGTCTAGGCACACTGATGGTCATTAGCAATCAAGATCTGAGCATAGGGGTCAAAGAAGGTTCTATAGTGAAATATTCTCAGTAACAGGACCAGCACCAATGGGTCCTTCAGCCTCTGGCTTTTACTAAGGGACAATATGACCTGGTTTTGTATTTGAACCCTAGCACCACCACATAAATCATTAGTTGCAGAATAATGTGGGACTGTGAATAGATACTATGATTTCTGTGTTTTCCTATCATGATAGACATTTGGAAGCTTCAGATTTGGGGATATTACCAACAAGATGTTATAAACCTTAGTGCACAAGTTTTTTTTTTTTTTTTTTTTTTTTTTTTTTTTTTTTTTTTTTTTTTGGAAGTAGCTGTCCTTTCATGTAGATAGGAGTATCTGTACCATATGGTAAATATGAGATGTATGGTGTGTGTGTGTGTGTGTGTGTGTGTGTGTATGTGTGTGTACATACAAAGTCCAGAAATCAAATCCCTTCTAAGGAGCCATGTATCTTGATTTTTGAGACAGAGTTTCTTACTGACATGGATCTCACTATATAGGCTAGACTATCTGTCTAGGAGTCACATATACCTGTTTATCTGGACCTCCTCAGTGCTGGGATTATAAGCACATTACAAAGTCTAGACTGTTCATGTGTCTTATGGGGCTTGAATTAAGGTTCTCATGATTGTTCAGTGGCTGCTTTGCTGACTGAGCTGTCCCTCCTGCTCCCTGTTTTCAGCAGTGATTTTAGAATTTTACTTTCTATACATGTATAACAGGCTTTCAGTATCTCTAAATCTTTGCCAAGTCTTTAAATGAGGGTTTTGTTTTTTTTTTTTTTTTTCTGATACGCATCTCAGCGAGTGTGCAATATTGTCTTGGTATAGTTGAGATATGTATTTTGCCAGTTACTAATTGTGTTAAGCATTTTTGTGCTTGTTGTTTTTCCATACATCTTTGCTGAGGAATACATGGAAATCTCTGACATATCCCTGTAGTGGTACTTTTAGAATTTTTTTTTTTTAAAAAACACAGAAATATTACAAGAATACGTTTTTTATCTCAATCCCAGGTGTGGGATGAGAGGCTGCTTCAGATTGTCCACAGCAGCTGACTATGGTTTGACTCATGTACTAGCAGGGTTGTGATTTTGCCAGTGCCTGATTGTTTCTGCTAATGTGTTACATTTGATATTCTGGGGACTTTTCAGAGGTTATATAAATGCTAGGGTCCTGAGAGTCATGGTTGGCTGTTGGTTGTTGGTTGGTTGTTGGTGGTCACAGTGTGTTAAGTGGTCTGGCATAAAGAAGAAACAACAAGAAGAAATTAAATTTCCTGACAGCTGCTACTATTTTCCTATATCAAGGTCAAAGCTCCTACCATAGAAAGAATAGGATGGGTTGGAAGTACAGGGAAATGTGTGCTCTGGAAAACAGTTGTTAATAATCAGAGGCCAAAATTAAAATTCCAAGTAAATAGGATTGAAGTAGAAGGTTTGGTGGATACAGAAGCTGATATAACCACCATTTTACAAGAATCTTGAAACTCAGAATGGCTACTTTTAAAGGTCTATACCCAGTTTCTAGTAATTAAAAAAATCATCTCAGATAAAATAAAGTGTGTAATGGGTTAAATGCGTGGGACAAAAGTTCCAAGCAGAAAAGTTAAGGCCTTATGTGGATGGCATTCCCATAAATTTATGGAGAAGGGATCTTTTACAACAGTGGGACACCCAGATTAATATTGCTGCAATCCCAGAGACATCCCACAATAAAACAAGGAGTGAAATGATAGATGCTCTTGGGTGAATGTTTGATATAGGTTATCAAAACCTTCCCAGGCTGTGCCAATTGTCCAAACACAGGACATCATGGGGATTGAGTTTCCAAATTTATAAAGGGGGCACTGCTGGAGTACCAGTGGCCCTACCCTCAAAGTGGTTGACAGACAAGCCTGTGTGGGTAAAACAATGGCTCTTAACTAAGGCAAAATTACAGGCACTTGAACAGTTGGTACAGGAGCAGCTGGAGGCTCAAAATATAGAAGCGTTTATCAGCCCATTGAATCCTCTGCATTTGTTATTTTTTAAAAAAGCCAGAAACCAGGGAAATGGAGGATGTTAACAGATTTAAGAGTGGTGGATAAAGCAATTAAACCAATGGGTTTAATTCCTTTACTTTCATTATTACCTAAGGCATATCCTATTTATAATAATGTTTAACCTATAAAATGATATCAATGGAAAGTTCTTTCACAAAGAATGTTAAATAGTCCAACTGTATGTCAATATTTTGTGCAGCAGCCACTAGAAATAATTCATAGACAGTTTTCTCAATCCACTATTTATCATTACATGAATGATATTTTGTTGGCTGATTCTGATGCAGATACTTTAGAGAAAATATTTAAGGAAACACAAAAGAATTATCCCATGCTGGGGGCTACATATTTGTCCTGAAAAACTACAGAGAGAAGATACTATTAACTATTTGGCTTGTAAATTAAGTTAATTAAAAATTCAACCACAGAGGGTACAGATGAGAAAGAGATCAGTTGCAAACTCTTAGTGATTTTCAAATTGATAAGAGATATAATTTGGGAACAACCTACCACTGACTCAAGAGTAGCAATTTAACTACTCAAGAGTAGCAATTTGTTTCAAATGTCACAAGGAGATTTAGAAATAAACAGTCCAAGATGGTTAATAGCTGAAGGAGAGAGAGAGAGAGAGAGAGAGAGAGAGAGAGAGAGAGAGAGAGAGAGAGGAAGAGATGCAGAGAGAGGCAGAGACACAGAGAAAGACAAACAGAGAGAGAGACACACAGAGAGAGACAGAGAGACTTAATTCTGGTAGAATAGACTACAACACACATACACAAACATGGATCATATAGTATCAAACTTGATTGTATTTTGATTATTTTACCTTTAATTTATTCTCTTACTGGGATCATTATACAAAGAGAAAATGGTATTATGGAATATATTTTCTTAGCACAAAAACAAAAATTATAGACTTACAAAAAATCTGATTTAACTATAAAAGGTAGAATAAGACTATATCAATGGTTGGGAAAGGGCCTGTCAGAAGTTGTAGTACCCGCTATTAATGCTGAAATTATGCCATTCTAGGTAATCAATGGCCAAGAGCTTATAGCAACTATTTTGGGAAAATTGACAGCAAATATCCTAAAAGCAAACATCTTCAGTTTATAAAAATAACTAATTATATTGTAAAACAAATACATGTTTTGTAAAAGGAATAGCAATTACTAAAGCACCTGCATTCTGTACTGATGTAAATACATTAGGGGCAGCAGGCTATAAGTAAGAGAAATAAAGCAAGCTAATTCAAAGCCCATATACTTAAGTTCAAAAATTATAACTGTATGCAATTCTTATGGTGTTATTAGATTTTCCTGAATATTTTAATATAACTACAAACTTTCAATATGCAGAAGTTGTTGTTTTGCTGAAACTGCTGAGTTTCTTCCTGGTAATTCAGAATTAACCTTGTTATTTATACAACTGAAACAATTAATTGGAAATAGAAACTATGCATAATATTATCCATATTCAGTCTCATATAGGCCTGCTGGGTCCATTAGCACAAAGTAATGAAGAAATTGACCAATTGTTAATCAAATTTTCATGAAAAACATCATGTTAACAGTAAATGTTTAAAAAAAGAAAATTCTATCACTTGGCAGCAAGCCAAGGAAGCTATAAGAAAATGCCCTATGTGTTCTTTGTATAACCATACTGTATTACCCTCTGGAAGTAACTCTAAAGGTACCAAAGGAAATGAAATCTGGCAGATGGATGTGTTTCATTTTGCAGAATTTGGAAAACTAAAGTTTGCACAGAATACCATTGATGCATTCTCAGGGTTTCAATGGGTTAAATCTGATTCTGTAAATACACATTTACTGGAAACAATGGCTATTGCAGGGATACCTGTGTAAATTAAGATGGAAAATGTCTCTACATATATCCCCATTAATATGACGCATTCTTTGCACATTATAAAGCACATTACAGGCATTCCACAATATCCTACAGGGCAAGCAGTTACAGAAACATCTAATCACACTTTAAAAGAAATGCTTATAAAACAAAAAGGAAGAATAAAGACCCCCAGGTACTGACTAAGTAGTGCTCAGTTAGTTTTAAATGTTCTGAATGCTAATGAGGCAGGAACAACAGCAGGTGAGGGTCACTGGGTTATAGAAAAAATAACTATGGAATTAAATCAGCCTGTAGACTATAAGAATGTGATAATTAAATCAGCCTGTAGACTATAAGAATGTGTTAACATCAGAATGGAAGCTCTCAAAAGGTTTATGTTGTGGACATGGATTTATTTATATTTCCCTGAGAAATGAAAAGTCATGGATACCACCAAAACTTATAAAGATTAGAATTGAGTAGGAGAGGTGTCCTGAAAACCTTGGTCACTGATCTGAAAAGTACTTAGTTCTTTGAAAATGTCTCTGTGTATAATTTCTGGCTACATGCAGTACAACTAAAGGCTTAAAACAGAAAGGGGAAGTAGAGTGACAACTTTGGAGTTTTGGTTTCTTTTAAAATGCAGAAATATTATAAGAATATGTTTTCATTTTAATGCCAGGTGTGGGATATGGGGGTGCTTCAGACTGTCCACAGCAGCTGACTATCATTTACCTCGTGCACTAGCGACGTCAGCCCCCTCCCCTCTCTTCTTTTTTCTTTATCTAGTCTTAGGGGATTGAAAGGATGGAAAAAGGAGTGGGAAAGTATGGAAGAAAGAAAAATCCACAAAGTAGCTAATGGTGGTTACACATTTTCAGTGGCCCACTTGCTTTCTGTTGAATTATGCACATGATTTGCTAAATGCCCTTCTCCTTCCATGGCAACTTTTGAAAACTATAAATGTGCACATTGATTGTTTACATGCAGGAGGAAAAAAATCAACTTTGACCCATACCCATCACTGTAAGGAAATATGTGCTCAAAATGGGTCATAAATACAGATGTCAAACCTGAAAAGATTCAAAAGGAAGTTTGAGATCGTGACCTTCTCAGAGAGCTAACTTGGGCCTGTTTTTACCATCTTTTCTTTAAACATCCCGGTTTTAAATAAAAGAACTTCCTGAGGCATCACCATCCCTGATTTCAAGCTGTACTACAGAGCAACACTGATAAAAAAAAAAAAAAAAAAACCATGGTATTGGTATACAAACAGACGGGTTGATCAATGGAATTGAAGATCCTGAAATAAACCCATACATATCTATGGACATGTGGTTCTTGACAAAGAAGCCAAAACCATACAATAGAAAAAAGAAAACATCTTCAACCAATGGTGCTGGTCTAACTGGATATCTGCACGTAGAAGAATGCAAATAGATTCATATTTATCACCATGCACAAAGTTCAATTCCAAATGGATCAAAGACCTGAACATAAAACCAGATACACTAAATCTAATAGAAGAGAAACTGTGGAATAGTCTCGAGTGCATTGGTACAGGGGACAGTTTCCTGAACAGAACACCAATGGCTCAGGCTCTGAGATCAACAGTTGGTAAATGGAACCCCATAAAACCAAAAAGCTTATGTAAGGCAAAAGACACAGTAAATAGGACAAAACAGCAGCTTACAGATTGAGAAAAAAATCTTCACTAACCCTACATCCAACAGAGGGATAATATCCAAAATATATTAAAAAGCATAAGAAATTGGACACCAACAAACCAAATAACCCAATTTAAAAATGGGGTACTGTCTTAGTTAGGGTTTTATTGCTGTGAACAGACACCAGGACCAAGGCAACTCTTATAAGGACAACATTTAATTGGGGCTGGCTTACAGGTTCAGAGGTTCAATCCATATCATCAATGTGGGAACATGGCAGCACTCAGGCAAGCATGGTGCAGGGAGGAGCTGAGAGTTCTATATCTTGTTCTGAAGACAAACAGGAGAAGACTGACTTCCAGGAAGTTAGGAGGAAGGTCTCAAAGCACACCCCTATAGTGAGACACTTCCTCCAACAAGGCCACACCTAATCCAACAAGGTCAGACCTCCTAATAGTGCCACTCCCTGTGCCAAGCATAGTCAAACCACCATAAATAAGTACAGAGCTAAACAGAATCCTCAAGAGAGAACTCTCAAATGGCCGAGGAGCACTTAAAGAAATATTCAAAGTCCTTAGTCATCAAGGAAATGTAAATCAAAATGACTCTGAGATTCTATTTCCTGGCACCCGTCAGAATGGCTAAGCTCCAAAACTGAGCTGAAGCAACAGCACATGCTGGTGGAGCAAGGGGACACTCCTTCACTGGTGGTGAGAGTGCAAGCTTGTATAACCACTCTGGAAATCAATCTGGTAGTTTCTCAGAAAATTAGAAATAGTTCTACCTGAAGACCCAGTTATACCACTCCTGGGTATATACCCCCCCCCCCAAATGCTCCACCATACCACAAGGACACATGCTCCAGTATGTTCATAGCAACTTGAACAATAATTTCCAATTTCATCCATTTTCCTGAAAATGTCATGATCATAATTTTCTTTGCACTTGAGTAATATTCCATCATTTAAATGTATTACATTCTATTCATATTGTTGGGCATCTACACTGATTCCATTTCCTGGCTGTTGTGGCGGCAACAGGCATGGATGTCCAAGTGTTTCTCTAGTAAGATGTAAAGCCAGTTGTTTGTGCTCAGGATGGGGATAGCGGGGTTATATGGTAGTTCTATTTCTAGATTTTTTTGAGAAAAGTCCATACTCACTTCCAAAGTGGCTGCACCCCCACAGACAGTGGATAAAGTTCCACATTTTCATCAACATTTGTAATCACTTATGTTTTTAATTTTGGCCATTCTGATGTAGTTAAAATGGAATTTTATACACATTTTTCCATGGTGGCTAAAGATACTGAACAATTTTTAAAAAGTTTGCTAGCCATTTAGATTTCTCTTTTTAAAACAAGAACTTTTCATTCAGTTCCATAACCTATAAGTTTTAATTAGCTTGTTTGTTTTCATGATTTTTTTTTGTTTTGATTCTTTTGTATTGTCCAGACACTACTTCTCTATTGCATGTGTAACTAGCAAATACTTTCTCCAATTCTGAATGTTTCTCTTTACTGGAGTATGTTCTCTTTGTTGTACAGAAGCCATTTAGTTTCACAAGGTGCCTGTCAACTGTCTTTCCTGCATTGCCGTAGTACCGCTCTGAGAGTCCTTACCCTCATCTGTAAATGGACACATTCTCTATTCCTTGAGACGCTTCAGGGTATCAGGGTTTTTAGACTTCTGTGAGATCCTTTATAGAGTTGACTTTTGTTTGTAGTGAGAGGCACGGAACTAATTGTTTCAAGCATTGTCTGGTTATTTTTTTGGGTTTTCTGATGTTTTATACATTACCATAAACCGCCCTCTCAGGACCACCTTCATTTGTGCACCATGGGTTATGTTTTCATTTTTATTCAACTCTAGAATAGTTCTTCTTACCTTCTTAATTTCTTCAGTGAATCATTTGTTTTCTAGTAGTATGCTGTTTAATGTCCATGGATTGTATTATTTCCTGTCATTTCTGTTGGTGTTGTTGTTTAACTTTGTTCTATTGTGGTCAGATAGCACTCAAGATTTAACTTTGTTCTATTGTGGTCAGATAGCACTCAAGACGTTATTCCAGTTTTCCTGTATTTGTTGAGGTTTGCTTTGTGTCCTAACATGTGATTAAATTTTCACATTTCTGAACATTGAAATCCAGTTTTTTTCCAGCACCATTTATTAAAGATACTTTTTTAACCCAATGTATATTTGTAACATCCTTGTCAAAAATCAGATGGGTATAGTTGTGTGTATTTATGTCTGGGTCTTTTATTCCACTGGTCTGTGTCTGTTTCTATGCCAGTAACATGCTGGTTTTATCCTTATGGCTCTGTAGTATAATTTTAAGTCAGGTATGTTGGTATGTATTCACTATAGTATTCATTGGGTTTCAGATTGCTCTGACTATCCACAAATAATTCCAGAGAAAGTTCCATGGGGTGCTGAGAAGAATGTGTATTCTTTATTGTTCGAGTGATATGTCCTCTGCTTATCCATTTTGAACAGAAATAAAAATCTCTGTGAAAATACCTTTAAATATTTTGACGTAGTCTTCTCTATATTAGAAATAATAATCTTAAAATAGCATTAAAGATGTGTCAAAAATTATGCTTGTAAAAAGTATGCCTTAATACACCTATCACATTCTTAGGATATCTTCTGATACAAATCTCATCTCCCTGTTAGGTTTATTATATCTTCTTGACGAATTGAGGCATTTATTACTGCACCTTGCCTGTCTTTGTCTCACTGAATGACGTTTGATTTAAAGACTACTCTGCCTCGTGTGAGCATTGCTCTCCTCTGCTGTCCTACATTTCCATCTGCATGGACTGCATTTTTCTTTCCTTCATGTTCAGTACACACACATCCTTAATTGTGAAGCCAGTCTACTGTAGGCAGCATATTAATGAATTGCCTTTTTGTTTAAAAAATTCATTTTTTCAATAACTAAATTTGTTTACATCCAGGCTAACTTTGAGTGATGAAAACTACTCCCTCTTTTTCATTGTTTTCTTGGTTTTAGTAGATAGGCTATGTTTTCCCACATGCTATCTTCCTTTATGATTGATGTTTCTGGTGATATATTAAAAATGATTTTGTTGTTGTAGCTCTCCTGCAGGTCTTTGGTTTTTTTTTGTTTGTTTTTGGTTACCATGTTGAAACATATTACACTATTACACGTTGAATTTTTATCAAGCTGGCAATGTGTAAAGTTTTATTGCGTACAACTATCAGATTATACTCTCCATATTTTAAATATTTAGTGTCTGAATTGCCTCATCTATAGTATGCACCTGTTCATGACTTATTTTAGCTATAGTTATTTCTAGTTATTTTGGCCCTTGAACTTCAGACCAGTGATGAATTGCACACCATCACTAGAGGCTTAGATGCTCTGACTCTAGATGATTCTGAGAACCAGTGAGTTCTCAGTTGCCACCAAGTCTCATGACTTCCTGTGTTTGATGTCATAGGCCAGAAGCCATTCTTTCAGGTTAAAGTTGCTGCAAAGCATGCCCAGTGGTGATGGGCTAGAGGTGCTTTTGCTTATCCCCACTGTGTCTGAAACACAGCTCTGATAGGTAAGATCTTGGTTGACATATTTTCCTCTTCAGCACTTGAACATGGTCTCTTTCTGTCTCCTGTCCTGCAGAGTGCATTCCACGAAGTCCAATGGCAGCCATATCCTGCCTGTGTCAGGATGTTCCCATAATAGCCCTCTCTTACTGATGTCTAACAGACTGTTCGGTGTCTTGGTAAACTTTTAAGGATAAATTTGATGAAGTTTTTATGTATGGCATGATCTTGTTTTCTAGAGACCAAAAAAAGTTTTCGTTTATTCTGTCTTTAGATGTGGCTTCTCTCTGGCCTTTTCTTGTCTTCTAGAAAATCATATTATGCATATAATAAATCTTGATGATGCAGTCCAATTATATTATCTATGATATCACTTATTACAGATAATCAGGCCAACTCTTACTTTTTATTGATATTAATTGATTTTCTCCTTTTTGATTGGGTAGCTTTAAATGGTTTACCTTCAAGCTAGCTGCTAAAAGTTTAGACTATATTTTTAATTATCTTCTTTTAGGGTTTATATTTGTTGCTTTATTTGCTTTCTTGTTTGTACATTGTTTCATAAAGTTTTAAACCATATATTCTTGAAGTTTAATAAACATCTTAAATATTTTTATTACTTAAAAATATTTATGTGTCTATGTTTATGTGTGTCAGTATCTGTATGCATGCGTGTCTATGTGTTCATGGCTGTATGTAAGAGTGTCTCAGTGAATCTCTACATGAAAGAGAGAGAGAGAGAGAGAGAGAGAGAGAGAGAGAGAGAGAGTTTAGACACACATGAACATAGAGTGTTTAGAGATCAGAAGACATTGTACAAGACTTAGTTTTTCTCCTTCTACCCAGTGAGTTCTAGTTGATATGAAGGTCATTAGACCTGGAAGCAAACACCCTTACATCACCCTTACATACTGAGCTGGTTTTCTAGCTCTTTATTAACATTTCAGGAGAGCCATTCTCTGAAGTACCTTGCTGCCTGTCATTTTATGGATGCTACATTCTTTGGATGAGTTGTGACCTCTCAAGTCCCTATGTCTTAGTGCTGTGTTTGCACACATGTAGAGGCAGCCACAATTTGGGCATTTACAAAAAGGATACAGTTTTTATTCTTTATTCTACTTGATGGCTTATATGGATCCCCTAGTGATAACCTTTGGCAAGCAGAGCTTGCTTTCTGATTCTGTGTGTGTGCCTGGGCAGCCAACTTCACTCTGAATTCAGGTAGGACATCTGTCTTGGCCCAGGTCTTCAGCAACTGTATTATGTAGCCAGAGTGCCCTGCTAGAAGGACACAGAAAGTTCCAACTCACCTGGGACCTGGGATGGCCTGGTTAAAAGGCACCCTGGGTTCAGCACTTGGACAGAGTTCCTGGCCTTGCCTCAGAGTTGGTGGGGCCAATAGCTTGATGGAGCAATCAGTAGAAACACTCACTTGTGATTCCTCCTTCTGTGTGAGCCTGGGGTGGGCAGTCTTTAAGGTCCCAGGACACAGTAAGTTCCCCTTTGTGGCAGAACCATCTCTCTTCCTGGACTCGCAATCACTTTTGAAGCAGGACTGGAAAGAGGGCAACTTCTCAGGTTATTATTGGATGGAGCTTGCCAGAGCTGAATTTGTCAGACAAATAGAGGGTGTATGTAAGGCTTTGTGACAAGAGATAAAAAGGAACAAGAGGAAATCAAACTTACTGGCATCAGGAGATACACAGAGGAGCACGATGGAAGTCCTGCTTACTGTTTGCTTTTTCTGAGAAGTGTCAATAAGACTCTTCTGTGGTCACTAACAATGTTTTACTGCTAGACCTGAGGCCTGTGACAATCAGGAGGGCAGTTTACTGTAGCATTGAGTAGAAGTTCAAAGCAGAGGGAGGACAAGGGTCTGGACTTCCCAGGGGACGCAGGAAATCTAGGTTATATCCATAATGTGTCTGGCATTTTTTCTTTTAAGTACTTTGTATGGGTATTGATTTTTTTTTCTTTTTCAATCAAATGAGCTCTACCAAAATGTTGCATAATTTACAAAGCACCTTGCAGGGTTCTGTAAGCACCAGCCTGACCTCTAGCCCTGAATGAGTTCTCCAGTGTTACACCAAATAGTTTTAACTCAGGAGGCAATCAACAAACATTTAACTGGCTCTAAACAGAAATACATGAGTTTTCAAGGTAGCACAACCCTTTCTAGTCTGTTTGAATTGTTAATGGTAGAGTTGACTGAGTTAAAATGCCCTGTCCAGGCTATGGTGCTTTGTCAAGCCCCAGCTTTTACTCAAAGCTAGGCTCTTCTTCGCCCAGCCTGGCTTGCTGTAAGTGTAGTTGTACGAGCTGGAGGTGGGCGTGTCTCTCTCTGGAGGTGGGTGGGGCTTTCTCTGGAGGTAGCAGGAATCTCCCTGAAGAGGTGGGGTATCTCTTTGTTTTTGCTCTAGCGTATTCATTCTTCATCTTGAATTGACTTGTCTTAGTTTCTCACTTCTCCAAGTTTTGGATCAGGTTGAGTTGTAGATACAGTGCTACATGGTGGTGGGTCTCGATGGGTTTGATACATGCACATAATGACCACTTCATCTGGGGAGCTTTTGGGATGATTTCCCTTAGAATCACAAAAGGTAGTGAAAGATGGTTGTTGCCTTCTTTCCAGCTGCGACTCTATCACTGGTTTTCTTATCTCCTGTGGTCCCCATCTGCTAGTCACTCTGCCTTGTCAGCGTGGTCCTTACACAGTGACTGTTGATTTCCTTACCCTGTATGTTCCATTTCTAGTTCACAAGAAACATCCTCACTTCCCCACCACCCCCAGACCAGAGACTTAACCTAATTTGAGTAGGGTGCTTTTGAGAGCTGGATGGGGTAGGACATAGGACAGTGCTCTAAACCATGGTTGGTCAAGAGAATGTATGTACTACAGTGAGGGAAAAAAAAACCCTGATTATTTATGTTCTAAGAACACCAATGTACCCTGAGCTGAGGTTTTACATGTTGGCTTCATTTGTCACAGTCAAACATCATATAAAATATATCAAATGGTGGGTTCTAGAAATAAATAATTTTTAAATGTCTAGTTTGTGTTTCTCTGAGTAAGGTGTTACCGCTCCTGCTGCCCAGATTCATAAGTGGGTGGTTAGATCCACTGCCTCCTGTGCACTGCACCGCCATCCTCTCTTGTCAGTCACCCTCTTTTAGTGATCCAATGCAGTGTGACAGTGCTTGTCTGCCTGTTGTACTTGATAAAGGCTCTGAGTGCAAGGGGGGAGATATTGGCAGCGCAGGAATGCTGAAGGGCAATCAGAGCATGTTCCCTAATATATATTAGATTTATTTATGTCTAGTTTATGTATATGAGTGTTTTACCTGAATGTATGTATGTGCACCTTGTGGAATCCTGGTGCCATGGAGGCCAGAAAAAGGCTGCCAGATCCCCCTAGGATTGGAGTTACAGTAGGCAGTATGAGCTTCATACAGATAAAAATATCTTGGTTTGACAAATGCTTCCATCATACACCACAGTCCCAATCTGAAACTATAGAGGCAGGACTAAGGCCAGAAAATTATCCACTAAACTCCCATCCTGATAGGGTCTTCCATCCCTCCAAGCCCCACAAAACCACCACCCCCAGATGCCATAGTGCAGTGTCTACTTCCTCAAAGAGACTAAGGTCCTTCCATTGTTCTGATTAAAAGAGCAATTCTGCTTCTGGTGGTGACTGCCTCTGTCTTCCATTTCCATGTTGCCGTTATCAATCTCTATCTGGTAACATGAGTCCTGGCAACTGAGCCCTGGTCCTCTGGAACAGCAGCAAGTGCTCTTCACCACTGAGCCATGTCAAGCTCAGAAGAGGTTTTGAGAGAAAGGCTACAATTTCCTGCACATTACTGCACATTACCTTGTCCCAGCCCAAGCTGCTGCTTCGTGGGTCAGGGTCTAGCAAGAGAGAGAGTGGGGATGGAGGGGAAAGAGACTCGAAGAATGGAGACAAGACAGAGGGTCTGATCAAGTCTCTAGTCTCCTTTACTGAAAAAGAAATCCTAGGTATTTATAAGCACAAGCAGGGGAACACAGCTGAAGACACTTTACCACATGCACCTTGCAGCTGGGGGCACTAAACAACGAAACAAGATATGTGGGAAAAACAAGATGTTTATCAGAGTGTGCTCAGCTATTGTAGGCTGTTGAAAACAAGTCTCTTGTCAGGGTATATGGTCCGAGATGGCTGCAAAGATGATAGCCTCTTTCTGCTAGGAGTCGGCTCCCAACATTACCTGTTGCAGTAAATTGCTTTGTTTTATTATTTTACCATATCTAATTCACAAATTATACCTTACAAAAAAAAAGAGAGAGAGAGAACCATAGTGCATGCAGACCTCTCCATGCTAGTCATGATTTCAGGCATCCACTGAGGGTCTATACTGTGTTCACACTGAGTGTTACAGTTAATATTTAATAAATTGGACTGTGCAGGCCAACCATCTAAGCGGTGGCTCTGTCTACTTCAGGCCACCATGCTCCATGGCCTGAAGCCAAGCATTCCACAGCTGGAAGTGGCCAGAGTACCACAGCTAGAAACAGCCAGCCAGAAACACTGGCCCTGGCACCCATGAGATGCCAGCATGGGAGATGGCTCTGTAAATCTTCCACGCTGTCTCCACAAGGTTGGGCTGAGCCCAGACCATCCTGCCATCCACGTAGTACCCAGTAGAAATGAGACTCTAATGTTTAAAGATTATCCAATAGCTTTATATATTTGGTAATGCTCAAATATCAAGAAGCCCACACAATTAAGAGGTGTTACCCAATACCTAACCTAGGTATTACAACTTCCTTAGACTGCTGGAGACATGTGTACATCCACCACCATTTTCCACTCTCTCTTCCCCTTCTCCCTCCCAGCTCTTCCTCTTCCTTCTTTTTACTCCTCCCACATTAGCTCCTCCCAAAATACTGATTTTAATATAGTGGGGAAATATACCGCTACACACTGAGGAAATGTGGAGCTTGAGAGGAGTCATTTGCCTTCTCTAGTAACTCCCTGCCTGTACTTCTTTAAAAACACTGTGTATCTGAATCATCTCATATTACTGGGGGTTTCTCTACTTACAATGCAGATAAGTGGTCTGAGCAGAACATGGGATTCCACTTAAAAAACAAACCCCCATAAGGATGCCTGTGCTCTGTAATCCTCTGGCCACACTGTAGGTGACAGGAAACTTTTGCTTTGACAGAGTAATCCCTGTACCTTGCACTGTCTATGAGTGCCAAAAGTCTGTGAACATTTTGATGTTGTGAAGATAGTCTTAATGGTAATTTGACCACGATAGTCTATTAATTTGAACTGTGGTTTGAAGTGTTGCTGTTATTTATATAGTGTTGGAATAGAAACAAGAGCTAGAGTTTCCAGGCTCAGTTTGCTACCAGCTGCCTCTGGGATATAAGCAGACATCCCTGAGTCTATCTTCTGCCTACTTCCATTAAAGGAGTGTTGTCCTATCTGTTCTCTAGAAGTCTAGCTTATGCTAACTTTTCACTTTCAAATAAATGTGTAGATGCATGTTCTTACAAACTTGGCAGGTAATTCTGTATTTATATGTATTTTCCTTTCAGAACAAAAAGTAGACACTTTCTCTTAGTGGATGCTTGGTAAATATTGACTAGGGATGGTGACACATATGAACTGTGGAGATGCCAGATAGCCACTGAATAGAGATGAAATTGAGGGGGGGTGGTAAATTTCTCCAGGAAATCTTTTTTGTTTAATGATGTTAACTTATTAGCATGAAAATAACATCTATGCATAAAGCATTTCTCATTTCTAATGCTTGCAACATCCAGTAGTAACAGTTGAGAAAAAGTTGTAAACCTTACTATTTTGAAAACAATTGTCTAAAGAAGAGGCAAAGTAGACCTATGTCTTCTTGTTGACATATCCCAGTGGCTGCACACTGGGAATTTTTCTTCTTTAAGATGGGATTCAACTAAGACATTAACCAAAACAACTTAATCTTCCAGACAGTTTCTACTGTCCAACTTTTTAATGCACCTATTTTGATCCTGTCTATATCAGAGTCCAAGGGATGATTTGAAAGGTTAGCAATTGAACCATGAGCTGTCTCCTGGGATAAGGCTTGGTATGTTGAAAAGAGTCAAGACATGGATGATTGAGAAAGACAAATCCCCACTGTGAACTTTAAGTTGTGTGTTATTATCCATAGGAATCTCTTTCTGCCATTTTCTAGGCAGAAGAGGATAAGGTAGGAGTAGGGAGGAGGAGAAAGGGATTTTATGTGAAAAAAAAATGTTGGTTGATTTCCCATGAGGGAAATTATGTTGTTTTTAAGCAGTGAAGTAAAGGTCTATTAAATTACAGTTCTTATTTTAACTCATAAATCTTCCAAATTTCCACATCTTATACATCTCAAGAAAAACAATGGCACATTTGAATTAACATATAGGTACTAGACAACTTCAAAAAACAAGTTAGATAACACATGTTTCAGAGAGTAATCTCCATGTTGCACAAATTAATGTAAAAACAAAGGGAATATAACAAGACAAGAAGACTCTTGTAAGAAGGGTGCACCAACCCAGACTGAACTGGCAAGCACACTGGAACAGGAAGTTCACCTGTTTAACACAGATGGTGACCATGTCCTTTCCCCATTGCTCCAGCATCACATTCTTCTGTGAATGGCTGATTTTAAAAGAATTTGAAATAAAGGAAATGAAGAGGCAGGGGAAGTGAGGTGAGTGGTAATTGAGGGGTTAATAACTTCAGATCATCAAATTCCAGGAATTCAGAAGGTATGTGAATAAACAAGGGTTTTAAAAGGTTGTAGAGATTAAAATAGTTGCAAAAGATTTTACAAAGTAGGGAAGATTTATAGAATGTTTATCATTGGTGGGAAAGTTATTTTTGGTAGAAATTTTTTTAAATATGTAATTGTATGTTTGCTATTATCGGAAACATTCAGAATGCTTATTCTGAAAAAATATAGCAATGCCACACAGGATTGTTAAGTCTAAATCACTCTGAATCTAAGTTTCCTTGGTAGGATTGTTGCTTTAAAGGAGACAACTGCTGTTGTATTTCCTGTGTATATTTGTGAACTGGATACTCTCAGGACAGCATCACTGGTTCCTGTGAAGGTGGCTTCATAAAATGTGGGTCTGAGTAAACATTGGGACCAAACTGAAATCAAACTGAGCTCCTTTAAAATCTGTAAGATCTTCAATATCTGAAGTAGATGCCCCAGTGTTGGAAATTTGCCAATCAAATTGAAGTTATAGAAGAAAATAAACTGGTTCTGTGTCCAATATTGGAGATTGTGGAAAGCCAAAAGAAGGCGGCTATCATCCTTGCAGCCATCTTGAGCCATATACCCTGACAAGAGATTTGTTTTCAACAGCCTACAACAGCTGAGCACACTCTGATAACATCTTGTTTTATATACCCAGGATCTTCCCTTGGGTGTGTGTGACTTAAAGGTGTGACTGAAGAAGTGAGACTTATAAAAGGTGAGAGGCAGACAGAAGAGGGACTGGAAACTTGGAACTTGGAGGTACTAGGGACTAGGAACTCAAGACTTGGGACTTGGACTAGGAACAAGAGACTTGGAAAGAGAGAAGAAGAGAGACTTGAGAATAAACGGGACTGAATCACACTCTGTCTGGTCTCCATTCTTTGCATTCGCCCTCACTCTCTCTCTTGCTGAACCCTGACCCACAGACCAGAGCAGCAGTACAAGCTGGGACAATTTAGTCCCCAAAGCTTGGGGTAGTGCGGGCTCTAACAATTTTGGCCCCCAAGCTTTTGGCAGTGCAGGTTCCAACATTTGGCAGAGCGGTGCCCGACAGGAGATAATTAACTAAAAGTGAACCTGTAATCAATTCAATAGTTGTCACACAAGGTAGAAACACAGCCTAGTTTATGTCAACCTGAACAAAGCTAGAGTCATCTGAAAGGAAAGAACCTCACCTGAGAACATGCCTTCATACAATTCATTTTCTTAATTAACGGTTAAAGGGTCAAGCCTATGGTGGTGGCACTATCCCTGGAATGATAGTCCTGGTTCTATAAGAAAGCAGGCTGAGCACGCCACCATGAGCAACCCAGTAGCATCAGCATTCCCTGTATAGCCTCTGCATCAGTTCCTGCCTCCGGGTTCCTGCCCTGACTTCCCACAGTGTTGGACTGTTACCTGGAAGTGTAAGCTGAAATAAACCCTTTCCTCCCTAAGCTGCCTTGGTCATGATGTTTCATCACAGCAATAATGACCCAAGACAACAGCATAACACAAATACTGTGATTTATTGTGGAAAAGGAATCTTTAACTCTCTTTGGGTAATTGTGGTAATACATAGGACTGTAAAAGACATCCTCAATAGAAATTGGGGAAGAAAATCTTCTCAGGTCTGAAAGAGCTGGGTCCTATGGGCCAGAAGCATGTGACTGTGGTTTTTTTTTTTTTTTTTTTCTCCAGGATAGCCCTGGGAGGTACTTCTGTAGAGAGAACTCAGAGACAGAAGACAGCAAGGTCAAAAGAACATTTGAGATGACAATTTTAGTGTCTTTCCTGCAATCTTCGAACCTAAGGATTTGATCATCTGATTCAATGTCAAATGCTAAATGATCAAAAATTAGCAAGTCCACCAAAATTCCCACATTTGGTCTTTCCTTACATCGATCCCATAGTTCCCTTCACTGTCCTACAGGGGGCAGCACTTAGCAGAGGGGCCTCCATGCTGCAAATGCTGGGTCTGATTTACTTGTTAAGAAGTCACTTGTTTTTATCACGATTGCTTTGTAGTACAGGTTGAGGTCAGGGATAGTGATTCCCCCAGAAGTTCTTTTACTGTTGAGAATAGTTCTTGATATCCTGGGCTTTTCTGTTATTCCAAATGAATTTGCAAATTTTCCTTTCTATATCTATGAAGAATTGAGTTGGAATTTTGATGGGGATTGCATTGAATCTGTAGATTGTTTTTGGCATGATAGCCATTTTTACTATATTAATCCTGCCAATCCATGAGCATGGGAGATCTTTCTATCTTCTGAGATCTTCTTCAATTTCTTTCTTCAGAGACTTGAAGTTCTTGTCACACAGATCTTTCACTTGCTTGGTTATATTCACACCAAGGCATTTTATATTATTTGTGACTATTGTGAAGGGTGTCATTTCCCTAATTTCTTGCTCGGCCTGTTTATCCTTTGAGTACAGGAAGGCTACTGATTTGTTTGAGTTGATTTTATGTCCAGCCACTTTGCTGAAGTTGTTTATCAGGTTTAGGAGTTCTCTGGTGGAAGTTTTGGTGTCACTTAAGCATACTATCATACCATCTGCAAATAGTGAAATTTTGACTTCTTCATTTCCTATCTGCATCTCTTTGACTCCCTTTTGTTGTCTAAGTGCTCTGGCTAAGGCTTCCAGTACTATATTGAATAGGTAGGGAGAGACTGGGCAACCTGCAAGATCAATGGAATAGAATTGAAAACCCAAAAATGAACCCACACACCTATGGTCACTTGATCTTTGACAAAGGAGCTAAAACCATCCAGTGGAAAAAGGATGGTGCTGGTTCAACTGAAGGTCAGCATGTAGAAAAATGCAAATTGATCCATTGTTATCTCCTTGTACAAAGCTCAAGTCCAAGTGGATCCAGGACCTTCACATAAAACCAGATACACTGAAACTAATAGAAGAGAAGGTGGGGAAGAACCTCGAATAGTTGGACACAGAGGAAAAGAGGAAAAGTTCCTGAACAGAACACCAATGGCTTGTGCTCTAAGATCAAGAATTGACAAATGGGACCTCATAAAATTGCAAAGCTTCTGTAAGGCAAAGGCCACTGTCAATAGGACAAAATGGCAACCAGCAGATTGGGAAAAGATCTTTACCAATCCTATATCCAATAGAGGGCTAATATCCAATATATACAAAGAACCCAAGAAGTTAGACTTCAGACAACCAAATAACCCTATTAAAAATGGGGTATAGAGCTAAACAAAGAATTCTCAACTGAGGAAACTCGAATGCCTGAGAAGCACCTAAAGAAATGTTCAACAGTCTTACTCATCAGGGAAATGCAAATCAAAACAACCCTGAGATTCCACCTCGCATCAGTCCGAATGGCTAAGATAAAAAACTCAGGTGATAGTAGATGCTGGCGAGGATGTGGAGAAAAAGGGACACTGTTCCATTGTTGGTGGGATTGCAAGCTGGTACAACCACTCTGGAAATCAGTCTGGCAGTTCCTCAGAAAATTGAACATAGCATTACCTGAGGACCCAGCTATACCACTCCTAGGTATATACCCAGAAGATGCTCCAACATATAACAAGGACATATGCTCCACTATGTTCATAGCAGTCTTATTTATAATAGTCAGAAGCTGGAAAGGACCCAGATGTTCTTCAACAGAGGAATGGATACAGAAAATGTGGTACATTTACACAATGGAATATTACTCAGCTATTAAAAACAATGAATTAGAGAAATTCTTAGGTGAATGGATGGAACTAGAAAATATCATCCTGAGTGAGGTAACCCAATCACAAAAGAACACATATGGTATATACTTACTGATGAGTGGATATTAGTCCAAAAGCTAGCAATACCCAAGATTCAACTCACAGACCACATGAAGCTCATGAAGAAGGAAGACCAAGTGTGAGTGCTTCTTAGAAGGAGTAACAAAATACTCAAGGGAGCAAATATGGAGACAAAGTGTGGGATAAAACTGAAGGAGGGTTCATCTGGAGACCATTCCACCTGGGTATCTATCTCTTGTGCAGTCACCAAAGGTAGACGCTGATGTGGATGTCAGGAAGTGCATGTTGACAGGAGCTTGATATAGCTGTCTCCGTAGAGGTCTGCCATAGCCTGACATATTCAGAGGTGGATGCTCACAGCTATCCATTGAACTGATCATGGGGTTCCCAATGGAGGAGTGAGATAGAAGACTGAAGGAGCTAAAAGGGTTTCCAGCCCCATGGGGAGAGCAACAATACCAGCCAACCAGAGCTCCCAGGGTCTAAACCACCAGCCTGGGAGCACATAGGGAGGGACCCATGGCTCTAGCTGTATATGTAGGGGAGGATGGCATTGTAGGCAATAGGTGGGAGAGAAGGTCCTTGGTCCAGTGAAGGCAGGATGTCCCAGTGTGGGGGAATTCAAGGGTGGGGAGGTGGGAGTGGGTGGTGGGTGGGGGCACATCCTCATAGAAGCAGGAGGAGGGGGGTGGGATAGGGGGTTCCTGGGTTGGGGTGGAAATGGGGAAAGTGGATAACATCTTAAATGTAAATAAAATATCCAATAAAAAAAGGAGAAAAAAGAAGTCACTTGTTTTTGTTGGCTGATCTCTCTATTCACCTCACACCACTCTCTAAAAATGTCCCTGGGTTCTGTGCAGTTGATTGTACCAACCTATGAACAATAATGGTTACATCATAGTTTTCATATATTGTTATCCTCTTTCCTTATCTTGCCTGAAATATATTGTATGCTCTAGATTAAGGAGTACTGTGTGTCATATTGATGCATGTACACAGTGGGAGGTGGCTAACCTCAATCAAGTTAGTTAACATGTCCTCCACCCCAAGTGGCTTTATGCAGGGCCTCTGGTGCTGTGATAATCAGTCATGTGTCTATAGTCCACAATCAAGTCCTTTACCTTAGAGAAGAATGAGGGCAGAGCATCACACAGGCATACAGGTGTGTGTGTGTGTGTGTATGTGTGCACGCACTCACATGTGCATACATGTATGTATATGTATGCACACATAAGTGCATGTGTGTATAAGCATAACACTGATTCCACTCTTCATTTCTCCCCCATCTCTCTTCCTCTACCTCTCCCTCCCCCTCCTCTCTCTCTCTCTCTCTCTCTCTCTCTCTCTCTCTTTCTGTCTTTCTTTCTTTCTTTCTTTCTTTCCAGTCAGCAGCACATAAATAGTTTGAGGATAGCCTCAGTACTGAACTTTTATTTTTAAAGATCCAGTGCTTCCCAATTTAATTTAATTTTTAGTTATGAACATTTTTTTTTTATTTCCAAGTAACCTCTTGATAGCAAGTTTCTCAAAGCAGAGATAGGTTCTGGTCTGCTCAGAGCTGGACACACAGAAACATCTCACAGAGCATAACAGAACTGTGCCCAATAGATAAATGTTCAGTGTGCAACTGTCAGCATTTGTAGATTCTAAGAAGTACACCTAGACAAAGCTCCAAAGGCATGGGGGCGGAAAAACGCTGTGACTGACAGGTTATGGTGGCCTTGGAAAATAGGAGCCCTGAGATTAAGAAGTTAGTGAGGCAAGGAAGAAATTGTTCCCTGGATTAGTGGTGAGAAAGAGGAGTGAGTCCAGAGTTAAGAGCATGCATTAGAGTGGGCATGCTCTGATTTTCCTGGTCCTTCCAGTTCATATGAAGTATGATGTGAGATGCGGGTTCCCTCAAAGTGATTTCTTTGCAAGATGCATCATGACCTGATGTCCCTTCATAACCTTGGATTTGGAAGAAAGCAAATAAATATGATTTCTAACTGCTAAGGAGAGAATACAGCAGAGATACTGTAATGGCCGCAATACATTTGTCTGACGTATTTATTAGGATTATTTCCTGGACCATTTGTCAGGGAGACACTGACAAGGAGTGTCCCATTTCATACTCTTAGGTATATTCTCTGAGTTAGAAGAAGAGGTTTAAAATGTGAATTCATAAATTACCTGTGCAAGCCTGAGCCAGGATGTCTCCTGATCACTCTAGGTCCATTTCTCATCTTGCCTTGCAGATGGAAGCCCCAGTGGCCTGAAATTAGCTGTCTCCTGCATCAGTTCCTTGACTTTTCAATCTAAGATGAGAAGGAGCCCAACAATTTGCTAAATTCCTCATTAAACCTGGATCAGAACTCCCAGGGACTGCTGGGAAGGCTATTCATGCAGAGAGAATGCATATTTGGCTGTGAGCAACTAGCAGAGACATTCTGGAGGGAGCCACTTCCTCCCTGTCTGTCTGGACATAGGAAGAAGCATCCCACTATGGTTCCCCTTTGGGAACTGGGAGTATTTCCTGGTGGATAGTGTGTGTGCTGAGCTTGTACACTTTGTGCTCTGCCTGTCTGTCAGGAGCCATAATGGGACAAGCTAATAATTAGCAGGTGATCATCCTGAAATGGCTTGCCTTGGATTATTATATAATCTACAACAAGTGAGCCCTTATTCAGCAAGGCTGTAAGGGACTTATTTTAGAAAAGATTCCTGCTATTAATATGCTTTTCTTTTTATTATTAAACATATGTAACACACTATCACTAAGCAATAGCACACCCCTTTGGAGCACATCTCTGCAGATCCATGAAGATGTAGTAATGCTATATAGACAAATAGATGACTTTTTAAGTCTTAATGATGATCCTATAAGATCCTATAAGAATTCCTAAAATTATAACAATATTATTAAGCTCTTTTATAATGGAACTGCTATTAGGTCCCTTTCTGATGGTCAAAACTGCAATGAGAACTCTGCCAGTCTCCCAACTGTCATCAGTTAATTGCTCTTAGATAGTAACTGGACTTTCTTCTACTCAGAGCATATTCCAAGAGGTTGTAAAATAATTAACCAAAGGTCATTAAAATGGAACTAATGATTTATTGTAGGTGCTGCGACAGAAGATAAAATATTGCCTGGGTTTATCTATACTAAACTTCACTAATAACTTAATTATAGTTTTAAACCTTCAGTGAACCTGTGGAACTAGACAGGTGATGGATGTTTAGTCAGATAATTACTCCTAATGGATATCCATGTAAACATTCTCTGTTGTAAACTTCTATTTCAATTTATGATTTGATTTTTGGGTGAACTTGTGATGAACTTTGTAACATGTGATCATGTATTCTGAAGGATGTATAAGTACTGAGAACAAAGAGATGAGAGAGAGACACAATGGAGAGATAGAATCGATTTTTTTGACTTTCCCCACGTAGAGTAGTATATAGAATAGAATTTTTCCCTTTTCCCAGGTAGAATAGAAGTTTTCCTTTTCTCCACTTAGGACCTTTCCGCTTTTCCCCTTAGATAGCTTTCATAGGAAACTTTTTACACTTAGTAATGAACTCTATAATAACCTCTCTAAGTGTCTTTTCTCCCTGTGACCTCAGACTAGCAGGCATATGTTTAGAGCCCAGCAGTTCCTGCTGAGATAGTATAAGGCTATTTACTTAATCCTTGGCTGTTTTTACAATGAGGTGCTAAGTGTCAGAAACTGCAGTTTCTGGCCTCAGAGGATCACAGAAGGCAGGTTAGCTACAGTAGCATAGTAACTTAGATAAGTAAACTTTTATTATACAGGAACCCTAAATATCTCTTAAGACCAAGTCTTAGCCCAACCAATGCTCTTCTCCCTCCGCTGCCTCAAGAAGAACCAATAAGAAGAAAGAAGAAGACTTCCCCCCCAGGCCGGGGCTGCTCCCCACCCCCCGCCCCCAGCACCTGTTGGTCTCATGGCAGGAAGTCAGATGCAGGAGGCAAGGTTCTTTTTTTCCAGGGGTTCTCTTAAGGAGAAGCAAAGGGAGGAGAGCTCTAGAATCTTCTTTATTCTGGAGAGACTTGGGTGCCTCGAAGGAGCTGGGCGGCTTCTCTCTGACCTCACATCAGGAGCACAGTCCTTGGCACTTACTGAAAGCCAGACTCATTCTAACATTGTAAGGATATTTTGAATTTTAGTTCAGTTTAGAGTTTATAGTTACTTTTAGATTTACTTATTTTACGTGTATATGTGTTTTGGCTGTATGTATATATGTGTACCATGTGTATTCAGTGCCCTCAGAGGTTAGAAGAGGGCGCTGGGTCCCCTGGAACTGGAGTTATGGATTGTTGTGAGTTACCACATTGGTGGTAGGAACTGAACCTGGGTCCTCGAGTACCCTTAACTGCTTAAACATCTCGTTGACCCCTAAGTTATGTGTTTTTAATGGCTTTTTAAAATGGTGCATTGGTTAACCAAGTCTTAATGCAGTAATGATTAACATTTTAAAGTCATAAACTTGCAGTATTGATATGAATAATGGTATCAACTTTTCTCACAGAGAATATACAGTACTATTGAGTGGCAACACACATATTCAGTGTTCCTGTGCCCTACATTTTATATGGACTTTCCAGTCTAAACGTAATAATCAAGTTGGTGGACACTGAAATTTTCCACTCAACATTTGTGGGATCTTCCTTCTGTATGAGTGCTGTGCTACTGGGAATTCAAAACCAGCCATGTCTCTTGTGTGGATGCTGAGTCCTCTGAAACCAGTGATTCTCAACCTTCCTAATGCTGTGACCCTTTAATACAGTTTCTCATCTTGAGGTGACCACCAGCCATAAAATTAATTCATTGTTTCTTCATAACTAACTTTGCTAGTGTTGTAAACCATAATGTAAATATCTGATATGCAGACATCTGACATATGATGCCCAAAGGGGTCAAGACCCTCATGTTGAAAACCACTGCTTTAATACCATAGTGTCTTCTCTGGATCACAACAGGGTAACCAGTGACTGCCAGGATGTTTGCTGCTAGCACTGTGGCGATGCAGTCATCAGAGGCAGGAACAGCTAATCGCAGCATGTCACAGAGACAAAGCTGCAGCCCTATGTGTAGGCCTGAAGGAATCGAGCAGTTAGTGATGTGAGTTCAAACCTCTAATGGAGGCCCTTTGACTTTGGTTCAGTTATTAATTGCAACAAAATTATTTGTGAATGAAAATTACCAAATGCTACTGTTCTAAGCACAGACAGACAAGAGGAGATGGCTTTTTCTAAAAAACACCTACGCATTCCAAATCTCCCACTCTCTGAACGTTGACTGGTTATGAGTATCTGTATTGATCACCATCCACTGCAAATGGAAGCTTCTTTGATGATGGTTAAGAGATGCACTGATCTATAATAATATAATAAGTCATTAGGAATCAGTTTAATACTGTGTCCATTTAGCAGAATAATAGTGTGGTATGTCTATATCACATTTCTTCCTGATGCTGTGACTCTTTAATACAGTTTCCTGTGTTGTGGTGACCTGAACCATAAAATTATTGTGGTTGCTATTTCATAACTGTAATTTTGCTACTGTTGTGAATTGTAATATAAATATCTGTATTTCCCGATGGTCGTAGGTGACCCCTGTGAAAGAATCACTCAACCCCAAAAGGGTTCACAACCCACAGGTTGAGAACCACTTCTGTAGAGACTCAAGGATTATTGGGAAAGAAGGAGTAAAAAGACTATAAGAGCCAGGGCTGTGGATGACCACAAGTAAACACTTTCTGTGGGACATTGCTGGGCAACGGCAGTGTATAAACTCACAGTGGTTATAAATGCTTACAAAATGCTTAATACTTCTGCAAGCTCAAACCAGACCAAATCCCAGCATGGAGAGCAGAGGTGGGCACAAAACCCCACTCCTTGCTAAGGAGGTTTTGGCAACTGGTAGGTGCTGGGAGAAGAAGAAAACGTTTTCTTTAAGATCATAGTTTCTGCTAAGCCAACCACCATCTAGTGAAAGGCCATACATGCAAGAATATAGGAACAGTATATATTATACTTGATAAATTTTATTTTTTAAAGGACGTGTGTTGGGAAGGGGGTGAATCTTGAAGATGTTGGGACATAAATATGATCAAAACTCATCATGTGAAATTCTCAAAGAACTGATAAAATTAAAAAATAAAGTGAAATACAATAAAAAGAAGCCCATATGCATGTCTTGGGTGTGTACTGTACTTTTTCTAAGCAATTCTTCTCCTTTGTAGTATCTGTTCCATCCCTGGTGAACCTTTTTCTTCATAAAACCCAACTTCTCTTTAAAGAATATAAGCATTAGGGTGAGGAGAAAAAGTGGGGAATGAAAGCAAGCATAGGGGTATCACTCCCTGGCCTTGTGTCTTATACATATAAATATGGGCCTCTTCACTCATGCTGGCCTCATTGTTTCCATAGGGATGCAACGAGTGTCATCTCTAACCAGCTGCCTTCCTGTGTCTAGTCTTGTGATGACCCTAGTCTGTGGTCATGACAAGGTCCATAGGCATGAAGTAAGGAACCATCTGATAAGAATTTTGAATCTAGATACAAAGTGGCCTGCCCATCACCATGTGAGATAAGTTACTTAATAGACACCTGCTGTGGTCTGACTCTGTGGTCCTTGATGAGAGGGATAGGGTTACAGATGAGGCATGCTGGGAGCTTCATGAAGAACTAGCCTGAAATTACCTCATGAAGCTAAACTTCTCCAACAGAAAATCAGTGAACTAGAAGAACCTTTTTGGGGCCAGTGTAGAGTGTTGCCAGTTTGGTATATGTACTATGCAGGAGATACACAGAAAGGTCACAAAGCACAAAGCCAGAAAATCCATGTGTTTCTTTCTGATCAATAAGCCTATTTTTAAGGCATATCATAAAGTCCAAATTAGATATGAAGATTTAGAAAATAGAAATATGTTCTTACGCTTCCCATGTTGTGGTGATTTGGATGTATTTGGCCCTCATAGCCTCACATGTTTGAATGCTTGGCCTATGGATCATGGCACTGTTAGGAGGCATGGTCTTGTTGGAGTAGATGTGACCTTGTTGGAGGAAGTGTGTCACTGTGGTGGTGGGCTTTGAGGTCTCTTATGCTCAGTCTCTACCCAGAGTAGGAGACAGTCTCCTGGCTGCCTTCAGATCAAGATGTAGAACTCTCAGTTTCTTCTCCAGCACCATGTCGGCTTGCATGCTGCCATGCTTCCTGCCAAGATGATAATGGACTAAATCTCTGAATCTGTAAGCCAGACCCAATTAAATGTTTTCCTTTATAAGCATTGCCTTGGTCATGGTATCTCTTAACAGCAATAAAATCCTAACTAAGACACTCCTCAAACACTCTGAGAATAAAGACAGAGAGTTGCATACATTGATGGGAGGAATCTGGTGAGTAGACTCATTTGGGAAAACAGTTATTATCTGTCACTGTATTTCAGTAGTTTCACTGCTAAGCATTCTCTCTCTCTCTCTCTCTCTCTCTCTCTCTCTCTCTCTCTCCAAAAGAAATATACAGATTATTCAGAGAACCATAATTATAGTAACTGGCACTTGACAACACTCTTGGTGCTCATCAAAGTAGTCACGATCAGCATTCTGTAGGGTTTTACATTTACTAGAACATGGTATAGTTGCATGGAGCAACATAGATTGAACCCATTCACATTTATAATGTAAGTGAAGACAGTAGTCTAGGCATGCTCATCTGTTGTGTGTCTTGAAATTTAAGAGAATGAAGGAAGAGGCTGGGGAGATGACTTAGTGGTTAAAATTGCATTCCCAGCACCCATGCTGGTTCACAGCCTCCTGTAACTTTACTTTCAGGGAATCTGATGTCCTCTCTGGCCTCCTCCAGCACCAGGCACACATGCAGTTCATATGCATACATGCACTCAAAACACTCATGCACATAAAAAAATCATTTTACAAGGTAGATTGTTATATTTAAAATGAATGCAGAAAGACATAATTACTGTACAGAAAAAAGTGAAATAATTTTCTTCTTATTTTTTTTTACTGTAACATGGCATTTGTAATCGAGGTGCATTGGAAGACGAGGAAATGTGTCATGAGCGTTGTGTGGATATTATCCCCTTCCCATAATCTACCTTTCTCTGCACATCTTCATCATCAATCTACATCCAAAACTGCACTCGTTGTGCTTTGCTGGCAATAAACATAAATCTGGAAGACAGAGCTTCTGCATTTGCAATCACATAACAGTAAAAATGACAGAAAATCTTCCCTCAGTCTGCCGTTTGGTCCCATCTTGTTCTTTAACACGGAGCTAGCAGTGAGCCTGTAGCTATTAACGTCATCAAAGAGCCAGGGTGCTTGAAAGGTAGGTATTTGATAACCCTGAATGCTTTAGTTCTTCTTGGTTTTAGAGAATTGATTTTGGATGGTGAATTGTGGTTTAAAACAGTTTAATTTCAGGTGAAGGTATGATTATGAATTCTACTTTAAATCTTAAAACACCTGCAGAGCTCAATTGCAGTGAAACTCGTAAACACTCCTGCCTACAGTTGACAGGAGTTGGTTTTCACTGGTGTGCTGCAAGAATCTAAATAGATCATCTCATTATTAATGGGCCACACCTAAGAGACAGGAGAAGTACAGGATGATGAGGATATAAATTTGATTTAGATTTACTAGAGTTGAATAAGGCAATTAAAAAAAAAAAACAGTACATCATACCAAAACTAAAGCTGAACTAAGCAGCCCTAGTGTATTACAGGATGAAAACCTTTATAGGAAATAACAAAAATCAGTTAACCAGAATCTTGGAAAGACAGTGAAGTTTAAACTCCACCAAGCCAGCACTACAAACAGTTGACTGCAGGCTTTTTTTTTTTTTTTTTTGTCAGCATGTATTTTAATCTAAGGGCTCCACAGAGCTGGGAACAGGGATGAGTTGGACCCTTGCAGTTGTGGGGTCAGTAGCAAGCAGATGAGAGCTGGTTGCTTAGAGTGGACCACAGGCCTGAGTTTCCCTGTCCTTGGGGCTGTTTCTGTTGGCCTCCTCTGTTCTTCATGAGGTAATAGATATACCCTGATGGCCCAGAACAAGTCTGTGTGGATTTGATACACATTTGCTGACTGGGCTATTTTAGTATTTCACATCCTCAGCTATTTTTAATCACCTATTGCCTACTTTTCCCACATATTAGTCCCTTCCAAACATTCTCTGCGATGACTCAGGCCCATCCCCTCAAATAAACATGCTACCACTTTTAGATCTGCAGACACACTGTGCCCTGTAGATGAACTCACAGGTCTAAATACTTCCATCTTTGCATTCTCTCTTTGAGAAATGGATGCTATGTCTCTTTTCGAACTGTTTTTCTGTGTTTATTAGAACTTGGTACTTTATGTGTGGCTAAACCACAAATGTGGGAAATTTGGGCATTTTAGCTTTTATTATTTCGGTTCAGTGTTGCTTCTATTGTGTGCTCTGCTTAATGCATTTGTTAAGGTGCCATGGTGACTTTGCGCATTTACTGCAGAGTCGGCCGTGTGCTGATCGTGGACTTGTTCAGCTTGTTTGTGCTTTCAGTTCCTTTGCTCCTCCATGATGCTTACACTTCAGCCTTTCACATTAACCTCCCTGTGGTAGAGGCCTGACTGCAGGTTCTGATGAAGCACATTACTCTATGCAGATAAGGACTTGCCCATCAACACAAATATGAAACCAGTGTAAACAATGATTTGAATGAAAGCACAGGCTATCTGAGGCAATAAGAAAATACTATAGTCATTTCCATCTCTCTAGTAATGAAAACAAATTAAAATTAATTAAAATGAAAATATTGTTTGGGCCCATCGGCAAAGATTGGAAAAAAATCTTTGTTTTTTAGCTCGTACTATTATTATTGTCAGAATATAACAAACTCACTTGTGACTCAGGAAGTGAGAGGTGTACAGTCTGAAAATGAACGTGTCTAGAGCATGGCATACATGAGGAGCAGGAGGCTCCCTACCTTAGGAAGTGGGTTGCAAAGGCTGGGGATATAGAAATTTAAACTGTGATAGTAACATGATTAACCTTTGTCATGACCTGGGATGGAGTTAACAACAGATGCCACTGGATGGGTGCTGCTAGAATGTCCTGCAGGGAGTCTAGGCAGGTGGTCAGCTTTTTGTAGCCAAGGAAAGTTGGGGGTGGTACACAGTAGTCTCCAAAGGCCAAAAAGTAGTAAGGAGAGAAGGGATGTGGAGACCTCCAGGGACAGATGCTTTATGAAAAGTAGAAAAAACTACCTCCAGCGAATCATGCTGGTAGCTTATCTTTAAATTTCTCTTCCTGCACCACTAGAACCCTTATGCTGAGTTTCCCATTTATCTGGAGCCCATTGTCATTAGCTATAGGTAAATAATGTCATTGTGATGTGTAATTATTGAAATGCAGAAGCTGCAATGTCGTGAAATCATTTTTAAAATTGCCTTTATTAATGAAATTTCATGAGATCCTAGTGTTTCATGCAGCTCAATTAATGTGATTGTATCTGGTGGTCAGGCTTCTGAAAGGCATCCCAGCATCCCTCTGTTTCATCTCGGCGGTCGGGCTCATGTGCTTTGGCACAGCCTTTGTGATTGCACTTTCCACTGAGTATGAAATTGGAAGCTTTGTGAGACACTGAGTAGGTATATAAGCTGAGCAATTTATTCTATTATTCAAGACTGTATCTCTAATTGATGTAAGCGCTCCTGTCCCCAGTGTTTTCCCCAGCACTTGCCCTCTATGAACCTTCTCTTCAGACAATTCCAGGATGACTGTGTCCTGACATAGAAACAGCGTGTGACAAGAAACACATTCAGTCCACAGGGACACGTGCAGCTTGTGAGAGCTTTGTAGCACTTCTGTTTTGAAACGTCAACCTGCACTTTGAAAACTAGTTAGTAGAATGATCTTCTATGGACTGAATGCTAGACATACCACCAGTGGAAGACACCCTCATGGATATTCAAATTGTCTCATTAGGGGCTTATTGCTCTTGCTGAGAGGTACTGTAGTCACCAGAGTAGAACATGGTGAAAGACAACCAGTCTGGGATTTCACTTCCCAGGATAAGGCTGAGAGCTATTGTCACACTGGATGTTACTTTAATATACATTGTAAGGAGGAAGGAGACTGCCTCAAGTAAGGAAACAAGTGAGTGCCAGTGCCTAATAAGTTGGAAACAAAAGCAGTTTTGCCCAGGGAGACCTTTTACAACAAAGTCTGGGCCAATACCCAAGGGAACTCCATTCTTCAAAACAAATCTGGACAAACCAATAAAAGGAACAATCACAGGACTCCTCATATTCATGGGTGATGCCTAGACTGTCAAGCCAAAGGCTTTTAAGCTGGAAAAGATTATGCAGAAAGTTTGCTTTGGACAGACACAGTAAATGTTTCCTTCCAGTAGCAAACTGTTAGGGAAATGGACCTGAGTGTATCCAGTGCCTCCTTAATATGGAGCATAGTGCTGAAGGAATCCGTGTTAACAGGTCAGGGCTAACATGCACAGGATGCCTTGGGCTAATTCCAGTCACCTTACAGGGTCTAATACAAAGACAGTTCTCTGAAGTCAAACTAAGGACACTGTTAAATCTTGTAACATGGAAATGAATGTGAAAACTGCAATTGTTAAAATAAAATGTCATAAAATGAGTATGGAGATTTTTAACCCAGCTACTCTTACCATATTTGCTTCCAACAGGGAAAGTGAGCAGCTCCAATCAGTGACTCAGGAACACCAGCTTCCTAAGAGGAAATCAGTTTACCACTGTAGCATGCCAACATTCACACATACATACAGATACACATATACCCATTCAGTCATATACATATTCACATATAGATACAAACAATGTACATATGTAGATTTAGACACACAGATAGAACATGCACACATGAACATACATACATACATACATACATATATATACACATATATTTGTAGACACACATGCAAATACACAGGAACAAATGAATGTACAGACAGACACAAACAGGCAGGCATATACTCCTAAACACACATAGACATACTAACATGTCTATATACATACACACATGTATATGCATACACAATCACACATAAAAACATACACACACACATATATCAATCTGTGTCCATCTCTGTGTCTCTGTCTCTGTCAATCTCTCTCTCTCTCTCTCTCTCTCTCTCTCTCTCTCTCTCTCTTGCTTGTTCTCTCTCTCTCAAGTTCCTTTCATGCCAGGAGTCAGACATAACCATGATGTCAGTGGGGATTAATGAGAATGTCATAAGGGTGACTTATGGCAGAAATGCCCCCAAACCATTGAAAGATTTAAATTTATGAAATAAAACAAAAATTCATAATAATACAGGAAAGAGGAAGGTGGAGAAATGAGAACAAAATTGTTAGAAATATTCTCGAGCTTGGAAGTAAGTGGGCGATGGTGTGGTGATTAGCAAGAAACCATATATGGTACATGGTATTCTTCACATTCAGTACATTCATATACAGTACATCCTGTGGTGGTTTGAGTGAGAATGGCCTCTATTGGCTCATATATTCCCATGCTTAGCCCCCAGTTGGTAAATTGCTTAGAAGAATTAGGAGGAATGTTTGTTGGAGGTTTCACTGAGGCTTAGCTTTGGGGTTTTAAAAGCCTACACCAAGCCCATTCTCTCTCTCTCTCTCTCTCTCTCTCTCTCTCTCTCTCTCTCTCTCGCTCTCTCTCTCTCGCTCTCTCTCTCTCTCTCTCGTTGCATGCCTGCACATCAGAATGTAATGCTCTCAGCTACTGTGCCAGTGCTATGCATGCCATCATGCTTCCTGCCTTGATATAATAAACTAAGTCTCTGAAACAGTAACCATACTCCCAATTAAATTCTTTTATAAGAGTTGCCCTAGTCATGGTGTTTTTCCACAGCAATAGAAAAGTGACTAAGACAATAACATTTCATATTTATATGTGTGAAAATTTACAAATGAGTCTAAGAATGAACAAATGATTGGAAACATACTGTGGGAAAGGCAGCAACCTTTTCACTGTGAATTATTTTTGGCCAGAGCTACTGGGAAAGCATGCACTTTCATCCCCTTAGTTACAAAACTTTTCTGAGGATGCCAGCACTCTGGAGGCTAGCATGTGTCCATCCTGAATCTCTGAGGATGCAACTAGTGGTAGCTTCCTTTCTGCCAGCCTTCACAGAGACCAGAGTGCAAGACATCAGTAACAGTTGCATGAACCTCTGCATCTCTTGTCCTGTTTGTGCTATGGTACAATGTTTGTGCAGAAGTCTCATTCTACTGACATCACACATTAACTTACTGTTTGTTCTGACATAGATGCTCATATTCTTATCCTTGAGCTGCTCTCAAAGTGAGACATCTCACAACCAGACATTGTAGCATTTGGTTACAGCTTATGGAAGATTACCTTCATCTTGCTTGGGTAACCACTGTCTGCTGGTTTGGATCTGGGATTTTGTCACAGAGTATGCTCAGCTGTTACTCCTTCCAAATTTGAAACTTGGAATCTGAGCCGGTATTCTGAGTACCAGTGAAGCGAAGGCTGGTGACATTAGTAGGTGTGTCTCTGTGAACCTTGTTGAAATGCCTCGGTGAACATTAGGTCAGCAAAGATTGGCTGCCTTCTGTTTGCATTACTGCAGTAAGAGATTTCATCAGGTTTTGGCCATTATGCTTTCCTGGAACTTTGTACCTTGGTTACTTGAGATAGATGTAGCAAGTCAGAAATAGTGAAAAGGATGTAGGGGAGTGACAAAAAAAAAAAAAAAGATTGAAAACATTATTTGTTGTGTCATATCCTGGTTAGATTTATGGTCAATTTGACACATCCAAGAATCACCTAGGACAGTTGAAGGAGTGCCCAGACAAGATTGGCCTGTGGTCACACCTATGGGGAATTGTCTTGATTGCTGGTTGATGTGGGAGAGCCCAGCTCACTATAGGTGGAGACCATCTTGTAGTGTTAGCAAGGCTGAGTACACAACATCTGAAACAAGTCCTCTGGTCTGCTCTGCAGAGCAGCCAGTCATGACCACGTAGAACCCAGGATTGACAAGGTACATCCCATGAAATGGCTGAATAGGAAACCCTGGGGTCTGTTCCTCAGTGACTTGGCTTAATGTAGTCCTGTGAGCTATAACCAACTCTCATCTGTGCACTAATTTGGTTTGTTATAAAAGTCTCAGAAATATTTAAATAAATTATATGTGTTTTATTGACACAGCAATTTACTCATGAATCTATGGTCTGTGCTGTGCCTTTAGTGTCCCAAGAGGGGAACATGTATTAATCATAGAGATAAATACAATCACATGTTGATCTAGAAAATCAATAAGAAGGGTTGCCCATTTGATTATTGATCCTCTCAGCCTTGGGCAGCTTTTGATCATCAAGTCTACAGTATCTGGCATGACTTTTTTCTTGTGAAGCAGGCTTCAACTCAGGTCCTAAGATGTTGGTTTCTTCATAATAGTCATGCCACTATGCATTAGTGGGCACATCACTATAGCGGGTGATTCTGATTCTTTGATCAGGAATCTGCTTGTGAATGCTGAAGGTCCTGTTCCCCCATTGGTTCTTGATCAATTAAAAAAGATGTCTGTGACCAATGGCTGGGGGGAAGAGGTGGGACTTCCAGGTTCCGCAGGCAGGCTAAAAGACACAGAAGGAGGAAAAGGATTCTCCATGCTTCAGAGGGAGAGTTATCAGCCATGTGGGACCTCAGGTGGAGTGGCCACTGGCTGCTTCCCCAGGCAGGAGATTAGAAATGCTAATAAGCTGAGGCAGATGTAGGGTGCTGAGCAAGGAGAAAAGGAAAAGGCATGCTAGCTGTAGGAGGCTTAGAGGAGCCCAGCTGCTGAGTCATAAGGCAAGTTACAAATGAGCTATGAATGTGTGTGTCTTTCATCTGCCAATCCAAGGGAACCAGGGCAGTGGCTGGTAGTGTGGTCCACCAAGAGCTTAAAGCAGGGTAGTGTAGAAACTACATGCTGTATACATCATGGCTAGAAGAACAAACATATTTAACATTCAGGGTCTTTAACTGAGTAAAGAACTTTCAGGGGCAACCTTGCTTATACACTGAAGGCCTAAAATCAGCAATAGGCCTAAGTCAGCCTGCTAACACAAAGTCTTGGGTCTCTGTGGAAAAACACTGAAACAGATAGCTAAAAGAAATTGTAAACAGGCAGCTTTGGTGGAAATTTAGCAGCCTGGATAAGAACAAGTAGTCATAGGTCTTGTGGATAGTCATAGACCTTGTAGATAGGTAGCCTTGGTGGATAGTACCAACTTAGATAAGGACAAGTGAACCATAGGCAGAGTCATAGTGACCTGTCCCCTGAACCTTCACCCAGCCGATACCCTATTCTGGAATATATCTGTACTCCCCCTGAACACCTACACTCCTGTGTCATCCCCTTCCCCACATCCTGCCTTTTTGTGTATATAACCTCTGTGTGAAAAAGTAAAAATCACGGTTTGATTGGCCTATAGACAAGCCGTGGTTCTTTGCATCTGCCTGTTTCCCCCATCCTCTCTTTCAGGTGACCTCCCCGGACCCCTGTTTAATGCCCTGCTGGATGGGGCAAAGAACATCAACAACTGTCTCCCCCAGCAGGCTGTGTAACTTTTCCAGCACTATGAAAGCTGGCCAGAGGAGGAAGTTTCCTGCTTAGTTCCAGCTTGATTTCTCTAAGTCCTGAAACCAGTGTGTGGATCTTTAACATTAGGCTCTTAACCATCTATTTGTGTCAGACAATCAAGAACACTGGCAATTGCCTGTATTGTTTGGGGGAACTTATGGGGCCTCCTGAAGAACAATTCATGGGGAGGTCTCTCACAAATGGCTCTGATGAAGTGTCTTTCTAGGTAGCCTAGGCTGGTCTTGAACTCAAAGTCCTCCTAGCTCAGCTTTCTGAGTGCTGACAGTGATAATTGTGCACCATATTGCTAGGTTATTATTTCTTAAATGTTCAGTTGAACCCACCAGTGGAGCCATTAGGCCTGCAGATTTTTTATGGATATTTTTTATCAGAAAAATAAATTTCCCTAACAGGTGTAAGGCTTTTCCAGTAATAAATTGGGAGGCGTGGCTTTGTTGGAGAAGGTGTCACTGGAAGTAGGCTTTAATGTTTCAAAAGCTTATGCTGCACACAGTGTATCTCTTGGTCATCAGGATGTAAGCTCTTAGCTACTTCTCCAGTGCCCTGCATGCTGCCATGCTTCCTGCCATGGAATGACCATGGACTAAACCTCTGAAACCATAACGAAGCCCCTAATTAAATACTTTTTTTCATAAGAGTTAACTTGGGAATAGTATCTCTTCACAGTACTGGAACAAAGCATTCTTAAGTTACTATTAGTATGTGTATTATGTTTTAAATATCTGCAGAATCTATGGCAATTTCACTGTACTCATTTGTGGTTTCAAAAAGATTTATGTTATATGTGTGCTCTGTGTGTGTGTATGTGTGTGTGTGTGCATGTGTGTGTGCATGTGTATTTTACCTGCATGTACATATTACACCACACACATACATTGCACGTGGAATTTAGAAAAGTGTTAGATCCCCTGGGACTGGAGTTCAGATGACTATGAGTGGACAGGTGCTAGGAATCAAACCCAGGTCCTCTGCAAAAGCAGTCAGTGCTCTTAATCAACGAGATATCCCTCTGGTTCCTCATTTGTGGTTTATGCCAATTGTGTTGTGATTCTGGTTTTTTTTTCTGGTTATTTTGGCCAAATTTAATTCATTTTATTGATCACAAAGAACTCACTCTTTGTGGCTCTTGCTTTGCTGGCATAGTTATCTTGATTTCCACTCTGAATGTTTGTTATTTCTTTGATTTTATTTACTTTTTGTTCTAGTTTTTTCAGGTGGAAATTAAGAAGCTGATTGTAAACAATTGTTCTGTCCTGATATAGTCACTTAACGTAACAAATTTCCTTCTAAGGGTTGCTTTTAAAAGTTTCCCGAAGTTAATATGTCATAATTTTATTTTCATTTCATTAAAAACCTATCAGCTCTGTGATTTCTTCTTTGATTTCATTTTTAATTTTTCTTTGAAACATATTGTTTAAAGAGGTGTAACTTGGTCTCTGAATATGTGAGCATTTTCCAGAGAGTGTGCTGTTATTGATTTCTAATATTTTTCCATTATAGTCAGATCACATACATTCTGTGATTTATATGATTTTAAATATAAATATTAAAATATTTAATATATATGCTGGGATTTGCCTTGTGGCCCAGAATAGGGCCCATCTCAGAGTTTTCAGTAGGCAGCTGCACACATGGACTGTGTACACCCCTCACCATTGTCGAATGCACTCTGCAGTGGAAAGGAGATCATGTTCATAGGTATTGTTGCTGCAGTGTTTGGCATACAGGTTGGCTTTGTCCACATTTGAGAAAAGTTTTAGAACCTTTACATATAATTATAGATATGCCAGTTGCTCTTTGAAACACTGTTGGGTTTTGCTTCCAACATGTTGAAACTCAAGTGTGAATTACACAGATCTTCAGAGTCATTGTATAATTATAAAATGCCTCTTTAGCTGTAATATTTCCTGTTTTTAAATTTGCTTTGTCAGTTAGCAATGTTGCTGCTCCAGCTTTCTCAAGGCCACTGATGTTAATGTGATTTCCAATGAAGAATTTGGTTTTGCTTAAATTAAGGTCTGTCATTTGTTGCTGGCCTCTGTAATGGTACCTCCAAGTTCTTATACACACCCAGTGACAGGAAGATCCCTGTATCCTGTGGGTCCCTGAACCATGACTGATATTGTATACTTAACATATCATTTGTACAAAATATCAGTTTCCAACCCAACCTCTAGGATCAACTGGGAACTGAGCTCAGAGAGCTATTAATGAATGCATCAGTTAACCATGCCCATGCAAACGAGCCTCAGTCGAAAGTCTGCCTAGCACCCCAGGTGAGCACCATCCTGGTGTAGTGTGAACACCAGGAGGGTATGCAAGCCATGTGTTTGGGATGGTTCAGACTTTTCCTTGTGACCAACATGTGTCTTTATATTTTCCCTTTACTAATAAACTACAAATGTGAATGGAACATCTTTAAGTTCTAATGGTCCTTTCAACAGAGCTACCTGACGTAACTGCCTATGAACATCTACATCAAAAGCATAAATGATCACATTTATGTCTTTCTACATTTATGTCAGAATTTATTAGAGAGCAATGATTTCTTAAGGATTTGTGGTTTCAATGGCTGACATGTTTCATAGAATCAATCCCATCTACCCTGGTAGCCCAGCTAAGATGAATGCAGGATTATATGCTAATTTTGCTGCTAATATTAACTGTGATATCATACAATATACAATACATATGATGGCTATATAAATGTATATAAGTTGAAGTATGAATATGAGTTTAGGAGACTCCAGCAGAGTCCAAGAGGGTTCAGAACGTGCCTGTGCTGATGATATAATGAGCCAGAAAGTGCTGGGAGGCCTGGTTTCTTTCCCTTCTCCTCCTCCTACCACATGTTAGACTCATCACAGATTGCTCCCCTCTGCATGCTTTGCAGTCCTGATTTCTGTGAGTCTTTATTGTTTTAGTGGTTGCCTGAAAGAGACATCATGTTCTCCCAGAGAGAAAGGAGAGGTATAACTGTTGAGAGCTACCAGCAGCCTCCATGAAAACATGATTCCTCTGCAGAAAACTTACCTTTAAGATTAATTGGGTGTATTTGAAATTTCTGATTCTTGCACAGTATGCTCTAAACTGACTTTTGGTTTCTCTAAATATATATGTTTTGCAGACCTAACATACCAACCACCAATAGTCTGACCAAGGAGTTAATCATACACATATATGAGATGTCTGGCTATTAACTTTTTTTGTACAAGTTCAAGACCTAAGTTTGACTCTGAGCACCCACATGAAAGGCAAGATGTGGTGATACGCTTAATAACATTTGTAAAACAAATCCTGGGGAAACTATCAGTGGCCAGATAGTCAAGGCTAATTGACTATAAATCAAGTTCAAGGTCCTAATGAGAAGCTCTGACTCAAAAAGTAAAATGGATAGTTCCTGAGCAGATACATACAGTTGATCTCTGGTCTCCACACTTATAAGCAAATATATGCAGACACATACACATAAGCTTACAGTATACACACTCATACAGATACACACATACCATCATATAAGTATGCACATATATACACATACAAATACATGCTTGTATACATATACACATACACACTCATATTTATATACACACCTGAATTTACATGCATACACACATACACAGAGTGCATTGTGTGACAGCAGAGGATCTAGTGTTGAATGGAGCAGACTCCATCTTTCCCCAGGGATCTTCTGCCTGTCACACACCACTAATATCTAGGATTTGGCTCTGATTTTCATGTGAGTGAAGATTCTATGTCTTAAGACAAATAAAATGTTCCCATGTATTCTTGACGCTCCTGTATCTCACTGGAGTGCAGACAGCCTGATGCTCATGGGCGTTTGGGGCTGACATCTTCCTCAAAGACAGCATTTTATGCATTTCTTATAAATTACAATGAACCATATTTGGATTGCTGAGATTCACTGCCTCAGTTATTCCTAGAATTACTTGTCAATTTATCATTTTAGGTAAGAATACAATTATCACTTTTCTTCGGACCATATCCTATACCATGTAAGTCCAAATCAATGGTGAAAGTGTGTGAAGGGCAATGTTGACTGCCAACTTGACAGGTTACAGGTCAACCCCAAGGCACATCTGTGAGGGAACGCGTAGGTTGGGTTAACTAGATGTGAAGATCCATCTTACATGCAGGCATGTAAGCTGGGGTTCCAGACTGAATAAAAAGGGGATGCAATGTGACCCACTGCCTCACACTCCTGCCACCCTGCCTTGCCCGCCATGATGGACTGTGCTCATGAACTGTGAGTTCATATCAGCCCTTCCTGCCTTCCATTGCTCTTCTGGGCACTTTGTCACAGCAGAGGTGAGTAGGTAGTTCATAGTGCAAATGACATGAATCGTACAAAATATGTTTTCCCTGGGAGCATCTGGGACATTTTATATATTAGGTGGATAAAACAAACCATAGACAGAAAGACAGTAGTGTATGAAGACTCATAATGGGAATTACTTCCTGGATTTCTCAAGGCCCTGGCACCATCACATTACTTTGGTGTGTGGATCCAGCACCCTTCTTATTGAACAATACTTTCATGTCTCCTTCTACAAAGAGAAGGTGTAGTTTCTACTATCAACACTAAAAAGTGCACTTAGTTGTTATGATGGATGCCCAACAAGCCAAAGTCCATGGTGGTTCTTACTACAGTGCCAAGTACATGGCGGCCAACTCCATCACCCACCACTCCAAGGGCTCTGTTGTCTGTGTGCTTCTTCCAGACACCCCAACCCTAAGCCATCTACGTACTGAAGCCAGCTGACATGGAACTGTGGAAGAAGAGGGGACATTCTGAATCCTGGGGTTTGTGCCCAGTGGTGCCTCCCTAGAAAGGGCCATGGTCAGAGGGAGACCCTATGGAAGTAGACAGGAGGGGATTTTGGTACACTGGGTGTCACTGAGAGCTATACAGATCCTGAGAAGCTTAGCCTCGAGGCTCTGTCTATGGAACCAGAGAAAGGAAGAAAAAAAAAAAGGACAACATTGCAAGGTGACTCAAAGCAGAGACCTTAAAACTTTTGAGGAAGGACATGAAAACCACGGGCCTCTTGTAGGAAGGAAATAAATCAAGCCTTGTACATTGGAACTCCAAGGCGCTGGGCCTGGGAAAGCAGCCTCAGTAATCAGACTGCCCACAGTGCCCACAGAAGGTTAACCTGGCTCTTCTTTTCCAGTATTTATTTCTATGCCTCTGAAGCCTTCTACATCTCACATACTGTTTTCTTCTCAGAGGACTTATGACAGGGAGAAAGGGCAAGTATTGATCTTATCTCTAAACACCGGGGCAAGTACATGAAAACTTGCAGCAATTTGTCTAAGATCTAGTGGTCATGTGGTTTCAGTACTGACCTCTTGGCCTGTGTGAGAGGGACCTGAGAGAGCTGAGCCTGTCACCTCTGAAGCCTGGTTTGGAGTGGGGACACACCTGAATCCCACTGCTGCTTCTAACCTGCCATCTCTGCTTCTCTACCTGTGACAGGAGTGACAAGGCCTTGTGAGGGCTCTGGCAAGTCAAAAGAAACACCCCCACCCATCATTCCCTGGTGCCTGTTTATGTGGAGAATTATTCAGGAACAATCTTAGGCTTTGTTGAGAGGAGGTTTGTTGTCAGCCAAAATTGTATTGGGATTCTCCGAGTTAATATTTCCCAATAAGAATTCTGTCTGTGTCCCAGAATACTGACAAAAGATAGGCGAGAAAAGACAAACACAGATATTGGCTTCTTGCTGCTCTTTGAGACTGGCTGGTCCCCCACCCCTGCCTGAGGCATGACATTGGATTACCCATCTTTCAGCATAACTTATTACTCTTTTTTTACTCAATTATTGATGCTTCTAGATGTGCTCAATCTTATCCATGACTGTACCGCCTCCAGTTCAGGAAATGCATAGGAAAGAAGATTTTTAACTTTTATTTCTGAGCTGAAATTACCTTCTGAAGTTGGAAAATAAATTTGTGGACTGAGATGCCTCTGTGTCTTTCTTCTCTGCATATGTGGAAGAGGAGTTCCAGTGTGTTAAAACCCCCTGGCTCTGCTGCACGTCACCACTGCCACTGTTCACTTCTGAGCCACTGTCTCTGCCCATATTGCTGTAGTACCTCAGTTCTGGCCTCTTGACCCCATTTGTCACTCAGAGCTGAGCAGGCATAGTGGTCCTGGAAAGCATACCTTGGATCTGATCACTCCTCTGCTCAAGGCCTCTATATTCCCTGTGCATAGACAGTCCAACGCCAGCAACAACCCATAGTCCCAGGAGACTCAGAGCTGCCGCCATCACATCTGCCCACTGGCCAGTTTGCCCAGACCTACCTACAGGCTCCCTGACATTTCAGTCCTATGCTAGCCTGCCCCAGCCTAGAGCATCTGCCTGGTTATTGTTCCTAGCACAGGCAAATTGTGAGGATTCAAGTGTCCATTTGAGTGTGACCTAGGAAGCCCAGATTAAGTACTAGTTACAACTGTTCTATATGTTTCCAGATGTAATTAGTGTTAAGATCTGTGGGATCTCTAAAGCAAATGTCCTTTTTCCATGGTGGTGAGGACCAGCCAGTCATGAGAGGAAAGAAGAGTCTGCTTCTGTCTGCCAGAACCAAGAGGTTTCTATAAATGGGAATTTCTGCTGGCCATTCTGGTTCTCAGGGTACTGAACTCACACTGAAATATGCCACCAGCTCTTTTGAGTCTCTTTCTTGCAGAAGGTACACTGTGGTATATGTCATAACTACACACATGCACACACACACACACACAGAGAGACTCACACACACACATACACACATGTGTGCATGCTATATATGAAGACAGAAAGCTATCTTCCTTACATTATATAATACAACTCATAAACTAATTTTTTAATATAAACTGCATATAAAAACGTAATACACATATATAAATCCATGTTACAATTTATGTGGACGATGACTCTGATATGTAGGAGTATACAGTTTTATATGTATACAGAGGACCTGAGTTTGATTCCTAGTACATACATTATGGCTTTCAGTCATTTGTAACTCCAATTTCAGGGAATTTCATGTCCTCTTCTGTCCTCTGTGACACTAGACTTTCCAGTGTTCAGGGGCACTCAGCACTTATATGGTGCTCATAAAGTCACACAAGCATGTCTGTGTATATAAATGTGTAGATATGCAAGCAAATAGGTATGTGAATATAGATTTGTGCATACATGCATGCACACATGCACATGTAATCACACATACACAGACATATGGCAATGTGCTTATCTCATTTTGGCTCTTTTTCCAGGGATCCTGATCCTGTACAGACTCCCCTCTAGGTATCTGCATGCCTGGCCCCCAAGCAGTTCAGGTTTGTACTCTGTCTAGTGTTTAAGGCAGTTCTCATGTCCACCCCACACATGGCTGCCTGCTCCCTTACTCCCGAAGACCCTCACCTGGCTATGCTTAGTTCCTTTTCTATATCACTATGTATCAGTTCTAATGAAGCAGTTATCTCTGGGGTGTTATTATCTCTAGACATAGACTGCATCTCAGCAGGCTCTGTCTGCAGCAGGGGAAAGGTGATGGTTTCATGTTTACAGACTTGACAACAAGACACACAGTGTGGCCATCAGATGCTCCTGAAACAACTCATGGACAGTCAGAGCAGGAAAGATGGCCCTGGGTTGTGAGAGACTGAGGTTGACTTCATCTGTAGCAAAGATCGACTGTGGATATGAGATTAAGGAATGAAATTGACATGATAATATGTGGCAATCAATGGAGTATAAATAGAGGCAGTTTTAACCAAATAAAGATTCCCACAAAAGTTAGTTTCCAATTTTAAATGTTAAAATGATATTTTTCCCAGCAGTATATAAAATAGAGGCCAACTTTCCCTCTGATGATAATTTAGATGTGATAAAACATGTAATTCTGTGGACCCAGCTATACCACTCCTGGGCATATAACCAAAAGATGCTCCAGCTTATAACAAGGACATATGCTCCACTATGTTCATAGCAGCCTTATTTATAATAGTCAGAAGCTGTAAAGAACCCAGATGTCCTTCAACAGAGGAATGAATACAGAAAATGTGGTACATTTACACAATGGAGTATTACTCAGCTATTAAAAACAATGAATTCATGAAATTCTTAGGCAAATGGATGGAACTAGAAAATATCATCCTGAGTGAGGTAACCCAATCACAAAAGAACACACATGGTATATACTCACTGATAACTGGATATTAGCCCAAAAGTTTACAATACCCAAGATTCAACTCACAGACCACATGAATCTCATGAAGAAGGAAGACCAAAGTGTGGGTGCTTCGGTCCTTCTTAGAAAGAGTAACAAAATACTCAAGGGAGCAAATATGGAGACAAAGCATGGGACAGAAAATGAAGGAGGGTTCGTCTGGAGACTGTTCTACCTGAGTATTCATTCCATGTGCAGTCACCAAAGGCAGACACTGTTGTGGATGCCAAGAAGTGCATACTGACAGGAGCCCGATATAGCTATTTCCTCAGAGGCTATGCCAGAGCCTGACATATACAGAGGCAGATACTCACAGCTAACCACTGAACTGATCATGGGGTTCCCAATGGAGGAGTTAGAAGACTGAAAAAGCTGAAGGGGTTTGTAACCCCATGGGGAGAGCAACAATATCAACCAACCAGAGTTCCTAGGGTCTAAATCACCAGCCTGGGAGTATATAGGGAGGGACTCATGGCTCCAGCTGTATATGTAGGGGAGGATGGTTTTGTTGGGCATAGGTGGGAGTGGAGGTCCTTGGTCCCATGAAGGCTGGATGCCCCAGTGTGGGGGAATTTGAGGGTGGGGAGGTGGGAGTGGGTGGGAGGAGGCACATCCTCATAGAAGCAGGAGGAAGGGAGATGGGATAGGGGTGTGGGGGGGAATGTGGAAAGGGAATAACATCTGAAATGTAAATAAATAAAATATACAATAAAACAAGAAAAAAAGAACAAGAAAAAAAAAAGCCATGTAATTCATGTGCTGGCTGGTGCCTTTTTGATATTGTCATTCTTTGTCTGGTGCCTAGCATCTGTCCTTGACTTTTTCTGACATTGTGCTGTCAGGACACTCAGACCATGGCCAGGAAAGTATGTCTGAGTTGCTTCTGACAGAGGGTGTTCTGTGAGTTCCCTCCCTTCATCCTCTGAGGGAAAGGCATGTATTAGACACAGGGAAAGAATGCTGTGTTTGCAGTTCAAGTATGCATTCTGTGACTAACTCTAAGGCTCCCTTGGGGAGGGACCCTTGTCTTTACTTTTCCCAACTGTCCAGCTGGAGTCCAGCCTAATTCCCCTCCTTACCCACTTCATGAGTCCCTTTCCATCCTGAAGGGCTTTACAGAACTCTGCTGCCAAATCCATGGGACCTTCCTAGAAGTCTTCCTCAGACTCAAACACATTAGACTCCCAAGTCACATTAGGCTCCAAAATAGGACAAAGTTTTTATTCAGTCATTGTTGTACGGTATAGATTGGCCTGTGCCTCCATGGCCTAGCATTGAGTCTCTGTCTACTTCCCTTCCCAGCTATGTGTGGGTGCCTGGAAGTTAGGGCAGCTGTGTGAAGGCCTTAGGGAATACTTTCTGTGAGAGTGATGACCTGTAAAGAAGCCGACTTCACATTTCTCACTGCCTGTCTCCTGGTTTCTGTTCACTTGTAGCAGATGTAAAATTGAAGTGCCACTTAGCACCCCCCCCACACACACACACTTTGTAAAATAGGCTTTCTGCACCCACTTTCTGTATGCCTTTTGGAATCACTGTTCTTTGTTATACTGGTGTTGTGTGGATGGAAATGTGAGAACAGGGAGAACAGAAGTAGAGAAAGGATGTATTAGATCATTTGACAGTACAGAAACACATCAGTGGAGATGTGGTTTATCAAAATGGCTGACTTTCACAGCAAGTTAACCAAAGACCTCTGTGGCTTTCTTAGCTCCCCTCTTACTAGAAATTCACAATTCAGAATCTTCTGTTGTCTTGGTAAGTAGACTGTGGTAAGTCATAGGCGGCACGTAACAAATCCACATTTCCCTTAGAAATGAAAACACACTAGTATCCTTTGCTTCAAAGACACTGTGCATGGGTTGGAAAGGTCTGTGAGACGTGATGAGGCCTGTGTGAGCTGTGGCCGAGGAACAGAGATCTGGAGAGTAGTGGCTGTCTGCAGACTCACCATTGGATCCTGAACATTGAAAACACATGAAACATTTTTATTTAAGGTTTCAGTTGAGTGTGGGTGGCATGTATATGATGATTAATTCCTCACCCTCGTCAAGACCAAGGTCATGTTCTAGCCCAGATATGTCCATCTCAGTAGCAGGGGAGTGGGGAATTCTGACAGATGTTATTGTGTGCCAAAGTTAAAACACACCTTTTACCCCGCTTACATTTCATGCCCATCTGCAATCAGGTCATCAGCTCCTTCCATGACTTAGATTGATTCTGTGGCTTGAAATAAGAGACTGTGGGGGAGGATAAAACCCAAGAGACAAGTCTGTGGCCTGCACACAGCTGGGGACAGAGGAATGACAATAGGCAAAAAGCCAGGGCTGCTGTGTCCAGTGTTCCCCTTCCTCCTCCTGCTCTGGGGATGTTGTCTGTAACTTTAATGAAGTATATTGCTGAAGTATATTATATATATTTGTGTTATGGAAAATGACTCAACTGGTGAAGTTCTTGTCCAGTTCAGGTCTTCATAAGCGTGAAGACCTGAGTTTGGTTCCCAGAATGCAGGTGTGGTGGCAAACATTTGTAATTCCAATGCTGGGGAGGCAGAGACAGGAGCATCACTGGGGCTCACTTGACAGCTGTCCTCATGTGTCAATGAGAGACCTTGTCTCAAAAACAAAATGATCAGTTTCTGAGGAATGGTACTGGAGGCTTCCACATATATACACAAATATATCTATGCACATACTCACAAACCCACTCTCTCACATCCACACACTCACACATCCACACTCTGAAACACTCACTGAAACACACACACTCAATCACACATACACACACTCACACAGTCATACACACATACAGTCACACAGTCACATACTCACATACATTTGCACTCACACATTCTCACACTCTCACAGTCACAGTCACACATACACACACACTAACAGTCACACACACTCTCATACATATTCACACTTACTTAAAATCACACAGTGACATTCACATGCACACTCACACACATACAGTCATATATACATACACTCACACAGTCACACACTCACATACACTCACACATTCTCAGACTCTCACACAGTTACACTCACACACACAGTCACACTCACACATACACACTAACAGTCACACACACTCTCACACATATTCACACTTAAACTCACACAGTCACACTCACACACTTACACATATGCACCCACTCACATGCACACTCACAAGCACACACACACACTCACACCCATGAATTGTGAACCGACCAACTATCATGGTGATGACATTATGTATCACTTTACCATGTGGTTGTCATATGTGCATGTCTGGTTCTGTGTGCACATGTGCAAAGATCTCCAAGTAAATTTGCCCTTCCCAATGATTCTTAACTGTTCTCATCATGTCGGACATTGTTCCCCTTATTTGATTTATTCCTTTCATTTCTGCTTTTTGTCCTTATTAATAGATACATGGGTTCTTTCTGTATCTTGCTCTTGACTAGGGATTTTCTGATGATCAGTGATCTTTTTTCTTATACCTGTTGCCCATCTGACACCATTTTTGAGAAGATGTTTGTCCAGGCCCTTTACTGAGTTTCAGTTTAATTATTTGTTATTGAGTGAATAAGGTCCTAATTACATTTTAATATAACTAAGTTTCTACCTTCCAGTGGTTTAGAAGTCTCTGGGCCCCATATTTTAGCCTTCTCTCAGTTCTGCATGCTGTCTCTATATCAACATAGCACTAAGCAGCTAGCATGAAGCCAGTGTTCCAATGGTGATTGATGGCTTAGGAAAATTAACATGGCTTGACACACTGTTCTGGAACACTTTATGAGCCCCTGAGTTTGGCTGGGTATTTTGTCTACATGTGTGTGTACCAGGTATGTGCCTGGTGACCTAGGAGGCCAGAAGAGGGCATAAGATTCCCTGGGACTGGGCTTACAGATGGTTGTTTGGGACCATGTGGGTGCTGGGGATTAAATCCCCGTCCTCTGGAAGAACAGTCAGTGCTCTTCCCTGCTGAGCCATACTTCCATCCCCGGTAACTTGACTGTTAAAGGAAGAGTTGACTGTAAAAAGGCATGTATGCTCTGATTGTACTCCCTTCGGGAAGTCCATGCAGTGGGAACAAAGGCAGAGGGAAGGGGAAAGGGAGAAGGAGAAGAAAAGGGAAAGAGAGACAGAGAATCTCCTGTGAGCATCACAGATAGCAATGCTGAGAGAGGTAAGCGCAAGAAAAGCTGGAATCCCAAACCCAGCTCCTCCTGGATGGATATGTTGCAAAGCAAGGCTGTAACTGCTCCAGCCCAAGGCAGTCCTGACTCTGAAGCATGCGCTACTGTGACATTGCAGCAGGAGAAGGTAGTGGTAATTGAATAGAAATGGCCCCCATAGGCTCATGGATTTAAATGCTGGTCACCAAGGAGCTGCACTATTAGGAGGTATGGCTTTGTTGGAGGAAGTGTGTCACTGAGGGTGGGCTTTGAGGTTTCAAATGCTTAAGCCAAACTTAGTGTCTCTCTTCCTGCTGCCTGCCTATCCAGATGTAGAACTCTCAGCTCCTTCTCCAGCACCATCTGCCTTCATGCTGCCATGCTTCCTACCATGATGATAATGAACTAAACCTCAGAACCTGTAAGCCAGCCCCAATGAAATGTTGTCCTTTATAAGACTTATCATGGTGTCTCTTCACAGCAATAGAATACTGACTAAGACAGAAGGAATGTTGGTTTCTAGGAAAGTGAGCCTTAGTCAGAAGCTCAGCCTGTGTAGCTTCCCTAAGGCAAATCTAGTCAGAGCCAAAACCCCTGTTTAAACTTATGCAAAGATAATATCACAAACTGTAGAAATAAGGCATTGACAATATGTTTGAGAATGTACCTTTGCAATGTCATTTGCTATGTAAACTGATCTTTTCATGGCTGTTATGACTCCAAATATATTTAATAGCTAAACAGATGAATTGAATAGAAAGATAATTCAAATTAATAAAATCGAGAAAACAATGATCTTCATAAAATATTGTAAAAAAGCTACAAAATGGTCACAATAAAACCACCTTCTCAGGTTTTCTACTGAGAAGGCTTGCAACAAATTCTGTATGTTAACATATTAAATGTGTTAAGACAAGAAGAAAGAAAATTGGTCAAATAGTAATACCATGTTTATGTACGGAGCATCCAGTCCATGACAAGCCGTGCTATGTGCCTCAAGGACACAGATTCACTGTGGTAGCAGATTTAGGATGTGAGTAGAACGAGGTGACTGGTCTGTGGTCCAGGTGGGCATGTCCCAGGTCTCAGTTTACAAGGCTGCAAGTAGCCGAGGACATCCACAATGTAGCCCAACACAAGTGTAAAAAGTATAGCCACAAATGTAACCCAGCACCAAGTGCAAACTTACTTAGAAAATTATGGCCCTTTTTGTCAGCTCTCCTGCTGAAGCTCAACTGTGCAGTTCCTCCCTGCAAACATTATAGGCCACATCTCAGAGTCAGAAGAAGGTTGGTCCAGACATTCCTTGGGGATATCTGAAAGACAGATTGCACTATCTCTTACAGCTCCAGGGCCTCTGTCCTTCCTCGGTGTAACCTGGAGTGACTCAGCAGCCCAGTGTGTCCTGCCATCAGCATGTACAGGGATGGACACAGTGAGAGTGTATGTTTTGATGTAGGGACAGCCTTTCAAGTCAGAGCCCAGGTTCCGTTTCATTATGTATTTTTGAAACTCTGGAATAAAGTGAGTCGAAATGGATTTGATCTCAGCAATAATGCTCTTGTCTCCTGGTTACAGCTTTAATCAGGTATTAAATTGCATAAACCCTTTTCAATTATATTAATTTAACCCACCATCGGTGGCCATGGATTGATGCTTAGCTTTAGCTCTGAGACAAGAGCCCTCAGTGAAGCCCATAGCTTAGGAGGTGCTGCTCGGCCCTTGGAGAAGGATAGACGGGTTCCCAGGCTCCAAAGGGTGGACGTTGGTTCTTTATCACAACAAAATCTGCCCAGAAAAATCCCACCTAATCATCTGTTCTTACACAATTAACCAGTGCACGTGTTTGATGAATTGGGATGATTTACAGGCTAGCAACACTCCCTTATTGACATTCTTGAGACTGGTGCACATTTTTCTGAATTTCTGGAGCCCACGTCACTTGTATACTGCAAGGAAGTGTTCCTTAGCCATTCTTGCAGCAGAAGCTGAGCAAGTTGAGCAGAAAGGAGAAGAAAAGCATAGAACCAAGTGTGAAGGCAAGCTGCTTTTCTCTGCATACAGGTTTAGAAGTTACAGCACTGGTCCACCCTGTGCTCCTGCTTGCAAGCAGTGGCTTTGGGAACTGGACAGAGTAGAATTAACCCATCCTGGCATTTTATCTCATTCTCAGCTCAGTGACTTATGTCTTAAGCAGCATCTCGCCCAGAGATAACAAAGTCATATAACACATTATACATACATGACTTAGTTAGACAGGAAAGAAACTATAAGTTACTTAGTTAAATGCTGACCCTGCCATGAAGAAGAAAGTGGGCCAGCATTTTCTACGCTGATGCTGTGTATGTTTGATGTGCTGCAACCACACACATTTTCTGTAAGATTTCACTTTGTTTTTATGTTTTGCAGATCACAGTAGAGAAAATAAGCACACTGAAGACTAAATTAAACTAAAAATGAACTGAGCACAAAGATGTTAACAGGACCAATATCTATAAATTTTCAATTAATTTTACTGTTTACCTAATATCGAGTTAGTCATTCTGAGAAGGTGTGGGACATCTGCTGTGTGTGAGAATGAGCATGAGTTGGGTGTGAAGTCTGACACCAAGCAAGCAGAGACATCTTGCTTTTCATCAGACTTGTTTGTGGAAGAAGAAGGGACCCCATGTGGAAAGGCCACCCTGGTTTCCATTAAGAAGACATGGGGGTGTGAACTCAGGGGAGTAGCCAGTGAAGCTCCACAACTTTGCTGGTGGTTTAACAAGAATGGCTTCATAGGCTCATATAGTTGAATGCTGAGTTAGTCACCAGAAAGTGGAGCTATTTGAGAAGGATCAGGAGGTGTGGCCTTGTTGAAGGAAGTGTGTCACTGGGGATGGGGTTTGAGGTTTCAAAAGCCCATGTTGGACCCAGTTTTCTTTCTTTGCCCGGAGATCAGGATGTAGCTATAAGCTACTCCTTCAGCACCGTGAGTGCCTGCCTCCACGCTCCCTGCCACGATTATAGTGGACTAAACCTCTGAAACTGCAAACAATTACCCAATTAAATATGTGTTTTTTTTAAAAATAAAGAGTTGCAATAGTCATAGTATCTTTTCACAGAGAACAGTGACAAAAAAAAAAAGCTTCCTATAGAAGTGACATTTAAGATTTAGGAAACCAGCAAGTAACAAGGAGGAACTGAGCTGAAAAAGAACAAAGGCCAGGCCATGTAGGCTGGGGCATGGTACCCAAACCTTTCTTGCTTTTCTTCCTCTTCTTCTTCTTTCCCTCCTCCTCCTCCTCCTCCTCCTCCTCCTCCTCCTCCTCCTCCTCCTCCTCCTCCTCCTTCTTCTTCCTTAATCTTGAGAGTGAAGCCAGGTTCCTGTACATTCCAGGAGAATACTCCACTACTGAGCTACCTCTTCACCTCACAAGCAAAGGGCTGGGGGTGAGGGGAAGTGCTTTGTCCCTTGCAGCTTGCTGTACCATGATGACTCTGCTCTAGTGAAGCTAAAGCAGCCACAGATGGCTCAGAAGCCAATGGTGTGGTCTTGCAGAAAATCTTCTTCATGGACACTAACATTTACATGTTAAGAGAATGTTTATATGCCATAAAGCAGTCTCCTTTTTTTGACTTGCTTTCAATCATTGAGAAACATACATACCATGCTCATCTCAGGACTGTGCACAGCAGGTAGTGAGGGTAGTGAGCAGGACTGGGTGTGTGAGTGTAGTTTACAGACTTCTGGGTCAGAGAGAGTAGAGAGAGGTAAACTACAGTTCATTCAAGAGTTGGGTGCCCAGTGAGCAGGAACCAGGTCACTCGAGGAGTTAGAGGAGAAACCAAGGCAGGGGAGAGATGGGTTCATGGCAACTCTGTGTAGTTCCTCTGTCTGTAGCCACTGGATGGATTGTAGTGGGTAGCACAGGAGCAAGCAGGTTAGTTGGGTGGCCACAGATACAGGCTAAGGGGGTGAGAGGATTGAGAATATATGTGTCATGGATGTTAGCCTGAGGTCAATTGAGGGCTGCCACTCTTCTGCCACCTCCAGCTCACTGAGAAGGCACTTGACATAGATCTCTATTGCTTACAATATATGTCCCACTTCATTCATGATAGAACAAAAACACGCCTGAGTGCTCTGCTTCCCACGAGAGGGACATGCTGGCATCTGTTGCTGAAATGCCTCATCATGATGGCTCTTGTGATCACAGCCACATCTGATTTTTGAGGTGTTCTTTTGCACATTGACTTCTGTTACGTGTTTCTAGGGAATTCTGTGCTACTGCCAAACCATGTCTGATGCTGAGGCCATCCCCCTTTGAGTTTACAGTATGTCAGGATTTATGGCGTCTTTCATTCTGTGCTCAGTAAGATGGCCAGGGCAGATTTTTATCTTGTTGGGGGAGATATTTAAATCAGTGGCTCATAATCTTGCTTGTGTTCCAGAGCAGCCACGTTCCTGACTAGGCTAAGCCTGAGGCTACGAGTGGCAGAGGTGTATTCTCCACCATCTGGCACGAATTCACCAATGTCTAGTACAAATTCAGTAGAAATTTAAGTCATTTCACCTAAGAGTAAAAGTTGTATATTTTTTTTAAGTAAGTGCTGAGATAAGTCACATGACTCAGCACAGGAACATTGAACAACAACAACAAAAAAAAAACTACAGCTGAGCTCTCCTGCTGTGAGAAAACACAGGTTGCTTTTTGTTAAGAAGAAAGTAGCTTACATTTAGAACAGAGAGATTTGAACTGTGAATTAAAATTGAGATTATTTGTTTTTGAGATAGATTTAGAAACAGTTTTGTCGGATTCACATGAGGAATCTCACCTGTGGTTAGGAACAAAGAGGTAGAGAAAATTTGTCTGTGGCTCCAGGCACAGAACCACAGACAGACAGGTATAAATTTTAGCCAAGAGAGCTAAATAAATAAGACTCCATTGTGGAGCAGTTACTGATTTAAGTATAAAGTTACTATATAGGGATTATTTGTTTTTAGGAAAGATTTAAAAACAGATTTGTCCAAATCATGTGGGGATTTTCACTTGTCGTTTGGAACTTCGATAGGGAAAATTGCCACTGACTCTAGAGTAGAAAGTACAGTGTGTAAGTGGACGCTGCTCTGGAGTACAGAGCCAAACAGATAGATGGTATAAGTAAAAAACTGTTCTAGGCAGAGGGCCGAATAGAAAGATAGTGTAAATCAGGTGTATTCAGATGATTTAAAGTTATATTGCCTCACAGGAGACTCGGGTTCTGTCTAATGTGGACCCCACAGGAATTCTGGGTGCATTTCCTGCTTGGGAAAATAGGAAAGGCCTAAGAATAGGTACATGCAGTATTTTAGTTATTAAACTGATTTTATTTTCAAGATGGGTGTGATTTTCAGTTTTGTGGTTATATTTTTCCTCTGGGAAAGAGGTCAAGATAAAGGTTGTTCTGGTTACTGGCTCAAGGATAATCTGTTTTGGAAAAAAGTTTTTTTCTGTGTGTTTTCAGAAGAGATGATTAAGATATTTCTACCTCCCAGAGTTATATGGATTAGACATGACAGAGGCAGTCCACCAGAAGACTAAATTCCAGAATTCAAACAAAAAATTATCTTGATACAAAAATTTGTTTTGAGAATTGTATATTGTAGAATACACAGCCTTGGTCTATCTACTCATCAAGCAAGCTGAGCAGACCTGCTCGAAGCTCTGATGTCCTGGAATTTCAGCTGGATGCAGTGAAGACACAGACATCAGAGGCTTATCAATTTACCTTTCTCTCTGCCCCTCTTCTAAAATCTCAACACCCAATTTCACCTTGAAGAAGTTAATGAAGAGTTGGCACCCCAATTCCCTGGGTTTGGGGACTGAGGTGGTTAATATTAGGCTGTCCTTCTAGAGAAAAGTAATGGCTTTATTGGAACAGGAAAAATAGCTAAAATTGATTACATAGATACATCTGACATTGGTAGAAATCTTTATAATTGATACAAAGTTGAAGTTATAATCTCTTACATTGGTACAGAATTTATTTTGTACAAATTTAAAGTTTTCATTGGTATATTTTCTTCTATTGAGTCAAAATTGGTGGGTATATGGCTTAGACCCAGTCCTTCTTTAATTTTTTTTTAACTAATCTGAGATGATTAGCCTGTGAGTTAAAGGACTATAGCAAATTCATGGCTCTGAGTTTACTGTTAGGGTGTTTTCTAGATTTTAATTAGAAGTAGCCGAAAGGAGTTAATGGACAACAGTCCAGATTGCTTTACATAGATAGTTGGTTTTCAAAAATGTCAGAAGTCTACAGAGTTGACATTACAAACATTTCTGTATATTCATTTTGATTAGGGACCCATTTGCTCCTGACAGCTTCCCTGTCTTGGATTCTAGAAGAAATTGAGCATCTTTGGAGTTACTCCAGTTGTGGGGAGACAGCCACTAGGCAAGAATCACCTCTTTTCATTTATAGACATTCTACTGTCTAGGTAAAGAACACACTTGTAGAATAGTCGACTGATTATGTTTGCCAAGACAGAGTGACCAGCCTTTAACAATTCTGCATCACTAGGTCTGTCAGATGATTCTGGGCCAGAAGGCTGAAGAACAGATGCTCCAACGTTTTGAAGTAAGGAATTGTCCAGGTAATCAGCAGTCTCTATAAATTGGCTAAGTTATAGAAGCTATGCTTTGTGCTTCCCACAATTTCAGTTAATTCAACCATTCTGGATTTCTGATGGGGTTGAAGATATGTAGTCTCATAGCCAACCCAGGCTATTTACTTTGGGAGAACAGATTTGAGAGGATGTTTTTCAGCTGACATTCATTTTGAAGCCAGGACATAAGCCAGGTTCAGAACTAAGTCTTTCAGTTAGGAGAGATGACAGAGGTTCTCTTTAGTTAGTGAAAATGATGGACTGGGTATTAGGTCTATCTTGTACATTACTGATACAAATTGGTATAGTTGTGCTCTAAATGTGTTTTGAGAGAAAGGTTTTTTTTTTTCAGGAAGGGTGATATGTAGTGGCATATTTTCCCCAAAAGTTAGGAGGAGCTAAGGTGGGAGGAGTAAGGAGAGGAAGAGGAGGAGTAAGGAGAGGAAGAGGAAGAGCAGAGGGGACAGAGAGAGGTAGGCGCCATGGATGACCATGCATGTACCAGAGCAGTCCTGGGTAACAACTTATATCTAGGTTAGTTAATTGGGAAACACCTCCAATTGTGTGGGCATCTTGTTTATTGAGCATTATCAAACATATAAAGCCTTTGATTAATCTTTAAGCATTAGAGTCTCATTTTCTACCAGGTACCACATGGATGGTGGGATGGTCTGAGCTCAGCCCAACCTTGTGGAGACAGTGTGGAAGATTGGCAGAGCCACTTCCACGCTGGCATCTTGTGGGTGGCAGGGCCGGTGTCTCTGGCCACCTGAGCCTAGTGGCTGTGCCACTCATGGCCTTAGGCCTAGGCTAGTAGGGAGCGTGGTGGCACCATATCACAAGACAGATCAGGTGCCACCAATTTAAATAATTACATCAACATTTTCTATCTATTTTGAGTCAAATCATCTGAAGTTCAACAATGAGAGAACACTTTGAGATTGACTTTCAGCAACCCCATTTACTGGAACTTAAGAATTTTAGTCATATATTGGTAACATGTGGTACACAGCCATACATGTAGCAAATACCCATACACATAAAATAATAAATAAGCAGTTTCACATTTCAATGTTACATGTCATGTTTGGTTACCTAGTAACAAGGCAGACTGCATACATGTTCATCCTATAACCACCAAGTACCCACTCTGCACAAAATCACCAGTCAATGGCATTTTGGGCAATGACATTGGAATTTTTTAAAAAGGCAGAAATGGCTTCCTTCTCTTGGCTCAAGTGGTGTGAATGTACCACTTATTCTTGTTAGATGTGCAGAAAAAGATGGTTTCCTGCAGTGCAGTGATGTAGCCCTGTGCTCCTATCTTACAGGCTCTTCTCTGTTATTTCCCTTCCTTCATCCTCCTTTTTCAACCAAGTGGTTAATGACTAGAAACATAAATGCTTATGCATCTCTCAGTGGTGGTGAACTGTTGTCAGAAACATTGTTTCTGTGGCCCTCAGCAGTGATGAACCAGTGTCAGAAACATTGTTTTAAATAGGAAGGCTCTTTCTGGTGTTGTACAATCACCTAAAAAAACCATAAGGCTGAGTTTGCCCTCTGCTGGAATTCAGAGTTACACCTCTGGCAGTTCCTGGGTATGGGGAAGAGAGGGAAGAGGGGTATGGGGAAGAGAGGTATGGGGGTTTTGTTTTGCTTTGCTTTGTTTTTGTTTTTGTTTTTTTTACTTCACACATTAAAATTCAAACCTTCTTTTCTCAACTTAGTTTATCCCTGTCAGTAATCATTTTAAATATAAATCAGCTTAGATGAACCAAATGCTCTCAAGGAAAAATGTCAGCATGAGCAGAGGGCAGCTTTGAAGAACAGATAATCTGATGGTCCACAAAGGAATTACTTTAGTGTAATATTTCATCCCAGCCTCATTCCTTAAGTGTGTTGCAAACATACAGGATGTTGGTGATTTTGCTGCTCTGCATAAAAAGAATGCACTGTCCAGAATACCCTGTGGAAGATCTTCATATTCTTGTGTCGTCCTCATGGCCAGTCATAGGGATGAAAGAAGCCAATAAAAACATTGGATTCATCTAGGATGGTCCCTTACACTTCTAGAAGCTACACTCACATAGTATATCCTATAATTTGATTGTAAAACTTGCTTGAACTGGATACTAAATAGAATATCTCATGAGGGTGGATTAAAGAGGTTTCCTTGCCACTTATAGAAGGTTCTGCTTCTGATATCATCTGTACCTCAAGCATAGCATTCATGTTCATTGTAGCAAAGTCTTAGCCTCTGGCTTTAAATGTAAAAAAGTGGCTCAGAGGTGAACGCTCAGAACTACAGGTGGGGCACTCTGGGACTAACAATCTAAGGAAGCTGGGCATAGCCCCACAGCCCTCTAGTCCTGGTGCTGGACAGGTAGAGACAGGCAGGTCCCTGAAGCTCACTGGCAATCCAGCCAAGCCATATTGGTGAGCTCCAGGTTCAGTGAGAGACCCTGTCTCAAAGAGGGAGGAGGGGTAACAGAGTGATTGAAGAAGATACCACCATTGATCACAGACTTCCTGATGCACATGTACAGGTGTGTACACCTAGAACAGATGATGATGATGGTGGTGGTGGTGGTGGTGTGTGTGTGTGTGTGTGTGTGTGTGGTGTACATGTATGCCCCCCCACACACACAGAAGACCTAGAACTGAGGGTGATGTGTTTGTGGAGGATGACAGAAGATCACACCCCTCCTAATTTTGAGGGAGTGCTGTGAAACTTAGAAGCTTCACAACCAAACATTTCTCGTCAGACTCAGCTAAAATTAACACAGACACTAGAGGTCAGGTTAAAATTTCCCCCAGTAATAATGTTTCTGTCCTTGCAGCCCATACTCCACAGAACAGGGGGCTCCAGAGGCTTTTCTCGTTACATGACAGAAGCACGAAGCTTTGGGGGACTGGTAGCTTGACCGTGCCTGCTGTGAGTGGCATGAGGCTGAGATGCAGAGTGAGCACTTCTCCCTGGGAAGAGAACTCAGCCAGGACTACTCAGAAAGCAGAATGTCCATCTCCTATGCAGCACTCTGTAGATGGAGGCTCCAGGATCAGTGAGAAACTCTGCCTTAAAAAGCTGGATATGGCCGGGCGGTGGTGGTGCACGCCTTTAATCCCAGTACTTGGGAGGCAGAGGCAGGTGGATTTCTGAGTTTGAGGCCAGCCTGGTCTACAGAGTGAGTTCCAGGACAGCCAGGGCTACACAGAGAAACTCTTTCTCGAAAAAAACCAAACAAACAAAAAAAAAAAAAAACAAAAAAAAAAAACAAAACAAAAAAACCAAAACAAAACAAAAAGCTGGATATGATGAGGATATCTTTAAATGGCATGAAATAGGATTCAGTAGTTTAAAAGGTCTGAGTTCAGCTTTCAGTGCCCATATTGTGGCTCACAACCACCTGCAACTCCAGTTACAGGGAATCTGATCCCTTTTCCAACCTCTGTGTGCGTGCATGTGCGCGCGCGCGCGCGCACACACACACACACACACACACACACACAACCAATGATCTTTATAACCAAGACCCTGGCTCTAGACCTCAGTGACCTCGAGTCATTAACAGTCCACTTCACTTTTCATCCCTACACCAAGTGCCTGGGCTGGGCTGATGGTGCTTTTCCTGCCAAGTGAGAAGCCCCAACTACAGATTAAAGGGCAATTTGATGTTACCAGGAAGATCTGTCTGTGACTTGGTAAATAACATGAGGGTTGGAGATGAATGAGTTTGCAAGAACTCCTCAAACCAAATTGGTTTTGCCCATATTTTAAAATCTTTTTTACATTTTGCTTATATATTCCACAGAAATGCATAAATCTGAAAGCAACTGGAGTCAGCTGGAAAAAAAAAGGAAATAGTCTAAGCATTTACCATGAACACAGTATATTTGAGAAAGTGGGCTGAAGAAAATTGTGAGGAGCACTGAGCTGAGAAGCTGTGCTGCTGATTTAACGCCTCCAAGGAGAGACAAAATCAGCTTGACACAGTGCTTTCTCCTGTGTTGCATTTACTTTGCCTGAAGAAAATACCTAGTACAAAATACCAGCTGTTTTGTTGTGTTTTAAAGAGCTCGTTTTATTTTTAAAGTGTGTGTGTGTGTAAAATATGTGTGTGTGCGCACACGTGAATGAGTGTGTGTGTTGTGAAATATGTGAACGTGTGTGTTTTGGGGAAGGTATCTACACATGAGACTGCAGTGCAGGCAGAGGCCAGAAGAGGGCATTAGATCTCTGGAGGAGGAGCTATAGTCACTTGTGAGCTGCCCAATAAGGGTGCTGAGAACTGAACTCAGGTCTTTGGATAGAGCAATATGTGCCCTTAAATGCTGAGGCATCTCTCTAGCCTCCTATGAACACTATATTTTCCATCTTTGTTTCTATATGATTCCCTAATTTACAATACCTGCAACTTCTCATTTCATGAATGAGCCAATGACGCTGAGAGGGATGAGGTGTGGCAAAATGTAAACCCATAAAAACAAGAGCGTCTCATGTAAGTGTTGTTCCTGAAAGCCAATGCCAGGTTTCTTATGCTGAAGGATTCTGACCAATGGGGAAAATGTCCCCTGTAGGAAGCTACAAAAGCTTGCAGTCCAAGAGACAGAAAAGGGCAGTGACTCCAAAACCAGCGCCCCATCAAAGCGATGTGATGCTGCTTCTGTAAACGTCTCAGCTGGCCCAGTCTGCATGCTTCTTCATCTGCTGTATTGTGAATATAATTCTTCTAACAGTTTATCATGGTTTTAACTAATATTATTGATCAATAGTTAAGATATCTTCTTGTAAATTTGGTGTTTGCATTAATACTATTAGCTGAGGGCTTTTCTTTTTCTCCTTTTCTTGGTAGACAGAGATGTTTTGTTCTGTTAGTCTGAATTCTTACTTTTCCATTATAACGCATTCCTGTTCTATCATGTTGAAAACTGCTTCCCCTAGTCCAAAAGTACATACGTATTTGTTGTATTTGTCTAGTGGACCTCATAGGGCTTTACCTTTACATTTTAATCCACAAATCATTCAGACTTCACCTAGAGTTTCTTCCAAACGCTAAACAAGTTGTCGTAAAACATTTTACAGTTTATTCTTTGAAATGTCTGCACATGTATCCAATACATCATGATCAAATCCACTCCACACCCTTGCTCCAACTCCTCTCATCATGCCTCCTTTCCAACTTCATGTCTTCTTTTACATCTTTTTTTTTTTTTTTTTTTTTTTGCTCAGTGAGTTCTGTCAGTGTTGCCTTTATGACTATGGGTGTGAGGTGATCCACTGGGTATGAGCCACTGCCCAGTGGCCACTCACACTCACATAAAAGAGCCTTTTCCTCCCCCAGAGGGAGCTATTGACAGTTCATACAACTTGCAAAGTAATTGCAGGTTGAGAATGCAATTGTCATACAGTCAGAAATTCACTATATTTGTAGCTATGGGGGGAGAGGTAAATTTAAGTTTAGGATCAGATTCAGATATAGGGAGACAACTATGGCCAAATTGGTATTCTTGTAATATTCAAATTGCCTTAATTTTTTCACAAATAGTAATTACTTTGAGAATTTCAACAGAAAATTTCTTTTGTTGAATGAGAACCAACCCTGCCACTGACCTCCATAGACACATCTCATTTCTCTCTGTCAGATGAGTCAGAAAAGTATTTCACTTGAATATCTGAGGCATCATGGCTACAGGTCTGAGCCACAAGCATTTAACTGGGTTCTTGAAGCATAAACCAGGTGTCCTAGTTAGGGTTTCTATTGCTGTGATGAAAAAGCATGACCAGAAAGCAAGTTGGGGAGAAAAGGGTTTATTCAGCTTACACTTCCACATTGCTGTTCCAATGAAAGTCAGGACAGGAACTCAAACAGGGCAGGAACCTGGAGGCAGGAGCTGATGCAGAGGACATGGAGGGAGTACTGTTTACTGACTTGTTCAGCCTGCTTTCTTATAGAACCCAGAACCACCAGCCCAGGGATGGCACCACTCACAATTGGCTGGGTTCTTCACAATGAATCACTAATTAAGATAATACACTAATTAAGAAAATCTACAGATTTTTATACAGCCAGATCTTATGGAGGCATTTTCTCAGTTGAGGATGCCTGCTAACACAAGATGACTCTAGCTTGTGTTAAGTTGACATAAAATTATCCATCACAATTGACCCCTTGTCAATCAGACACAAACACATCACTGCTAAGCCAAGACTTTCCTTTTGTATTCATCCCCAAGATCTCACATTAAAAACAACTTTAAAAGTCCCACAGTCTTTACAAATTCAAGGACATTAGAACTTCACCCTTTAAAATATCCAGTCTTTTTAAAAATCCAAAATCTCTTTTAAAAGTTTGAAATCTCTCAACTGTAGGCTCCTGTAAAATTCAAATGAAATATTTTCTTGCTTTAAGAGGGAAGAGTTAGAGCAGTCACAATTGGAATAAAGCAAAATTAAACTCCCAGCAGTGCAGATAATACAATTTCTAATGTCTGTGATCAACTTATAATTTTCTGGGCTCCTCCGAAGGACTTGGGTCACTTCTCCATTTCTGCCTTCTGCAGAACAGTTTGTCTTCTCGGCTCCAACTGACTCTGCTCCATTCCACTGCTGCTGCTGTTCTTGGTGGTCATCCCTGGTTCCAGCATCTTCAAAATGCTGGGGTCTTTTGTTCAATAAACTGCAATTTTACCAGGAGCCTCTTCTGGGATCTCTTCAGGGCCTCCAGCCCTGCCAGAGAGGTCCAAATTTCAGCTGCTTTCCGTAACTCCTTCACCCCTTCAAAGCCAGCATCATCTGTATGACTCAGATTACCAAGTTCAGCTGCCAGCACAAGGCACAACCTTGGCCATGTATGGAACACAGCTACTGTGTGCTGCCTCTCAGGAAACACTTTCCAGATTTCACCTCTACAATGCTGGTCTCTTCTTAATCACCACTAATTTCTCTATACCAAATGAACAGCACTGAGTATCCTAACAAATCAAAGTTTTTTTAGTAGTCTGGTATCTCATTACTCACACCTGATCCTTCAGTTCCAGCTGACTGAAACCAAAGAATCTAAATTCAAAGTAACAATGGCTCCAGTAGAGTCTTTAAACTTCCCTCTGAAACCTCACATGCTGGCCTCCATCAACTGCACTGCTCTCAACATTCTTATCTCCAAGTTCCCATGGAGCAGCTCACCAAACTTGGAACACCCCATGGTATTTCCAGCCCAAAGTCTCAAAGTCCCCTCATTCTCCTCCTCAAAAGAACATGTCACTGTAATACTTGACTATCCTGTTGACAACATCTGTCCTAGTTAGGGTTTCTATTGCTGTGATGAAGTATCATGACACAAAGCACAAGTTGTCTGGCTCACACTTCCACATCACAGTCCATCACTGAAGGGAGTTATAGGGACTCAAACAGGGCTAGAACCTGGAGGCAGGAGATGATGCAGAGGCCATTGAAGACTGCTGCTTACTAGCTTGCTCCTCTTGACTTGTTCAGCCTGGTTTTGGGTTTTGTATTTTGGGGTTTGTTTGTTTGTTTGTTGTTTGTTTGTTTTGTTTTCAGTGGAACCCAGACTTGCCTAGAGCCTGTTCTTGTAGAGACATTTTCTTAATTGAGGTTCCTCCTCTCAGATGACTTCAGCTTGTGTTAAATTGACATAAAACTATTGAGTATGCTGGGTACAGATAATTCCTACAGGAGACAGCTCAGTTCTCCAGCCAACCCTTTATGACCGACACTACAATAATAATTGCACATCATATGTCAGACAAATGCTTCTTTTCATTTCAACTTTTTCAAAATTTGAAAATATAAGTTCTATTTGTAGATCATGGATCAGTCAGTACTAAGTTCAGGGCTGGGTTGGGTAACTGGCTGCAGCTCACCAGCCCCATACAGAGGTACTTTAAAAACATTGGGAGACAAGTTGCATCATAATAAACTTCTTATAGTTCCTAATTGACAGTTAATATGCTTTTAAATACACTTTCTTGAACTGGCATGAATATAAGTTATTTGTAGTTATGGGCGTGGAGCTACATAAACAGCTGAGCTGACAGGTCCCCAGGATGATCACTGTAAGCGGAGTGAAGTGTCTGTGGGTCTCCGAGTCTGACAGATTGTACATCATTCAACTTTTTTTCTGAAATGTTTGATAATTGAAGGACAAGATGGAATAAATTCGAGGGTTAGGCTTCATTTGGCGTTTTAAAGATGAGGGCAATTCAACATAAGAAAAATAATCTAGTTAAAGGACATTTGTAAGAGGAATTTGGTTTTAACAAATGGATTTGGAGTTCTCTGGGGCATATTTATCACTGTAATTGATAATGTGTTGTGAATTTTTACCCTACAGCTCTTCTGTTATTAAGACATGCTAGATATTAAAACATGTGATCTTGTATTAGAGGTCCTTTTCTTTCCTTAGCTAAAACTAGTTTACTAACTAAAACTCACCTGCTTGCTTGTTGTCACTTAGCTTTTTTCAGGCTTACACAACCAAGGGACAAGCCTATGGATTGGTGTTGCCCACAGGAGGCTGGATCACTTAACAATCAGGACAATCTGCCACATATATACCCACAGGCCTGCAGTAAATTTCATAAAAGAGAATTGTGGTAATTTCCACTATTTTGGCTGGCATATTTTGTTATTAGATTTTTATTGAATATTTTATTTATTTACATTTTAGATGCCATCCTATTTCCCCTTCCTAGAATCTCTCTATCCTATCCCCCCTCTTTCTTTTTGCTTTTATACCATTTTAATTACATGCATGTATTAAGGTCAGTTCTAGGTTGAGGGTCTAGCAACTCAATAGATACAAATAGTCAAGGAACAAGCAAGATAATAAACACAAATAGTCAAATAACAAGCAAGGCATTAAACACAATTACATGAACACTCCTGTGATCACTGTTTCTAAGGGCTTATCAGGATGACCAAAATATCTGAGACAACTTTCCTGTCCTAGCCCAAAGTTATTTTCATGTCTGAAGCCTACTTCCTTGTACTATCCTAAAATTTAGATTCCTGTCTGAAATTACTTCTTTGTTCTGACCTAATATTTAGATTCCTGCCTGAAATTACTTCTTTGTTCAAGCCTAATATAAGATTCCTGCCTGAAGCCTACTTCCATGTCCTTGGCCAATGTCATATTCCTGGCAAGCAGCCCATTTCCTTGTCCTTGGCCCATGTCAGATTCTTTCCAAGTACCCCAAAGGCTCTCTGCCTCTACCCCTTTTTTTTATTTCATTAACAAGACTGAGCCTGTCTTAGGTCGTTCTGACAAGAATGCCTTCCTTACCCATCATGGAATATGCATTATCCAAAGCAATGCACTTCTGTCTTAGGTTGGTAGGCCTTTGTGCAGAATCTTACCTGTCCTTAGCTTGTTAATAACTCTGGGTGTTCATTTTCAGGTTCAAGCCATGTACTTTGGCTGTCAACATGTTGATGTTGTTAAAGACAAGCTTTAACATGATGGACAGGAATAAAAATATCCCAGGACAAAAAGGGCTAGCATGATCAAGCTAAATATATATATATATATATATATATATATATATATATATATATATATATATATATATATATGCCTTTCTTGAAGCTTGACTAAAATAGAAATACTGACCTCAGGCCATGGGTAATTTTATCTGCAGTATCTACTACATTAACACTCAGCAGAGCAGCATTCTTGAAATTCATAAACTCACTATGTAATATTAAAACATCCAGAGAGGTCTTAGAATTATGCCAAATACACTGCAAGTGTCTTTAAACTTCTTCCTAATTATAATGACTACCACTATAAATTTTAGAACTAAAATGAATCCAATGGTATTTGGCATGACACTCAAGATGGCCCCTTACCCTTAAATTCTGAACCTCCTTCCAATAATTTGAATAGGATAAAGAGCATCAATCCGTTCTTCCAAATGCCTATCTAAATCCTCTTGTGTATTCAACACATTAGAAGCATTTTTTGCTAAATGATTAACAAAAGTAGTTGTCTTAACTTCTCATGTCACAGCAATTGCAGAAGCAGTGGTGCTAGCAATTAATGTAATTAAAGCTGTTATACCAGCAATAATCAAGCCCCTACCCTATTGCTTCTGTGTAAAGCCTGACTCATTTCTTTCAGTACTTGTAAGCTATGGGGTACAGAGCTCAACAAAGAATTTTCAACTGAGGAATAGCAAATGGCCAAGAAGCACCTAAAGAAATGTTCAATATCTTTAGTCATCAGGGAAATGCAAATCAAAACAACCCTGAGATTCCACCTCACACCAGTCAGAATGGCTAAGATCAAAAACTCAGGTGACAGAAAAGATGCTGGCGAGGATGTGGAGAAAGAGGAACACTCCTCCATTGTTGGTGGGGTTGTAAGCTGGTACAACCACTCTGGAAATCAGTCTGGCAGTTCCTCAGAAAATTGAACATAGTATTATCTAAGGACCCAGTGATATCACTCCTGGGCATATACCCAAAAGATGCTCCAACATATATCAAGGACACATGTTCTACTATGTTCATAGCACCCTTATTTGTTATTAGTTTTAAAGAGGTGTTTTCCCTTTGCCATGTGGTACCATTTGGTAGCATTGCAAGTTTCTTGTTTTGACACTTGCTTGGCCTGATGTTAAGGTATCGCTACAGGTTCCTTTTGATTGGCATGAGATACAATTTTTCCTGTCTTCTGGTTCACATTTGCCCCTCCTACTGAGTGTAAGTCAGGACTAAAGTGAGGTGTCGACTTTGACAATTTTGATATTTGAATTTTTGATTCCATTTTAATTTCAGTCTCAGATATCACCAGGATGGTGTTGGATGTGCTTGGGGTTTCCTGCTTCTCTGCAGCTCCCTAGTCATCTGTCATATGCAGCTACATGCTCCCTATTTAACCTTCTTCTCTTGGATTAAAAAACAACAAAACAGCAGTATAAAATTAAAATACTATATTCATTTTCTTTGCAGACATTTTATAAATATATTTAATAATACATTGAAATGTGACCAATTTCTTATTACAAACAAGGTTTCTAATCTTACTTCATTTAAACCAGCCTCCCACTGCCCTGGGTATCTTCTCATTATTGCCTTAATTTTGATGACACATTAGTTAATTTTAATGCTCTTAATTATCATAATTGTTTAAATCTGCCATTTGATGTCAATGTAGATTTTAATGTGCTGGCTCCTCCTCCTATTTTATCTGCTCTTACACACGACATCTTCCACAGGGACACAGGGAGGTTAGGATTGTTCTGAAGTCTATGACTTCCTTCAGCTATGTCCAATCTGGGTCTAAGACCATCCTGTGATTTTTTTCCTTTAATTTTAGGTAGTTTCAGAATTAGAATATCCCCATTGCTTATCACCATGGAGACACCTCTGATGCGACTCCTTTCCTCTCATTCATGATACCCTTGATCATATTTATGATTGCGATGCTGAGATCTTTGTTACACCCAGAATACAGCTGACTCTGCATATTTCTGGTGACTTTTGCTGTCTTCATTATACATAGTTGTAGGCTTAAAATTTTCAAAACCTACTTTAATAAGGGCTTTAAAATGCTTTAACCTCTCTTCTAGCCCACCACCCACCAAAAGTAGTGGAAAAGAAAGGTTATTAGGATATAGGAGAAATGGACCTGTTCAGAAAAGGTTTGTTTTGTTGTTGTTGTTGTTGTTGTTGTTGTTTTTCCAAATCCAATCTGCATTGTCAGGAAATCAGCAGTTCAGTTCACAGGAATCAGCAATGGCAGCTAAATCAACTCACAAACATTTCATGAATGTACCAGCAGTCCAGTTCAGTAGTGTCAGGACAGCAAACATGAATCAGCTGCAATGGTGTGATCCAGAAGAAACAGCCAGGCCGCCACTGAATTGGCACGAGTCAGCAGGAGTGACCTGAACCAGCAGGAACACCAGGAGAAATTCTCTGCTGTGCCTCTGTCAAGAAAGTGAAGCTCAGCAAAGATGAAGAGAAGACAAAGACTCGAGACCAAGAAGCATTGCAAAGCTAGCTATGCAAGTCCTTGTACCTGTTGGTTGAATTCTATTTGTACTCTTTCTAAACCTCATATATCTTCCCATAAGTCTTGCCTCACTGTGCGAGTCTGTCTTAGCAAAACTCCACATGAGTCTGTATCAGCTAACATCACTCTGCCAGTCATCCTAAGTCCGTGGAAGTGGCAAGAAGCCACAGAAATCTTATGAGAAGTTCTTTGGTGCGTTTCTCTTTGTAAAGTCACAACAATAGAACTCAACAATGCAGTGTAATGCAAACTAACACTTGCATGTCATTATTGAAGAATCCTTCATCATCCTCTTATGCACTTGCTTTTCTGAAACATCCTTTCACCTGTGTCTGCTTCAGAGAAACATTCCTTCACATGTCTGCTTTAGCAAAACATCACTCAACACAACTGACTTTCCAATGAAATCAGAAGTTTCCACTACACATCGTCTCTTTGCACATTTAGTAACATGCAGTTTTCTGGGTTCTGGATTTGCTTGTGGAAGGCTGTGGGTATTGTGATCTGAGGTTGATGGATCCGCACTTTAGGGGGCAGCTACCACTGTGCAAAGGTTTGATTTTTTTTTTAACTTTATTAACGTAGCTCTCTGGATGTGAATTCTAAGATTTTTAAATGATACTCTACTTTGAGCCTCTTTGGAATTTCCGAAGGAACTGAAACCTAAATTCCATTTTCTTCCTTATGGGCAGCAGCTTTCTCCTCTCCAGTCTGTGTATCTCTTCCCGTCTCCCTGCTTCATGGCTTCCATTAGGTTAACAGCTTTCCTCTGTCTTCACTTATCTCTGTTCTCTTCTCCCCATCCCACCTCTCTATCCCCCATCTCTCTCCCTGGCTGCCATGAGATAACAGCCCTGCTCCCTCCCCTCTCCTCCTCCTCCTCCTCCTCCTCCTCCTCCTCCTCCTCCTCCTCCTCCTCCTCCTCTTCCTTCTCTCTCTTCCTCTCTCTCTCCCTCCCTCTCTTTCTCTCTCTACTGCTTCTCTGCCTCCCCATCTCTCTCTCCCATCCCTCACTAGTGAGTAGCAGGTACCTTTTTTTTCTGCCCACTCTTTTACCATGATGCTTCTGTAATGGGTCAGTAGAGCCAGCTGTCTAGAAATCACAGTCTCTGAAAACTTTACCTCAAACAAATATTTTCCTCTTTAAGTTGTTTTTTTTTTTTTTCCCCCAGGTTTTTTTCCCCACTGTCACAAAAACCTAGGGCAAACGTAGTTTTGTTACTTGTTAGTTTGGAAGTGTCTTTTCTAGTTTCTGGACATTGGTATCTAGGCCTGGCTAGCTCGAAGATCAGCTAGGATTTTATAAAGGTTTCTGATTGGATAGTCACAGAACCAATGTTTCCTGCTGTGGTGTTGTGCATGTGGGAGCTTGCCTCACATTCATAAGCCTGCATTCATCCTTATTTCTTTACAGTCAGTGCCTGGAGGTCAACCAGAGCATGCGTCAACCTCCTGCCCACTGCCTAGCATGTGCTTGGCTCTCTGTATTCCCAGAAATGTGTCCAGTCTTTACAGAGTCTCATGAAGACTTCACTGTCTCCTTGCCTAAACTTTTTAAGGTTTCTAGTCAGTGTGTTGGCTCTCACCATTATAAGAAGCTGAACAATTGCCTCTACCATGTTCACTACTTGCCCTAAGTCAAACACTCTTGGCACTTTAGCACAGACCCTTTCCCATATAACCAGCCTTGTATTGAGGCCTCAGATCAGCCAGGGTGTTTCTCCTGAATGTAGTCTAGCTTCTTCATGCAGTGGGCACTGGGCTGTGGCTCCCACTGCCTCTGCAGCTGCTGAGTGTAAACGAACTGCACAGCTGGGGTCAGAGTGAGGACTGTAGCAGGAAAGACAATCACACCAGAGTGGGCTTTACCTAAAAAGGATGTTTTGTGGGATGGGTAACCTCAGGATTTGGGTTCAGGTCAACATTTCTGAATCTTTAATTCTGGCCTGATTGTCCATTTTTGCATTATTTTAACAGATAAAAAAATGTTAGGACTGTATTCTGCCACTTCTGTTGACACATGCTGTCTTTAATTTACTTCACTATGAAAATATTTATATATATCTGAGGTGTGGGATATTATAAAACCCACAGCCTGGCCACAAGCTGATTAGGTTCGTGAGGGTTTTGCTTTGTTTTTTAATCATAAATGCCTATTGGATCCTTGCCCTGTGCAGCTCTGTGTGGATCAGTCCCACCTGAACCCATCTGTGTACACATCTGCCTCTGGTCCTGTTTGTGAGGGTACTGTCTGCTAACTCATCTGAGTACTTAATCACCAAGGGCTGCTGTGCCTTTGTCCAAGGGGATGGAAGCCACTGAGAATTGTAGGATCTGTCTGTCACACCTGAGGTGGCTACAACCCAGGCTTTGTCTCATTGATGAGGTGGTGTGAAGAAGTAGAGAAGTTCTGTAGTTGACAGTGGCCATAATCATTGTAGTTAAAACTTGTGAACGAGGTTGGACTTTAGAGGGCCTGATGCACTATCTGTCCACTTATTGGCAAGTATATAAAATACCAGTAGAAATGGCATTGTGTGTGTGTATATGTATGTGTGTGTGTATACATATATATATATATATATATATATACATATATATATATACAATATATATATATATATATTACATGTATACATATATATATATATACATATATATATATATATATATATATATATATATATTACATTATATATAGAATATATCAAGAAGCCTCTATGATGGCTCAGTTGGTAAAAGCACTTTCCACACGATCATAATGACCTGGGTTTGAATCCAGAGCCTATGTAAAAGCAGACATAAGTGCGAACCTATGTAAGCCAAGCACTCCTACAAGGAAATAGGAGATAGAGACAGGGAATCTCTGAAAGACATGAACCAGCCAGCGCGAGAGACACAGCAGATAACAGAAAAGCAACACTACCTTGAACAAGTTAAAAGGTAATGACCGGCACCCAGGACTGTCCTCTGACCTTCACACACATGCTCTGGCATGTGTGTACCCACACTCACAGTTAGAGCATTCACACACACACACACACACACAAATTGTATGACATAAAAAAATAGAAAAAAATTGTTTTCGATAAGGCCACATTTTCAGGTCACAACACAGACTAAACCTTTCATCTGAAAATAAAAAGAATCACCATTTCACAAAGACATTAAGGAAGAATAGAAATGACTTAAGTGCAGTAGTCATATACAAAATTCTCAACCAACCCCCCCCCAAAAAAACCCCACAAAACAAAACAATAAAAACCAGGTTGAGTAAAACCCTTGGTAGTACTTACATAGAGAATATTGAGTAGAATATCTTCTATTAATACTTCTTAACATTTATCCTGGGAGCTCAAAAGTTCTCTCCTTCTTTCTGCTCTGACTCCCTCTCTCCTCATCTGTCTTCTCCTTCCCTCTCTTATTCTCTCTCTTTCCTCTCTATCCCTCTGCGTCTCTATCTCTCTTCTGTATTTCTCCATGCTTCTCTTTTCTTTCTTTATCAGTCTTTCTCTCCTGCTCCCTTCCCATCTCCTTTCCTTTGTCTAAAAGTACTTAAGCTATTTGATACAGTCAGTATTCTCTCAGCGACCCCCACAGCCCAAAAAGTCAGGATCGCAAGGAGGCAGGAAGGCAGCCCAGTTCAACATTATTCAGTAGTGAGCATTAGCGTGAAGAGGTGAAGAGTCTGACCCTGAGTAGTTTATTTTAGGCATATTTAAGTTCAGCATAATTTGGTAACAAATGTCTGGTGATGCTAAATTCAATTCCATATGCACAATAAGGCTTAAGACCCAACTACATCAAAACTCTTTGTAAAGTGCATATGACACCTTCCATAAAGATGTGTTCTATAAATTGACAAGTTCATGATAAGGGTCTTGGGGAAGATGGGGTGTGGTCTTGGTCACACAGATAGCACAGAGGTCACCAAGTTATTGACCACTTTCCCTTATATTCTTCTGGACAGAAAACTGGTTGTGCATCCTTTCTTTTAAAGGGACAATCCTGTGTTTAGCATTCCTGGTTAAGCATCCCTGGCTCTCCTAATGCTTACCTGTGAGCACAGGGACAACTGTACCCCTCCCACACTGTACTAACTCAACACTAAGTCTAAAATTTTGTCAGAAAAAAATTTTCTCTCCAATTGAAAGTATCCCCTCCCTTATCTGCCAGCTCCTGCTCACAGTTTTCTGGTGTGTAACCTTGGTGAACCATGATCATTCCACGGAGCTTAGGGTTTTCTGAATGCTAAATCCTTAGGGTTGGTGGCTGCCCCTTCTGCTGCCTCCACTCTTAACACATTTTTCAAATGCACCTCTGCAAAGGCAGAGCTGGAATGGTAGGTACCCAGGCTGAGCAGGGATCCCACTGAGATGAGGCTGTGGAATTGTCTTGGTATTTGGTTGATGTCAGATCTGCATGTGTGCAATGCTTCTTGAGTAGGCTCCACTGGACTTTTGTGTAACATGCTGTGGGAAAACTTCAGGGTGCACCGGTGGTGAAGGTGTGAGAAGTTAATGGATCCTCCATCATTATCAGGAGCTCTCGGTCCACCCAGGGTTTGTCTAGGTACAAAACTATGCGGATGTTATTTTTTTTCAAGTCCCACTTGCATACTGATGTGTTTGTTACATTTCCTTCTAATTGGTCATTAGCATATGTCTCCTAAGGACAATTTGGGAGGCCCTGCCAGCCAAACTTGAATTACAAGCTTTTGCTTTCTGTTGATTCTCCTTGTCTGTCTGCTTGAAAATGACAATTTTCTTTGCCATCAGCTGAAAGAGACTAAGCTGAGTCAGAATGAGCTTGCTAATTGCAAATGTGCAGAAACTGTAGCTTGTCTTTGAGGGAGACACAGCACAGGAGGGAGGTTTGTTTGCCAAGAACCAGGCCCCTGCTTCCTGGCTCTGAGAAGGTCCCTCCAGGGCATGGTTCACTGCAGCTACATCATTGAGAAGACAAACCTTCTGGCATCAAGGAGAAACAACAGAAGTGACACTGGCAACATGTTCTTTCCCTAGGGCACATCATGAGCTGGCCTGGGACTGTGGTCAGTGATTGTCAGCCCACTTATAATACCATCCCAGCATCATAAGGCAGGATTCAGGTGATCCCACAACCCAAGTGTCACTGTTTCTGAAAACGCTTTGCACCTTGGAAGGTCTATCTGGGAATACCCTTTCAGGACTGTGGGAGTTCATTCTGCCAACTTTGTATACTCGATGCTTTGTAGAACTTTTTTCTTGTCTGCTTGAAACAGACTTGTTTGATAAAGTTTAGATTTCCTTTTGCACACACGGATCCCTGACGCTGAGGGGGAAGGGCTGTGGTAATAAGTGCCTGAAGTAGCAGAGGCAGCCTTGGGTGTTGTCTGCCACAGTGAAGACAGCGCTGTGCTATGTTGTGACAGTTTACCATGGTGGGTGGTGACACAGTGACTTGGTGTTTACACTCAGTGATAGCTGGCTCTGCCATTGAGAAAACTGTTGCTGTGGGGATGCGTTGTGTGGAGGGAGCAGATGTCTCCTGCATTACCTGCTAAATTAGGATTGTAGCCCCCAAATGAGAATGGATGCAGAGAACATAGACGAAAGTTAGGCATTTGGTTCTGTGACTCCCCCTTTGTGCCATGAGGTTATTGCTGTTCATGGGGAAGAGGCCTGAGGTGGGTGAGGGTTGGACCAGTAGGACCCTGCACAGAAATCTTCAGTCAGGAGCTTCAGCCTGCATTCATTGTCCTTCCTGGGTCTAGTTCCTGCTTTCCTCGGAGGCTCCCCCAAACCTATCAGAAGAGTAGCTACCCAGCAATGAGTGCTTAGCACCAAGCCACCCTTGAATGTTTTCCCTAAAATTTCCCCAGGCCTTTAAAATTGTATCTACTAAGTAAACTTAGCACCAACATGCAGTACTTCGAAACGTTCTCCCTCCTGCCATGAGCACGTCCCATTGTTCTTCCGGTCATTACCCTAAACTTCTTTACAATCCTTCCAAACTCTTTACAGTTTTCTAGGTCTTATCATTTCACCAGCCAACATGGTACACACACACAAACACACACACACACACACACACGCACACGCACACGCACATGGGCGCATGCATGTACACATACTCTCACACACACATTTACATAGTCACATGCATGCACTTGAGTGTGTGAACACACACACACACACATGCAGGCATGCATGCACATGGGCGCATGCATATGCGCACACTCACACACACACTGACACAACATTTACATATTCACATGCATGCACTCGAGTGTGTGAACACACACTGGCACACACACACTCATGGTATTCAGGCAACCCAGAGAACAGATGAGTGAATCATCAGCACCTACTTTTCCTGCTTTAATCATGTAGGATATGTTAATTTTTAAAAGCCTCGTGCTGAGACACTTCGCCAAGTAGCAGGTGGTCCAGAATTGCGTTTTCATCGCTTTCCCCATGTCAGGCAGAGAAATGCTCTTCTCTCCAGCTATCCTACCATGTGCTAAATGTTCCTCTGCAGTTACCACAGATAATTATTCTTTTCAGATCATATTTAGACGATTAGAACTTTTAGGGTAATTAACTTTATATATCAGGATGAAAGCCTTTATAAACTTAAGGTGATAGGATTGATGTTATTAACAATAACAATTACCACTAGCCATAGACCCATTATAGTTTGTATGCATAAAACTAATCCCTGCTGTAAAAATATTGGAAGTGATCACCAATGCAATTTAACATCTCCAAATGCAAAGCTTCTGCATGGCCTCACCCAGTAGAAACTGAGAGCAGGGTCTCATTACAAAGAATGGTAACAGGGCCCAAGGATCTCAAGGCTGAAGACTTAGTTTCACCCTAGGAGCCTACAATGAAAGAAGAGAACAGACTCCAAAAATCATTCTCCGACTTCCACTTACATGCCTTGGAATCCCCCCATAGTAATAAATAAAATTTAAATAAAAACCCTGATAGTTCTTTATACAAACCTGGATCCGAACAGACATCTCTGAAAAGAAGATACACAAATCACTGAGACTGAAAAAAATGGCCACGTGTCTATAGTGAACAGAGAAGGTACACATTTGGTCAAATACATCTGTTAAATCACTATTAAAAAGAATCTGCATTTAACCAGTGTGGGTAAAGATGCAAACATGTATTTATTTTTGCTGGGCAACCATTTGAAAATAAAGAGGTGCCCTGAAAACCTACAAACCAAACCTCATGTCCTGGATGAACCCACAGCTGAAGATAAAGCTGCATTCTATGCCAGATCTTTAGTAAGATGCAAACACAGCCCAGGAATCAGCCTTGATTTTCCCATGCCAAACACAGGTACAAAAACATCACAGTGGAGCCCACTAGTAAACATTTGACATTTGTTGATTAAAAATAAGACAGTAAACCCTGGAAAGTCAGATCAGGTGCCAGACTGGCTCCACTCTATGATCCCAGCTCTGTAAGTACGGATTCCTTGGCACCACCTACCATCCTGCCCATTTGTCATCTTTCCACTGCAGTGGTGTAGAGCAGTCCACAGCCCAGCTCACTCTCTGTTTCATTTTGCTATGTTTTTAGGTGGTCTACCTAAATAGTACCCCAAGCCATCTCGCTGGTGTGCAAGACTTTGGGTAAATGAAATTGAAAATACAGACAGACTCTCCTTCTATTTTTACCGAGAACCCAAACTGGATGAGGCAGCCTTAGCATGCTTTTCCTTTCCTATGGTTTTTCTCTTTACACATATGTCTGTGTGGGTCCACATGTGTTTGCAGGTGTACAAACATGTGTGTGCCTGTGCAAGTTGACACTGGGTGACTTCCTCCATCTGTCCCATGTTATAGAATAAGGCAGAGTCTCTCTGAGGACCTGGAGCTTTCCAATTCCCTTAAACTATGTAGGCATCTTGCTCTGGGGGCCTATGTCTCTTCCTCGTTAGCTCTGAGATTGCAGGCAGATCTCCAGGCCCTCTGAGTACATATGTTAGCAGGGAGGTCAGACCTCCCAGCCTCAGGATTCTTTATTTTTTTATTTTATTTATTTTTTTATGTGTAGATCCATGTCTATGTGTTTATGCCATGTTTACAGAGGATGGAAGACAGGAGGCAAAAAGGAGGCATCTTTAACCACGTGTGAGAGCATCTGCACCATACTTGACACACACGCAGTGTGAAGCATGGACATTGCGTCAGAATAGAGGGCTGAATGACAAATGGTAAAAAGCTTTCATTGGTATAAATGTGAGAGACAATGGCCACAGCAATGTTCCTCCCTACATATGCACGCACACACACGCGCATACACACACATACACACATGCACACACACACACACGCACACGCACACGCACACGCACATACACACACACACACACACACACACACACGCACACGCACACACACATACACACATGCACACACACACACACACGCACACACACATACACACACGCACACGCACACACACATACACACATGCACACACACGCGCATACACACACACACACATGCACACACACACACACGCACACGCACACACACACACACACACACGCGCATACACACACGCACACACACACACACACACGCGCATACACACATGCACACACACGCGCATACACACACATACACACATGCACACGCACACGCACATACACACACACACGCACACGCACACACACATACACACACACACACGCACACGCACACACACATACACACATGCACACACACACACACACACATGCACACACACATACACACATGCACACACACATACACACACGCTGTTGGGCAGTATTGGCAGTGATGGATTCTGGGTAGTACTGGTTAGTGCTGGTTACTATGTGATGGTGGTATTGAGTGCTAAGTAGTGAATGATGCATTTGGTATTATTTGCTGTTCTGGATTCTGGTGAGGTGATTGGTTCTCTTATTGATATTCTTCTCTGCAAAGGTTCTGGGACTGAGTTTCAGAATGCAAATAAAATGGCTGATATCTTTCGCCTGTCTGCGATGTTGCTGTCACCTAGTAACTACAGCCTGAGTGACAGCTGGGATACAGATGACAAATGTGTCCATAACTCTGTTACACACATCCTGGCAGCACATAGTTCATTTTTAGCCCTTTTGTTTATATGTGGAGTAGTCATTATAGTTTTTTATAGAAGTCATTTAGGCAGGGTGTGTGTGTGGGGGGGGTGCACATGTGCACAGGTAAGGCAGAGGTCAGTCTAGTGTGAATTTCTGCAGCAAACATCCTACTTACTTATGAGACAGATTCTCTTCAATGCACCTGGCACTCACTGAGCAGGCTGAGCTGACTGCCAGCAAGCTCCAAGGGTCTGCCTATCTCTGCCTCACCAACACTGGGATTACACTCATGCACCACCATGCCCAGCTTTATACATGAGTTCCATGGATCAGGCATGGGTCCTCATGTGTGTGGTTCTTTGTTGTAGCAAGTTGGCATTTAAAATTAACTGTCACACAAATCTAATCTAGAAGAAAATTATAAATGAAAACACTAATCCCATTCTTACAATGCTGAGAGGCTAATGTTAAAGGTCTAGACATTTACATTAAGAAATGACATGAGTTTGCATCTTTGGTAGGAAACGTGAGTGGGGCTGTATTTTGAAGAATGAGGAGAGCTTGTTGTGGATGGGTTATTCTGAACTAGAAAGGTGGAAGGTGTTCTGTGGTGACAACGAGTGGACTGTGAAAGCAGGTGCTACCCAGAGGATGGAGGAACTAGTGATGGGACACTGACCCCCCTGAAATGCAAGAAGGAAGTACAAATCATTGTCAAGAACATCTGAAAGGGGTATCATGGAAGGGGGAACTTGAGTAGGTAAGAACAAAGAGAAATGAAGGGAGAGACAGGTGCTGTTATTTAGAGATGATTTTCGCTTATTTGTACATGATAGCTGTAGGTCAGAGTCTGCAGAGACTCTTGGCCCAGAGATGGTTAGAGTCATGGAAACTATACCTGGTTAAGACAGAGGAGCAGAGAGATAAAGGCTGTTCATCAAATGTGAGGCTCACACTCTAAAGAACATGCAGCCCCTGACAGGTTTGAAACTGCCCAGTTCTGCCTAGTCAAAACGCCTGCTAAGAACAACATCCAGAGTGGGGAAAAAACAGTTTGGGGCCAAGACTATTTTTACCAATGTAATGATGGTGGGAAGCATCCACCCAAAAGTCACTGAGAAAGTAGGTGGGAAGAGCGGAAGAGAGATATGGACACACAGAGACACAGACAGTGCCCACAGATACGATCAGATGTGCAATCTCAAGCGGTTAGCACACTTCAGACACAAGTGACCAGATTCAGACACACTCAAACAAGAGTGATGGGACGATTTCAGATAGAATGCTAGAAATGAAAAGCAGTTGTTGTATGAAAGGAGGATCTTTCCAATTGTGTGGCTCTGCTTGTGTCTAAGCCTGTGAGGCACATGCATATCAGACTGCCACAGAGCTTGGAAGACAGCACTGCATCCTCTGGAACTAGATTTGCAGATATTCGTGAGCCCCCATGAGGGTGCTGGGAATCGAATCCTGGTGATTTGAAAGAGCAGACAGAGATTTTAACCACTGAGTCATCTCTGTGGTTTCTGACATGAGGCTTTTACTGAGTAGGTTGTCCTGTAGTCCCTGTAGTCCCTGTAGTCACTCAGATGCAGAGACGACAGTGAATACAAAAGTGCAGAGAAGATTGTCGTGAATACAGTCTGTGTTGGAAACATCGCAGATGCACTGCTGCTTCTAGAGAGAGAACCAGACAGAAATTGCCATAGATGAGAATGCTTCCAATGTAGCAGAAAAATAAATGGGTTGGAGACGCATTCTGAACTCCAGGCAGATGGAAGCAAACACACAAGAAAATCCTAAAGCATGTTTGACATAGAGTAAACACCAAAAGCTGAGACACAAGAACTGTTAAGACCAGACAGAGAAAAGACGCTCACTACCTGCCCCAAAGTAGAAACAACAATATCAACTAATTAAATTAGGAGAAGAGGAAGCGGAGAGCAAGCAAGGAAGCCTGCACTTATTTCCCACTGACCTTGACTGTGGCTGACATGTGACTTGCTTCAAGTTCCTGCCTTGACATTCCCTCAGTGATGGGCTATCACCTAGGATTGTGAGCCAAATAACCCCCTTCTCATCTATTTGTTTGATCGTAGGTTGTTTGTCGAAAGATAAATGAAATTAGAATACTATGCAGCAACAACACCGATTGCTGTAAAGACTTGGGGCTGTGTGGTAGAATACACTGCTGCAGGGAGAATGTCTCATAAATGAGCCAGTGTCCCTCAGTAATGATATAAGTCAAGCTCACTCCTTCTAACAGACCAGTTTCTAGGTATTTGGTCTTCAGACCTTTTTTATACATGTGGATCAAAATAATGAACTGTGAGATTATTTATGTGAGCACCAAACTGGCAAACAGTTCCAAAGCCACTCAAGAAGAGGATGGACCAAATATAGTGTGTGCACACTAAGGAGTTCTATTCAACCAAGAAGATTAGCTATGGCTACACGCGGCATCTGTGTCTCCCCATCCTATGCCCTGGTGACAGAAGCCACCCTCAGAAGTGTACACATTGGGCTGACTCAATTTACACACATTTTAAAGGTCTCAGAAACCAGATAGTTCTACCTAGAGCTAGAAGTCAGTACAGTGGCTGTGTCAGAGGAGGACTCATATATGGATGGTGCACTGGGGAAAGCTAGGGGATTCTTTAAAGGTCACTGTCTTGGCCTGGCCAGGGTACCTGGATGGCGTCACCTCATGAATATAACTTAATAAACTTACTTACAGATTTCTCCACTGACGTTGTACTTCAACAAAATGGGTTTTTACATGTTTAAATAGAGAGAGAAAAGGTGAGAGATAAAGAAATGGTGGGTAGGGATGCACAGAACTACCAGACCAATACGAAGACTGTGTGTATTAAGCTGGTGTGCCTGGAGTGTAGAGTTGATGCAAGATGGGAGGAGGGGACAGGGAGGCAGGGAGGGAGGAGCAGGAGAAAGAACGTGGAAAAGGGAGGGAGAGGGAGGTGAGAGGGGCATGGGGGAAGAGAAGACAAGGGAAGGAGAGGAGTGAAGTAGGAGAGGAAAGAGTGAGCTGCCACCTCCAGGGCCTGGGAAAGGCTGGAAGCTGCAGCTCTCCAAGGTTCTGAAAAGCCACACCCCGCTCCTGCAATCTGGAAAGCCCCAGAAGAGGTTTTGAGGGAGACACTGTACACTTTGTATTTTGAATGCTTTCAGTTGAGCACATGGGGAAGGGACAAGCAGGTGGTATGAGTGCAGGAGCTGAGAAGTCATGTGAGGGGCCAGGCAGGGGGACCCTAACCCTGGGTGTGAGCAGTGGTAGAGCGAAGAGTAGCCACATTAGTCACGCTGAGGGGTCACAAAAAGAATGTGGGGAGCAGAGACAGGAGAGTTTCCAAGGATGGCCCTGGGTTTAAGTTTGCAGTCCATGTTTCTCTGTGATTCTAGAATGCCCCCGAAAGTCATATAAACACACAGTTCTTAACTTGCTCTTAATTAAATGCCTGTATTGACAAATCAATACCTGTTTGTATTCTAGCCCAGCAATGATAATTGATGAATTAACTTTTTTAGAGATTTATTTTTAAACCATGTGTGAGTATTTTGCCTGCATCTGCACCTTGCATTTCTCTGGTGCCTTTGGATGCCAAAAGAGAGCATGGACTCCCCCAAAACTGATATTGTACACAATTATGAGCCCCAAATGGGTGCTGGGTTTGAACCATTGAACCTTGGCTTTCTACAAGGGCACCCAGTACTCACAACCACTGACCTATCTCCAGCTTCTGCATTAACTTTTTGTTGAGTTTTCTTAATCCTTCTGATGTGTTTTTAATCTTACTTGGGACAGAGCAGTGGTGAACTCAATAGGCCAGTTGCATTAGAGACAGAAAATAAATACCTTTAAAAATCTAATATCTATTTTTAATTTCCTATCTTTTGAAAGAAATATACATACAATTTCAGGCATGTGTAAATCATTTTACACTGTTCAGGGAAATTAGTGAGGAGACATATTTATGAATGTGCCTCTAAGTTACTTGCTTTCCTTGAACAACTTAAGTTTGGTTATAATTTTAAGCTGTCTTTGATATTTTGGGGTGCTTGTAAGTTTTATGATAAGCCAATTAAAATCCTTCTTTGCCTAAATCTCTTTCCCTTGTACATTAGTCCCAATCTATAGATGTGTGGCTGTTTCTTCAAAGGGACTCAAAAGTAGATGTTCTTGTGCTCCTGACTTTGCAAAGCTGCTGTCTAAAAGACATCCATAGACATACTATGTCATCCATAGACATACTAGCTCTTACCTGCTTAGCTGTATATGATTCTAAATATTCACCAGTTTTTAAAACTTGATGTGTGTGTGCGTGTGAGGGGGGGGTGTACTCTGATGTTTAAAATTCCAGAGAAGCCAGCTTTCCTGAAGGAGAGCTGGTAGGGACTAACCCAGCAAGGGATCTGGTCAATTTCTGTCATTCTGTGGAGCTTATAACTTCAATGGATGTGGGTAATAAACCCCTGAGCAAGGGCAGAGACAGAAAAACTAACAAACCGTAGGATTCTTGATTCACTGTAGGAAAGGGAGACAGGGCCAAGGCTCAATGTCACTTGTGTAAACACTTGGGATTTCTCACATCTATTTTCAACAGCAGAACAATGCTCCTCGGCTTTAAAGGGCATCACTATAAAATGTGACCTGTCAGTTCTTGATGCACTCTTTGAAGGTAGGTGACAGCACAGACACACCTTTACCTGTTACTTCAGTTGTTAAGGATTGTTCATCAGCTGTCCATCAGTCACGGTTTAAGGATGTGAGAATGCAAACAAATGGCTGGCAGTGCTGTCTCCAGTTTAGTATGAGAGAACTGACATGCACACACAGACAAATGTGATAACTTATAAGTGTTCTGTTCTAACTGTGGGAAAGATGACTGACCAAACAATTAAATGAGGTGATAAGTACTCTGATATTTAAAACTTCAGAGAAGCTAGATTTCCTGAAGGAGAGATGGTAGAACTGACCCAGCAAGGGATCTGGTCAGTTTCTCTCGTGTCCTGGGGATGTCAGTGTGAGGTTGTAAAGAATGATATAAAGGATGACGTAAAGGATGGTGTAAAGGATGGTGTGAAGAATGGTGTGAAGGATGGATGGTGTGAAGGATGGTGTGAAGGATGGATGGTGTGAAGGATGGATGGTGTGAAGGATGGATGGTGTGAAGGATGGTGTGAAGGATGGTGTGAAGGATGGATGGTGTAAAGGATGGTGTGAAGGATGGTGTGAAGGATGGTGTGAAGGATGGTGTGAAGAATGAGGATGCAGAGGATGATGTAATGTCAGCCTTAGTGATGCTGGACTCAATAGACTTTATTAGTTGGTTGGGTTTTTGAGGGTTTTTTATGTTTTGATTTGGCATATGTGTGGTGCATGTTTTTGCATGTGTGCAAATATGTGTGTGGTACTACATGTGTACCTGTGTGTGCATGCATGTGGAGGCCTGAATTGAAATTATTAATCACCCTGGAATGTACCTAAAGCTTATTCACTGAGACAGGGTTAAACTCCCAGTCAAACTTGGTACTTTCTAGTGTTGTTAGTCATCTTTCTCTGAGGCTTCCATCTCTGTCTTCCAGGGCTGGGATTATAGGCAGGCTGGCATACGCACTGTTCATGAGGCTTTCTGGGGTCTAAACTCTGGAACTCAGACATTTGTGGTGCCTTAACCACTGAGCTACCTTCCTAGACCAGTATCACCAGTTTACAAGGGTGAGCCATGTGTACCTCAACTCTACACCTTGATTCCTGCCAAGGTGCCACAGTGCCCCACCTCAATCGGTATGAGAATGTCTAGCCACCCCACTTTATTCCCTGATTCCACCTCTGAAGTGTCGATGAGAGGAGGAGCCCTCTCATTTGTTGACAGTGGATCTGACCACATCATTGTTCCCTGGGGACTTGGGTTGACAATCCAGTTTCCACTGGATTGGCTCCCACAACCTGAGTGACTACTGCCAGCGATTCCTGAGTGCCTCTTGAATTTTACCACACACCCTCCTGCCTCTGTATTAGCATTCTGAATGACTCATGACATCCTGCTGCAGAAGCTGCCATCCTGGCTCCAGCTCCCCGGTGGTTACATTGATCCTGAGATGTAGTTCAGCCTTGGCTCTCTCTTTAGCTCATCCTGATCTTTGCCCCAACTTCCTCTCAACACTGACATTTCTGAATCACACCGCACCATCAATAATCAAACCCATCACGCCTCATTAGTGTGGTGACGTATTTGAAGTTAATTTGCTTTACTTCTGAATGAATTGGGAGAAGATGAGGGACAATATACTACATACACCCTCCAGACTGTTACTGCATGTATGTTCATTTGGTAAAGTGAATGCCAATCATTCTTATGTTTCCAGAAGATATGATCCTGAAAAATTTATGAACAAATTAAGTTATATAAGGTGCCCGATGCTTTCAACAAAATAGAAATTATTACATTGTAATATCAGTAATAAATTTAGTAAGCATAAAAGCAAGCCATGGTTAAGAATAGGGATATATTTTTTCCTTTTGCCTTTTGACAAAGGAATGCTCTTTGACAAATGGAGGATTTCACATGTTGATTTTTTATGATAAAGTTCACCCATTGCTATGACTTTGATGCAAAATCCAACTCCTGTGTATAACCCCTTGGTCTGTAACTGTTAATCCTGTTTGTGGGGGTTGTGGTACCTGTAAGAAGTAGAACCTCACTGGGAGAAGTGAGTCACTAGAGAGTGGGTCTGGAGGTCTGCGAATTCCCCTGCCTTCCTGTCCTGTTTCTGCTTCCTGGTCTGCTGAGATGTAAGCAAGCAGCCTGCCTGCTGCCACCACACCTCCCTGTAAGGAAGACTGAGACACCTCAAACCATGAGCCAAAATAAAGCCGTTCTTTCTTCAGTTTCTTTATTTAACTAGGCATTTTCTTTTTGAGATTATAACTTAATCATAACATTTTCCCTTCCATTGTATCCATCCATTCCTTCCCATATACCTTTCCTGCTCTCCCTCAAAATCATGACCACTTTTTCACTAACTGTTTGTGTGTGTGTGTGTGTGTGTGTGTGTGTGTGTGTGTGTGTGTACATAAAATTCAGTCTGTACAATACTGATATGTGTTTCTTCAGGGCTATTTGCCACTGGACAACCAATTGGTATTCTTTTCCCTGGAAGACCACCTCTCCTGCTCCTGGATTTTCTCAGTTGCCAATGTTTTTTGTGTATGGCTGAGGTCTCTTGTGCTTTTCCCATCCACTTTGGCATATTCATTGATGTGATTCTTGCTCAGCTTATTCCTGTGCAGTCATATTGGTAAGAGTTTATGGATGTAGCTTCTGATATTGCTAGCAAACACAGCCTCACAAAAATGCCCTGATCTACTGGCATTTACAGTCTTTCCATGCCCTCTTCCGCAGTGATTCCTGAGGCTTGGGTGTGGAAATGTTTTATAGATGTATCCACTGAGACTGGGCCCACAATTCTGCATTTTGATTGATGTGATTTTCTGTGATAGTGCCTGTCTGTTACAAAGAAAAGATTCCTTAATGAGGGGTGATGATTATACTTATTTATGGGGATTAGAAGAAATGTTAGAGATTGATGGTGGGGATTATGCTGATTTAGTAAATTATCAGTTATTGATCCTCACCCAATAACCATAACTTCACTATCACTGAATAGTTAGCTAAGTTTCTAATACCTAGTTTCCCTCCTGTTAAAAAGGCCATAAATTCACTGAGAGAGCTGTTGGCTACTGCCAAAGTGTGATACCACTACTGAGCTCTTAGGATTATGATGCCCTACTGGCCATCATTGTGGTTCATAGCAGTCATAGCTGGGTAGAGATGTTGACTGCCTCCCTCCTTTGGAAGCATCCATGATGCCTTCTGGTACCATGAAAGTTAGTCTTGAGGGAGGGAGCATTCAGGTCACTTTCAGCTCAAGGGTCTCTGGAACCTGAGTCTGAAGTGCATGGTATCTTCAGCAATCAGGATTTACCTTCCACCTCTGGGATGTAACCAAAGGCAGCATCAATAGGCTGTGTGTTTGAGGAGTCTCTCGGACAGTCCCAATCCACAAAAGAAGACTCCTCATGTCTGTTAAATTGATGGTGTTTTAAGGTGGTCTTTAGGGGGAACTATTAGAGGGAGCTCTGTTATCCCAGATGAGAAAAAAAAACATTAAAACTATATATGTCTGTCTGTCTATCTATCTATCTATCCATCCATGAAGTTGTATGTATATAACTTCATGTGTCTATCTATACATGAAGCTATAACATGAAGTTACTGGGTTTTGCTTTTATTTTTGATAAATATGTTAATAGTATGATCCGTTGTGGGCTTTCCAAAACCCTTATTTTTATATTACTTACCTACTGCCTTCTCCTGTATTCACTTCCCTCCCCTCCTTCCACTCCCTCCCCCTCTCCCCAAGGAGCCCCCCCTTTCCCATTCCCCTTATCATATGACTTTATCTTGCTATTTCCCTCTCTATTGCACCCTGACTCTCTACCCTGGTGGTCCCATTTTACTATCCCTGTTTTTGTACTAACTACTGGCTATGTACTCACATCTGAAGAGTTGAAGCTAGGACCCTCCAGGAGAGACTGTGAGGTGTTTGACTTTGCAATCTGAGCTATTTCACTCAATATGATCTTTTCTAGTTCCATTTACCTTCAAAGTTCATGATTTAATTTTTCTTTACAGTTGTGTATTATTCCATAGTGCATATTGCCACATTGTCATTTTCTATTTGTTGGTTAAAAAAAATTCGTGTAAGCATTTTAATAAAAAGGAAGACAAATAACACACTCAGGTAATCACATTCTTTTATTTAACTTTCAAGTAACAAGTTACAAGATTACAGATTACAGATAAAATGACAAGGAATTTGTTCTTGTGCTGTAAATATCACCCAACTGCAAATATGGAAAGGAATATTGAGCCAAAGTGATCAAACCCAAGCTGCTGTAATGAAACACTAAAGCCAGCACTTTAGAAATTAAGATTGGAGTAAGGTTTAGACATGGCTGCTGGGTGGCTGGTCTGGAGTCAGCCTGCCAGGGTTCAGGGGATGACACATCAGTGTTGAGCAAAGGAGAGTGCCCTACAGTCTAGGGTACACCAAGTGTCTCAAACAGATGGAAATCTTAAGTAGGCCTCTTCTTCTCACAGACGTCAAAGGGAGCAGAGTGAACCACTGTGAAGCCTCAAGACACAGCTGATTCTTGGGAGAGAACCCAAGGACTGCATTTGTGTTTGTCAATCTTCCAGTGTCCTGGAAAACTACATGTTGTAAGATATTAGAAAACAGAGCAGGCCTTTGAGATGCACTCAGGGTTAGATGAAGTCATGTCATCCATGGCTTTATAAGAAGAGGAAGGTGGAAACAAGTCAGCATGCCTGCTCTGCTTTACCCTGTGACACTCTCTGTAGGGTCCCTGTCAGATGTAAAATCTCCCTTCTTGAACTTGCCTACGTTCAGAACCATGAACCTTAATCATTTGTAAGTTACTCTGTAGTGTTTTTATAGGGACAAAAAGACTCAGACAGCATCTCTGCTCAGAATTGTAACAGTATAGATTTAAAAAAAAAAATACTATGGCTGAGAGGGGAAGAGATTCAGAAAGCCAGGATTTCCTTATAAAATGTACTATCTAAAATTAATATAAACATTGGCATCATCCCACATTTTTCCTTATTCTCCTACCTTCCTTCTCTTTCATGGAATCACTGCTGATTCTCCTCTCTTTTTTCCTCAGCATCCCACAAGGCTGAAGCAGATGGCTTATAGGGAAGGCATGAGCAGCCATGTGCTCAGAACCTCCAGGCCACCTTATTCCCTTCTCTTCTGCCTCTTTGGGGTCTACTGCCCTGTCTTCCTTCCCTGTAGGCTTGGGACAAACAGTGGGCAGAAATAACAGAGCCCAGAACAGCAGGACCAATGACCGTTGGGTGAGCTTTAGAGAGAGCTGGGGGAAGGCTCTGGATGGTCACTGGTTTCTTAGACTTGAGGGTTTGTCTTCGTCCATCCTTTCCATTTCCTGGGGTCATTGCTATGAACACGGCAAGTTGGCAAGCATCCATTGCCATTGTTGTTTCGTTCCCTCACCTTGTGAGGGAAGGCCGCTGTGGACAGCTGTATGAGTTCCTTCTCTGTTACCATGGTGAAATATCACATCCCAAAGTGACTTATAGAAGAGTTTCTTTTGCTTATGGCTCCAGAGGGGCTTACGGACCACTGGCCAGAGCAGGAAGTTAAGAGCTCACATCTCCAGATGCAGGCAGAAAGCGCGTGAAGAGGAAGTACTGTAGACACTCTTAATGGCGGAGGCCCTCCCTTTGGTAGCACACTTCCTCCCGCAAGGATACACCACCTAAACTTCTCCGCCATCACCACCAACTGAGGAACAAGGGTTCAATTGCCCAAGACTAAGGGGTACTTCTCATTCAGAACACTTGTGTTGACCTGGCCTTCTATGGCCTGAATGCTTATATGTACCCCAGATTCAGATCCTCAAGCCCTAACCCTGGAGAAAATGAGATCAAACAGTGATTAGAAAGTGGTGGAGGCCAGAGAGAGGAACCCCCGAAGAGTAGAATCACTGCCCTTACAGAGACCCCAGAGAGCCATCCTCCTCCTCCAGCCACTCAGGGCAAGAAGCCCATCCACCTGGTAGTGGGGAGGGATTTATCCTGGGCCTCTGGCACTAGGAGACTGTATTTCTGTTTACAGTATCTTAAGTAGCCCTAACAGGAGATTTTATTCCCAAAAGAGACAGTCCTTACACTGTAGACTAGAACACTGCACAGCCACTCTCTAAGCCTTTGTCCTCAATTTATCTCTCTCCCCTCCCCTGCCCACTTCATCTGTAGCCTGCGTGCCAGCTACCAACACCTTTGAGTATGTGTGATTGTGCACCGTACGCTACACACTACACACTGTGTTATGCATATACGCTGTGTGGGAATTGGCTTAAGTCGCTCCTGTGGTTTCTTTTCTTACAGAAGATCTTTTGTGAATGTTAAATAGGCTGAGAGAAGTTTCCAAAAATCTTTTCCAGACTGGCTCCCGCCGTTGCCCTTCCCTGGCAGGTGAGGGCGCCCTTCACACACCTCCACAAGCCTGAGTTCATTTGGGTTTTTGGAGCGCTCTAGGTCCATCGGTAAAAGAATGTGCCAGCCTTGCACACTCCGGAGCTCCCCGCTGTGTGAGACAATGTTGAGCAAATCGTGGTTGTGAATGATCCTGGGGGCGCTCTGGGTTGGTGAGCCTGGAATCCAGGGGAAATAGAAGTGGGTCTGGAGTTCCACTGGGCTGTGCCTTTGGAGGGGAGTGCTGGCCCGAGAGACGGATCTGAAGAAACAAGGGCACTATCTGGACTGTGGCTGGCTGGAGGTCTGGAGGGCAGTGACTAGACTAGGGTTGCAGACGTCATGATGGGGCTCTAAAGACCCAGCAAGTGAATCTGTAGGGTGCAATTCTCACTATCAAGGCCACTGACTACAAGTCGCCCCAGTGCAACCATGGAGACACCACGTGTGTCCCATAGTAACCCGAAACCACATTAAATATCAGCTGCCACTCAGGCTCCTCCCGCTTGCCTCTAGCTCCTCCGCCAGACTCTCAGCGGATGTGTGGAGTCTGGCTCCCTGTGACTCTGCTCCCTGATCTGGGAGGCGCAGCCTTAGGCTGGTGGCTGCTCATCTATCCTAATCTCGCGCGGCTCCACCCACAAAGATCACCCTGGAGCCTGTTTGTAGTCACCCTCTTGCTGGCCAATCCCCCTGGCAGCTAAGCTAGCTGAAGCGTGCTGCAGCCCAGGGCTTCCAGGTTCTGCTCAGCAGAGGCTGAGGCCAGCACGCGCACGCGTGTACACACACACACACACACACACACACACACACTCCCGGGTGTCGCCACCCTTGGGGACCAACACTGTCAGCCAAGCATCCCCGCCCAGAGTCCTGGAGTGCACAAGGCTCTTGCCACGCTGCCGCTGTTGAAAGCCAGCTCCTAGGACACACGCCTTTGCTCACAGGCAGCCACGTCCTCGCTCGCGCAGCCCTCAGCTTGCTTTTTGTTACAAGCCGCAACCCCAGCGCCTGGCTCCCGATTCTTTCCTGGTAGCCACTGGGAAGAGTTAATTTCAGTGGGATCTACCTGGGAACACAGAGGGACAGGAAAACAAGGAGCTGCCAGAATTGTGTTTTCTTCAAAACACCATCTCCACCCAGTATTCGCTGCTGGGGTCTACACTTGGGTGCTCACCAGAACAATGGATTAAGTTACTCTTCTCTGGGCCAGAAGTGAGGTTCAAGACTCCGAGCAAAATGAAGGAAAAGGCGATGATCAAGACTGCTAAGATGCAGGGCAACGTGATGGTGAGTGCTGTGGGGTGGGACCCACGTTAAGTAATGTATTGGGGAAGCAGACCGCAGAAGTCCTGAATTTCACCAGGAAGTAGGAGACTGGATTGGTGTTCATACACCGCAGGACTTCCCACTTGAACCTGAGGGTGTGAATGATCCAGTATCGTTTTTTTGCAAATGGGAAGTTAGTGGTTTGGTGGTTTCTGTCTTCTGGGTGTGTGGCTTCATTGCTTTGAGCACAGGCTGTGAGTGTCTGTTGAGTTTCAAACACACCCCTAAAGCTGTTGTGGAGCAGGCACAGAGATAGGAGGTCACTTCAGACAGGAAGTACCCCCTGGGCCCTAATGCCCCCACTTGGTCTCCTGGGTGCAGGTCAGGGCTGAGACCTGTGGGGTTTCAGCCTCCAATATACTCACTGTGCCAAACTGCAGATTGGAGGCAGACCATGTCCATAGCTGCTGAGCAGTCAGGGGCCTTTCCCCCAGGTTTGGGAAAGCTGATTGTTTCTAAGGTAGGAGGCAGTGGTTGCAAGTACCTTTGAAGGATGGAAGACCTCTGGGGGATCCCCAGAATCTCAGGTCTGTGGGCAAAGGGGAATCCTGGCAACTTTGCCAACTTGAGGACCATTATCCTGCTTTCTCAGCAAGATAACTTCAGCCTGCTTGTGGCTAGCTGGTCTGATATCAGTACCCTGCTGGTGGTGTCAGTGGGCTGAAGCGTGGGCCCAGAGGTCAGAGTGTTGGAATCTCATGGTGAGGACTGGGAGGTTGCCACCTAGTTGATGAAAGGCTCTGTGTGTATTTACTGTCTCTCCAGTTACTCTGTGGGCATTTGCTTTATGTGTGAAGCAGAGGCAAGCAGGGATTGCCATGCTACTTTAGAACATTCAGCAAGAGATGGGAGACTGTTTATCAAGCAAGGTCTGTAGTTGTTTACTACAGTGGGTTGACTGTGTGGTAGGCTGCTGTGGAGGTATGCGTTGGAGAACTAGTCTGTCCAATTCGAAGACTCTGCTTAAACAAAGAGAAACAAGAAATAAGAGTGTGTTCAGATTATAAAAAGTACCCCACCCTCAGTAAGGCACCTGTTGCCTGGCACAAAGAAAGCCGAGGGTTTAGCTCAGAGCCTGGCTTCGGGACTGAAAGAGTGGTACACAAAAATCTGTGTTGATACCTCCCTCCACAAACCGTCATTCAGTGCCTCTTCTTGGTCTGACTAAGCTGTGTGTGAAACTATATCTGCTTTCCTAATTTCTTTTGCCTCCTGTTGGTAGGTTATGATAATCAGCATACTTTTGTATAAACAGGTCAGAAGTACTTATGAAACATGCCCAGTGTGTAATATCCATCCACACAGTGGTCCCTTGTCATATCCTGCCATACCATGGTAACATGCTAATCCAGCTGGAACATTTAGGTATGAGGCTACAGACATGGATTAAGATTAGTTATGTAAATAACATGTGATCAATGGCCATAGGAATCTAGTGTCAAGTAAGTATTTCTAGCCATAGCCGGCACGGTCTGCTGTGGAATAGAGACATTTTTATGTCTCAAAAACATGTGAGGTCTCCTTTTCCACCCTCTCCCTCTCGAAGGCTGGAAAGCTTGCTCACCCTGTATCTCCTCTGCTCTTTGAATATGGTTACCCACGTGACACTCACCCTTCTCCGAGCCTTGCATATTACCGTCATTAAAGCCAGCTGAACTGAGCCCAGGGGATTCTGCGGCAACCGGTACTTTATCCATCATCTGGTGGGTAGAGAACAAGGTGAGATGTGTGATCACTATACTTTTAAATGTTCTATCCACGCTTAAGTTGATAAATGGGAGTCTGGCTTGTAACTCATTTGAATTTCACGTTCCAGCTAAGTCTCCGTAGTTCCATCGAATGACACTTTCATGTTTGCTCTGTTAATCGGGGGGCTCTCATGGATTCCTAATTCTTCATCAGTTGCCTTGGAAGCCTTGTTAATCACAGTCTCACCTGGGTTGGATGACTGGCAGTTCTTGGCACGCCAGGCTTGATTGGAATTCAGGTGATATTTAACATTCACTGTGAGGACTGCATGATTTACGTGGTTCCGACAGGTGAGTGGTCGGACGTCTCAGTGCCTTAGCTAGCAGCAGAGCACCTCACAGTGAGTGGCTTTGGGGCATCCACATCCACACAGAGGCAGGCAAGACAGGGCTGAGCTCTCTGTGCTTAGAGCTGACTGTGTGAGCAGAGACGGAGTGGCAGAGAACCCTTGACCCTGCCCAGTGGTTGTAGGGACGCCAAACCCAGTCACAGCTATGCACTGGATGCCTCTTCAGCCAGTTTCCTCCCCACACATGGTTCTAGATGTGGCCCTTTCAGGCTTGCAGACCCATTGTGTTACCAGGATCCCCACAAGGACTAGACAGCACCCCAAGGCTGGTCCTGTCTGTGCCATGTTGCCTGGCTGAAGACTCATGCTTACCACTAATTTTATTCCCTAAAACTGTTTTAAAACTTCATCTCTGATTGCAGTTGGGTGACTTAGAGAAGGCAAATATATTGTTTTGCTCCCTGGTCTTATTTTGTGCTATTCAATGAGTAGTTAAAACATAAAATGCCATTGGTGAAATCAATCCACAGAGTCATTCTTGACAGAAATCTATTTCACAGACTTCGGATACTCGAATATTAACAGACTAACCCTTCAACTTGCCATGTCATGTACTGTGACAGAAACTAAGACGTTTCATTCTTGTGGAACAAAATATTACTTTTAAAGTAATGCCATTTTTATAAATCCTCCTTTGAAACATCTTAGGTCCTCAACATGCACATTTTCCATCCAGTGTCCTTTACTGCTGCTGTGTTGCCATCCCACTAACATGTAGGGGTGTCTCCTCCTGGAATAGCTTCAGTCAGAAGTTCATCATACAAAGGCCACTGTGTCACAGCAAATCTCCCTGCTCTGTTCCTATGAGCTTTTTCCTGACACCAAGGTGCAGGGTAAAAGTTGGTTCAGAACCAAGTCTAGGGGCTTGCTCTGGTCTTCAGTGCCTGCCTCTGTGGGTCCTCGAGCATTTGATAGCAGAGCAGGGCCTAGGTCTGCAAGACACCTGGATCCTTAAGAATCTGTGGCCAATTCGAGGGTGGGGAGGTGGGAGTGGGAGTAGATGGGGGCACACCATCATAGAAGCAGGAGGAGGGGGGATGGATGGGATAAGGGGTTCCTGGGTGATGGGGGGGGGAATGGGATAAGGGGATAAAATCTGAAATGTAAATATAATATCCAATTAAAAAAAAAAAAAAGAATCCGTGGCCAGTCAGCTATGGCTCTAAAGAAAGTTGTGACCTGGAAATTCTTGGCACAGGGAAAACTGAAGTTTTTCTTGTGGCTTCTGGAACCCAGTTTGCATCTGTTGTCACTGGCTGGGTGTTCTGGTGACACTATAATGCCTCTGGATCATAACTGTCCAAAGTCTGGTTTTCTTTCTTTCAGGCTCATGGACTCCAGTCTCAGTCCATATGTGGGTATAATGAGCAGAGGGCCTTTGGGACCTTTAGGTGTGAGTTACTGTGAGGTGCCACACCCTGCTGTGGAGCCCTCCCTGGAAACAGCCTCTCTGCTTGGGAGATGAATTACAGGGTCCAGCTTGTATGCTTTGTTGCGGGATATATTTAAAATGGTGGCATTCAATCTGGCTTTTCTTAATCACCCACCATCTTCCCGACTAGGCTAGGCCTGAGGACACGAGCAGCAGTGTATTCTTGCTGCTGGCGTGGCTCAGGCCGCTGGTTCAGGCGGCTAGAGACACTGGCCCTGCTACCCACAAGACACCAGCTTGGGAGATGGCTTTGCTGATCTTCCACACTGTCTTCACAAGTTTAGGCTGAGCCCAGACCATCCCACCATCCACGAGGGCCCGGTACAAATGAGACTCTAATGCTTAGATTATCCAAAGGCTTTATATGTTTGGTAATGCCCACCAATCAGAGGTGTAACCCAACACCCAACCTAGATATACCAACTACCTTTGACTGCTAGAGACAGGCACACATCCACTTCCATGTTACCCTCTCTCTCCTCTCTCTCCTCTCTCTCCCCTAGCTCCTCCTCTTCCTTCTCCTCTTCTCATGACTCCTCCTCTTCCCCCCCCCCCCCTTACTCCAACCACCTTAGCTCCTCCCAACAAGTGGGAAAATTTCCCCAATACAGTCCAGGGCTCCTCTGCCCCAGGGAATTTAGTGGCAATCTGGCCACTGACTCTCACTCCTTGATGATATGAAGCTCCTCACACTGGTTGTTAACACAGACATGATTAGTGTTTGAAAATGATGCACCTGCTAAAAATGGGTCCAAGTATATATGGCTTAGAAGGTCCAGGTTTCTGAGCATCCTCCCTGTGTGCCCATCAGGACTCTCCCTATCAAACTGGCTCTGTGGCATCTATTCCCAACATCTCCCCTCTTCAGACTCTTCTTCACATGTCTATGTTGCTGTTTATGTTACTCTCTATGCAGGAAAGCCAGTTGAACATTAGTCCACACCATGTAGCTTCCCAGAAGCAGGAACATCTTAAATATGTGAACCATAAGTAAATGTGTGCAAAGTTGGGACTGGGGCCATGTCTCAGTCATGAAAGGATTGCCATGTATGCACAATCATAAAAAAGTGCCCCAAGTGCAGCACTGGGCAGACCTTTGGAGTGTCAGCCCTGAGGATGCAGGACAGAAGGGGCCCTTGAGCTTCCTAACCATACAGTCCAGCCTAATTCATAAGCTCTGGGCTCTAGTGAGTATCCTGTCTCAACAAACAAAGGAGAAAATCCTGAAAAGGACACCCAAGGTTGGCCTTCTTAAACACACACACACACACACACACACACACACACACACACCTGTAAGTTGGTAAAATTAGCACAAAAAAATTCTCAAAGCCAGAAGGAGATAGTCACCTCAGGATGCTTTATAAGTTTTCTTGGGTAGAACTTTAGAGGAGAGAGCTGTCCTGTCTTCTCCAGAGCAGGCTTTCGCTCACATGGCCTCTGGGTCTCTGTGTCTGGGCCTGTCAATATGCTAAGTTAGTGACTTGCTGCCCCACAGCCACTCCACTTTCTGGCACTCTAGCACTTGTTCTCTCCACCCACCCACCACTCTGCTCTATTCCTGTTCACAGTTTGTGTCTGAGCTCCATTATCCCCACAGGGAGGCTGCACTGTGACACACTACAGCCAGCTACAAATCCCTTTGGTGGTGGTTCTGCCAGGGCTGCTCAGCCAGGGACATCTGCTAGCCAAAGGCTTAGGTGATGTTTCTGGAAGGCTGCTGAAGAAAGCCTGAGCCTGAGCCTGAGCCTGAGCCTGTGCCTGAGCCTGAGCTCCGTGTTCTACTGTGTGGAAGCATTTCTTCAAGTTCTAGTGGATCAGACAGAACAAGAAAAGACTACATACAGACTGTTATCCTAAAACCAAAGGGCTTGCCTAGTTCAAGGAAGAAAATAACTCTGGTCTTCATGCCCTTTTTGTTTGGAGGGGCAAATAAATTTACCTTAGAACCTTTGTTTCATTTCAACTTAATGGTTTAAAATAAGTTTACAATGTGGGAAAATCTGGTGAAGTCCTTTGGTTATAGCAACCAGTGCTACCTGAATAGCCAAATTACCCTAGGAACTGAACCACACACCAGACCCTGTAAGTCTCATGTGTATTCTGTGCTAAGAATGTAGGGGCACACACAGCCAGCCAGCATCACTTTACCATCCAACCTCACTCCGCCTGGGGACTGGAGAGGTTGTCCTCAGGAGCACAGTGGATCTTAGAACGATCACATTGTAGAACTATCTGGAAGAAACCCATAGGAGATGAAAGACTGAGACTCACTCATTGAGAATGGAAGCTTTCAGCCCCCACAGTGGTGCCACCCTTCTGTGCAACACCTTATGCTCAGTTATCCAGGCTGCGGCCAGCAGAGTGGGGTGGATGGTCTGCTTCTGGGACAGAGGCCAGAGCACATTGTCATCAGGTCCAAGGAAATAATCAGAACATTGACTGGGACACCTCCTAATAAATGCACAGTAAAACCTGGTTTCTGAATTGTGGGGGAGGCAGAATTTAGGACGAGACATGTAACAAAGGCAGAAAAGAGAGAGAAAGGAAGAGACACTCTCAGCTGCAGCAGAGAACAGGAGACAGCAGTGGGAGGAGGGGTGTACTGAGATAATGGACCAGGATGTTCTTGTTACTTTTTAACCAGCTCACACTTAAAGATGGCACAATATGGAAATATTGAAATGTTTCCATAGACGCATAATATTTACATCATGTCGAACATTAACATTCCTGTGTTTTTATTTTATATGTATGGGTGTTTTTCCTGCATGTATGTCTATGCACCACATGCAGGTAATTCATATGGAAGCCAGAAGAGGGCAGTGGACCCCCCAGAATTGGAGTTACAGGCAGTTATAAACTATGGTGTGGGTGCTTAGAACTGAACACAGTCCTCTGGAAGAACAGTCAGTGCTCTAACCCCTGGGCCATCTCTCCAATCCCTTTAATTTTTAAAATTAACTTCTCCTTCCCCCTCCCCATCTCACAAGTGTCATAGCCCGTTTGTGGATGGTAGAGGATAGCTTGCAACAGTTGGAGCTCCCCTTCCACCTTGTGATTCCTGGCCTTGGACTCAGATCCTCACACTTGGTAACAGCTGCCTTTACCCTCTGAACTCCCTGGGGCCCTGGTCCTTGTTTGCGCTCCACTTGAAAGTTTGTTTCTAACCAAATGGAAACAATTTAGCAGTAGCAGAGAGGCTGTAGGTGAAGGGAGTGGGACCAGCAGGAAAGGTTCTAGAAATTTTTCATGAATTTGACTTCCCCTCTTTAGTCAAAGGTGGCTATATTTCTGTCTAATTAGTCTTATCTTAGGACACACTGCAGGAGTGGTCCTCTAAGTCAGAACACAAGACACTGCAGGCCTTGACTTTTTCCCCACTGACCTCAATCCCTTATCTTCCCAAGATGCCACTGTTCATAGGCAAGAACAAAACAAAGTAGATAGGGTTGGGGCAAGTGCACCTTGGCCAGTGTAGAGCTTGCTGCACACAATGGAGACCTGAATTCAGCATTTAGAAAGCAGGGCATGAGTACCAGGGCAGTGTGTGGGGGGAAAGGGGGGCAGGCGGAGTGTCAGATTTTTTAGCTCATGCCAGCCAGACTAGACTACCTTGCTAATTCCAGGGTAGTGAGAGACCATTTTGCAAGACAAGATGGACTCCACAGTGGAGGTTGATCCCTGGCATGCACACCTGCACACACACACACACACACACACACACACACACACACAAACACATACAGAAAAGAGATGACACACGTGTACATGACCAGACAGGGTTGTCAACGGTGCGTGCACACTTTAGCCTTGCTGCACACCTGACACACGACCATGCATGGTGTTCACTCATCTGTGGTGCAGACAGAGCTCACCCTATTGGGCACAGCTGCAGATCTGCTGGGTAAGAGATGCTGCAGATGCCATCGCTTTGATTGCTTGACTTTCTGGCTATTAAATAAAAATAACAACACTGCGATAAACCAGGGGTGCCAAGGATGTTCCTGTTTCCAGTTGAGCGTTACTCATCTGTGAAAATCAACGGCCACTGCTGGCATGCTGGGTTGGCTATGGAGTCAGGTTGGCCCTGTACCAGCTGCATTGGTTTTGATCGCAGTGGGCATGACCCAGAGGGGAAGCTGGGGCAGGCTGTGAAGGATCAGAGACTTTCCCTCTCTCTCCTTACCTCCACCCCAACTAGACAAGACTATATTTTAGGGTATAGAATTCTTACTTGAAATACTTGTTATTGTCTGATGTTTATATATGAACAGCAGGTAGTGAAACTTCCCAGCTATGATGCCACATAAACCAAGCCAACAATCACATGTCCCTTCATTCCTACAAAGCACTTAGATTATGTACTAGATTCTCAATCAACAAATATAAAAATAATTCTTTGCAGCTCAGGATCTATTCTTCAGAAAATCTCTCTTTTCTAATCACATAGAGACATACCCGTAGCCTGGAAGATGGACAAGGCTCTGGGGAGGTTAGGAACCATATCTCCCTGGCTGTGTTTTTGCACAGCTGCAGACATGGGCATTTCTGCCATTGCTGACACCATCTGCTTGTAAGAATCTTCTAGCTGGGAAGAAGGAAGAACTCCATCAGTTCCCAGCCATGGGAGGAAATGAAAACCCACTGTATTGGTTATCTGTCTCTTGCTGGGACAAAATAAAAAACAAATGCAAGCAATAAAGAAGGGAGGGGAGGAGGGAAGAGGGATGGAGGGATGGAAGGAGGGAGGCAGAGCTTGGTTTGGCTCACAATTCTAGGGCATAGAGCCCATTCCACCTTTGTGGGGATCAGTAGAAGGGGCTCCAGCTGTGGGAGTGCGAAGTAGTTGGTCACATTTTGTCTCCAGTTAGGAATCTAGGAAATGAATTCAAATCCAGTCAGACTGATCGAGAAGACCAGCCATTACCCTGCTGTGGGGTGCCTCAGCCATGGAGAAAGGCTTCTTGGGAGTGCCTAAGACTTCTGTCCTCATTGCAAGGCCATCCCAGTCTGCACTCTGGATCTGTAGAGGATATTTCTCTGGACAGATGGAATTTTACAAAACTGCATTGAGCAATTCAACTTCATTAACATAACTAGAAAAAGGAAAATTGAAATCACAATGAGGAAACCTCCAGTGAAGTCTGAGGTTTTAAAAAGATTGCTAGGACAGTTTGTTGTTTTTTTGTTTTTTTTTTTTGGTGGGGGGAGGGGTCCGGTTGGGTGTTGTTGTTGTTATTGTTGTTGTTATTTTGGTGCAGTTGTTTAGCAGCGAGATCCCTGTGCACAGTTGGTGGGAAGAGATATTAAAATTTGGAAACCTTACAGTAGGGCAAACATTGGGAATGCATTCATGAGCAGCCATCGAACTTCTGAGTATTATTTTCAGCAGATGTTCCCCCATAAAAGATTTGTATGGCTGTTTGTGATGGATACATTTTTAGTGACCTTGAGCCTAAACTGACTCCCCCATCAAAGGGATGATATATAAATACTTGTCTTTATGTAGCAGGATAATATACAGCAAAAGTTAATGACTTCACACTCAAAAATATGGAGGCATTGTCAAAGAAACTTCCACTAAAGAAGCCAGGCTTACAAGATATGAAGTGTGAACAGCATGGTGGAGGGGTGGGAAGAGAAGAGGGAAGGGAGAGTGTCAGGGAGCCAGGGAGCAAGTACCCTGTGAACTCACTGCAGCCATGATTGCCTTCCTAAGAGCTTCGTAAGACTGGGGTCACAGATGTCCTCTCACAGAGGGAGGAGGGGATCCCTGGCCCCACCCATCTCTTAGGATTTAGATATGTTAAAGTTCACTAAGGCAGGGCACGGAGATCATTTCTTAATTGCATTACTATTATTGTAGCCACTCCTGGGGCGCCAAGGATCCCGTAAGTAACCTTCAACCTTATTCCTTTAAGCAACTTCAGAGGAACTTATTGAGTGACAGACAGACAGACAGACAGACAGACAGACAGACAGACGGGGTGGGGGTGAAGAAAGACAGATGTGAAGGTGGAAGGCAGAAGAAAAATGAGTATCCTTGGAAAGAGAAAAAGAACTCAAATTCTGATGAAAACTTCATTGTATGTGCCAATCTTAGTTACTGTTTCATTGCTGTGTGGAGACATCATGACCAAGGAAAGCCTAAGAAAGGAATCATTTAACAGGGGGCTTGCTTACACTTGTGGAGGACTGGTCCATGATCATCATGGAAGGGAATAGACCTGGTACTGGAACAGTAGCTACAATCTGTACATCTTGATCTGTGAGCAGCAGGTTGGGGGCAAAGAGGTAGAGATCTAGAGATATAGAGACAGAGACAAGAGACAGACAGACAGACAGACACTGGCCTGGTATAGGTTTTTGAAACCTCAGAGCTCACCCCCACTGACACACCTTCTCTAACAAAGCCACACCTAATCCTTCCCAAACAGTTCCACTAATTGGGAACCAAGCATTCAAATATATGAGCCTATGGGGCTCATATATTCAAATCACCACAGAATGTATATCAGTGTAATGGAACTCGTTACAGTAACTAGCATGCTAATTAAAAGAACAACAGCAATGTGTAAGTATGCTTATATAAAGCCAGAGTGTTAAATGCTGTAAAAATGGGTATTGGTGTGGTATCCATGATGAAAAATGAAATTTTCAAAAAAGAAGAAAAGTAAAGAATTATACATGATCATGCTAATTACAGTCCTGGCTCAGTGTTGCAAGGAGCCAAGACTGTTGGAGGCACAGGACCCACACATCAGCAGAGAATGAAGAAAACGTTATGTAACTGTGGCTACCGTTTCTTTATCTTCTGCTAAGAGATACACTCTTGGTTTCGATCCTGAGGATGCTATGTCTTCTGCTTCTGTCTCATCTAAGGCACACTTTTCAGTAGCTTGGTGGTTCATGAGCTGTGGGGTCCTCCGGTGATTTTCTTTTCTTAGTGTGACCATTCCATTTTGCTGATGGAATAATGCTTATGTGAGTAGAGTTAAGGTCATAGATGTCTATCATTTCCTTAGGAGTTCTCAGCCATTCGAGTTTCCTCAGTTGAGAATTCTTTGTTTAGCTCTGTACCTCATTTTTAATAGGGTTATTTGGTTGTCTGAAGTCTAATTTCTTGAGTTCTTTGTATATATTGGATATTAGCCCTCTGTCAGATGTGCGATTGGTAAAGATCTTTTTCCAATCTGTTGGTTGCCATTTTGTCCTACTGACAGTGTCCTTTGCCTTACAGAAGCTTTGCAATTTTATGAGGTTCATTTGTCAATTCTTGATCTTAGAGCATAAGCCATTGGTGTTCTGTTCAGGAACTTTTCCCCTGTGTCCAGGTATTCAAGGTTCTTCCCCACCTTCTCTTCTATTAGTTTCAGTGTATCTGGTTTTATGTGAAGGTCCTTTATCCACTTGGACTTGAGCTTTGCACAAGGAGATAAGAATGGATTGATTTGCATTCTTCTACATGTTATCCTCCAGTTGAACCATCACTGTTTGTTGAAAATGCTGTCCTTTTTCCACTGGACAGTTTTAGCTCTTTTGTCAAAAATCAAGTGACCATAGGTGTGTGGGTTCATTTCTGGGTCTTTAATTCTATTCCATTGATCTTCTTGCCTGTCTCTGTATCAATACCATGCAGTTTTTATCACTATTGCTGTGTAGTACAGCTTGAGGTCAGGGATGTTGATTCCCCCAGAAGTTCTTTTATTGTTGAGAATAGTTTTTGCTATCCTGGGTTTTTTGTTATTCTAAATGAATTTGAGAATTTCTCTTTCTAACTCTGTGAAGAATTGAGTTGGCATTTTAAAGTATTTTTATGAAGGAAAATTGATATTTTTTTACAGAGATTTATCTTTAACTGTGATTATTTAGTATTTTTAAAGCATCTTCTAGGAAATGTTAATTATCACAAATTGGATACCCCATTCCAGACTCAGTCAAAAAGGCATCTCATGGAGTCTACTTTAATACATATGCAGGAAATATGCTAAAATATTTTTATGAACATTTTAACATTCCCTGTTACAATAACAATGATAATGGGAATTGATGCATTCCTGAAAACTTTATGAAACCCCAAGCATTCGAAATGCTGAGAAATTCCCAGAACCGCTGTGCAGCTATTGATGGAATGCAGTTGTTCAGAGAGGTTCTGCCTGGAAATGATTCAATGCCAGATGCAAGTGCTGAAGCATTGGGATGGGGGTGGGCAGGTCTCCACAGCTGGGAAACCATCTTCCAGCCACTGTAGTGGTTGGTGCAAGATCTGATATGATGGTCACTGTGGTTAGAGGAGGAAATCAGAGCCAAAGCTGGGGAAGGGGTGTCATAGTCAGCCAACTAATGACAGCAGAAAAGCTCCATCTTACCTTGGAGATACCTGTTCAGAGACATGCCAGTCAGCTTCCCATACCTGTGACAAAATAGCTGAGTTGAATCTGCAGATGTTAAGAGAGAAAGGCTTATTTGGCTCATGATTTCAGAAGTTTTGGTCCATTGTTATTTAGCCCTACTGATCTGAATGACCAGAGCATCTGTATGGGGGTGGACCAGGTAGAGCAGATTTGCTCGTCAAGAAGCAAAGAACAGTAGGATCCAGAGTCTCTAAAGCACTTTAAAAAGCACACCCACAATGATTTCACCTTCTTCCACCAGGCCTATTATACCTTATTCTGTTACCATGACAAAACATTCTGACAAAAAGCAACTTGGGAGAGAAGGGGACTTATTTTAGGACCACCTTGCTAATTGACATGAAATGGAATTTTCCACAGAGATTTCTTTCCACAGGAATAGATTCCATGTTGAATTTCAGCTTATAATTTCAGTTTGTGGTCCATTATTGTGGGAAAGACAAGGCAGGAACTTCAGATAGCATCTTGCATTATGTCTACACTCCTGAGCAGAAAGAAGATGCAAACGAGCATGACCATTCACTTGCTTATGATCAGCTCAGTTTCCCCACTCTTACACAGTTCAGAACCCCTGCCTAGGGAATGGTGCTGCTCACAGTGGGTTGGGTCTTCTTACATCAGTTAACTCAATAATTCTTAAGACAATCCTCCACAGACACACCCACAGGACAATACAATGTAGATTATCCTCATTGACACTCTCTTCCAAGGCGATTCTGGAGTGTGAGTAAAGCTGACAATAAAAGATGTCCACTACAAGGCCCTACCTTTCTAAATGCTCCACTATGTCTTGACAGCAGATCAGTCTGGTGACCAAGCCTTCACCGCATGGACCTTCAGGTGACATTGAAGATGTAATCCATAATGGTGGAACTGTCTTTAGATCCCTGGGGATTTCTTCCTAGGACCCAGTTTGAAGAATGTGTTCTCAGCCTCAGTAAAATTGTAGATTATTATTGATTGCTGTAGGTTTCTTTTACAAGGTATGTTATTCTGAAAGTCTTATTTACTGTGACAGCATTAACCTATATTTCTCTTCCCTTCTTCTTTTCTTGAGCTCCTTAATGTGGAACATGAATGGCAAAACTATGTTCAACATTATGGTTTTAACATAGTAAAGGTGCTAATTACGATTGGAAAGGTTCTAGCTATGTTGTGTAGACCAGGATTTGAGTGTGGAGATTGTGAAGCACATTAGCAATGGGCAGATTAACAAGAGAAAATGCACAGAAGTTTATTAATTCCTAAGTCCATAAGAGTACATACAATGGGAAGCTGAAAGAGGAGCCAGATGGGCAAGGTTAAATGCTTTCGTAGGCAGTTGGTAGTTGGAGTGAAAGTCATTTTTCAAAGTGGAACTGGGTAAATGAGCAGACTGGTAGAACTTGTTATGTCTTAGACACAATTCCTTGCAGTTATAGGTGGGTACAACCCCCGGTCTTTCTCTGTGGTACAAGCTAAGTCTTTCTTGGTTAACGGCATTTCAGAAAGGTCTGGAAGGTGACTGTGTCCTTGCACATCTCATCTTCAGGTCAATGGAGATCATTAAGAAAGCTATCCCTGGCACCTGCAACCCTTCTGGGGCTCCTATCTAAAGTCCAAAGCAGCTTAAGTTGGGATATTGTTTTTTGAGCCCTACCAGGTGCATTCTGAAACTCCCCTGGGGGATATTTATAGTTGATCCCATTGAAGAAAGTATAATTATAACCTAAATCTTCTCCCAACTCAGAAATCCTCCCTGTAAAGATGCTAGAGATAAATAATACTTTTGGTGTTTGAGTAAGCGTTAGGCAGAACGTGGCGCCTCACAGGCAGTATGCTCAAAGAAGAGAGAAATGTTGCTTCATTATGCACCCAGGCAAATGAAACCTATTCAATTCATGTTTCCAAGTGCAAAAGCTAGTACTTAAGAAAGATGGCTTAACACCTTCATTTGTCAATTCATCATAAACTTGCCTGATAGCTGAAATGGCATCTGCATTGGCTGTTTGTGGTTTCACTGGAGGAAAATCAAACTTTCCTGTCTTTGTGGTAGGAGGTAGTTTTGCATCCTGGAGCAGAGTATCCAAGGTTAGCCTGTGAACCTGGGAAAGAAGAGGGCTTTCTTCATTCAAAATGGGTACCAGGGGAGTATATTCCCAGACCCCAGGCTGACAGATTGTGCCCAATCCAGCCCACAAAAAGATCCATGCCAAAGAGATGACACAGTGCAAATAGCCACATGGTCTATGGGGTGCACTCTAAGGAAATGGGAAAAAGGTCTGTCTGTCCCTCACTTCTCAATGAGGAGAGTAAGCTTTCTCGTTTTAATTTATGTCAGTCTCTCAGCAGAACACTGAGGCCAGGACACCACAGATGTCTCAGCCTACAGACCCTGAGTCCCTGAGGTGTCAGTATGGCTTGTCTGGAACCGATCCTGTTGGCTATGTTCCGTCTTCTGATGATGTCGAGAAACCACTCCAGGAGGACATTTGGGATGGAGATGCCTGCATTCTCAGTCAAAGCATCCGTTGATGCCCAACATTGGGTGGAAAAATTCTGAAGGCTAGATTGTGGGGCACTGAGCAAAGGAGGCAAGCAGCCCCAAAGCTGGGCTATTCAGGACCCTCACTCCCAAGGCTAAGATGTGGTAACCTAGATGTAAGTCCTCCGCATACCTCTGCTTACTAGCCCAGCTTCCTCCCTCTGAGTCTTCAGATATAAGGAAGACCTCTAGTCTTCCAGTAATGATCAAGGAAGTTCAGTCAGGAGGTCATCTAGGTAGTAGAGCGGAGTCCAGCATCCAGCTCAGATATATGTAAGGATGAGTTCCTGCAGCTGTGTTCAAGACCAGACATTTTGACTACTCGACAAGGTCAGCAACCATGTCTGTCTCCTGTAACACAGGGAGAGGACATTGTCTACTATTGCTGTTTCTGTTTTCTAAAATTACAGCCATCATACCTGACAAGAATATGATGGGTCTCAGCTGTCCACAGAAGGAAGCAAGAATTTTCTCACCCAGGGAATTGAGGTGAAGCCCATCTAGGATTCACCTGTGTGACCATCAGTGTGTTACTCTGGAGACAGTTCTGTCCTCAGTGCCCTCTCTGTGCGCTCCACAAGCAGAGAAGGTGGGAAGAAGCCCTCCAGAGCTGACAATGCTTGAGTGTGCTCCAGAAGGCAGTGGTGACATAGGCACCTAATCCCTCCTTACCCCAATCACTTCCTGAACAATGGAGTGATGGAGGCGACACCTGTGCATTGAGCATTGAACAGGCTGTATTTTAGAAACCTGGGTGTACAAAACACAACTCTGCCCCACACCCCAGGGCCTGCTCACTAGCACCAGGAACCTCCAGAATCCACCTGATCATACAGCTGATTGTTTAATGACAAGCTGGATGCATTCTTCCCAGAAAGTAGGCTGAGATTTTTATTATTTCCACATAGATATTGCAGTGTTGAGGTGATTTTTACAACTGAGAAATGTGTTTGGGAGTTCATATGTTCAAAAAAGACATGACAGATGAGAGAGCTGTTTCCCTTACATTGTCAATCCACAGCAGAAAGAGATGTCATAATTAGGAACAGTTCTTACAGATGAAAACAGCTGAACGGTTTCAAAATAGAGTAACTTAAGTGGAGTTCAAATACGTCTCTATAATTTCTGACTGTTGTGAGAAGCATCTGAGGAAGGACATATGGCTCTCATGACCTGGTGTAAAGATTTGGTTATTAGAAGCTTGAGCTGGGGAATGTGTGGAGCGGATGAGCAGCCTGGGAGGAAGCATCACACTTAGACATGGCCTGAGATAATGATGGGATCTTGTGGGGAAATAACAAGGAACTGAACTCAAATGAGCCTTGCTGTTGAGATGGACAGGACGCATGAGCTGGGAAGAGGCACTCCTCGCCATTTCTTCATTGATGTGTTATTCTAAGACAGCCTGTGAGCCCAGCTTTCATGAACGAATGTAAACAAAAATCAAAGGAAATGCTACAGGGTTTTGTTAAATTAATATTAAAACCCCATTAACTGAGAGAGAAATGGACACTCCAAGGGTACACATCCTGATACTGTGCATGCCCATGGAGCTGCAGTTAGAGTCCCAGTTCTGGGTTCCTGATGCAAATGGGAAGAGAAAAAGAGATCAATATACATCAGGACCACAAACAAGTAGAAACCACAGCAGGGGCGGAAATTTTGAAGTCAGTGATGATGCTGAAGCCATGTGTGGTAGTTGGATTCACCTGTCAGCTTGGTTACTCAGTGCCCAAGTAGGTGGCCAAACACCAGGCAGAATGGAGACAGTGAAGGGTTTTGAAGCAAACCTGACACTTCAATTTGGAGCTATTGGGCAGAGCAAATGGGCCTGCCTAATGGGTCTTAATGGGAGTGGGTTATGTTCAGTACTTTGAAGGCCTAAAGAGAACGTCAGGCCATTGTCCCACCATGAGGGAATTCTGCAGCTGCTGCCCTTGGCTGAGAAGTTGGCTTTCCTGGGTTTCTGTGCTCTCCAACCTGTAGACTTTGGACTTGACAACTCCCAAGATTCCAGGAGCAGATTTCTGGATGACTCCTCTTCCTCTGGCTGTGGGTTCATACATGTGCCCCCAGTTTTGTTACTCTGGGGAGCCACACTGATATACAAGGAAAGCAGAGAAAGAGATGGGCAGTGTGCTGAACACTGACCAGTGGCCTGTGGAGAAAGATAAGCAGGCTTCCTCTGAGCAATTATTAAAAAGAGCCAACCTTGGAACCCTGGATAGAAGTAATAAGAATATCGATGTTAAATATTGATTCAATGATATAAAAACATTTAACTAAACGTTGACACATGATAGAAGAAAGTTCAAACCCACGTCTTTTCACACAGTTTAGAGATCACTAAGAGTCCTAGATTTGATTCAGTATGTCCACTGGGAGTCAGAACCATAGGAAATTTCAGAAGCTTCTGATCCAACAATCTGTGTTTCTGGTAAAACATATCATGAAGAACTGAGGAAAAAATAATTTATTCTGTGGAGGACTAGGTGATAATCTTAATTCAGAGAACATTATTGTGTGTTTAAACTGAAAAAAAAAATCCTGACAGCCAGATAAAAGTAAAACCATGGAAATAAAGATTTTTTTATTATTAAAAAAAAAAATACCACTCATTTCAAGATGTGGCTAGAAAACCTCAGATAGCAGCATGTCAAAACTATCCTCTGGAAGGAACAGGGTGGTGATGAGGTGGTCTGCCCAACCAGAGAGCAGATCCTATTACGTAAACCACATGGAACATAGCTAATATCAGCAGAAAGACTGGGGCTCCCTTTCAGCATTCATAGCATCATTAATAAATTAATTCCTCAGAAGGAAGATCAATAGTGATTATATTAGGAGTTTAAAGATAATCTACAGCTTAGGTGGAATTCCCACGGCCACCTGGAGGAGAGATGGAGAAAAGATCACGCCTGCTGTAAGTGAGGAATGGGCAGGTTATGGACGGAAAAGGCTCTCCCAGGAGTGAAAGTGGAATAGCAAGCTGAGAAAGAGCTCCACAAGGCAGCCGACAATGGTGTGTGATCCTCTGTACTGGTACATGGTCCTCTGTAATGGTGCATGGTCCTCTGTAATGGTGTGTGATCCTCTGTAATGGTGCATGGTCCTCTGTAATGGTGCATGGTCCTCTGTAATGGTGTGTGATCCTCTGTAATGGTGCATGGTCCTCTGTAATGGTGTGCGATCCTTTGTACTGGTACATGGTCCACTGTAATGGTGCACGGTCCTCTGTAATGGTGCATGGTCCTCTGTAATGGTGCACGGTCCTCTGTAATGGTGTGTGATCCTCTGTAATGGTGCATGGTCCTCTGTAATGGTGCATGGTCCTCTGTAATGGTGTGTGATCCTCTGTAATGGTGCATGGTCCTCTGTAATGGTGTGTGATCCTCTGTACTGGTACATGGTCCACTGTAATGGTGCACGGTCCTCTGTAATGGTGCATGGTCCTCTGTAATGGTGCACGGTCCTCTGTAATGGTGCATGGTCCTCTGTAATGGTGCACGGTCCTCTGTAATGGTGCACGGTCCTCTGTAATGGTGCACGGTCCTCTGTAATGGTGTGTGATCCTCTGTAATGGTGCATGGTCCTCTGTAATGGTGCACGGTCCTCTGTAATGGTACGTGGTCCTCTGTAATGGTGTGTGATCCTCTGTGTCCCTTCCATCCTGTTTGCATTTCAAGGGCTTTGTTCATGATATGTCTTGGCATATTTTGTTTCTCATATGATGCCAGGGTGAGAAATCACTTCCAGTCTTCCTGTTCAAACTGTCTTCTTGCACATGGTAGTCTTGATTTAACGTTTTACATTCTTATTCTTGTATCACACTAGTAAGAATTTTGTGAGAACTCTTCTTAATCAATCCAACATGTGCCAAGGGAACTCGGCAACTGCCACCTCTGGGGATTCCACTGTAGGGTTTCTTATGAACAGTAGCACAGAAAGAATGGCTCTCTGGTTCAAGGTTTTTAAATGTGTAGATGAAAATATCAATGGTCACATAGAGATTAATTTAAAAACCAGAGATAATGGTACATGCTTATGAGTCCAGAAGATGGATCAGAGGCAGAAATAAAAGGGACTCCTCAGAATACAAATGCTTCTTAGAGACAGGAGAGAGCTGAGCTTATCTAGGAAAATGCTGGGGGAGAAAAGAAGTGGAGAGCCAGAAGCCAGGAAGAGAAGTCCTTCGCTGTGTGAGGTGCTATAGAGAGAATGGGCCACTTAGCTGCCGGAGGTTCCAGATCAGACGGGACCTAACCAAGACAGCCTCTGCCTGCTTTTGCTTAGAGACATCATGTCTCATGGAGCCTTCAGAGTGAGAACTGTACATAGATCTCTCTGCTTCTTGCTGTTGTAAGGAAAAATGTAAACTTCTTGCCATGGCCTTGTCTTCCCACACCAAGTCCCTCAGGAATCCCTGGTACCTGCCAGGTCTATTTAGCCTCAGCTAATTCTGTACCTGCTATTCCTTCCACAGGGTGTTCTTCCTCTCTGCAGTGTTTGTCCTTATATATTTTCACGCTCAAATCATTGTTCCAACCCCTCCTTAGCCATGTGTTAACCATGTGGTTTTCTTGAAATTATAAGCTCTATCAGTTCAGTTGATTGGTTCATGTTTGTCCATTACTCTAATGGAACATCCACAGATGGAGGTCTTATATCTTTCTGTTCACATTTTATATGTCCATGTCTGCTTATAGGCACTTGGTCTAATCTTACATAAAATGAACACATGTTGAATGGTGGTTCTCTTTGTGTGTGTGTGTGTGTGTGTGTGTGTGTGTGTGTGTGTATTCAATCAAAAGCTACTGGATGCCCCACCCTACCACAGCATAGAAATTAAAGTGGTTTAGAGTAAAGATAAGACAAATTGGTAATACTGGTATACAGAGATCATCCAGGACATCTTGAGCTCAATGTCACCCTGTTAACAAAATGACGCCCATGATATAATCCTTGGCTCTCAGTGGGGCAATGGAGGTGGTGAGAACTGCCTTCTGTATGCACAGTGTACTGAGGGTGAGAAATGTGCATGCATGTGCATGCACGTGTGTGTGATGTCACATCACCATCACCCCTTCGGTGTTGGTGCTGATGTCTTTTTCCAACACTTTTGAAATGATTTTCCTGTCATGTCTCCTCCTTTTAGGACACCAAGTGCTGAGAGAGCCACTAAGCTCTTAAGGCAGTGAATGCTAAATTCTGTGGTCAAAACCTATACAAACCCATCACCTTTTATCAGAAAGCATGGGGTAAAATTAGTGATTCAGAACTTTGTGTAGTTTCAGAAATGTGATGCTTTTACTGTGTGTTGTGTAACACCTCCAAGTGGTTTATGAAGCACCACTCCATTGACATAATTGTTCTGTGTCAAGAGAATGAGAACTGCCTTAGCCGAACCAAACACAGCTATTCATGACTTTTAGAACCATCCTGACGAGTCTCACAGTCAGTAGTATTCAGGACACACCAAGGTTTGGTTTCCAAATGAGACTCTAGATGCCTTGTGGACTTTGCAGTGCTGGCCTACCTGCACATCACCCTGGCTCTCTGGGAGCTGACATCGCTGTAAGGAAACTTTACACACATGCAGATAAAATGGATAGACATGGAGGCCAAGGATGCAGGGAGGAAGTGCTTTGGGGTCAGCACTGAAGAGATCAGTGAGTCCCGGGATGGGGCAGGGAGCCAGCCTCCTGAGACAGGTGCTCCAGGAGATGCACTTTAGTTGAAGGGCCCCTCTGCAGAGAGCTTGGATCCTCCCAGCCTTCATCCAAATTCCCTTTCCTATTACATTTCAGCTGCCAAAATAGCTCTTTGAATTTGGTGCTTAGAAGGATTTAGAGATGCTAAAAATTGCAGCTTTTCCTACAGAGCTATTTGTAAGAGGAAAGCAATGGAGGCCGAGAAGTGGGTTGTTGAGAATAATAGGCTGAGGTTGAAAGGGGAAGAGAATGAGGATCAGAATCGGGGTGATCGTCTGCATATTGAAATTTCTCAAACCCAAGCTTCCCTTAAGAGTTTAATTTTTCTTAAGGGAAGGAGAATTAAACTTTTCAGATTTTGTTCACACATAGATACACATTCTGCAGCGGGAGATATCCTGAGCTACAGGAGCCCTCTAGCCAGGCAGTCTCTATGAGGTCCCATTAGACTAATTAGTGCTTCAAAGTAGCTTTTTCTGGAGAACAGGAGAGACCTCGATATCCTGTGACAGGGAGAGTTGCTCAGCCTGAGTTTAAGACACCACTGCGTCTTTGAAAACCCTGCAGTCAACTCACTTGATGACTAAGGTTGGAGCCTCTCCTCCTTATGATGCTGCACTCAAAGGTATTTGTATGGACATGGAGCCATGCTTATGAGTCAGCAGCCATCCCACCTTCAAATAACAGGCCGTAGCTGGGCGTTGTGGCTCCTCCCACTCTCACCATCCACTATTGGATTTCAACTAGAAACCTGGAATTACTGTTTGGTCATAAGTCTGTAGTGTGTATAAAACAACCTTAAAATCAGAAACCATCCCAGCAAAAGGCTATTTTCTATTGTTTCTCCTAGGTGGTAAAACTACTTTTACTGACCATCACATCCTACTGTCTGTGTTCACTGGTCTTAGAGCTGTAGTTTAGTGTGAGTGTTTCTATGAGTCTGTCTGTCTGTCTGTCTGTCTGTCTCTCTCTCTCTCTCTCTCTGTCTCTCTCTATCTCTCTCTGTCTCTGTCTCTCTGTCTCTGTCTCTCTCTCTCTCTGTGTGTGTGTGTGTGCCTCTCTGTCTCTGTCTCTGTCTCTCTCTCTCTCTCTCTCTCTCTCTCTCTCTGTGTGTGTGTGTGTGTGTGTGTGCACGCACGCATGCTGGCATGTATATGCACCTGCATATATGCGTGTGCCAATGAATGAGGAGGCCAGAGGTCAACATCATGTCATTCCTTAATAGCTGTTCACCTTGTGTTCTGAGACAGGCCTAGAGCTCAGTAGCAGTTTAAATGGGCTGACCAGACTTCCCCAGGGATCTACCTGTGTGTACATGTACCCTCGCCCTCCACCACTGGGATTAAAAGCTCACACAGCCTTTCACATGGGTTCTAAAGATCAAACTGGTGTTTTCATGATTGCACAGCTAGTATGCGAGAAACCTAGCCTTTTCCCCAGCCCCAGGATCAATAGTTTTGATCAGTACCAAATCTCTCTTTCACCTGACAGATGCTCAATATTTGAAGCCACCAGGCTCAACCTTTCTTAGCACTACTTTGTGTGGTGCAAGATTACGGAAGCCAAACTTCAGGGACATTGTCACAGCTTCTGTTTTAATCTGAGAAACATCCTAAACCTCTGTGTGACTGGGGTTGCACCAAGTCTCATGAACCTTGATGGATGTTCTGTATCTCCATCTGAGGAATGACAGAGGAACTGAAGTGCTCACTCAATCCTGGAGGATTCTTGTTTGCAATTAACAAATGTTTACATACTAGAGTTTCATGCTAGAAATGTGAGCTTTTAAAAAATGCACATCCAGATGCTACATGCTTCTCTTATTGTCTGAAGAAGTACAGAGAAACACACTTTGTGTAAGTCTTACAGAGAAACACACTTTGTGTAAGTCTATCCCTTCCTCCTTCTCTCCTCCTCCTCCTCCTCTTTTTCTTCCTCCTCCTCCTCTTACTCCTCTTCCTCCTCTTCCTCCTCCTCCTCCTTCTCTTCCTCCTCTTCTTCCTCCTCCTCTTCCTCCTCATCTTCCTCTTCCTCTTCCTCTTCTTCCTCCTCTTCTTCCTCCTCCTCTTCCTCCTCCTCTTCTTCCTCCTCATCTTCCTCCTCCTCATCATCCTCCTCTTCCTCCCCCTCCTCCCCCTCCTCTTCTTGCCTCAAATTGACAGAGATCTGCCTGCCCTTGAGATTAAAGGCATACCACCACGTAAGTCTATTCTTGATCCGGGGGCTTCCCACACTCTTCACCGGCAACCTGATGCTTATTAGAATTCTTTCTTTGGAGGAATTCTTTCTCCTGACCACACAACATTTTTAAAACATATTCATTTTCTGTCCTCTACATAGCATGATTGATTGTATAACTTCATTAATTTTATATATTTATAGAGCTACACTATCATTACTGTCTAGTTCTGTACTATTTTACCTTAAAAAGAAACTTCCTTCCATGTCCTAGGCTTATCTTGAGTGTATATCTTCCTGGGAAAAGTCACTCATTCCTGCTCTCTGAAGATAGACACCTAGGTACAACAGGACTGGGGGCTTCTGTTCCTCCCTTATCAGGGTCAACAGTGAGCCTTAAAGGAACCTCTCTGGTGTAGCACTGTCAAGTATACTTGCCTACACTGTCGATGCCTCCTCTTTTGCCTCTCCCACACTCATCAATAATTGGGTCTTAACCCTAGCTTTTCTTCATGATTTAAAATTTCATGTTATTGTCTAGCCAAATCACTAACATTTTCTTTTAGCTTTAATTAATGATGTGATTTGCTATTTAGGAGTGGAGGCTTTTCTGTCTTACAGGTGCATCTCTTAGAAGGAACAAATTTAGTCTTATAAACTGGCTGGAAAATGTGTCAAAGGGAACGCACTAAAATTAGACTAAAAGTTGGAGACAAGACTCTATAATTTCAGTTTTATAGAGTGTAGAAATGCACTGCCTTCTCTGTAAAAGGTAATAGGAAAGTTTTATTCCAAAAACATATCAGGAGTCACTGGTCTAGAAGAGATACACAAAGTCGAGTTTCTGGCCCATTTTCTGGCATCCTGAGGGCTGACTAAGAACATAGTGCCTGGAAATGACCTCCTACTTCATTCCTGGTGCCAAGCCCATCCCTCGCTTTTCTTAAAGTCACATGGCACCTCTCCGTCTTCATGGAGATAATGGCTGCATCACATCCCACTCACTTTGAAAGAATCAACCCTGCAGGCCAGGCTTTGTGGTTTTCTTTTTTCATACAAGAACTTGGGATTAGTGGGAACGGGGAGGCTCAGAATTAGAAGATAAATCTTCGAGAAAGTTCTGAGGAGGGTCAGGTTATATGTAAGGAAAGATAAGTTAGAGTCGGTGCTGGACACTGGTGCTGGGGACAGGGTTGCTGGGTGGGAAGTGAGCTGGGAGATATGGGAAACTGTTCCCTGCCTGCTTTGAGCTGCTCATTCCCATGGGGCCCGAGAGTCTGATGGGATTCTGAGGCTTCTCTATGAATTTTTAGAAATGGTAAAGAATTGCAGTCAAACTTCAAGACCATCTATCTTTAGACTTGCCTCCAAAGATGAATACTTCAGGTGTTAGAGATGAAGGTAGTCTCATGTGTGTGAGATGTGTTTCATGTGTGAGTCACACTGCATACAGCACATTCTTGTGGAGACTCAGGAGAAGAGCTTGGTGAGGCCAAGGATGTATCCTCGTGTAGTTCTTCCTTGCTCTCCATTCCTAGGCTAAGAAATCGGTGCTGGGTGGGTGACAATATTCTTGGAGGAAGACCTTGTTGGTAGAAAAAAAAATGTCGCCCTTCCTTTGTCCCACCAGGATTTAAGACGGTTCTATATGGAATCAAGCATGAAGAAAGAGACACTGACAACCTTAGGGGCTATCCCACAGTGCCACATCTCCCTTTACTGACACTGCTCCCCCAGCCCCTGGTGAACTGAAGAGTTTAAAAACATAGAAGAGTTAGCCAAATCATATCAGTGACTCAAATTATGATCTGGTTTTACACGGTCGCCCCTATGCATGTAATAACGTATTATATGCCATTCCAGCCACTCCAGAGCTGTGTGTGCACTCGGGGCACGGCAGGCCTCCTGTTTCCAAACTGTGCTGTTTTGAAGATTCTTCAGTGGCACCACACTGGACTTCCAGGAGAGCTGTGCAATGCAGGAAAACAGATTATGAACATCTCAAATTACTCTGTTTTATCAACATTAAATTTTTAATTTCAACTTTCTTTATAGTCCGTTTATAGGATGAGTTATGATGTTTGCCCTCAATCTGGAAGTGTCATATAAAGACACAGAGCATAGCTGGTCATGTCAACTGATGAGTGTAAACGGAAGTGTGGCGGCCCCACAGTGCTTTATGTCTGTAGCTTCGGAGTCAGACACACTTTCTGGAATGAAAACAGGATGGTAAATCTTGGCATCTTCTTGGTCCTTGCCACATGACCCAGGGTACTCTGCTGGCTGTGAAGGCAGACACTGGGGATAGGATGAAATACCATTTTGAACTGCCTGATGGAGATCTCTCCATTGCTCCTGGTTATAGGCTGTGGGAAAGATGTTCTGGTAAGGACCCTTTCCATGGAATCTTCACTGGTCACATTTATCCTTTGGCTGTTTCTCTTGAAGCAAAGGGGAAAGGCAGGCTTTAAGAACAGCAATTATGCCACCTGTGAGGCCAGACCAGCTATGTGGATATCAGTGTGACTGAGGAGTTCTGATAAGATCTGAGTGTCTGCATCCCTCAGTTGCATGGCAAGGAGAGGAAGTAGGGTGTTCTTATGTTTCCAGGAACATGACTTATAAAATACTTCTAAACCAACCACATTTGGGGACTGTGGGGGTAGTTAGAGAGATGGCTGAGCCATTGGACGCACCTGCTGCTCTTTCTAAGGACCCAGGTTCGTAGCTCCCACATTGGGTGACTCATAACTATTCATAACCCCAGTTCCAGGGGGGATCTGATGCTGTCTTCTGGCCTCTGCAGGCTCAAATACCTACACATAGACTCAAGTGTACTTATGGGATAGAATTAAATAGCTCTTAAACCACATCCGGATCTCCCTAGTGGTGTTTAGGAATCGTTTGGCAACTGAGAAGAGTGCTGTGAGGTGAACAGATAGAGGGTATAGGAAGCAGACCCTGGGTTCTCCAGGGGTCAGGTGAGCTGGCCTCAGGTCATTTGTCCACCTACTCCATGGCTGGGCTGGGCTTATATGTTAGCAGCCTTTTACACAGTCCCCTGGGACAGTGATGGCATTCACGGTGGCAAGTCTGAGGAACTTTAGAGGACCCTTGCTCTAGAGGGATGGAGGCACAGGAGTAGCCAATTGCTATTTTGTGTGTATGTGAGTCCACCATAAACTCTGACTCTAAGTTGTATCTAAGAAAACACTGTGTTTAGTGCCAGGTGTCCTGATTGAGCAAATTCTAATCGCCTGTGGCTGGAGAAGGGGAGTTAGTCAGGGAAACACAAGCTCCAGTAGAAAGGCTTTATTTACAGAGAGTAAAGTTGCTCTTTCCAGAGCCTGCAGTGTGGTTTTGGTAGGTGATGGATGGTCAGAAGAGAAGACAGGGCAATGCTTTTTCCTGGAGGTCAACCTCCCTGCCCACACCTTCATAAGGAAGGCCCCGTGTATGGACAGATGGGATGACTGGACATACAAACATGCCCCATGTCACACTTTCTGCAGCCCCAAGGTGGGCTGGTGTTAGGAAAGCATGCCTTCAGTTCCCCACAGATATGCTTCCATTCATGTTAGCAGGACTTTCTGCTGGCAGGGCCACAGCCTGGACCTACTGGTGTCTGCAACAGCCCACCTTCAAGGCCGATCTGGAAATCTAATTATCAAGAATCAAATTGGATGTGAAATACCTTTTAGGATGCCATGCGTTCGGATGCCATGCATTCAGAACAACCCTATTAAAGATCTTTGAGGAAGGGCAAATTTAGCCTCTAATTGTTCTGTTTCATAAGTACATAGGACAGAATGTAATATGCCCCAAAACCCTTTTAAAAATGATAAAAGCCCAAGCTTTGACTTCACTGATCTCCAGCATTATTCCCTGAGACTTGTGAGCCAGTTATGTCACATCAGATTGGGGGCTAATATACTTGCTTCCAATGGGGTCATATGTTTGTAGAGGTCTGTGTGAAGTAGGATTTTAGGCTATAAGGGCGCGTGATCATATGAAGACACAGAGCTCTTTAGCCCTGTCTTCAAGTTGTTTTCTGTAGATGTGATAAAGCACCCTGACAAAGGCAACTGATAGAGAAAGGGTTTGTCTTAGACCACAGTTCCTGTATTCAGTTCATCACAGCAGGGAATTCACAGTGTCAGGAACTTAAGAGTTATGAGCAGAGACGATGAATTAATGTACGTGTACCTATGCTTAGCTCACTTCCTTGGATTTTGTTTTGTTTTTGTTTTTGTTGTTTTGTTTATAGACTCCAGGACTCAAACCTAGAGAATGGTACCTCTGTGTCTTTTATCTATATCAATTAACACAATTAAGACAGTCCCCCCAAAACATGCCCACAGACCAACCTGGTAGACAATTAATTCTTCACTGAGAATCACTTCCTGGGTTATTCCGTTTTGTGTCAAGTTGACAATTAAAACCAACCATCATAGGCCCTGTCCAGAAAGCAGTACCTTCCGCTGATGAAAAGAACACTGATAACTGGTACTGACAGTGGTGTGAAGCTGAGGTAGTGTGAGCCTAGGGCCATTCTTTACCACAGTGGTGATGACATAGGTGTACCTCACGGGAATCAAGTGAGCCAGTGGGAAGAGAGAAGATGTGAGTCTCCATAGCTATTGGAGCCCTTTTTCCTATGAAATATACAGCAGGCCTTCTGTGGTCACTGATAATTAGTTTTTCTTAAGAGAGGGGAGAGACAAAGAGCAGCTGTAGGCACTTCCCTGGGTGCTGTAGTTTGGATGTTGAAAACCATCGAAGTCTATGTATTAAAGACATGGTCCCTTGTAAGACTCTGATGAGTCTTAGCTACCGGGGACCCCCTGAGTGAACCACACAAACCGGAGATCAATGCAAAAGCTAGAGGACTTTATTTCAGCATGCTGGGGTCATTCTGCATCCAAAAGGAGAGGCAATGACCTCAGGCAGCCTGTTCAGCCAGTTTTTATACCGTTTTCAGGGTAGAATAGAGCAACAGCCACTAGGCACAATGTGATTGGCAGAACAATGTGGCTTTTAAACTGACTGGTCCTTAGGTCGGTCTGCCCTGAGGAATGTGTCTAAGTGCTCTGGGCTTCCCTTGTCTGCAGGGAAACCTCCAGTGGTTTTCCTGAGGAATGTAATTCAGCCTCTCCCTTTCGAGAAGGGAGGGGTGTCTACATGTATGGCCTCTCTCTCTCACGGGGCAAGGGGTGCTCTAAGGACTTCTCCCTTCTGGGAAGGGAGGGGGCCTGGTGGAATTTTCCAAAGGCTCTAAGCTGACTTCTTCACCCTCTGGTGGTGCTGTTGAAAGTTAGTCGAACCTTAAAGAAGTGGGGCTACACAGGCCTGCAGCTCAATGGCACTGCCATGCTAAATAAGTTACTTCATTGATTAAAAAGAAAGGCGGAGGCTGAGAAAGCTCCAATCGTGTGTGTGTGCGCACGTGATCCTGAAGAATAAGGGGGACACTATATCTTGACAACTTCTCAGACCTGCATTCTGGAGAGCAGAGATTTGAGCATATGATTTGTGTCAGCCAACAAACAGCATTTGTCCCAGAAGAGCATGATGTGGGCCATAGGAAACGCTGTGGTTCCTCAGGCCTCTCTGTCACTGTTCCAGAGCAGTGTGTAGCCCAGATAGAGGACACCCTGGGGCCAGTGAGGAAGATGCACAGCAGGGGCCCTAATGACACACGGCAGATAATGAACAGGGATAAAGAGCAAACCTACACTCCCATGAGCCTCCAGAAAGCTGGAGCTGCTTGTAAGTAAACACAGCACAACCCAGCCGCAGCACCTGGCTACAGGCTTCATCAGCAGGATGGACCCTCCTGAGATCCTGATATTTTAATTTTTACATGGTCATCTTCTCCTAGAGAAGGGTTTAATGCTACTTTTAAAAGTACATCTGACTCAGTGGAATTCAAAATGCATATATTATATAACTTATACAATGTGGCTAGCATCTGAGCCAACCAGTGTGTGTGTAGCTTCCTGGGGCTAGTCTTGGCACCATTATGAAGCAAGAGCAGGTTGCTCAGGACTCAAGTAAACCAGTTGTTTCCATTTCCCTGGAGTACAGCACACAACAAGCAGGAGCAGAGTGAGAACTAAAGTATTCTGGCTTCTTAACAGCTGAGCAGACACAATGGCCCCTGAAATACAATGGTGCATCAGGACCATCTGAGGTCTGCAAGTCACTAGAATATTCCGCCTCTCCATTTTCCTTCTATACTCACCCACCCCTAAGTAAAGTCTTAATTCTAGGACTTCCATCCTGTCTGCAAGGGGTGGAGACAGAGACTCTGGGGAGTCTGCTTTAGCCAAGCTCCCACACCTAGATGCACATTTGAGAATACATGAGGTTCTCTACCTCTGTTGGCTGCAGTGGCGGCGCAGGCGGAGAAGGACTGGAGCTGATGTTTTGAGCATCTGTCAAAAGACACAATGCACCATCAAACACTTCAGTTGATGTATTGTTCTTATGTAGGGTTAGAGGAGAGAAGGCAGCCTGTAGCCTCGAGAATTCTTAAGACAGCCTGCAGCGCTGTAACCCTGTCCACCCACCCACCACATCCCCACCCAGATGCCTATCATTGGCTTAATATTATTTCTTCATTTCTAAGATGGAAATTATTTTTTCCTACGTTTCATGTGTGTAGGTGTGTGTATGTGTGTATGCATGTTTGCATGTGTGGTAGTACATGGCTGTCCATGCACATGCTTTTAATATAAAAATTATTTACACATTTTTCTATCTTCAATATCATGAAGTATCTAATAAAGAATGGTGTATGTGTGTGTTTTAAGCAGAAACTACTCCCTGTGAGTGGTCCATAGAGTAAGCAGTCCTGACACAACTGTGGGTCCTTAGATTTGAAGAAGTCTTAGAAAAGGCCTCTTTCAATGACAAAAATCACCCTGCCTCTGCATAGAAATGAGGCAGTGAGTTTCAAGGGCCTCACAGGCCACCAACACGCCTCAGTGTGTCTGTCTGATGTCCAGTCTTTGTAGAGTAACAACCAGAAAATGAAGGCAGAGAAAGTTCTGGAAGAGCAATACAGAGTTCTGTAGTCCTCACAGAAAGTTCCAGAAGAGCAGTACAGAGCTCTATAGTCCTCACATTATTGTTTGTCACAGTGACAAGTCCATGAGGTGAACAAGAATGGCAAAGGCTTTCCAGAGGCTCACAGGTTTGGAGGTGCTGTTTGGAGGCTTGTTGTTACACATTCTGCCCTGAGTGGTTTTTGTTTATGTGACACAGGCTAAAGTCATTTGGAAAGAGGGAACTTCAACTGAGAAAATGGTCCAACCAGATTGGCCTGTGGGCAAGCCCAGGGGGCATTTTCTTGATAGATTGACATGGAAAGGCTCAGATCTTTCTGGATAGGACCTGGGCTGGTAGTCCTGAGTTCTATAAGAAAGGCTGAACAAGCCAGTAAGCAGCACCTTTCCACGGCCTCTGCATCAGTTCCTGCCTCCAGGTTCCCACCTGTTTGAGTTCCTGTCCTGACTTCCTCAGTGATGGAGTATGACCTAGGAGTTGTAAGGGGAAGTAAATCCTTTCCTCCCCAATTTGACTTTCATCATGATGTTTTGTCACAGTAATAGCAACTCCAACTAAGAGGTGATAATCAGCATGTTTATAATTCTTGATGAGAATTTTCATTATATTTATTTAATGTTATGCATATGTGCATACTTGTGGAAGTCAGAGTATGGCTTGCTGCTACGGGGCCTCTCTGTCTGCCAGGAGGGGTCCTGGAAATTGGGCTTAAGGCCATCAGGCTTGGCATCAAGTTCCTTTACCTGATAAACTATCTCACCAGCATCTCACTTGCTAAATAACCTTAGGCAGGTCAACTGATGTCAGCTGGTAATCTGTACCCTACTTCCTTCTATGTAACATGGAGTGACAGCAGTTTGCATTATTCATAAAGTTAAAATGAGTGAAACATTGGTGGTGGGAACCACAGTTGAGTGCTTATTAAATTTCTGTCTAGCCATCCCTCCAGGTGGTCACAAAATTTTCCCACCTCTGCAGAACACAGGTGGGACACGTACAGTGATTTCAGGTCCCAGAGATATATCAGGTCTGACTGACCTTTGACATTGGACTAGAGCATTCATTCAGTTGTTGATCTCTGTCATCCTGGGTTCCCAGGTGCAGTGGTGTTTGTGAGCCTGGCCATGGGCAGAGATAGAACAGTACAGAGAGTATATGTGTTCTGTGCTGGTGAGGTGACATCCAGAGGCCCACTGAGGATTGAATGCATCAGATATGACAGGTGGTGGCTATCAACATGAAAGTAGCACTCCAAAACCAGATGTGCTCTGATGACATTTCCCCCTGTTCAGCTGTGCTGGGAAAGGCTATGGGTTCCCCAGGCCCAGGCCCAATGCCCACCAACTGATCCCAAGAGTGGATGGTGGTGGCTGTGGAACAGTGCTGAGGATGGAGAGAAGTGAATAGGGAGCTTTGAGGGTCCCTGGATCCACCAGGACACTGGTTCAAGGTCTAGTGAGTAAAGTCCTCGGTTCTGATTTGAGACAGAGGACAAGTGTGGGACATTGGATTCTGCCTCCAGAGATCTCCTAATTTTTCGGAGCCTTTAGTCCAGCAAACTCAGATGCCAAAAGGGTAAGTATACACACATGGTGCCGGTTGGTACATAGGTACCAACTGTGGCACAATGAAGATGCATTATGACATGGTGGCAGGGCAGCTCAGAGCTGCAGCCACTACTTGTTAGGGACAGGATCTTTCCCCCATGCCAGAGTGCCCTACCACCATCCATGTCTCTCAGGGATCTACTCATTCCACAGAGATTTATAGCACACCCCAAAGTACTACCCTCCCATCCACAGTTCTTGACACTTGCAGGCCTAATTCACAGCACCTAGGCTCTTATGTAATCCATGTCACCTGTCACTGATCGTGATCACTAAAGGGTCCGGGCACATATGTAAATCACAGCAGAAGAGGAGTTGCCTCATGTGCCTGGGAAACTCTACTGCAATTCACTTGCAGCCACATTTCTGTCTCACCAGCAAAGAAAATGGGAGGGAAGTAATTCTGGCACCATAAGCTCTGTGTGAGAGAATAGAATGAAATT